>NW_028270148.1:65977378-66625503 GCF_037043375.1 Chiloscyllium plagiosum
TGTGTCCTACAATCTTATACTCTACAACCACCTGATGAAGGAGCAGCGCTCCAAAAGCTAGTGCTTCCAAATAAACCTGTTGGACTATAACCTGGTGTTGTGTGCTTTATAACTTGATACTCAAGAAGACTGCCAGAGAACAGGCCCCTGCTCAGCTTCAGGCAGGAGATGACTCCATGGTGTTGGCACTTCATGACTTTATTGACATGTCCAAACAGCATGGGCCACTGGAGGACTACAACAGTGCAGTCAGTATCCTTGTACCTCACACATGTGAGTGTCTGGCTATCTCCATGCACAGATTGGTGGGTAGCATGACAACTAGGATTCACAGTCACAGAGTTTGCTGGAAATGCTAACAGACCTGCTGCATTCCATTTTTCAGCACCAAAGTCTCGGAGATATGCACATGAGGGACCTTGACTTCAATCCAAGTGCTCCTTTCTCACAAAGATACTGGGCAGTATCAGTCGACACACAGATGGAGGAGGAACCTTACACAAGCACTCTAAAGATTTCTAACAAGAATTTCCAGTGTGGCAGGGCCTTACACCTCCACCCAGACTGGCACCTTCATCTCTGATGGCGAGTATCTCTGGGCAGGGCATAATCACTATAACTATGCACTTTAGACAGAAATACCCACTAAGCTTGCCTGATAGAAACACTATGGTTAATGTGGTTCACTGTAGGGTAAGCTGCCACCATCCCAACTGTGGAACCCAAGACTGCACTGAGACAGAATGGAATAGAATAAAAGAAGACCTTCTGCAGACACATAGCTGACACATCACTGTAAATACATGATCACATTTTTAAACATATGTTAATATTTCTTTATTATCTGTGTTTGTAAGTTTCTGCCGAGCTTCAAATATAACATTGAAGGTACTGAGCCCACCAATCCTTAGTGCTACATGAGGCTTTATGGTTCAAAGTATGAAGTGAGCAAATCTTGCACCATGTACAGGATTCAGAGAAATCACAGGTGACTGGCATTTTTGCAACCACTGTTAATCATTTTAGGCAGCAAATCACTGCAAAAGTATCACAGCCATAGGAAGAATTGTTTCATTATGTTGAATATTAGAGTCAAGAGAGCTTTTGGCTGTACACTATAGGTTCATGCTTAATGTTCACATGACAAGTTGTGCCTGGAAGTGTATTCCACCTGTACTGTATGGGTGCCTGTGCAATGCCATTGTTCTTTAGAAGGGCCACACACTGTTTGAAATTGGAATCCTCACAGGATGAAACATTGGCCTCACCAATTCCGGGTGTGACCACTTCATATTGATCTCCACTGCACTGTTGTTATTTCCAACTTGATGGAAGGAAACAGAGGACCCTTATCAAGCAGTCCATTTCAGACTCAGCTTCTCAATTTTGGTGAAACCTCAAGTGTATACATTCCCTTTTTGGTAACCCACTTGATTTACCCTCTAGGCTTTGAACTTCCAAAGTCCACAGCCAATCATTTATTCAAATCTTCATTTGCCCTTTTTAGACTTCAGCCTCTTTTCACCCCCAGCCCCAGCATTTCAAATAAACATGCTAGAACACTTGCCGCTTGCTGCATTAGATTCACAGGGCTGACCATAGCCCACTCCCTGGATTGTAGAAGTGTGGGCCTCCTGAATCATCAGTCAGCTGACCTTGCCCAAGCCTGTAGATTGATATCAGAGACTATTCTTGACTTCCTGTGCTGGAACTCCCTGCATAAAGGATGTCTCCCTTGGCTTGATAAGTCCCCTTAGACTTTGAGACATGGCTATTGCATAAAGTGTGTAAGCAGTGTGCTTGGCACATTCACATTTGGCTTATGATTTAGGTGCAACACAGACATAGCACGATTCCATACAGCAACACATCCACCCCCTTGACCGATGACTGCTGACAACTGTGACAAGCTTCCTGTCTTTGTGTCTCCGCTGAAAGGCAAGTCAGGATAAAAGTACTGTGAGCGTTTAAGATCTGACTGAGAGGAAAAGCACCTCAGGAGGCATAGAGTGGTATGGATTATCTTAAGTGACATTAGTTATTGGGGGTGTTGGATGGATTGAGAATAAGAGTATATGTAGAACAACATTAAAGAGCTGGGCTGATGCCACAGTGAACCAAGGCAGGATTTCCAAACCGTTGCCTCGGCATCTGTATTCCTCCAGTACTGCATGTATCTGAAAACCTGACTGGTGTGCACCTACCTGTCCAGGAGATGAAAACATGGCAAGACTCCGGGCTTCTGAACTCAGGGAAGTGTCTCACTTCCTGAAGCCAACATTAAAGCCCAGTCTGTGGACTTGTTTAACCTAATTAATCTGAAGGACCTAAGTGAAGTGGCTCCTTCTTAGTATTACCTTAAAGGTTCGATCTGGATTAAATTGTTAAAGAGGCTTCAATTCACAAGCTCCTGATTCAAAGGTAAGAGGCTTCTCTCTGAACCAAGACTGACACCAATTGTCTCATTTAACAGCTTTATGCAGAAAAGGACCAATGTATGTATTACTCATGAGATACTAATGGTCTGAATGCATCAGGAAATTTCAGGTGAGTTTGATGAATAATTTAATCGTGGCATATGACAAGTATCATGGATTTGATGTTGCCTATCCAAATAGACTGCAATGATCTTCCTCAGTCCTAAAAATGTTCATTTACAAATATTCATTACAAAGATAAGACTGAACTGAATAAAATATCATATAGACCAAACAGTGCCACAAAAAGGTGGCGCATTTATTTACTGAGTCTTTCAGCTTCTCCCCCCACCCACAAAAAAAACTTTCCCAATGACAAAGGACTAATTATAGATCAAACATAATGATTTGTAGCCATGTTAAGTACTGGTAATTGATACTCCTAGTGATTTTACACAGAAGTCAGCAGGATATTGATTTTTAGAATTAGATACAGTCAGTTTACGCAAGTAAAATTAAACCAGAAAAGTAGGGTTATACCATGACAGCCATTAAGCTCTGAAAGTAATGAAATCCTCAGTGGGATTTTTCTCTTCATTTGTAGTTAATTTCCAAACCCAGATGCCAAATTCAATTAAACAGCCATTAAAAGAAAACAATTTTTCTGAAATTTAAAGTTCATAGCTTACACTGACAATGAAGCATAAATATTATCCCAATATCACACCTATGGAAGATATTTCTACTTCAAATCACAAAAAAATTCTACACTGAATTTCATAAAGATCCTCAGCCACCAAAACATTGGGGTGACGAAAGATGGTTAAAGTTCTGAAGCTTTTAGTCATCGAATCTTCCAACTTTCATATTTCTTTTTATTGGGTGTGATGCTGATCCATCTGAAGTAGACATTGCCTTATGTGAATTGTATGGCCTGGAGGGATAGTGTTTTCAAAAGTGAATATGATTTGATAGACCTCAGTAGGAAAGTTGGATTTTCTTTGCATTTGATGTTGCTGTATCTATTGATACATTGCTTATTGTTATTTACATCTAATTTACTGCAATGGGAGCATTTCCGTTTTAAATTTAACCCTTCAAAGCAAGATTCTATCGACTACTTCACTAGCTTCAATTAATGCCATTTGTGATTTTCTTTGTGTACCCAGTGTAACATACAGTACAGATTGTTAGGTTCTGTTGAGCTTTTTATCTTGCAGTTTATTGACAGCACTGACTATTTAAAAAGCTATAAGATCACAGATGTGGACATATTGCCAGGGTTTTGTGCTTACTGATGTTCAAGTATATTACATGCAGGTAACTGACAGGCTCCATTACATTGAGATAGTGACTGAGAATGGTGTCTTTATACCAGGACATCGTATGTCATGGTGTTATATAACAGTCTTAAAGATTTGGTCTGTTTGGTCTAGAACCTATGTTATAATATGAAGCCACTCCTTTTCCTTTTGAAAAATGGAAGCTCTTTTCCAGTATCAAAGATACATTTGATTATATTATCTCTACACATTTAGATGACACGATGATATGACATGACCAGATCTTGAGCCTTCAGTATCCAAGTTGTCATCCTGTGTGATAACCGGTTGATGATATGCATTTGGATATTTTTTCAGGACTTGACCATTGCTCATTACAACATCACAATGAAATAGTATCTTTCTACGAACCCCCATGTTCATGCAAAAACTCAAATTATATGCTTTGTCCTCGGTCAAGTTGGGATAAATGTCTGAATGCTTACATACCATTTTGTTTCCTTCTCTCCAACAATGTTTGTTGGCAGATAGAATGTGGGAGGGAAGAACTGTGTAGCTCTGTTTTCCAAATGAGGGTAAACCATTGCTTAGAGGAATAACACATGGATATAAAATAATTACTTGAAAATCATGGCAAGTCACTTTACACATAATGACCATGGATTTTACAGGATAATAGTGTGCTCTGAGAAACCATTGAGCGAGGAAAGAGAAGAGGATGAAGAGAAAAGGTAATATGTTAACATACTATTTCCTGCATGTATCTCAGAAGGGTGCATTTGTTTAATCATAGTATGTAAGGTGTGTTGCCCACTCCCTTTTAGATACATCACTTGAATCGGTAAAGGTTTCAGTTTTTCTGACAGAATCCTTGTGAAGTGTCAAGTTGGCCATATGTACTGAGGTTCTGAGGAAGGATCACTGGACCCAAAATGTTAACTCTGATCTCTCTCCATAGATACTGCCAGGCTTGCTGAGCTTTTTCAGCAATTTTTGTTTTCATTTCTGATTTCCAGCATCAGCAGTTCTTTCATTTTTATTGACCATGCATACAGTCTGACTGGTGATACTATGGCTTCCTCCTGGACTTCATTAATATGTTTGCATGCCATGGACTGAACTTTGGAAGCTTTTTCAGCATTACTCCTTGAGTAGCTTTTTTTTCATATGTTTCTGATGTGGGGAGCGGTGTGTTGTACTGTGGGTTTCTCTGGGCAGTTAGATCTCATGTACATTTTGGTTCAATATCTGTCTGCAGTACATAGTTTGCATGTGCCTTCAAATGATGGATACTGTCTTGTTATGTGAGACAAGCCACATCTCGTGTTAAATTTGGACATTCCACTAAACCCAGTTGATAGCCACAATAGTTATTTCAGAGTCAATCACTTGTAGATGTTAATGGCCTGTTTCAATTGACTCAAATTTGTGTCCCTCATCTAGAGGTGTGATAATAATATGCTCCATAGATTTGTCCAGAAGTGCTCTTTTGAAGATTTTGAGGGTATGGATGCAATGACTACGTCTATAGGCCTTTTAGCTAAGTTACCTCAAAGAAATCATGTTCCATAGCTTTACATCTATCTGTGAATCCATTGAACTATTTGCCTGGCTGTTAGCAGTATGTCATGAACTCAAACCTGTGTACCTGAGTTAAAAATCACAGAACACCAGGTTATTGTCCAACAGGTTTAATTTGAAGCTTTTGAGCGCCACTTCTTCATCAGGTGGTTGTGGAGTACACAATTGTAAGACAGAATTTATAGCAAAAGTTTACAGTGTGATGTAACTGAAATTATACATTGAAAAATACCTTGATTGTTTAAGTCTCTCATCTGTTAGAATGATCATGTTAGTTTCACTTCTTTCACATGTAAATCACAAAGCTTTTTTTAAAAGTTACATTCTCAGGTTAACTTTAATTGCTGTCAGCACAGATAATGTGTTGAAAGTATTGGCCCCCTGTGTGGTGCTGTCTGTGCCATAATGTTTAATGCCATAATGGATTCATGCATTCTTTGAGCAAATTACAATGTAACTCTGCAAGTACAAATTCACCCCACAAACGTTTATGTGTGTGTGTGCACGTGCATGTGTCTGGGGTGGGGGGATTCTAAGTGTTTGTGAGAGAGAGTGTATATGTGTGTGTGTGAGTATAAAGGGGTCTAAGTCTGTGAGAGGGTGCAGTGTGAGTGTGGGAATGTGTGTCTCTGTAGGAGTGTGTGAGAGTGTCTGTGTTTGTGTCTGTGTATAGGATTGTGTCTGTGTGTGTGTATGTGTGTGTAGGAGTGTCTGTGTGTGTGTGTGTGTTTAGGAGTGTCTGTGTGTGTATATAGTGCAATGGTAGTCGTCTGTAGTACGACATGAACCCACGGTCCATGTTGAGGCCCTCCCTATGGGTACAGAACTTAGCTATCAGCCTCTGCTCGGCCACTTTTCGCTGCTGTCTGTCCCGAAGTCCTCTTTGGAGGATGGTCACCCGAAGGTCCGAGGTCGAATGTCCTGGACCACTGAAGTGTTCCCCAACTGGGAAGGAACACTCCTGTCTGTTGATTGTTGTGCAGTGCCCATTCATCCTTTGCCGTAGCCTCACCAATGTACCATGCGTCAGGGCATCCTTGCCTGCAACGTATGAGACAGACAACGTTGGCTGAGTCACATGAGTACTTGCCACGTATATGATGGGAGGTGTCCCCATGCATAATGGCGGTATCCATGTCCACACTCTGATGCGTATCTGTGTATCTGAGATTGTCTTGAAATTTAGTTTTAGTTTATCAAAAAAGGTCAGGTTCTTTGCAATATTCATTATGAAGTGCCAGAGAATTCCATTTTTCTTAACCTTTCTGTGCGCAAAACGAAAAGAAGTTTGACTGCTTGTCACAGTTAGACAATTCTCGGCTCATATATAAAGTAAAGCTTAATGCTTTCCTTAAATAACACATGTTCTGACAGAATACAAATTAAAGGTCAATCTATGATTATGTTACTTTCCATGTTTTTGCTCTTTAAAATGCCAATGTAAGATTATGTATTTCATTGAAAGTCTTTTCAATGCTTTTGTTGTCTTCTATCTTTTTTTAAATTGTATGTTGCTGCCCCTTTAAAACTTGGAGGCTTGTACTAGCAGGTTTTTACCTGTAGGTGGCATTTATAGACAAAAAAGGAGTTATGTTGAAACATGCTTTTTTTTAAAAAACGTCATGACTATTCGGAAAAATGAAATGGGTGATATCTGGAGACAGGTAAGGACTCTTTAGTATATAAAATTGCCTTTAGTAGTTTTAAGATGTAGTTTATTCTGAGAATGCTTTCAAATTGTCCTTTCAGGATTATTTAATTTCTTTTTAATAAATCGGATCAGCAGAAGCCTCTCATGTTTGTTTCCTTTTAAAGAGAGAATCAGAGATAGAATACTCATTGTGCTTCAGCACAGATTCGTAGTTGTAGCATTTCAGTTTTCATTGAAGTTGTCACTTCAGGTCTGAACTTCAATAGATTAATAGATGACTGAAGAAATAATGACTTTGCAACTTTCACATTGCTTTAAGTGGCAACATGAGTAACTTTTAGTGTTGAATTACTGCCACCCACATTGCTGTTCTGTTCTAAGTGTTCTCTCTAAGCTGCATGGCTGCATACACCAAAGCAGCATTGATGTCTGGCTTAGAAATTACTACCATACAAAAACCTTAGAGGCCTGTGCTGCTGATTGCATCTTTAATAGACTGTTTGTGAGTTATTGTGTTGTATTAACCCACGTAACATATTTCACAGATGGTTGGGTTCTGATGAGTCAGATATCTTTGAACTTTATTTACATGGCTACAATATCACAACAAAAAGATGATGTAAATAATGAACAGTCAGAAATGTCAGGGAGACGTAGAATGAAAGGTTAATATTGAAACAGTCAGCGGTGTAAGACAGACTTTATGTCAATACTAAATGGACACTAAGGCAGTAGTATAGCTGGCTAAGGGGGCAAAATACAAAAAAGGCAAATCAGGGAGGCTAAGACCATCCAGTTAGACTCAAAGTAAATGAGTACTAAGGGAACAAGCAAACAATCTTGAGATGCAGCCTGATCCAATCTGTAAGGTGGATTGCCCCTGAATGCAGTGTCCTTGCTGCAGCATTGTAATGATATTGCTGTTGCAGCTTTGAACTGCAGAAGCACACTGCAACTAGATCAGAGATGTGCCATGAGGCTTCTTAGAGGCTGTCACATGTTGGATTCATTGTCCACTGAGGTGGGATGCATTTGGCTGGCACCCCTAATATGTTGGTGCCATGCCCAACATGAAGCTCCGACATGAAGTCACCAGTCATCTTCTCTGACTTCCAAGTTGAGAATTGTTGGTGTCTATTTTGCTCACGGCAAATAATAGGATGATGTCCATTTAATAAAGTCATTAACAAGCAATAATTGCCCTTAATAGGCAACTCGCCACAGCCTAATCTCACCTTGAAGTCTGGAATTTAGTTATAACATTAGTTCAGCTTGATCCAACATCAGGAAAGGTCTCATTAGACTTCTGTAATTCTGACAGATTTATCAGGACTCCATAAAATTCTTCCCTCAGGTGCTGTGCGTAGATTTCTCAGAGGTGTCATTAACCCTTTGCTGAGATGGTTAAACCTTATCACCCCGAATCAAGAAAAGTACAGCCAGTCAGGAAAATCGACATTTCTTGCAAAAGCCATTCATCAGGATGAAGTGCATTCCTGGCGAAGGGCTCCTGCCCGAAACGTCGATTTTCCTGCTCCCCGGATGCTGTGCTTTTTCAACACTACTCTAATCTTGACTCTGATCTCCGGTGTCTGCAGTCCTCATTTTCGCCTGTATATTCTATATCCTCATCCTTCGATAAAATGTGCTAAGGTGAGCCTGAAATCAATGAAAAATCAAAGTTAAACCACTGTGAAAACTTTCCCATCCTTAACATCTGAATGTTGTGTTGAATGCAGTCATATTTCTGCTTTGAGCCTTTATACTTGGCTTTACAACACATTCTGACAACTTCCCAAAGTTTTTTAGATGCAGCACCAAAGTATGGCATTGGCAACAAAAAAATTGCTTTATGAACAAGATTAGTGGTCTAGTTGTTTTATTGCTGGACTGTTAATCCAGAGGTCCCCAGGTAATGTTCTGAGGACCTGGGTTCGACTCCCACCATGGCAGAAGGAGAAATTTGAATTCAATTTTTAAAAAAGCCTGGAATTAAGAATCTAATGATGACCATGAATTCATTGTTGATTATTGGAAAAAACCAACAGAGAAAAAATGAGAAACGAAGGTATACTAGCCAAAAATATAAAGGAGGATAGTAAAAGCTTTTTTAGGTATGTGAAAGGGAAAAAAATGGTTAAGACTAAAATTGGGCTCTTGAAGACAGAAACAGGGGAATATATTACGGGGAACAAAGAAATGGCAGAAGAGTTGAATTGATACTTCAGATCTGTGTTCACTGGGGAAGACACAAACAATCTCCCTGAGCTAACAGTGGCTGAAGGACCTGAACTGAAGGGAATTTATATTTGCCAGGAATTGGTGTTGGAGAGACTGTTAGGTCTGAAGGCTGATAAGTCCCCGGGTCCTGATGGTCTACATTCAGGGTACAGAAGGAGGTGGCTCGAGAAATCGTGGATGCGTTGGTGATTATTTTCCAGAGTTCGATAGATTCAGGATCAGTTCCTGCGATTGGAGGGTGGCTAATGTTGTACCACTTTTAAGAAAGGAGCAAGAGAGAAAGCAGGAAATTATAGACCGGTTAGTCTGACCTCAGTGGTGGGAAAGATGCTGGAGTCAATTATAAAGGATGAAATTATGACACATCTGGATAGCAGTAACAGGATAGGTCAGGGTCAGCATGGATTTATGAAGGGGAAATCATGCTTGACTAATCTTCTGGAATTTTTTGAGGATGTAACTCTGAAAATGGACAAGGGAGATCCAGTGGATGTAATGTACCTGGACTTTCAGAAAGTCTTTGATAAAGTCCCACATAGGAGGTTAGTGAGCAAAATTAGGGTGCATGGTACTGGGGGCAAAGTACTGACTTGGATTGAAAATTGGTTGGCTGACAGGAAACAAAGAGTAGTGATAAACGGCTCCCTTTCAGAATGGCAGGCGGTGACCAGTGGGATACCACAGGGATCAGTGCTGGGGCCGCAGCTTTTTACAATATACATTAATGATATAGAAGATGGTATTAATAGTAACATTAGCAAATTTGCTGATGATACAAAGCTGGGTGGCAGGGTGAAATGTAAGGAGGATGTTAGGAGATTACAGGGTGACCTGGACAGGTTAGGTGAGTGGACAGATGCATGGCAGATGTAGTTTAATGTGGATAAATGTATGGTTATCCACTTTGGTGGTAAGAACAGGAAGGCAGATTACTACCTAAATGGAGTCAAGTTAGGTAAAGGGGTCGTACACAGAGATCTGGGTGTTCTTGTATACCAGTCAATGAAGATAAGCATGCAGGTACAGCAGGTAGTGAAGAATGCTGACAGCATGTTGGCCTTCATAACAAGAGGGATTGAGTATAGAAGCAAAGAGGTTCTCCTGCAGCTGTACAGGGCCCTGGTGAGACCGCACCTGGAATATTGTGTGCAGTTCTGGTCTCCAAATTTGAGGAAAGACATTCTGGCTATCGAGGGAGTGCAGCGTAGGTTCACGAGGTCAATTCCTGGAATGGCGGGACTATCTTATGTTGAAAGATTGGAGCGACTGGGCTTGTATACCCTTGAGTTTAGAAGACTGAGAGGGAATCTGATTGACACGTATAAGATTATTAAAGGATTGGACAGTCTGGAGGCAGGAAACATGCTTCCGCTGATGGGTGAGTCCCGAACCAGAGGACTTAGCTTAAAAATAAGGGGTAGGCCATTTAGGACAGAGATGAGGAGAAACTTCTTCACCCAGAGAGTGGTGGGTGTGTGGAATGCTCTGCCCCAGAAGGCCGTGGAGGCCCAGTCTCTGGATTTGTTTAAGAAAGAGTGGGATAGAGCTCTCAAGGATAGTGGAATCAAGGGTTATGGAGATAAGGCAGGAACAGGATACTGATTGAGGATGATCAGCCATGATCATAATGAATGGTGGTGCAGGCTCGAAGGGCAGAATGGCCTACTCCTGCACCTATTGTCTATTGTCTTTTTAGGGAAAGAAACTGCTAGTTTGACCTACATGTGACTCCAGATCCACAGCAATGTGGTTGATTTTTATCTGCTGTCTGGGAAATTATAGAATGGCAATAAACACTGGCCTAGCAAGTGATGCTCTCATCTGTCAATGAAGTTTTAAAAAGGCAAGCAGGATGCCCAGTGCGTCACACAACCAAAATTTGTATTATCAGAGTCCGATGAATCATACTGGATTTTAGGCATGTGTGGAGTAACGGGTGGGTGCAATATGCTCAATTTTTATATTTAAATTAAATAAAACTTGGAAAACAATAAACTAGCCCTCAAAAGAATATTGTCTGATACAAAGAGTTAGATTAAACACAGCATTGATACCTGACCTGTACACTGGGATGCAAGGCGGTCAGCTCAGCAGGTACATCAGTATTACTATAAAGTTACTATTAAAACACAGATCTAACAGAGCAGAGGGGCTTTTGTGTTGCATGTATTTAAATTGCCTTTGTCCTCATCGTGAAGCCAGTGCCCAAGATGTTCTTGTCCCCAGCATTGACAGTTCTCCCCTTGACAAACATAAAATATTAGCCAATAAATTTTTAATCCAAGCATCCCAATGTCAATTAAACACAGCTCTTAAAATAAGTTCAATTGCTGGGTTGGTCTGTCAGTTATGGTGCTTATCAGATTAAATTACAGATATAGTGACATTCAGATGGGCAGGGCAGTTTCATAGTGGTTGTTATGGGTGTCATAAAAGTATAGGTTGAATAGGCACAGTTAATATTCAGTAATTATATATCTACATTATTGTCACTAATTGCAGACCCATCTAACATAGCAACTTCCATCCTGCTAGTTGAGCAGTGTTATATTTTTAACATAGTTTGCAGAACATTCATTACATTTTTAACCTATGAAAATTTACTGTTCATTGTTTCTCTGTAATTCAAAATTGGAGGTGATTATATGCAACTATCAACAGTTACCACTTAGCGTATATCTTGGTTTTCATACAGATCGCACAACTAGGAATAAACAGGCAACCCAAACCAAAAGTAACTGCATATGATACTTTGTAGCTAACCCTTGGAGTGTTACCAAGCTTGCACACTAAATGTAATAGCTCGAGACACTCAGACACAGCTGTCGTCAGATCTGTTTGGCAGCATAGTATTGGCGGTGTAGTCTGTTATTACTGTGTGATTACCAAACAGTGTGATGATAACAGCATCCAAGTATTTGCAGCTACCACTTGTTGGGTGGTTTGGTAATTATACAGTAATAACAGAGTTCAAAGCCAGAAAAATGCAACCAAAGCAAGACTCTGTGTCTGAGTGTCTCCAGCTGCCCAGTTTGGTGTGTGATTTTGGTAATCATACTAACTCACAAAGGGTTAGCTGCAAACATTTGGAGGTCATTTTCTCCTGTTTGAACAAAAGAAAGGAAACCGTTTCTTCACTGGAACTGCATATGGGGGATTCTGAAATTCTGAAAAATGTGTTGCTGGAAAAGCGCATCAGGTCAGGCAGCATCCAAGGAGCAGGAGAATCGACGTTTCGGGCATAAGCCCTTCATTCCTGAAGAAGGGCTTATGCCCGAAACGTCAATTCTCCTGCTCCTTGGATGCTGCCTGACCTGCTTCGCTTTTCCAGCAACACATTTTCAGCTCTGATCTCCAGTATCTGCAGTCCTCACTTTCTCCTCGTCGATTCTGAAATTCTACCCTCCAAACTAAGCATTGCCAAATAAACCTTTAATTTTCAGCTGGTACCAAGAATTATTTTTGTTGATGTCTTTTCCCAAGGAGATTTGAAAACCCCTTTTATCAAATATGCTATTTAAACAAATGTTGTTACTTTGCTGTGTCATAGCATTTTATGTATTTGTGAAAACAGATTGTAACATGTTAGACTAATCAAGGATATTTCCACCTTGTCTTTGAGTAAAATGGATTCTCTAAATGCTAATATGAATGGCTGAAATTTATAAAACACATCATGAATTTTATGAAAGAGACGAGAGAAATTTAAATTTAATTATGAATTTTATAACATGGTAATTCAATATTCTGACCACTTTTTGTCCAACTCTTATTCTTGCTTTTCATGCTGCTTGCATTTTAAGGGCCTTTTTGTTTTAAAGCGATTGTTATCCATTCAAGGTAGACATTTTAATAATTACTTTTCTGTGTTACTGCTGTACTTTCCTATGTCTGCATTATAATCTTTATGTATAGAAAGACAGAAATGGCATTTCATTATTGAAAAAGAAAAATGTTGCAAAAAAAAGATACCATACTGAACTGTAAACTATTTTAAGTCTGTGACTCCAATCTTAAAAATGTTCTGGTTTTCTCTAGAATCCTTGGTATTATATGGATATATCCGATCACTACACTGTATGAGCTGCTGCTCATGGTGAAGGTGCTGTCACCACCCTGTTTAAATATAGAAAACTGGTCTAATTTAATAGAGGGAAACACTTCCTATCTAATTCGAAGATTTTCATATAGCTAAGTCTATAGTTTATTTCATGTTAGCAACTAGGTGAGGTTATACTGATACAATTGACATTGTTACACACACTTAGAAGAGAACCAAAATGTTGTCTGCCCAACAGTAGATATATATCACCATAGTGGTGCTGACAGCACTCCTCAACAATAAATCTTTCAACATAATCCAAAGCAGTTCTTCTCATTATTATTGTTATTATTATTATTTCACACTTGTGAGTATTATTGCATTTATCACTAATCATTTCCTCTCAATTTCTATCTTTACAAACTCATATGACCTGGACATTTCATGGCTTTCCTGGAATGTGTTGACTTCTATCTTGGAAACTGGTAGTTTGCTGGGTAAAAGACCACTAGTGTTGATTTGCTTGCTGATAGTCTGAGGTCTGTAGGACCATTTAAACTTGTGGACCCTTAATTTCTTGGTTTCCTATTGTCTGTCTCGATGAAATAAGCAAGTTCTTCTGTTCAGCATCCTAAACCACTGAAACATGCCATTCGTTCAAGCATTATCTCGGTTCATGGAATATTAGTTATCCCATCTCTATGGTGGCTTCCATTGAATTATAACGCACCATGTGTTCAATCTATGTGAGGTAATTTCTATTCTCAATCTGCCTATAGATTTGTGCTGAAGCCCGAAAATTCCTTTATTTTAACATCCTAAACGGTTTGTGCTCTTTCATTCACTGACAGTATTGCTTTATTGGTCAAATCGGTCTGTTCACTTTCTCAGATCTCTTGAATGTCAGAGCAGACAAAAATTAATAGTCTGGCATGATCTCTGACTCAGTTACTGAGGACTTTTCCTGCAAAGATAGGAAGGTAAAATATTCTGTACAAAATTGTTTCTTCTGTGTCATCACAGTATCTAACATGATACTTGAATTTGTCATAGCTATTTGTTCGCCAAGATGTGTTACAATTCAAGTTGCATCAATTTATAGATTTGTCAATTGCCTCAAGTAGGGTATGTTGTTGACTATCTCTTGCTGTTTTTCCTCACAAACCTTGTTGGTTCTTGCTATCTGTGTGTTCTTCTGTGTTCATGGCAATGGAAACAATTTGCACCAATCCAATAAGCTATAGGTCCCATCTTATTGACAGTATGCAACAAATTTCTTTTTAAAACATAACTCATCACAATATACAGAAATTGCTGGGAAAGCTCAGCAAGGCTGGCAGCATCCATGGAGAGAAATCAGAGTTAACATTTTGGGTTGAGTGACCCTTCCTCAAACTCACTCTGAGGAAGGGTGATTCGACCCAGAATGTTAGCATCTGTGGACAGAAATCAGAGTTACCAGACCCTGCTGAACTTTTCCAGCAATTTCTGTTTTTGTTTCTGATTTAGAGCATCCACACTTCATTCAGTTTTTAATCGCAATAAAATATTTTTTGTTTGTTTAGGTTCTGCTGTGAGTCTGGGGAACCTTATGAAATTTGCTACGAGCTGTTCTTTTGGTCATTTCTTAATTAGCTGTTCCTTAACATTTTTGAATTAAATTCCTTCCACAGTTTGAAGAAGATTGAGATCAAGACATGGATTCCTACTCAAAAATGAGAGTTGTTGTTTGTTAAATATAAATATATATATATATATGTTTTCTACTACTTAGCATTTCTGAAATTGGAGATTTGCTTATAGCATACTTTTAATCTTAATTGCTCAGTCTTCCAGACTATTTGGTTGCACTGTTGTTAGCTGTGAAGAGTGTTCTTGTAATGGCAGCTCACTATTTGATTATATATCGACACTCACCTGGTGTCTAACATGAGATGAATGAAATAGTCATTAACATAATTATCTAATTATCTGATCATTAGAATGTAAGATTGGGAACCACTTACCTCACCTAGGAACACGTTAGCTTTTACTTCTGTTGTAGATTGTTCTACCTCATTAAATTGTTTTTGTGGTAGAAATTTGATCTCCGGAAGCCACATCTCACATCTGACAGCATCTGCATTTTACTGAGGGTAAAATATTGCATACATTGAATGACATATAAAGCATTCAATTTTAAGAGCTTGGTACTGTTTGTGTCTGTGAGATTTGTTTGCTCCATAATGCTGATAAGGAAATTTGCTGTACAGTTTTCATCTCAATCGCTGTACTGTCTTCTCACAGATATCTCTGTGTTTTTGTAACTTCAGAATTGAATGAACTCTGCAGATTTCCTGTACCAATGTTTATGTTTTCCTCTTGGGATTGATCAGTGCTACAATAGAACTTCACCTTCGCTCACTATATGAATGGTTTTATCTATAGTCACATCTTCTTGGACTACATTATGTCTGACAACGAATCTTTATGAATTCTGACTTGAAGTCCTTATTATCACATTTCTCCACTAACCTGTAGAGTGCATTACCACACAGATTTCAAACGTGTAATGGAACAAAAGAAGGCTTTCTGCCTCACCTCTGTTTTGTTTCTCCAAATGAAGATCTTGAATAATTCATAGAAAATGGTACTAATTGTGGCAGAAACAATCGAAAAATAATCCCAAGTGTCTCATCAATGATTCAATTTATTGTATGAATTATAATTTTTTAAAAATGTGGTCAAAAGACCATGGGCCCAAAATTGGACAATCTAAATTGACCCACAGTCCGAGAAATTTGCCAAACTAAGTTAAGCAACAGCCAGCTGCTGTCAGCGACAGAGAACAGTGCAAAACAAGGTCAAAGAAATTACAAAGGTTCAGGGGAATGAGTTGTAACTAGCCATAAGCTGTTTATTGAAGAAATATTGGTCAGACTTCCAGCCAGTGCCTAAGGATCTGCACTTTACATGTCTATGACTTAGCAACAGTGAAGGGTGTTGGTGCGATCCTGTTCAATGATTTGAATCCAGTTCATGATTCCATTGGTCAAAGGATACAGAACATTCAGGAAAGTCTAGGGCAATGGGGGACACGTCACCTCTCAGGGAAGACTGGCAGCAAGAGTTGCAGTGGAAGACAGTACAACAACCTAAGAAGACCCAGGAGAAGACATGCCCTGACCTACGAAACCCATCTTCATGAAAGAGAGCAAGCCCTAAGTCAGAGAGGAAAGCGGTTACAACAACCCAACTCAAACACGTGAATCGTTATGGGTAATATCCTTTCTCAGATGGATAGAACTAGATGGAGAGTAAATATTGTGGGAATTGGGAAATGTTCACATGGTGTTTTTAATAAGGAATATTTTGTTAATAAGATCGATTTGAACTGCAACCCAAATTCTCTATCGACTTTACTGACAAAAGTATTTCATAATACTTGTGAAGTGTCCAAAGTACAGACAACAAAAGGTTACCACATTTTTTCAGATTTATTCTGGAAATGATTCCTCTATAGGTAAAGTGGTCACCTATGCGTTACTCTTTAGCTTCAGTGGGAGAGTTCACATAGCTGGTGGACTTCTCAAAGGCTAAATTCATGTTTTTACATAATTTCAAATGGACATCAGCATACTCAAAACATTGAGGAAAAAATGTACTTGTCTCTCTCACATTTCTTTCTCTCTGCATGATCACTAATACCTAGTTGTTCTAGTGTACCACAAATAAATTATCATTGTGACTTAGATCGGTGTGTTTATTCATTACATGGAGTTCACACAAATACCAGGGAATGTGGAATATGCTGGCATGTTAAGGACCATGAGCATGGTGGAAATAATTAACATTTGCTGCCACTTCCAGCAGGTAACTCTGACCAAGCTACTGTAATCCATTTGAAAATACAGACTTATTTGGTCAAAGTATTTAACTGAAGGGAAAAATGATTTGGACAGTAAAAGTTATAGGTGAAATGTATCTCAACACTTTATATAAAACACAGTGATATCACACTATTAGGAACACCACATGGAGGTCTGATACAGTACGATTTGTGCATATCTCAGCATCAAAACATCAATGACGATGGCACAATTTGTTGACAGTGAAGGAACAATGCATTCATTTGTCGATTATCTCAAATGAGCATAGCATATGGAGATGGGAATATAGCATCTGGCAGCTACATTTGTGATGTCTGCACCAAAGACAATGTTCATGAGTTGTGCACTGTCTGCTAATAGTTTGTTATAGTTAATGAATTATATAGCAAAAAGCTGGGATTTTAATTGTTTTAATATTAGCATCAAGGTTTTACTAATCTTTACATTTCAGTTCAGTAAAAGTAAAACACACATGGTTTCACTTCAGTATGCAACAGTGATCTTAAAAAAAAAACTATGGAGTTAATAAGTGACTTTATACTGTGATTGCTGCAGCTTTTTCTGATGATAGTGCCAACATTGTTTATTTCAGAGGCTGCAATAAATGGTGCTGAACTGATGCAATGAGAAAATAAAATATGTACACACAGCAGTGAGATGCATGAAAACTTGCAATGAGCATTTTCATTTAACCTCCATACCCCTCTACAAAACATGGCATGAAGTGCTAGAATGAATCATAGCAGGTTAATAGTCTGGCAGGTCATAACATCAGCACTCATTCACTGGTCATAACCATCTTCATACCAGCTAGTGGGTAGTTAATTCTTTGTGGCAGGATGACCTGCTATAACATGTAATGTGGTGTGGGCTATTAGATAGAAGTATTTCACCAAGTGAGAATTCAGAGCCATTGTTTTTGGGACTGCATGCAACAGAGGTTAAACACTGACTCACAGGTAGCAATTCTGCCATTAAGCCTCAGTGTCAATGCTTTCTAAAATTGATGGCAACATTAACCCATATCCAATGTGCATTTTAAGTTACATTATTTAAGACACCATTAAATGGGTAAATATACCACATAGCACACCACTAAGCCAAATGCACGAAACATATTCCTGTTTTTATCTGGCTCTGTATGATGAAGGTGCAATGGAGTTTATTGTTGAACTGAAATTTATAAGAACAGGTAGTCATCTCACCTTATGTACCTTTAGATTTGCCAGTGCAATTCTTTGTTTTACATACAAATTTTAGCCCACCAGAATAATAGAGCAGAGAGTGCAGAATAGGAATAGACCAATCCCAAGACTGTCAGAAAAATATGGAGTGACATGAAATACATCAGTCTCTAATACAAGACCTTCGTTATTGCTATAAATCCTGTATAGAGCTTTCCCCACTAAATGACAGAAAGTTACAGCATAATAAATTTCACCAAACCTAAGCCATGATCCTAATTTGAAATCAATGTTAAACTAAGAGCTTAGCCAGGTTTAACTCAAGTTTAACCATAATGGGGGAATATTTATCAGGGTTAACAACATTTCTCCAGTAGTAATTGGAAATACATTTCTCAGAGTGCAAGACAATTTATCAGAAAGACAAGGAATGAACCATGACCTTAAAGCCATTGCGTACTAACTGGCAGCGCTTGCTCTGCTTGTGAAAGCAGGGGAAATGTGTATGTACAAAGTTGTGAAATGCTGCAGCGACTTGTACTACACTATGAAAAAGATTTTGTTTAGATTGTGTTAAATGTCAATGAGCAACAAACACAACATTCTGAAGCTTTAGAGCCACATCAAAGGCAAAATCTTAACAGAGGTTCCGATATATAGAGTTCTGGCAATGAATGTGATAAAAGACTTTGAGTGCATCTTGGTGAAGAACAACACGGAGCTAAGGAACACAATAAATCTGGGAGCCATACAAACAAAAACAACACTATTCATTAGAATGGATCTATTTAGATTGATTTGCTGAGACATAATGATCACATCCCCTAGATTTACTTCGGAGATTTTACAAACTCTAGCTTAGGTGAGCTACCTAGTGCATGGAAACCTTAAATAACATCCAAGCATCTTCAAAATACTGCCTGTGGAAGTTAGTTATACAATAGAGATCTGCCAAACACCTACATGGGATCTCTGAGGGTCAACCTTCTTGACTGAAGTCTTGTCGTACAAAATAAAAATACTTGAGGAGCTGAAAAGCTGTAATAATCAAAGCATAATTGCTGGACTATTCAGTCAGTTGGACAGAATTCTGGTGAGAGAGATCACCTGTTACTCTCTTCAAAGAGCCTGACTGTCCTACTGAATATTTTCAGAATTTTCATACACTTTGTATTTCTAGGTAACCCATTCTGTGGACCTCAGCCAGCATCATTGTGTGCGGAGAGACAACTGATGATTTATTTTTCTGCACAATGAAAGAACAAGACACTGTAATACATTGTCACAGTTCATTAATTTTATTAAGTTGTACAGTGCTAATGTTTAATGACATTCGGTGTTGCTTTTACTCCTTGTATATCATAAACTTCTCTGTATTGGCTGCATATATGGAGTACAATCAAGTGAATCGCTGCACAGTCAACCGCAGATGTAAGAATAAATACATAATCCCTGTTCTCTCAGCAGGTGCCATACTCAGAGGCAGAGTGAAATGGAAGTGGGCCAAAACATTGTTACTCTGATATTTTGGTCCACTGTCATTTATGAATGCAGAAAATGCTGATTTCTACTGATGCAGTTGTCCCATTATTGTTATCTGTAAAAAAATCTGCGTTACTAACACAACTGCTGTAGCTACTGTGGGCTCACTGCTTTCAGAGAAGGTGCTCACTGTTATCTGTGCAGGATACAAAATGGCACAGAACTATTCCTGACAGGAAAGCTTACTGGTTGCAGTTTAGCGACTCCTTGCAGGAGAACAATCTGTCTTGCTGTATACTGATCTTTGTGAACTTAATGGAAAATATAGAAACCTTTTTCCGCGAATGACTGTAGATAGTTGCATGGTAAAGATTTGATCCCAAAGCCTATGTAAAAGTAATATCAGAACTCAAGAGAGACTGAATCTATTTCAATGTTTGAAGATGCAGAACTGAAGTTGCAATGGTGTTCCCTCTGTGGCTGGTGCTCATTTGAAAGCATCCTGTGTCCTGATACATCTGGTAAAAACTAGGCATTAAATTGGATGTGAGCCTGTGCCAACAGCCTTGGTTACTTCATCTTTTGCTTCCTCCTCTATGTTCTCCATCCACAGAGACATATGCTGCTGCATGTGGTAACACTGCCTGTTTAATTGTGGACAGTGACAGTTGGTCTGTTAAGTCTTTGATGCTCTTTTGGTGTGAGTTGGATGAGATATCATTAATATGTGATTGGAAAAACAACCGTATATTGTGAGCTTACAAACACGAGGCTGACCCTTACAATTTTTGACTGAATGCAAGTTGTTTTGAGCTTTTTGGAGAGATTCTCATTATGAACCCAGCAAAATGTCTCACCATATTTTACCAAGCACTGACCATTAGCTTCCTATCTCACCCATATGATATCCCTCACATCTCATTTAATCCCCATTTTATTAAGGGCTTTCCAAGAACAGCTCATCAATGTTCTGATATCTACTGATCGAGCCGCACCTCTGGTAGCCTGGCCATTGTTAAAATGCTGCTGAGCACCCAACAAGCACTGGCATTCTGAAGCTGCCTTTCCTGGGCAAGGACGGAGCCTGAATGTGTTGGAAGGTGGCACTCCAATTCTCTAACAGGCACCTGGAAATACAGGTCAAGGTGTTGATGCAGAGGACATGTCTGCTATTCCCAGAGCATCAGTGATGGAGGCTGTACCAACAGGGTCTGCCATTCTGGTCTGATTTGCCAACTTGACTCTCTGTATATCCCGAATGTAACTGTGCCAGTATGATGCCTAACCATATGGACGCACAATGGATTGATGTTTGTGGAAGCAAGTTATACAAAACATATATAGGGCAATGTTGCAATCATTTCCCCTCCTCCTGTTCTTTTGTTGGCCTCTTTATCTAAAATATTGATGCAAATGAGATGGCCAGCAATGTAATGGTCAGGGAGGTACATGACAAGCAGGGAGACAATACAATAGGATGGTCAGGGATTAAGGACCTTGCAGATCTGTGCCCTAAAGTGCATGGATCTATGTGTGATGTTGTTTCCTTTTATAGGTCTTCATGTCGGTGGGTCATGCTGAATCACCAGGTTGAATCACATACCCTGCCCACTCCAGTGTGATTGGGAAAGAAGTTGGCTGCAATTGGCATTTCTGATTTCCAGAACAATGGAAAGTGACTGGGAACGCTGTTCAGTCAGTGGTTTACAGCCTCCGTCTCTAAGTGCCATTAGGTCCCTAACATCCAGAACCTTTCCTCTAAACTCTATAGCCTTCGCACCTATGCATGTCCCTACCCAAACCATTTGTATGAGCTTGCAACTGTCCAATTTTCCTCTCAGCCTCTGGCATATGAAGTGATCATGTCAGGTATGGTTGTACATTGTCCACTTGCTCCACCCCAGGTGCTCCTGTCTATGGTGGAGATGAATCCCCCTCTCCCCCTGCTCAACCATGAACCCCTTCCCATCCAGAGTTTAGTGTATCCCCTTTCAGATAATTTTACAATTATCATCCCTCCTTCTGGCCCTCAATCCTGTAGAATAATTTGCCAAGATTTCTTCCCACGCCAGTGGACCCCTTCTTTTCCACACACATCTTTTCCTCTTAGTTTCTGTGGATGGATCGGTCGGACTGATCATGGACCATTCCCGTGACTGACTCAATGGGATAGCCTCAGATAAGACGTGCCCATGCCCCTGACTGATGCTTGTACATCTCCCAGACTGTTTTCCCGACCCAACTGGTACTGGTCACTAGGGAACCACAGGATAGACCTTAACCCAATCCCAAAACTACAAAGGCATGGACCACCTGACTGAGATCATCCTGATTGAATATCTCATCATGTCTGATCCCCTGGACTAGTATTGAACATTGCCCTTGACCTCATGCCAGGACTGGTGCCCCCATCGACTTTGCTGAGAACTGTTCCAATAAGATTTTCAGACATAGCTGCTTATTTGGTACACATACAGTGTGTTTACCACATAAGCTGCTGACACATGGTGTGGAAGTGAGATTGACAAAGCACTTTCTTGTACAAGGAAGATGTATGCCCCCTTGACTGAGGACAGTTTAGCAGCAAGTTAAGCTGGCTGCTTTGCTGGTCTGTACAATTGGCACAGCAAGGCAAGGCATGGATGCTATATGATTGCAGGTAGGCACGAGGTTTCTGAGCATTAAAAGAACAAGTGTGTAGCACTGAGCTGCAGCCTGGTGCAATCCTTCAGTTGATGTCTATCCACATAAGCAAACTGTCCTTTCAATGCTCATTAGTGATGCACCCTGCAATGCATGGTTATGATCCTGAGGAATGCTGCAAGTGTATTGGAAAGATACCATGATGATTGTAAGTAGTCATCAATTGTCAGATGCCAATGTCAATTTATGAAGAATGTGTAGCTGGTGTACAGGGATTGTGCCCTGTGATGTTGTTTGGTGCCAAGCATCATAGAGGCTCCTCACAGCCAGAGGTGAACTAAAATTGCCTGGAACTCGCAACGACTTCCATGTTGAGATTTCTCAACACTTATTTTATTTAAGATAGGAAGCTGAATATTGATACGGTGAACTAATCCATTAACAAGGCATTTTACAAGCAATAATCCCCCTTAATTGAAAACTTGCTGATGTCTTGTAAGAAACTTGCTTTGCCACTCAAAAGCAAATAAGAAACACTGAGGTGTTCCAGACACCGAGATAGTCCCCAATAAGCACTTCATCTGATTCTGCCACAAATCTAGCCATTGCCTACACTTACCTATGAAGTGAAGTTCTTTTTTTTAATATGTATCACTATATCTTATGCATAGTAAGTCTGTATGAAAATCTTATATGATTTGCTGAGAATCAGAAAATATTTGGTTAATACATTACTTACATTATTTCTTTTTTATTTGAAGAATGATGGATCAGTTTTGTTCACATGCTCCCTGTTAAATAAATGCATTACACTTTCTTCATTTAATGCATTTTTCATCACTGGTATTCCAACAGACATCACTTGTTACATAAAATGTCTTCTGATTTGAGAACCTAAAAACATTAAAATATTGTTGTTCAGCCATAGAAGTTAATTTCATTTTGTATTAATTCTGCCATTATGGTGTTTGTAAGGTAGTTTACAGTCCTATTGTCTTCACTTCTCATTCCTTGCATTTCTTTTGTGAACATCTTACTGTGTCCATTGCTGTACCTGTCAAATTGAGGTCCATCAGATCTCTCTGCCAGAACCTCCAATGGAAGAGGTAATGTTGACACAATCATTGCCAAATTGTGATGCTTGGCCACTTGCTTGCATTTTTAGTGTCAATCCAATGTCTAAAATGCACTTCCATCTTATCATCAATTGTCAAACCTGACTTGCTAAAACTCGATTTGTACTGATGTTGTTAAGTCATTTCCACTTGTTCCATATTTCACAGCTAGATTCATGCAATTTTAGCTTTTATAAGCTGAGCAAGAATCAGCTGCTTCATTAATTGTATCAGGCAATGAAAAGGTCTTTATTATGTAAGTATTATGATTTGCCAAAAAATAATTGTTACCACTTCAAGATGGAAACATATCTTGCAGCACATGAGAACGTACAGAAATTGAAATTTTTTGTTAGCATGTCAGAACCTGGCTGCTTGAAGTAATCAAAGCCTGCATGTAAGCCATTTTTTGCAATGTAAGAGTGAATGAGGCATTTTCACTCAAACTAGAGAGCTGTTTGATCTGATAATAATGACTGAGAATTGTAGATGTAAAATGTAGAGTACATTGAACTATATGTGTATTCCAGATGGAATTGATTTCATTTATTTAACTCCAAAATCCTTTTGCTTTCTATGCATTTGATAAACATCTGCAACTGCATGATGAAAAGTGAAAAATTTTTCCTCACATCCTGAAGATTCCTTGCAATGTAGCGTTGTGTGTTTGCATAAATAGAAGAGAATAAGGTATGTATTCACACTTGACTTCTTCACCCAAAGGCAGATAGTAACAAAATAGTGCCCTTGCTCTTTACATAAAACTTATGTTGAAATCTTTCTCTTTCATTATACCAGTTAAGGAACTTAATGAATTCTTCCTAAATATTTAATATGCCTACCTATTGAGAGCTGCAGTATGCATTTTGGAATCACAGCTAGAAAATTAGACTCAGAGGTGTTTTCTTCAAGAAGAACATTTTAATCTTCAGGTTTTGAACCATTGCTCCATATTCTATAAATATTCAGCATTTTTAAAAGAAATTCCATTTTGTTATCCTGTCATTCTCCACTGTGCATCCTTTATTTTTTTCAGACCAGGATAATAAAAAGAATATATCTTATGAAAGATATGTTTATTTTTGGACAGCAGTATGTTTGTCCACTAAATATTAATCAGGAAAGTAGACTACTTAATTAGCCTTTCAAAAACTATTTACTATGTTTTAATCTGTCATGGAGTGCCTTCCATTATGACCACGTGAAGAAGGATGAATTGGTTTCCTCTTTTTAATCCCCTCTTTTAGTAAGCAGCTTCATCACACTTAAATTAGAACATAGTACCAGTCAAAGTTAGGGACTCAACTACAAGGCCCTTTAGAGGGCAAGAAAGAGAAATTTTATGATTGGAAAAAAAATGACATTAAACATTCATGCAAAACAGGCACGGAACATTTCCAAACTGATGAGACTCTTCCATGTTTCAGATCTTGAATTGATTAATGACACCTTTGCGAAGCACATTTCTGTTAAAGTGCTCATGGTTGTTGGTGGTGGTCACCTGACTCTGTAGAATCTGTACATTCAGTCCAATGTATATCCTTCTTGTAATGGCCAGACAGTCACTGTTTCAGTGTAGATTGGACTTGCACACAAGGACCCTGTGGGATTCCCCTCCTGGCAGACTCTGAAGGAATTACCCAGGAAATTGAAGATTGCTTTTGGTAATTCCTGTAAATCTGGAAACCTTCAAAAGTATCCATTTAAATTGGAGCATTTGGATTTCTGTGAAACTAAGTAAATAGTTACTGCGGAGAACTTAGGCAATTAAATACATAGTCTAACTCCTGAGTGATGATTTTACTGACTTCATAGATACTTCACACACCCCCAAATTACAGCTCCCCCCGAACAATTACACCTTCCTTGAACCTGAACTGACTCATCCTCTATCTTTCCTCAGACACAACACTCCTAGTTTGCTCCGATCCAACATCTCCCTTCCCCAACACCAGTCCCGCTGAACCGAACCTCTTGCTTTGGCCCTGCCCCTGCTTCTCAACCTGCCACTACCCCATTTCTCTGCCCCTAATCTGCTTTCACTTCTGCTGCTCCAGATCTGATTTGCTTCTCTCCCCACCAGGACTAGGTTGCCCTTTCCCCCACTCTGGACCTGGCTTACCTGGTCTTCCACATGCCATCCTATTCCTCTGCTCCAGGCCTAATCTGCCACTCCCCTCTGACCCATCCATGGGACCAAGACCTCCCTTCCCACTTTGGACCTGGTGTGCCCTTCCCTAGCTCCTTGCTCAATTGGCAACTTACCCCTACCCAGTTGGCATCCTACTGTCTGGCACTCTTACCACCCTATATCCTACCATCACCCTGCCTGAATTGAACTGCAGTGATGAAGAAGCACATCACACCAAATTTTACTGTCTCTCATAGGTCAATGTTCGTGGTGATGAGAATGGGGAAGATAGGACCAATATTGTTGTGTGTATCAGGTATCGTATTGCACTTTACACATGATGAAGTATATGAATAAATTTGGAATTATAACGGACAGCACTTCAGGTGGAAGTACAGACAGTCCCTGGGTTGTGAACAGGTTCCATTTTGAAGTCTGTTGGCAAGTCATTTTACTGAAGTCAGGAATTTATTTGCAAATCCAGGAACAGTTCATATGTAAGGTCTTTAAAGTGATTCCCCTGAATGGGATCGCATTTATAAGTCAGATGTTCATAAATCAGGGCATCCCTGCATGTTTTTAACTGCAAGAATGTACTGTCCATCATTACATTTATCACAGGAATTTATTTTTATTGAAAATAGAAGAAAACTTTGCCATGATTTACCTGCACATAGTAACTTATAAATTACCTTTTCTTTGAACTGAGCTGATGCTTACTCTAAAAGAATGTATAGGGCAGAGGAAGGTCAAATGGTCACATTATTGGCATCTGCTAATTGCATCGACAGTAATTTCCAGTTTAAGGCATGTTGGACTATATTTCCAGGAAGTAAAACATCTTGGTTTTGACATGATATTGATTAATTGTTCAAAATGTACACACAAGTGGATCAATGCCCAGAAGATACAGGTATGTAATCAGTTTGTAATAATGTAGAGGGGAGACAAAGATAGTTTTTTAAAAAAATTCTGAGTTGTCAAAATCTAACACGCTCTGTTGAAAAATAGTGAAACTGATGCCATTTTTGTTTTAAAAGGGGAGGTTGTCACAGAGATGGACATATAGGGCTATGTACAAAATTTGGCAATGTCAGGCTTTGGAAGACTCTCCTTTTTAAAGGAGGCACGACACGCCAAATGGGCTCCTTCAGTGCTGTAAGAATCTGTAATTCATGTTTCATCAATCTTCCTCTCATTCCACACTTCCGCTGATGTGTTATGCTTTATAGATTATCTACACTGATAAACTGATTTCCTATTAAGTAAAATAAGTGATTAGCTTGCAGTGATTGTACCATGACCCGTAAGTGCTGAAAGACATCACAAAGTGAACTGGTTATTAGTAGCACTGGAAATGATAACAAAACTAAATATGCAGCTAGACCAAACATGGGCTGAAGAGTGAATAAACCTTCTTTAAAATCTAAAATTGATGTACAAGAGTGATCTGCAGATTTTAGTTAACACAAGCTCTGTAACCAACTGGAATATAGCCCCCCATACTTTATATCATATGAAATTTGTGATTATTATTTCATTGCAGTCACCCTAGGTTATTCATTATTCAATATAAAATATTAAATACTATAAGATCAATTGGCATTATGTAGTAGAGCTTACTCAGTACATCCTATCAGCTGTTTCTGCTTACATCTTTGCAACCTTGGATCATTTATTACTGACTAATTTATATCACGCTTCACTTCTTAACCTTTGTGCTTCCTGCACTATGAGCTTTAACTTTCAATCTTGTGTTAAATTGTATGATTTACTTTCATGTACATGTATGGTGCACAATTATGTAGCTACTGAATGATAGAATTAAAACACTCAAGTTTTTTCTAATATTTCTTATGTACATCCATGCTAAATATATTTCTAAGCTGTTTATTTAAAAAGCCTTTATGCTATGGGGTTAATTATTCTCCATTTAATTACTTTTTTTTACTGTTTATGGTCCTGAACTAACCTAAGGGGGAAGAGGAGCAGAGTATTAGTCATTGGGGACCCCATAGTTCGGGAGACATGTAAGAGGTTCTGTGGGAATGACAGTGATGCATGGTTGGTGTGTTGCCTCCCAGGTGCCAGGGTTCGTGATGTCTCTAATTGTGTTTTCAGGATCCTTGAGAGGGAGGGGCACCAGCCCCAAGTCGTGGTCCACATAGGCACCAACGACATTGATAGGAAGAAAGATGGGGATTAAAGGCAGAAATTCGGGGAGCTAGGGTAAAAACTTACAGCTAGAACAAACAGGGTTTTTATCTCTGTTTTGTTGCCTGTACTACGTGCTAGCAAGGCGAGGAATAGGGAGGGATAGGAGTTGAACACGTGTCTACAGGGATGGTGCAGGAGGGAGAGTTTTTGATTCCTGGATAATTGGGACGTTTTCTGATGTAGGTGGGACCTCTACAAACAGAATGGTCTTCACCTGAAACAGAGAGTTACCACTATCCTGGGGGGGAGATTTCCTAATGATCTTTGGGTGGGTTTAAACTAATTCAGCAGAGGGGTGCGAACCCAAATTGTAATCTGAGTATACAGGAGGTTGAGAGTAGTGAGGTCAAAACTAAGGTTTCAAGGTCGCAAGAAGTTGGTTTGGAGTGCCTCTACTTCACTCACCTTATTCCAAATGTTCCTGGTGTTGAACTTGCAGCATGGATTGGTATCTGGGATTTTGAGGTTGTGGCAATTTTGGAGACATGGATAGAGCAAGGACAGGAATGGTTGTTGCAGGTTCCAGGATTTAAATGTTTCAGGAAGAACAGAGAAAATGGTAAAAGAGGGGTGTGTGGCATTGTTAGTCAAGGACAGTATTACGGTGGCAGAAAGGACGTTTGAGGACTCGTCTACTGAGGTAGTATGGGCTGAGATTAGAAACAGAAAAGAAGAGGTCACCCTGTTGGCAGTTTTCTATTGGCCTCCAAACAGTTGGAGCGATATAGAAGATAAGATAGCAAAAATGATCCTCAACAGGAGAGAGAGTTTCAGGATACTTGTTATGGGGGCTTTAACTTTCAAATATTAGCTGGGAATGCTATAGTTGAAGTACTTTAGATGGGTCAGTTTTTGTCCAATGTCTGCAGGAGGGTTTCCTGACACAGTATGTAGACAGGCCAACAAGGGGCGAGATCAAGTTAGATTTGGAACTAAGTAATGAACCTGGACAGGTTTTAGATTTGGAGGTAGGTGAGCAAAATTTGGAGGTTGGTGCTAGTGACCACAATTTGGTTATGTTTACTTTAGTGATGGAAAGGGATAGGTATATACCACAGGGCACAAGTTATACCTGGGGGAAAAGCAATTACAATTCAATTTGACAAGATTTAGGAGGCAGAGGATGGTAAGATGGGCTTTGAAACAACATGGAGGGCCGAAGGGCCTGTACTGTGCTGTAATGTTCTTTGTTCTATTTCTCAAGTAGAATTACAGGATATTTTAAAAATAACATTTCTGAAGAAAATCAATTTTGAATTTAAAATTTTACTGTGTTTTATCTTTCCTGCATTCCTTTAAAATTCACTTTAAAATAGTAGCTCAAACACTGAAAGTGATTTAATTGCAGCAGCCATATACATTCAAGGCTAATTCACCATTTGTAAGCAAATGTCTATTAAATGAAACTAATTATGAAGAGTCTACATTTTCATAGCCAGGCAATGTTGTATTTTTTTTTGTCTTCTTATTTCTTTTTCTCTTCAAAGTTAGCCACATATCCCTACTATTAAACTGTTCAAATACTTTCATATAGTTTAGTCAATTGTTTAATTGCACAATATTAACCACTTTAGAGAATTGGTTTCCAATAAAATCTCTAGTATGAAGTTTTCACTTTCTGCATTCAGGCAAGGAAAGAACAAGGCAACACATTATGACGCATTTCAGGGCACATTTAACTCATTTTAACAGGTTATTAATTCGTGGTTTTTATCCCCATAAGAAGTGAGTTCTGAAGATCTTGTTTTCCATTGTTTATCCCATTGTTAAAAACTCAGTGACCTCTGAATGTTGTTTATAGTGCAGAACTAATTCATTCATTCAAACCATTTCTTTTTGCTAAACAACCTCTCTGGCCCTGCAAATTTAATTTGACAGATGTGGTGTTTCATTGTCTCAGAAGAAAATGAGTAATATTTTCTCTTGGTTTTCTTTCTGTTTCTTTTATCTCTCTCCTATAATCCCCATCCATCCTTCTCATTCTTTGCTTTCGGTATATTCTATATAATTCTGCCTTATGACTCCTCATTTAGGATCTGCAGTTTGATATCACTTTGAACTAGATGCAAGGATTGAGATTCATGTTAATTGACAATAATATAGGTAGCTCACTAAATTCATGGGATTGAATTTTTTTTTTGGTTGTATCATTTTCGCCAGGTTTTATGGGGGATTCCTTACCGTATCTTGCCAAACTTGCCTCATTAACTACTTACCTCAGCAACACAGCATACCTGTCACCGGATTCCTATTCCATATTACTATGCATCATCACTGGAAAAACTCACCACTGCCGGAACATCTTAGAATTGACTGGCATCCTTTGTGCCAACATCATCTTTAACAGGTCATTGTGCGCCTGGAAAAACACTGAAACTACCCTGGACAGTCCATTGGTGTCAACAATACCCTGTTTTCTGGGGACCTGGATATCCTGCTGGATTGGGTGGTACAGGGATGAGATAACCTCTTTCACCAGGATAAGCAAAGGATGCTGTGACGCTAGACCATGCCAGCTTTGTCTATGCAGGTCTAAGCAGTCTCAGCCATCTAGAGATGTTCAGCAAGAAAGGAATAACGTCAATCACTTTCTCCAATCTGCCAGTATAGTGTCATCATCTGCTATGTGAACCCTGACACTTACTCTATGTCTATGACTATATCATTCCCCACCAACAGTACTGTCACCAAAGCCTATGTTATGGACCCTACCCAAACCCCTCAAAATAGAGTCATAGAGTTATAGAGTTGTACAGCATGGAAACAGACCCTTCGGTCCAACCTGTCCATCGGCCCATACCCTTACAAACCCTTCCTATTCATATACCCATCCAAATGCCTCTTAAATGTGGCAATTGTACCAGCCTCCATCACTTCCTCTGGCAGCTCATTCCATACACGTACCACCCTCTGCGTGAAAAAGTTGCCCCTTAGGTCTCTTTTATATCTTTCCCCTCTCACCCTAAACCTATGCCCTCTAGTTCTGGACTCCCCCATCCCAGGGAAAAAACTTTGTCTATTTATCCTATCCATGCTCCTCATAATTTTGTAAACCTCTATAAGGTCACCCCTCAGCCTCCGACGCTCCAGGAAAACAGCCCCAGCTTGTTCAGACTCTCCCTATAGCTCAAATCCTCCAACCCTGGCAACATCCTTATAAATCTTTTCTAAACCCTTTCAAGTTTTACAACATCTTTCCAATAGTAAGGAGACCAGAATTGCACGCAATATTCCAACAGTGGCCTAACCAATGTCCTGTACAACTGCAACATGATCTCCCAACTCCTGTACTCAATACTCTGACCAATAAAGGAAAGCATACCAAACACCTTCTTCACTATCCTATCTACCTGTGAATCCACTTTTAAGGAGCTATGAACCTGCATTCCAAGGTCTCTTTGTTCAGCAACACTCCCTAGGACATCACCATTAAGTGTATAAGACCTGCTAAGATTTGCTTTCCCAAAATGCAGCACCTCGCATTTATCTAAATTAAACTCCATCTGCCACTTCTCAGCCCATTGGCCCATCTGGTCCAGTAACCCTCTTCGCTGTCCACTGCACCTCTAATTTTGGTGTCATCTGCAAACTTACTAACTGTACCTCTTATGTTCGCATCCAAATCATTTATGTAAACTGAGATGTGGCATTCCAAATATCAGATTTAAAACAAAACATACTTTGTTCATCTACTATAGTTAAAATTACACAACAAAAAAGAAACATTTGGAATAATGTAACTCTACTGGAAAACCTAACATTATAGCATATATTGTGAAAGCCCATAAACACAGACTTGGCAAAACGGAAATGTAGAACACAGGTTGTCTGAGGTACTAGTCCCATAACAGTTAGAAAACTCTCAGCTTTTGGCTGTAACTGAGAGAGGGACAAAGATTAGCTTCTACCTCTTTAAGACCCAAGCCACAACTGCAACTGAAAACTAAAACTCCTGGTTCTGGAGCTTTACTGCACCCATTCAGGCTGCTTCTAATGTTCCAACTTTTAAAAAGAAAACACCCAAGGCTTCACAAGATGTTTTATCTTCTCATGGTCTGCTTAACACCTGTTCCCCAATCTCTTTCTTAAAAAAAAAACAAACCACACCTCTTAAAGCCACAGAATCATCACACCTACAACATCTTCCCTCACCTGCTATCACCCCAACCCCTGCCATCACTACGCTCTTGGCACAGTCTACTCACTCACTCAAGACAGCACTTCACTGTCATCCACAGTAATTGCTGTGTCAACCAATTTCACCTCCTCTAATACCTGCATCTCTCTTAGTCCAGAAGAAAAACAGCCTACTAAAGGGCAGAAAGAGTCAAGATGGGTGTTGGGCTGTCTGGGATTCCGTTCCTCGCTCCTTCTGAGGAAAGGATCCTGACTCTGACCACCCCGAGTGGCTGATTGACTGTATCCAAGCCCCTGGATTGATATTGGAGGCTGCCCTAGACTTATTGTACCTTGACCCCCTGAGCGAAAGCTAACCCCCTTAACGTAACCCAGGACTTCTGAAAACCATGACAAACTTGCTAAACTAATGTAGAAAGTGCTGGAGAAACACAGTAGGTCCTACAGCAGCTGTAGAGAGAAAAGCAAATTAGAACTGAAAGCAGTTGGGAAATGGAATTTATGCCGATGATGAGGGGGACATCTCCTCCTATCTCCTTCTGGACCGATGCCCCACCTCGAACATCAGACCACTATGTCCACTATGTCCATCTTATTTGGGGACCTCCCTCCCACAGCCTACCAGATCATAGACCCACAATCCCATTCAGCCTGCTTCAATATTTTTTCCAAATCCACAAACAGGACTCACCAGGCAAGCCTATTGTTTCAGCCTGTTCCTGCCCCATGGAATTCATGTCTTCCTACCTTGCCTAGATTTTGTTTTTTCTCCCCTTGTCCAGTCTGTCCCCATTTACATCCACCATTCCTATAATGCTCATGTTTAGTTTGTTGGCACCAAGCATCTCCTTTTCACCATGGAGATAGACCAGACTTGCCACATCCATCCCCATTGAGAAAGGTGGTCTTACACTTCTTCATTGAGAATAGGCCTACATCATCCGCTTACACAACCATCCACCTGGCTGAGTGCATCCTCATCTTGAACAACTTCTCCTCTAACTTCTTTCACTTTCTTCAAGTCAGAGGGGTGGCCATGGGTACCTGCATGGGTCCCAGTTATGCCTGTCTCTTCATGGGATATGGGGAACATTCCTTGTTCCAGTCCTACTTTGGACCCTGTCCATAACTCTTCATCTGGTACATCAATAACATCATTGATGCTTTCCATCACAGTAGATGCAAAGAAACAAAGGATAGGAATAAATTGTTTTCAGAATGGCAGCTAGTGAGTACCACAGAGGTCAGTATTTGGACCATAGCTATTTACATTATTCATTAATGATTTTAGATGACGGAACTAAATATAATATCTTCACATTTGCAGGCAACACAAAGTTGGGTGGGAGGGTGAATTGTGAGGAGGATGCAGAGATGCTTCAGTGCAATGTGAACAAGGTAAGTGAATGAATGCATGGCATGAAGTATAATGTGGATAAATGTGAGGTTATCCAGTTTGGGAGCAAAAATTGGTAGTCAGACTATTATCTGAATGACCATAGATTGGGAAAGGGGGAGGGACAACAAGACATTGAAGTTTTTGAACACCAATTGCTGAAAATAAGCATGCAGTGCAGTTGATGCTGAAGGCAAATGGTAAGTAAGCCTTCACTGTGAGAAGATTCAAGTACAGGAGAAGAGATGTCTTGCAACAGTTGTACCTCAGGTTGCAAGGCCCTGTTGATACCTCAGCTGGATTATTGTCTGCTGTTTTGGTCTCCTTATCTGAAGGAGGATGTTCTGACAGTGGAGGATGTACAATGATAGTTTACCTGACTGGTTCCTGCGATGGCAGGACTGATGTATGAAGAGAAATCAGTTTGGATTATATTCATTGGAAATAGGACAATGACTAGGTTGGGGTGGGGTGGGTTGATGGGGGGATGAGGGGTGTTGGAAATCTCGCAGAAACTTATAACATTCTAACAGGACTCCACATGATGGACATTCCTGATGGCTGGGGTGCCCAGAACTAGGAGTCATCAGGCTAAGGATATGGGGTAGGCCATTTAGTTTGAAGCTGAGGACAAATTCTTCTCCCAGTGAGTGGTGAGCCTACGGAATGCTCGTCACAGAAAGTCATTGAGGCCAAAATACTGTTTACAAGAAGAAGATAGATGCAACTCTTGAGGCTAAAGGGATCAAAGGATATGGGACAAAAATGGGAACAGAGTAGTGAGTAGGATGATCACAGTGAATAGAGGCGACGGCTTGAAGAGCCAAATAGCTTGTTCCTGTTTCTTTTTTAACATTTCTACAGCATCAAGGCAATTCACCTCATAATTTTACTGAGAAACATTCACCTTAATTTGGCACAGCCAATTCTGCTTCATTTCAGTTACAGTTGCATGTGATGTTGATTGATGTTGGGCCAAACATACATTAAAATCTGTAAATAAAGATTAGACCTGCTCCTTGTCATTGTTACAAATGCAATAATAAGTGCTTACTTTTTTTTAAACAGTTGGATGCACCTGCACTTTTGGACTACTTGATTTATCAACCATCACAGTTCAAACATTTGCCACTTTCCCAGACTGATATACTACCCTCAGCTCTGTGAAGCTTTTTCAAGGAAGAACTAGACACAAGAAATGTTCTGGTAAAATTATATTGGAAACATATGTTTCTGAATTAAAATAATGGCTTCATTCCTGCAAATTGCTCCACTGACCCCCACTTCCCCCTCCCCCTCCCCCTTCCTTTATCCTCCCATCCAACCAGGTGTTTTGTCTTCTATCTTTTTTTAAAAAAAAGTCTGCTAAACTATTATTTTAATTGTAGTGCTGTTAAGAGTTTTGTGGTATATAAACCAATCCTTGAAAAAGCCATTAATTTGTATTGTTCAAAATAAACTTCAGTTGAGACACAAATGTTGTGCAATAAATTCTCAGAAGGTGATAAGTAATGGATGAGTTAAAAACCCTGACAAATTGTTTCTTGTTTTAAGAAGCATATATCTTTGGAAGATTTAACAAGTGTGTATTACTATATTTGAACTTGAATTGAACTCAACTCCCTTGTAGTGTAAAGCTATTGCACTTTGTAAATGAATACACTTGGCGTTCCTTTACAGCAAATCAAATTATAGGCCATCTTTTTTCAATAGTCTGCATAATGAAATCACAATATGCTTAGTTTTGCAGAAAGAAAAAAAAACATTGTACCATTAAGTTGGTGTTTGACAAGGAGTTGTTGAATTCTACAGCAGATGTTGTGTGTTATCAAACTGTAAAGAACAGCAAAGAAATGAAAGGTTCTGGTAATAGAGAAAATTTGGAAAATGTCAGTAAGAAGGGGATCTAAGTGTTTCTGAAACTGCTTCTGCCACTGTATTACCAACATCCCAAGATATTCATGTGAGGAAATTTGAACAACGGTATTCAGACTCACTACTTTTAATAGGAAGAATTATGAATTGGCATAACATCATAAATGATCACTCAAGGGTATTTAAACAAGTCAGTTTATGTGTTAAATCTTTAACCTCCTTGTTACTCATACCACTTATAAATTAATTAGATATTTTTATCAGCAGTAAAGATGTGTAAGAATAGAGAATTATTGCACCCAAATGAAAAGTTGCATGTTAACAAAACTACATGTTATCCTCAATTCAAAAGAAGTGGTCTTTTCAGAATAATGAGAACAATTTAATATACTGGATTCAAATAAACTATTCAAGCCACTATTTTTCTGTAAGACAGTCAACATTCTAGCTCACTGTAAATATCCCCTTCTGGTTCCACTGATTTTGCTGACCTATACAAATGGAGGTAATAAATTAAGCTCCCTATTCATTAGAATTAAATCCTAGTTAAAGTACTGGGATGGAAGTTCTGTCTTAAAGTTGTAAAGAGCATAGATGGATTTAGTTAGGGCTGTTGTAATCGATGTTGTTAGGTGTATTGTAAAGTTCACAGCACCTCCTTGTTTTCCAGCCCAATTTCGGGATTCTTGCCAAAACAATTAAACTTAATTCAACATGTTGACATTCTTATAGCTGGGGAATTGGGAGAGGGTGAGAATGCATATTTTGTAATATGTGTAATACTCCTTCATATTTTAATAGGTGAAAAGCAGAGACAAAGTTTGCCAGAGTGCACCAGCAGAAGACCATGAGGCAGCAGTTACTCACAGACTGCAACTTGCCACAAAACAGGACGTTGATATGTTAGAAATCTGTCTGCAACAGCACAGATATAATTGGTAGTAAACACTTCTTGTGCTCTTTTTGATAATGAAGAGTTGGAGTTATGTCTAAAGAGGATACACCGACAAGGTGTTGTTGAATTATAGATTTCATTATTGAATCAACAGTAAAAACAGATGCAGGTTGTGAAGTGAAGAGCTAATTTTACTTTTAGTCTGAGAATAGATGCTGAGCCTGAGCATAAGGAACTATGTCATGATGATGTTAGATCACATAGAACTGGAATCTGTGTCTGTAAATTTTTAGGAAGAGGCTCTCATTTACCGTACTTTGTACCTGATTATACTCAATCAAGCCTGGTAATGTTCACTCTCAAGGATGTAGATCTCATCTTACTCATGCAAGGCTACAACAATGTGGAGTTACATGCACCACATGTACATACACAGCCATATTTCTGATCAACGATTACCATTTGTGAAAAGGTTTCGGCACTTTCCATATGGAATTTGACATCTTCACTTTCAAAGATTACCTTCATTCTCAGATTGCACCTTTAAATGATATCCATCAATGGTAAAAGAGAAAATGTACCTTAATATAAATTTTAGAAATATCTCTCATATAGTGTCACATAAAATCATTGACAGAATAGAATGTTGTTATTTGCATGTTTTTAATAGTTTGATTTGCACTAAGTGATTGAATAATGCTTGAAAGATAGTTGAACTAACAAAAGTAAATGTCACTCACCACATTCAGAGGTCTACTCTAGGGCTGTCTGGGGATGTGGATATTTGAGAGTAACCAGATAGATTCTTGAAGAAATTAGGATAAAGGGAACATTGGATCCAGGTAGCTAATTACTCAAGTGCTCTTTTTTTGAGCATTTTGAGGATGAAGAGTTAGAGGATAAACACCAACGGAACCAAAAAACAACCAAGATGTTGGCCTGAATTATTCATTAATTTCCCTTGGAATTAACTTTAGGTAAGGCTGGGTAAAGCCAAATAATTTAGGAATACCAAGATAGGTAAACCTTGAAGATATTCCAAATATACAATCCTTAAACATTGCCTGAGTGTAAGTGGTGTTTGTATTCGGTAGGGACTGACTACCTTCTAAAACTCTTTGACATAATTCCAGTACCTGGAAGAACTGTATTTTGTTTTAATCTTGAATCATTTATCTTGCATTATATAATACATTATCATGCATAATAACAGGACACATAAATAAAGGATAGTCAATGACTACCTGTGCGCTACAAGGCAGTAATTCAACTGAGCATTTTGAATAGCACCATAAACCACTAGTGAAAACATCAAGCAGTTTATGAATGTCAGCACAACAGCAAACTAAGATTAGTGCTTCAACTTCACTGCAGTGATTTGTTATTCTTTGTAATATGTCATTGAACATTTATGCAAAATAATATGTTTCAGCCTTTGCTTCTTGTGAAAAAAAATCTAAGGAATGACTAATAATGTGGAGGAGCATGTGGGTTTGGGAACTGGTAGTAGGATTAGAACCAGGGAAGTTGACAGGACATTGAGAAACCAATTCCATCCTTCTGATTCGAGCATTTAACTGCAACACAAAGAGGATTGTCAATTTTAATACATTAATCAATTACAGCAACAATAACATGGCTTGTGCAACTTAAATTTGGATCTGTGGGTTTCTTGCATTTCCCAAAAGTCAGGAGGACAAGAATATAACAGCAATTGAGCGATCTATAGATATGAAAGGAAAATATGCATTAAAATCTGACAAGTGTTTGTCTGCTTAATTTAACCACTTCAGTTCCCTCCTTTGAGCTCTTGGCCTAACCCAAGTTAGCCAATACATTGGTATTGTCCTTACCTTTATGATGTACCATCCATCGATACTGGCCAGGTATCCTGCCTATTGTGTGAAAGGCTTCAAGACTACACTTACCATACCCGTTCTGACTTATACAGTTGACAACTTGTTTAAACAACACATCTGCTCTTTAGAATTGCAATTTGTGTTCTTTTGAAATTGGACAATTGGAAGTTTATATGCAGGCTTTGCACAATTTGGCCCCTTTAATTTATCACGCGCATACACTCACACTAAAACACACATTAAAATCAGTTAAAGGACCTGCATGCTTGCATGTTCTAGCTACGGAATGCAAAAAGAACTTAGACGGTATGTTGGTTGTGATCTATCAGGTAGGGATGGGTGCCTTTGTGCTTTGTGACTATCCTAGGGGTATTTGACAAATTGATAGAGGTCTACAGAAGATCAGATAACTATCAGTTATTTCATGCATGCATGGACAGAAGCTTTAACACAGAGGTCAAAGCTGGCTGTGCTGAGTTACAGACTGCCTCCAAGTTTTATACAGACAATAACACACACATTATAATTACAAATCTCCCCACGCTCAATATCCATGTGTCCCATATTATCTTTGTTTCCCACAGCCTTTGTCAGCATTGTCTTTTGCTCACCCAAGGCCTTTGATAACAACTAATAGTTATTTACATTCTACATGTTTTTTGTCAGAACAAGCTTCACTTCTTGCTGACTATGTAGATAAAGCTTTAAACCTCACTATTTTAACTCCCTCAGCTTCCCCTCTTAGCCCATGGACTAGCCCAAGATAACCAATACAGCGGCCTTGTCTTTTCCTTTACACTGTGCTACCCATCGATACTGGCCAGTAACTAGGTTAGGATTGTAAAGGCAACAGGTGAAATGATCTGTACTCTTTGACCTTTTAATCAAGGCCCTAGACTTTTTGCCCTGTTTCCCGATTTCAGAATTTCCACTGCCATCTTCAGTGTGATTTCCTATAACTCAGGCATGTTAGATATAATGTTATTAACAGTTGTGTAATAACTGGGGCTTGTGAGATGATTCAAAACCATGGGTAACTCCACAGTTCCTCCTACCAGGTAATAGAGTTCAAACATTCTGCATCATCCACAAAGGATGTTGCTGGAGTGTGTAATATGTGTCATGCACCTGCTCTGCCTTGTCCCAGATTAGGGTGAGGTTCTTGCTTATTGGTGGGGTAACATTGGAGAACTACTTTAAGCATTATGTCAACTTGTCTTTCACGCTTTCCACAGCTTGCTGTTTTACATATTTCAACTAGTTCTACCTTTCCCATTTTTGCTGGCATCTTTGGATGCGAACACAATGGGGCAGAATTGACTATTCCCGAATTTAAACTCCTGCTGCTAATTTGGTAATACACTATCTTCCATCACTAATGCATGCAATACCTGGTGGCTATTTTTCTGCCCCTATAGTGTCCACTAAGTCCACTTCCTGGCTATTCTGTTACATATATTAGAGAGGCGATTACAACAAGAGAGACGAATACAACTATACAGGCTTCAGCACACCATCTAGCTAAACTAGGACTTAGCATATTTCCTCCTAGCTCTATTGCAAATAGTGGTATTTTATGATACCTTTGATCACAATACTCCTGAATTACCCCAATATTCTCTATGCTATATATCTTAATGGCTGTTGACTCTTAGCATAGTTGGAATTGCCAGGACAATGTTGATAAACATTACCATATATTATATGTTCTGGCATGGTCTCATACATACATGTTAAAACTTTGAGCTGCAGCCTGCACTGTCATATCTCACCCTTATCTGCTTAAGATCCATGATCTGTTGAGAAATGGTTCTCTATCTCTTCCTCTTTATCTATGTGTTCTTTCCTGCACAGAAAAGAAGAGTTAAGAGTGATGGAAACAAAGGAACAGGAATACGCCAATTAGTCTCTCAAACTTGCTTTAATGGGATCATGGCTGATCTGTAGCCTAGCTCCATATACCTGCCTTTGGCCCATATCCCTAATACCTTTGATTAACATAAATCTATCTATCTTAGATCAGTTCTTAGTTTTAAATCTATCATCAGCCACCATTGGTGGAAGAGATTTGCAGACCTTTACCACCCTTTGTTTGTAGAAGTGCTTCCTAACATCTCTCCTGAACAGCCAGTCTTAATTATCAGATTATACCACCTTGTTCTTGAATCCCCAACCAGTGGAAATAGATCTTTATGTCCCCTGTCTTTTCTTGTTTTGGAATAAGCTATGGCATATATTGAACAAATGTATACACTGCAATTATGAGAGTGATTATGAGATGGAAGATGTATGCCACTGTTATAGAATGGGGGCAAGTGTAGATGCTGGGCAGTTGGAAATATGAGGTGGTGTGTAGACAGAGAGAGTTGGGTGTACTTGCAAAATAAAATGGTGTGAGTGGTGATGTACAGTGGTCAGCTTGAGAAGGCAAAGTAAGGAGTTTGAAATGGTGCATAAAGCAAGATATCAGTGAATGTGCAACTGTAATATCTTTCCTGGTCTGCTTAGTTGACTAAATTGTTGACATTGAATTTAAGAATGTGGCACTTCACTTCTGCTGCTGCCCTGAAAGCATTTTATTCATACCTTCAGTACTCATTTGTTTGTACAGTTCTATGGAACGGTCACTTAACCTAATTAACTCTGATTTCTCACCACAGCTGCTGCCAGACCTACTAAACTTTTCCAGCAATTTGTTTTTGCTTTTGTATCCTTCATTGGCTTCATCTGCCCATCTACCTGTGGGCAGTCACAACTCCTAACTTCATATAGAAGAGATCACTAAAATGTTGGAGTATTTGGAATCAATTTTGCCAATTCTTTCCTTTGTGATCCCAACTCCTAAATCTGCCAAATTAGACATTGATTTTATGGTGTGATTGAGGCTAGAAGAATATATTTTGCTGTAGTTCCACTACTCCACAGGTCAAAACATTTTTAAAAAAGTTCCAGTTACCAAGATGCATAATGATACCTTATCTATATCAGATTTTAACAGAACGATCTACCAACCAGGTTTCTTACTAAATCCTATCATGAATTTATTAACAAAACAATATGTATTCAATAAAAATATAATAATTGATTTAAAATATTCAGTCAGTAACATAGAAATATAATTGCTTATCCCTCTAAATTACTCTCAACACAGGCACACACACTCAGAGAGGAAAAACAAAGTGTTGTCCTTTTGCTTTCAAGAATAACTCATTGCTCAAAGTGTAGCAAAAACAGAAATTGCTGGAGAAACTGAGCAAGTGTGGCAGCATTTGTGGAGAAAAAGTAGAGTTAACCTTTTGAGTCCAGAACTGTATTCTGGAGAAGGGTGACTGGATTTGAAATGTTAACTCTGCTTTCTTACCACAGATGCTACAAGATCTGTTGAGTTTCTCCAGTAATTTTTCTTTTTGTTCCAGATTTCCAGTCTCTGCAGATCTTTGTTTTAGGATAAAGCGTTAAAATGTTCCAAAGTTAGTTGCTGCGATGTTCTGGCATTTGTGGTCAAGTCATTGATCATGTGTGGTTGTCCCTGCAGTCTTGAAGCTACAGCTTGCTCATGAAATACAATCTTGAGATGTTTCCTCAATCAGTCTTTCTAAAGAGCAAATAAGTCCCATCTTAAACTCAAGAAATGAGAGGGATTAGGAGGTTTCCTTCAGCTGAACCAGAAGCAATAAATGAAAATCTTCTTTAATCCAGTCATTGTTCTAACTAATCTCAGAAGTAGTGCACAGCAAAGCAGGCAGGTATCTCAAATCATGTGATTTACAAGACGTGCTGTTAAAACAAAACTACGAATTCCTCCGTAAAAGGTCAATGACCCCTTTTAGATAAATCACTCCAGGACTTCCACGAAATCTGAAATTAATATATTTTCTATAATTATGCAAGTCCTCTGAGCCACACTAAATTTATCTTTGTATGAAGTATCTCTTTAGCTAATAGAATTCAATTCACAGGGCATTTCGACACACCTGTTTATACATAACTTATATAATAGTGCAGTGACTGGGAAAATAAACCACTAACAAGGCAAACTTCACTTCTGAGATTCCTGAATGTTATTGGACACTCTCCCCACTACTCTCATGCAGATCTGTACCTCTACTCTCCATACTACAAAATGTTTCAAATCAAGTCCCATGTCACCAAACGTAGAGACTAGTAGACAGATAACAGACAGAAATAATGATAGTTATGAATGAAAACCAAGTGACACAATTACAGAGTGACAGAGATACCATTAATTCATGATTTAGGACTGTAAGAAATTTCATGTGCAGTTCATTTACCAGAAATTTATTTTAATCACTTAATTTGAAAGATCATTTGCTCTGCCTTTTCGGTATCATCATAATGCAGTCTAACGACAAATTGAAGCTGTTGATTTCAATGTGCCTTGAGTTTTGGTAAACTGGGTGAACCTTTAAGGATCTCTAGCTACATAGGGTGTCAAAGTTTTAAAATGAAGCTGCAAATGATCCCACACGTTGTGTCCATATGCCAGCAAAGAATCAATATGGTACAGTCAAAGTCCCATTATCCTTTGCTCCGATATCTGGAATTCCTGTATAACCAGCAATCAATGGGAGTAGGTTCACTTGCTCTTGGAACTGGTCATTTGGTCACCTCCCTGTCTCCTTTTAACCAAACCTTGCTGATGGTCCTGAACTATGAGTGGTCCTGATAACAACTGGCACATTCATGTAACCGGTACCCCCCAATTCCTGTATGTGTCGAATTCCAGGCAGTTGTCTATATTTGGATTCTTAGTAAATTTAAAAACAGTGATGTTGTGACCATAATGCAATTGGATGCAGTAGCAGAAGTAGGCCATTCAGCCAATCGCGTCTGCTGTGCCATTAAATGGGATCATGGCACATCTGATAATCCTCAACTTCACTCTTTGTCTTATTTATTGACATGGAAGACACGAAGCAGAGAATTGGAATAAATGGGTCCTTTTCAGAGTGGCGAGCAGTAACAAGTGGGGTACCACAGGGTTCAGTGCCGGACTCCAGCTGTTCACAATATATATTAATGATTTGGATGAAGGAATTGAATGCAATATTTCCAAATTTGCAGATGACACTGGCTGGCAGTGTGTGCTGTGAGTAGAATGCAAAGATGCTGCAGGGTGACTTAGACAGGCTGGCTGAGTATGTAAATACCTGGCAAATGCATGATCATGTGGATAAATGTGAGGTTATCTACTTTGGTTGCAAAAACAAGAAAGCAGATTATTATGTGAATGGTGGCAGTTTAGAAAAAGGTGAAGTGCAATGCGACTTGGATGTCATGATGGAACAGTCACTGAAGGTTGGCATACAGGTGCAGCAGGCAGTGAGGAAAGCTAATGGTATGCTGATCTTCATAGCGAGAGGATTTGAATATAGGCATAGGAATACAGGGCCTTGGTGAAGCCACACCTTGAATATTGTGTGCAATTTTGGTCTCCTAGTCTGAGGAAGGACATCCTTGCTGTTGAGGGAATCCAGTGAAGATTCACCAGACTGATTTCTGGGAATGCTGGACTGACATTTGGAGAAAGACTGAATTGACTGGGCTTGGAATTTAGAAGAATGTGGGGTGATCTCCTAGGAACAGACAAAATCATGATGGGACTGGACAGGCTAGATGCGGGAAGAATGTTCCCAATGTTGGCAAAGTCCAGAACTAGGCATCACAGTTGAAGCATAAGAAGTAAGCCATTCAAAACTGAGATGAGGAAGAATTTCTTCACACACACAGTTGTGAACCTCTGGAATTCTCTCCCACAGGAAGGCCAGTTCATTAGGCATATACAAAAGGGAGCTGGACTTGGCCTTTGCGGCTAAAGGGATTAAGGGATATGAAGAGAAACCGGGAACGGGATACTGAAATGGCATGATTAACCATGATCATATTGAATGGTGCTGCTGCTTGAAGGGCTGAATGGCCCACTCCTGCACCTATTTTCTATGTTTCTAACCGTTGATTGTCTTACTGGTTAAAACTCTCTGCCTTGAGTATAGTTAATGACTCAACTTCAACATCGCTTTGCAGCAAAGAGTTCCAGTTTCACCACTCTCTGAGGGAAAAAAAACTCCCTAGCTCTGTCTTAAAAGATAGAGTCCTTATCTTCTGATTAAGCCCTAAAGTCCCAAATTCTCCCAAAAGGGGAACAACCATCTGCATCTACCCGGTCAAGCCTCTGAGAATCTTATGTTTTAATAAGGTCTCCTCTCATTTGTCGGAACTCCAAAATACATAGGCCCAACTGCCTCCACTTCTCCTCACAAGACAGCCCTTCCAAACCTGGTACAGAGGAATCTCGATTATCTGAACAAGATCACAGGTCCCGATGCTTGGTTAAACTGTGTTTTCTGGCATTCAATTATCCAAATATTCAATTATCTGTACAAATTTCTCTCCACCCGTGTCGTTCGGATAATCGAAGATCCTCTGCAACAGCCAAGTGACCCTTCTCTGGATTGCCTCCACTGCCAATTTTTCCTTCCTTAGATAAGGAGGCTCTAAAACTGTTCAAAGTATTCTAGCTGAGGTATAATTAGCGCCTTGTTTTAGCAAAATTTCTCTGTCTTTTATACTCCATTCACATCAATATAAAGACCATCATTCTATTTGCACTCCCTATCAGCACACTCTATCACCTGCTAAGCACGGATGCTGGCTTTTTATGATTCATGCACAAGGGCCATCAAATCCCTCTGCGCTGCAGCTTTCTGCAATGTCGTCTTATTTAAATAATGTTTATCTCTTTCATTATTCTTGCTAAGGTGCAACACCTCACATTTTTCCACATTATATTCCTTCTTCAAAGTTTGTGCCTGTTCACTTAGCATGTTTATACCCTTTGTAAACTCCTCATGTCATCCTCACTACTTGCTTCCGACCTACTTTCATGTCGATTACAAACTTGGCAATAGTGCATTCACTTCTGCCATCCAAGTCATTCGTTAATGGATATTGTAAAGAATTATAGTATCGACACTCTATGTCACAATGGCACTCCACTGTTTACCTCTTGTCATCTTGGAAATACCTGTTATTCCAGCTCTCTGTCTTCTATTAGTTGGTCAATCCATTATGTATGCAAATATACTGCCTCCAACACCATGAGCTCCTATCTTATTAAATTGCCTTATGTGCAGTACTCTATAAAATGCCTTTTGAATAAAACAAATGTATTGCATATACCTGAACACATCTATCTACAATGCTTGCTACCTCCTCAAAAAACTGCAATAAATTTGTCAAACATAATGCCAATCATGCTCTTGAAGTGTTTGGTTGTGAAGACTGAAGCAAAGTATTTATTTATTTAACTCCATTGACACTTTTATTACTTTTACTCCAGCCATTTTTTTTTCAGAGGCCTAAGTTCACATTGGTCTCTCTACTTCAGCTGTTAAATCATTGTTTTGAGTAAATGATTTGGATGTGACATACATAGGAGGTATAGTTCGTAAGTTGGCAGATGACACCAAAATTGAAGGTGTACTGGACAGCGAAGAAGATTACTTTAGAGTACAATGGGATCTTGTTCAAATGGGCCAATGGGCTGAAGAGCCGCAGGTGGGGCTTAATTTAGATAAATGCAAGGTGCTGCATTTTGGGAAAGCAAATTTTAGCTGGATTTATACACTTAATGGTAAGGTCCTAGGGAGTGTTGCTGAACAGAGAGATCTTGGAGTGTAGGTTCATAGTTCCTTGAAAGTAGAGTTGCAGGGAGATAGGATAGTGAAGGAGGCGTTTGGTATGCTTTCCTTTCTTGTTCAGAATATTGAGTATTGGAGTTGAGAGATAATGTTGCAGCTGTACAGGACATTGGTCAGGCCACTTTTGGAATACTGCATGCAATTCTGGTCTCCTTCCTGTCGGAAGGATGTTGTGAAACTCTCCCCACCGCTCTCCCGTACCTTCCTCTGCAACCAGAAAAGATGCAAAACCTACTGGTACACCACTCCCCCTCCCCCCCAACCCATCTCCATCCAGGGCCCGAAACAGTCCTTCCAGGTGAGACAGAGGTTCACCTGCCTCGCTTCCAATCCAGTTTACTGCATCAGGTGCTCCCGAAATGGCCTTTTCTACATCGGGGAGACCAGACATAAACTGAGGGAACAGTTCGCTGAGAATCTCAGCCAGGCCTGCATGGGCCAACCGGATCTGCTACTCAGTGCACATTTTAATTCCCTTGGTGACCAACCTTGGTGTCCTCCTTTGCCACAACAAACCAAACCACAAATTGGAGGAACAACACTTCATCTTCCGCCTGGGTAGCCTACAGCCCAGAGGACTCAACATTGAGCTCTTGAATTTCGAATAACTTCCCTTCCCATCCGCCAACTCCCTTCCCAGCCCTTCCCCCTCCCTTCCAACTAGATTCATTCCTCCCATTGACCAACCAGGTCGTCCCCTCTGCCTGTCCTCACCTATCTCCATTTCAACACACTGCCCCCCCAACCCACTTTATCTGCAGCTCTCCTTACACCCACGCCCCCATCCTGAAGAAGGTTTACACCCAAAACGTTGACTTCTCCACCTCCTCATGCTGCCTGACTTGCTGTGTTCTTCCAGCGTCCTGCCTGTCTATTTCGGCTTCCAACATCTGCAGTTTTTTTTTTGGTCTCTAACCAATTGGATTCTTTCCTCCCATTGACCAACCAGGTCATACCCTCTACCTGTCTTCACCTATCCCCATTTCACCACCCTGACCCTGCCACTCCCTTTATCTGCTGGTCCCTTTACACCCACTCCCAGTCCTGAAGAAGGGTTACATCCAAAACGTTGACTTCTCCACCTCCTCATGCTGCCTGGCTTGATGTGATTTTCCAGTCTCCTGCCTGTCTAGCTTTAAACCTGCAGGCTGCTTGTCAATGAAAGAGGATGACTGCTTTTTTTGCTTCCTTTGAGCTCCACACCCTAGATTTTATTTCTCCATGTCCACCCTCTCACATTGCTCTGTCCAACACACACTCAATCCTCAAAGTGATTAATGAAACATTGCCTGAACATGTAAGGCCAGATAAGTCAGCTAAATGGAGGTGTGCTGACCCCTAACAGTTATACTGCTGTGTGAGAGCCCATGTCAGGATAAGATCCAGACTGCAGCTGCCTGGAAAAGATAGCCTTCACTGCAGACGAGATGTGGACATCCATTGACAGTGGTGGTCAAGGTGACTGTCACCGGAGGACCACTTTGTCAATTCTCTGACTCTTCTTGAAGTTGTGCTCTCTTCTCCTGCAAAGAGGGCAAACAAAGAGCTCAAAGCATGAGAAATGGATTGTGAACAGAAGATGAAAGACTGAATTTGTAGAGGCTGACTGTGAGACTGGGAGCAATCGGGTAAGGGTGAGTATGAGTGTTGGCTGCTTGGAAGAACATGTGAGCTAGCTGGAAAGAGAGGAATAAATGCTCCTGTGAGATGTGCTGGTTTATGAAGTGCTGTGCAGGGAAATTCTGACGAGGTCAGAGAGTGAGGTTTGATGCCTGGAAATGGAATGCTTTTCCATTCTCCTAGGATCATTGAACTTGTCATGCACTGAATCTAGGTTTGAGGAACCACCATCCTGCTGCTCAAAATCACTCAGCAAATTCCATCCCTATCTATTTTGCTGCAGAGGCGAGTCTCTGCCTCCCAGTTGTGTAAATTTACACAGCACTTCAGTCCCATCAGGGCCTCAAAAACAGAGTTATATGAGAATGCAATCTTCACACATCTCACTTCCCATTCTTTTGTTTGATATAGCTCATGAAGTATACATAGAATTTCTCTGATTATAATCCTTCCATTGACAGAGTGTGGTTTGTACACATCAACACCCACTGTTTGGTTGAAGCATTCAGCCAGAAGCTGAACTCTAATGATGTGTCTGAATTAAAGAGCCACAGTGAAGTATGCTGACACAATGACTGGACCCCTGACCTGCTAAAGGCCTCCAGATGCGTTTGGATCTGTTTCGCTGAAATCCTACCCATTGCTATCAATAAATTGGGTCACCAAACTGTGACTCAGCAAAGCTATCTGATTTGTATCACTTCTGCCAGTCTCTGAACACAATGAGACAACTGATTCATCTTCTGTCTAAAAGGATAATTAGTTCAATGTAAGAGGAGAAGTGAAACTTTCCTGTAATGTCATCTCTAAGTACATTGGGTTCAAACAACGTTGAAAGCTGAAAAAAGAAAATCATAATGACAGTAACAACTCGGTCAGTTACAACTTAATTGTCATTACATTCTGTTCCTAACTTAACTATTCACTGCGGCTCAGTTAAGCAGAAAGCAATATCTCAACATGTACAGTGCAGCCTACTGCAGACTTGTCATTGTCCCCTACCTCTTAGGCTGCCTTTGAGTACATAACTAACAGCAATGTCAAGCCTTCGTGCTTTAATAAGCTAAACCAGTTGAAGCCTCACACTGATTGTTTCCTCCTTATAGAGAACGCTTCACTGATCAGTAAATTTACCTTAGACACCATGGATACTAAAATTAGATTATTTGCCTTTAGCTTATAGCACTTATGCTATGAAGAACTCTTGCCTCTTAATGTTGTTTAATGGATTATAATTGAAAAGTAGAGCTTGTTTTACAGAACTGGAAGTATATTTTCTTGAATTGGACTGGTCTAGTATCTACTTTAACCCCAGGAAGTAGGGGGAAGTTTAAAGAGAGTTGTAAAAGTCAGTATCAAATGGGTTTCCTACTTATGTTTACAGTGAAGGTAATGACCCGAAAAATCCTTGCTGTATTCAGCATTTCTAGAGCCTGAAACATGGCCATCTCTGTATCCAGACATTCAAAATAATGGCCAAAGCTATTTTCAACCAAAACCAAAGTGGCTGACTTACCAGTCACCCTGTTAGCATTCCCAGAATCAGCCTCCCCATACATCTCTTTCATACTTAATTAAAAGAAAACTAGTGCTTTTGGAAGCTGAACATCAGTTACAGTCATACCAATGTTAACTCAGGAGCAACTTTAGAAGGCACACGTCTCCAGGGTTAGCTGAGCATGATAGAAGAGATAGGGGTTTTGACACTGTCATACACAGCTTAACGATGCTGGGCAACAGTTTCCATATTTTTATTTTCGCTTTTGCATTCTGTTATACCAACAACTTTGTTCTAAGCCATTTAAAATGGACTTTCCTTCTGAAGTAGCTCTAGGTATTGTTATTTACCCCATTTTTCCACTGTTGACATCTTGTGGTATTGGCCGATGTAAGATACCAATTCTTTTTTGTCTATACTGTACTGAGCACCTGTCTAATCATCAGCGGCAGAGGATAGACTATTATTACGAATAAACAGAAAAGACATGTGTCTGAGTTGACAAGATGGTTTTGTGCACGTTAGCAATAAAGTACATTATTAGTCAAGCATAGTTACGAAGGCCAAGCTAAAACAGAAATTGCTGAAGAAACTCAGCTGGTCTGGCAGCATCTGTAGGGTGAAATCAGAGTTAACATTTTGAGTTCAGTGACCCTTCAGCAATTTCTCCAGCAATTTTTTGTTTTTGTTTGTTTCAGATCTCCAGCATCCACATTTCTTTGTTTTATATTTACTAGGGATTCTGAGGAGCTGTACAGGTACATTTCTTCCCAGCTAAGGCTAGTGTTGAGATTGTGGCTTCCAACCAAAATCTGTGTGTGAAACAGCATTTGATTGAGGGGAGCTAATGAAACTTCAGCATGAACTCTTTTAGAATTATGACACTATACAATTGCTACTTTGGAAATTGACCAACTGTGAGCAGAGTATCAAGGTGACTGACATTCATCACATATGAATGCTGCGAGGGGAGTTAGTTTTAGTAATGCTGTTTACCACTTACCTACCACATCAACAATTTTTTAACTTTTCTTGATTTTAAGTGCTTCTCTGTTAACATCCATGATCCCCAATTACAATACTCCTGCAAAACCAAGGAATGGAACAAGGACAGGCAACAGAGATGGATTTGCAAATTTCAGTAGCCTCAATGCTCACTTACATATTGACCACTTAAGTGGCATAGAGAACCGTCATAGCAGCTTCCCACACCTTGCATTCCTGGAAGGTGAGAAAACCATCAGGTAAAAAAAAATGAAGCTACATTTTTATCTCTAGGGTAATTTTCTATTCACAATAAAACGTGATTTTTATTTTAGTTTGACAAATTGTTATTAAAAATCTGAGTGGGAAGTTCTCACCAATATTTCAAAATGAATTGCTGGTGTCATGAAGATATGCTACATCAAATATTCATTTTTAATACAAAGACTGGAGACAGACATTGGACCTTTTATTTAAAAAAAAGGGAGCTTTGCTGAAACCAAGGTTCTGATTTATGTTCAGATAGCTGAACCAAATTACAACAGCAGATGTATACCAGTAACAATGAGTCGGAGAAGCATGGAAATGCAGATGCCCTGTCAATTCAACCACTCTGATGCCTGCCAGGATCTTTTAAATAGAACTTCTTCCTTTTGCAAATACAGACCTTTACTTACTCTGTGATTGATCAGTGAACCCAGAAGTGTGTTGTTAATGTCATGCTTTATAAATACACCATGGCCAAGCTGTGAACTAACATAACCAAACTTACTAAATGGACTCCTCAAGAGGTGAACTTAACAAAATGAATCCACTTGGTATAAGTTTCAATTTAACATGAATCCAGAATTAACCATGAATTAATTGGTGCATGATGCTTCGAATCAAGACGTCAATACATTTTAAATTGCTAATACAGTAACAATTATACCTTGCAAACCACAAATATTCACATAATCCGATACAGATATGTAATATTACATAGCTACATACCATTCCACAATATGTTGTTCTTCATTTGCTCCAGGATAGGTAGGCCGGGAATCCGATCTGATAAGTTCTTTCACCTGCAAATTTCATGGGTAAACTTTATTATCAGCAAGGCATAATTCTATAAACACGCTCTCCAACTGGTCATAGCAATCCTAATTGTGTAGTTTTTCAGACCAACTAACTATTAACATTCCAGTTGATGATCTGGCCAACTCTGGGAATTATATCCAGCTCTTTTCTTTCTCAGAGTTACCAAAATAGTTTTTTTGTGGATTTTGATATCATAGTCAGCTTGCATAGTGCCTCTAAAAGCACTTACGTCCATTGCAGATAAACAGAAATACTGATCTTTTCCAGAAAGTGATTTGCTTCTTTTCTTGATACAGAGCAACCTCAGTTATCCGCACATCAATTATCTGAACAAGATCTCAAGGTCCTGTAAAAACATTATGTCAGAGAGGCGGTGGTTCTGTCTTTCTATCATCACACTGAGTTCAGCAGAAACTGATAAATGCTCTTAGGATTTTAAATGCCGTTTGGGCCATTGTTTAATGCTGGGATTTTCATATTGATGTGATGGTGAGGATTTAGTCCTTCTCAGTTTAACGGAACTTGTGCAACTTCCTCCTACTGGAATGTTGCCCCAGTATTATTTCCTGCGGTGGAGCACAAACAACGCCTCTGGACCCTACTTGGCTTTCTGCACACTGTCATCACCTTCTGTCAGCCTCACCCACACCCTGAACCGGATCAGAGACACTATGAGCCTGGGCATTGTGCTGCCTGCGTCCCAGAGAGCCTTCCTGCAACAAGCTCTCCTCAAAGGAGTGGAGGTGGCCTTAAGTGGCAACCTTCTGCCCTACAACCTCAGCCTAGAGATGGTCAGCAGCCAGGGCTGGCAGCCCAACCCACAGTCCCTCCTGCAATCTGTCTGCCAGTCCGTTATGGTCCAGGGAGTCACAGCTGTTCTGGTGTTCCCACAATCTGCTGACCAACTGGTCCAGATGGATCTTTTAGCATCTTTCCTGGAGATCCTTTCATCAGTACCATGAAGCGAGGAGTATCATGGCTTATCATACTCATCTCATTTGGATAATCGAGGTTGTCCTGGATAAAAGTTTTGTAGTTATCTTTCTGTCTTTATTTCCTTTCTCTTGCTGTTTGCCTTGAATCATAGCATCTTGTCATATGACTTCGTCATTTCAACATCCTTTGTGGTGACACTGCTTCCATGTTAAGTGTCACCGAGTCACATTGACCATTTTTTTTACAATCTAAATCTCAATTAAACTCTTTACAATTGATGCAAATTCTAGAAGTCATGATCTTTAATATTCTTAAAAACATTACACGTTCCACAGCCTTTTAAAGCAGTTACAGATTTTCCTTTAGTGTACTACTTGTGGATCGTGGTTTGTCACATCTGATGCAGTGGAAGAGCCACAGGAACGCAAACTTCTCTGACAAATAGAATTGTGACCTATTACAAGCTTCCCTGTTCTGGTGAGACCTGACCAGAATATAGATCTTCAGACAGGACGGGGAGGGAAGCAAAAGGAGGGGGGTCCGCAGTTGGTCAGGGAGGATATCATGGCTGTGCTAAAGGAGGACACTATGGAGGGCGTGGGTAGTGAGGCATTATGGATGGAGCTGAGAAATAAGAAGGGTTCAGTTACATTGCTGGGATTGTATTACGGGCTTCCCAACAGTGAGCTTGAGGTAGAATAACAAATAGGTAAACAGATTATGGAAAGATATAGAGGCAATAGGGTAGTGGTGTTGGGAGATTTTAATTTTCCCAACATTGACTGGGATACACTTAGCGTTAGAGGTCTGGATGGGGTAGAATTTATAAGAATCATCCAGGAGAGTTTTCTAGAGCAGTATCTCAATAGTCTGATGAGGGAAGGGGCCATATTGGACCTGATACTGGGGAATGAGCCAGACCAGGTGGTAGAAGTTGCGGTGAGGGATTTCTTTGGGAACAGTGATCACAATTCTGTAAGTTTTAGAATACTCCTAGACAAAGATAAGAGTGGTCCTACGGGATGAGTACTAAACTGGGCCACAGCCAATTATATCAAAATTAGGCAGGAGCTGGGAAATGTGGATTGGACATAGCTATTTGATGGGAAGTCCACATTTGATATGTGGGAGGCTTTCAAAGATAGTGCAGGATAGGCATGTCCCATTGAAGGCAAAGGATAGGAAAGGCAAGATTCGTGAACTGTGGATGACAGGAGAAATCGTACAACTAGCCAAGAGGAAAAGGGAAGTGTACATAAGGACTAGGCAGCTAAGAACAGAATGGGCCCTAGAGGAATATCGGAAGAGTAGGATCAGTGTTAAACGAGGAATCAAGCCGGCTAAAAGGGGTCATGAAATAGCTTTAGCGAGCAGAATTAAGGAGAATCCCAAAGCATTTTATTCTTATATAAGAAGCAAATGGGTAACTACAGAACGGATTGGTCCACTAAAGGATAATGAAGGAAGGCTGTGTGTCAGATCTGAGAGAATGGGTGAGATTCTGAATGATTATTTTGCATCAGTGTTCACTGAGGAGAGGAACATAATGAATGTTGAAAGTAGAGATAGAAGTTTGATTAGTCTGGATCACGTTGACATAAGTAGAGAAGATGTGTTGGGTAGGCTCGAGGTTATTAAGGTGGACAAATCCCCAGGGCTGGAAGGGATCTGTCCCAGGTTGCTGAGGGAGGAGAGAGAGGAAATAGCTGGGGCCCTGACAAATATATTTGTGGCATCCTTAAATACAGGTGAGGTGCCGGAGGACTGGAACGTTGCTCATGTTGTCCCCCTGGACAAGAAGAGTAGTAGGGACATTCCGGGTAACTACAGACCAATGAGACTGACATCAGTGGTGGGAAAGTTTCTGGAGAAGGTACTGAGGGATCGGATCTATTTATATTTAGAAAAGAATGGGCTTATCAGTGATAGGCAACATGGTCTTGTGCAGGGGAGATCATGCCTTACCAACTTAATAGAGTTCTTTTGAGCAAGTGTCCAAGTTGATAGATGAAGGAGGGACTGTTGATGTCATATACATGGACTTTAGTAAGGTGTTTAATAAGCTTCCCCAAGGTAAACTAATAGAGAAAGTGGAATCACATGGTCTGCAGGGTGTTCTAGCTAAGTGGATAAAGAACTGGTTGAGCAACAGTAGACAGAGTAGTTGTTGAAGGGAGTTTCTCGAAATGGAGAAAGGTGACCAGTGGTGTTCCACAGGGATCTGTGCCGGGGCTAACGTTGTTTGTGAAACACATAAATAATCTGGAAGAGAGCACTGTTGGTATGATCAGCAAGTTTGCAGATGACACAAAGATTGGTGGAGTAGCAGAAAGCATAAGGGACTGTCAAAGAATACAGGAGAATGCAGTTGGACTGGAGAGTTCTTTATTTTTTTGTTGGGCAAACCGACCTGAGGCAGCATCACCTGCTGTTGGCTGTCATACCAATGTGCAAAATCTGACACAAGAAAAGACTTACTACTCTATGCAATCTGACTCATACAGTTATGATTTTGTTTGTGTTTTATCAACTATAATCATTTCATTGGCCTTCTCCATCCACCACTTTTTCTTGTTGACACATACTCTTTGATCTTTGGATTTGAGTAGTGAGTATGCTCACAACAGATATATGTTGACAATAGTTTGCAACTTGCACTCATTGAGTCAATTTTCAGGTATACCAAATCAAAGGGAAGCCCAACACTGATACTGCATTACAGAAGAGTGCTGTTTGAATGACAATTGGACTTTAATTTGTCGAGACTTTACCATGGAAAATGCACTTGTTGACAGTTAACTGCCAGGCTTTGTTAACATTTTAAACAAGTCAAATTGGCTCAAATTGATCAGGGTATTGCACAGAGAAACATACTTGTGAATGGCTGATGCCTATTTTGTTGACTTGAAACAGGGACTGTGCATGTACCATGCTTTCTCTGCATGAGCATCAGAGCTCTGTGAGTTATTATATGTAACTTCCAATAAAAATGTGCACCACACTGCAAGCAAAACTTGATAATCCTAAACTGGATGGATTGTCAGTTGGAATCATCATGTGGTGCATTTGCATGGAATGGAAACTATGGATATTAATATTCAAAGGCCCGTTCTTTGCAGATAGAGCACGCACATCCACTGTTCCCAATTTAACTGAACAAAATAGGCTTATGGAAAATACTGGAGATTAGCAGGACCTTATCAATAGGTATCTATAGATTCCTGAAAGTAGCAGGTCAGGCAGATTAGATAGTTTGGAAGGCTTTTGACGTAAATGCCTTTATTAGATGGGAATAAACTACAAGTGCAGGGAACTGTATAAAATGCTGGTTAAGCCACCATTGGAATACTGCATTCAGTCTGGTCTCCAAATTATTGGAAGGATTTGTTTGGACTGGAGAGAGTGCAGAAGAGATGGGCTGGAGAATGTGAGCCATGAGGAAAGATTTAACAGCCTGGGGTTACTTTCATGGAAAAAAAATCGTTCAGAGGAGCCAAGGTGTATAAAATTAAGAGGGGGATAAATAGGAAGGCATATTATCCATTCAGAGAGGGGTCAATAATCAGGAGGCATTGAAGGCTAGGTGTAGAGTTGTTTCACCCAGAGGGTTGTTGGAGACTAGGACTCGCTGTCTTTAGGAGTGGTTGAGCTAGGTACTTTCACAATAGTATTTCAATTCATTTTAATTGCTAGTATTTTAATTCACTTTCTTTACCATTGCCTCCAGGACTATGTGCCAAGAGCTGGAAAATAGAATTAGTGTCGGGTAGACCTGTTTTTACTGGTGAAAACCAGATCGGCTGAATGGTCTCTTTCTGTGCTGCAAGATTTGAATCCAATAATCGAGAATGTCTTCGATCATAAATTTGGTATTGTGCTGGTAGCTCTTCCATGCTGGCCTCAGTGGAGACTATGACTAAAAGTCTAGAACAAAGGTACAGTTGGAATTATTCTGTTGCCTTGGTATCCTGCAGAATGGAGATGTTTTTCCTCTCCTAGGTTTGCTTGAGGACCTTGAGCATTTAGGTGCTAGACGTAAGTGTATGATTCAGCATAAAATCCTGTATACTATCTGGTAGTCATGAACATTCTACATGGCTTGGGTGGCTTGCACATTCTTCCTATCCTGTGTCTAGATAATCATATAGTGCAGGAGATGCCAATGTTTAGATCAGGGATATTTTCTGGTCTTGTATTTTTCTTTCTGCCAAAGAGATATATTTGTGATGGTCAAACCATGTTCATTGCATTTGGTGAGGAGGAATAAAAGGCCATTGGCAATTGATTTCCCCACTCTTTCGTTCTTAATGGTGCCCTTCCAGAAGGTGGGGTTGCTTTCAACTTTGACATTAAAATCTCCCAGTAGGATCAATTTGTCTTATTTTGGGATGGTTGCATGTTCAGAATCAAAATTTGCATAAAGACCTCTTTGGCATTGCCTGTACTATCAGATATTGGAGCATAGTGCTAATGATAATGGCCTATAGGTTTGCCACAAAGCCAAAGATGTAGGGTCATGAGCTGTTTGTTAATTCCAATACTAACCTATGCAACATGTGCTACCTCTTTCAGGCCACCAAGACCACCTAAGTCACAAACAAATGTTTCCTCCCTCTCCATATTGAATATAGCAAATCTCTTCTCAAAGCCAATGTAGTGAACTGTGACCACTGGAAGGAGCAGAACTTTCTCACGCAGAAGTCTCAAGCAAAACCATCAATACAATTCTTTGAGATCTTGAGAGATCAAAACATCATTTAGGAATACTTCCAATATTTGTTGAAATACAAAAGGCTAATCCAACAGATAGCTAAATGACAAGACTGGTGGTCTAGAAAATAGCCTCACCTTATTCCTCATTTTTACTGAACAATTTACCAGCCACTGTAGACTCTGTAGGCTGTTAAAATATCTGGTCACTTGGACTAATGGGATGTTACATTTATGAGACAATTGTGACTACACACTGCCATGATTCTACGTTTAGCAGAATCAATTTTCCCTTCACTCTGTTGAAAACCATTTCAAATGCTTCTCATTTTTGTTTTATGTTATTGTTTGCCAATATAGTTGCTCATTGTATTTTTCCAATTTTCTTTGCAGTCCCTCAGAAACAAACTTTTCTCGAATCTATTAACCAGTGCTTTGTGCTTCTTTATCATCATCTTTGAGCATATTATTTTATGGTCATTGTTGCAAAACCATTCCCTTCCCTTTACGACTGTTGGTGACCAGTGGCCTCAACCATGGCTATCCAATGATAGTGAATTCTGTCTCTAATGTGGATATAAGCATAAGTGAGGGTTTTTGTCCTTTGCTTGTTAACTCCATCTTGTTTGATTATTCACAACACTATTGTACAATGAGGGTTGTTCACCAGTAACTGTGCTGTATTCGGTTTAGATAATGTGGCTAACTGTGGTTAAGGAATTGGGATTGTTTGAAGTTGTGAGATGAGAATGTGAGGTTTCCAGCAGTGTTCCATGCGTGAGGGTCAAGTAAATTTAAGAATGTTAGGTTTGAGTTGAGATAGTTGTTCAACAAGTGGTGGGAATGTAGCATACTGAGCAATGTGTGAGACTGGTGGAACAGTTTGTGGAATATGGCATCTGCAGAAGCATTTACTGACCTTAACTGCTTGTGTGATGACCTTGATCTTCCTCCTGCACTGTATCCAAGCCCTTGAGGCTCCATTTCTGGTTTGATCTCCACAACTAACTGTTGCCATTAATTCTCAAATACTTATCTGTGGGCTTTCTAGCACTGCAGATAAATAACATTTCTTAATCAGCATTTCCTTGACTGAAGTCTTTAGCATAGTCAGTAAGTCTGAGAGATCGCTCTCTGCTATGTTGTGCCATTACTTGCTTCAAGTAATGCCGAGTAATTTTATATCGTTCTAGCATTTTAACTCCTACTGAAGTAGGCAGCTTTCAACTCAGCATTGTTGCATGCAGAACTTATTGAGATATGCAAGCAGTAAGTTTATATGTTGTAATGGGTGTGGGTTAATCACACATCATGAATCCTATCCCAGTTTTTAGCCTTATTGAATTTCACAGCCAGTATTTCAGTACTATTGAATCCTGAAACAGATATGCCAAAAAAAAGTTCCACTTTTGTTGAGTTGTTGTTTAAAAAGGAGTTTTTATTTCCAATAATGAGAATGCCTGGAGCAGAGGACTGGAAGATATATGCCTTGTTGTTATGCTTAGAACAGGCATTTTATTTACACAGGACTGTGTCAAAAATGATACAATCCAGGATCTTTAGAATGGCAGCGTTTCTCTTCAAGCCAGCTAAAGAAACACATTGATACTGACCCTTTTTTTCACAGAGATGGGATTATCTTCCATTATTCAATATTAGGTTCTGCTTCAGAGAGTTCTACTAGTGCCAAAAGCAGCAGTGGACAGGACCAAAGATACAAACAGTCACCAGAGTCTGAATCTCGCAACTCCAGGTTGTGTCTGAGAGTGAGTTTCAGGATTAGGTGGGAAGATATGGTTTGAGGAGGATGTTCATGAAGAGACCAGCAGGGTATAGGGTTGGGTGGAATAGATGAAGGCACGGATTTATTAGATGTTGAGGTATGGAGCGACCCTCAATGTTGGCAGAAGCTTGTTGGTGAAGGCAGCCCTACCCCTTCCCATCCGAGCCTCAAGGGCATTTTCCAAGCTTGCCTCTGCCCTGGATTCCTCCTGTCAGCCTGAAAATTGACGTTGAGTGGGAAATATCCATTAAGTGATCATTAATTATTCACCTAAAGATATCAGGATCGGCAGTCTGGACTGGGATTCACTTGTCTCATGGTAAAATTGCAGAGAGGTCAGAACAGGTAGCAGGCCAGTAGAAATGTCTTCCAAGGAATTACTTAGACCCGTCTTCCCTCTGGCAAGCCCACCAGTGAGGGAACATAACATTTTGTACATTACACATGTGATTTGGACGTTCAAGTTGTACTTATTGTGAGCTTCTAACACCAATAATGAATTCAGTTAGCCTGGATGGCTGGTCTGCAATACAGAATGATATCTAGCAGAGTAGTTCAATTCACACACTGGCTGAGGTCACAATGATGGTCCTGTCTTCTTGACCTTGCACCTCATCTGAGGTGTGATAACTCTCAGTTATCTCTCTAATAAGGGAACAGTCCTCTGGGACTGTGCACCCATAACAGAGTATATGCAGAAGTGAATGCGTCACTGTCCATGCTTGAAAGAAAGGGCCATTAATGTTTCAAATATCGATTTTACAGTCTAATCATTCAACTGCTATTTTAATAATTAATTGAATCCTGTACTGAGATTACTTTTTCTCTACATTTGTACAGATTCTGCATCAATTCTATCATTGTCCTCAACCAAATTGCATTCTGCCTTCCTATTGTTGAGGCAATGTTAACCTCCTTGCCAAAGTGCAGTTTTTATTCATTAAAAGCATTTCTTTATAGTGAAGGTAAAGTATTACTTAAACAGTCTTGCATATGTTTTAATTAATTTATTTTTCTCTTCACTTTTTTTTTTCTTTTAGCTGAAGCATTATACTGAAATAAAATGACCATTTCCTTTACTTGATATTGGAGGCACTTAAATAATGTGGAATAATTATTATTGACTAACTTTCCCGAGTCATGATGTTTCATCAATTCTGCAAATGTTGTGCAGAGGCAAACCTCACTTCAACTTTTATGACAATGTAATTGGTAGTTAGTGTGATATTTGTAAGACAGATAGTCTTAGATGGTGTAACCCCTATAATCCCCTTTTTTACTGCCACCAAAGGGGCTCATTAAGGAGTAGTCAGTGCCTTAGCAAAGTGATGCAATGGTTCGTGTGCCAATGCAATGGGAAGTTTACATTTTACAGATCTGTCACTTCGACTTGATGTACTGCCCCTGCTGTTTGAATCAGGGTTTGAAAATGCTGTGAATATTCCTTTACAATTGCCCTTCAAACAACTAATGAAGTCAGTTTTTCCATTTTAGAAAAAAGAGAAGCAAGAGGAAAATGCATAGTACATTACAATTTAACAGCAAGACACAATTTTCACTGTTGATTATATAAACTGCTGGTAAATCATATTTTCATCTTATTAATCAGATTTAATAAGTCCCTAGTTGTCTGATGTATTTGTTTTTTGGTGGAACATTTCATTTTCTTTCTCATTTCCTACAGTGTGTATGCTGGCCTTCTCTCAAGGTAGAAAGTAATAGACCCTAATTTAACATAATGACACTTTAAACATAAATAGTGATTGCATGTTCCACCAGGTTTATAAGAACTGTCTGCTTCACTGGAGTCAAATAAAATGCTTTCTACTGCATGATGATTTTAATAATTATTTCTCATATACAAGATGCAATTATAATGTGACAAAATATTAAAGTTGAACTGTACAGAATAAGATTGCCTCTTCCTTGAAAATTGTATATTTAGAAATATAAATTACAAGGAGACTACACAGACCGGCACAACAGGGGTTAAACTCCATGTTTTCTATGGTCGACAAATGTGTTGCTCCATGAAATGGTACAATAGGTATTTATCTGGTATCTCCTCCTATGTGCTCAGCTGATAAACTAAAGGATTTTTAGGACTGAATTCCACACTCCAACTTGCCTCACAGCACTTCCCTGTTGAGAAAGAATTTTTATCGAAATGAATGACTTCCAAATCTAGGACTCAAAATTCAGTTCCTTCGCAGCTATTTATTGTGTGCTATAAATGCCATTTTAGGTTCAAAGCTTGGCGTGTGGCACAGATATCAGTTTATCACCTCCTGGAGTTGCTTTGGCGATCTCCTGGCTGACAGAAGTGGCCTCCCCAGCATTGGCATGGCAACCTCCTGACCTGGTGCAGCGGCCTCCCTGCACAGTATGTGACCTTCCGGGCGTCCACAGCAGCCATCTGGTATTGTATGCTGCCAGTTCGGTGTAGAGCCAGGGCCCAGTGCAGACTGGAAGCTAGGTGCTAGTGTGTCCGGTAGTATTGAACTTTTATTTCTGTAATGCTGAACATCTTATTTCTGTATTGTCTAAATCTTTAACTAAAGAAGCTCTGCTTCTGGACTTTTGTATCTAAGTTGGTGCTGTAATTGGTGATGCATAAACTTTTCACTATAATCATTAAGTATATGTAACAATAAAGGCTATTCTATTCTATTTTATTCTATTCTGGTGCAAGCCCTATCAATGACATTTTAGTGGGAATGTTAGCAACTATGCAAGTGCCATCTGCTAAAAGAGTGCAGAGTAGGCATGCCACAGGGGCAATCAGCATATCACAGTGAAGGAGGAGGGTTAGCCGTGGATGGAAGTCTTAACTATGTGTGAACTCTAATATTTGAATAACTCTGTGTTGTGATGATGTCAGAACAAGATGGAACTGGGACTTGAATGTGTGAGTCTAAGACATCCCCTGCCTCGCCTTCTCTTGTAAGCACTGTTGTACTTAATAAAGTTATTTCACTTACCTGAGAGTTGACCTGATCTTTCAGTATGGTGCTCTTCATGGATCAAGGACACTCAAGCAGAAGTCACAATAGACTTGAAGAGAAAAGATCCAGATTGAGAAGAAAGAAAATGTTCACAATTGACTCAGCAAGGGAAGCTCTAAAGCCTACAGTGAGTCCACAAGGACAATCCTCAATGCAGCAGGACATTAGGGTCAGTCAGCCATTCAGGCAAAGAGTAGTATGGAAAAGGCCACAGGAGGCTGATGAGCTCCACAGATGGTCCACAGAATACTTGCGGCACAGAAGAAAATACAACGGAAAGGAAGCTGGCAAGCAGTAGAGAACTTAGTCAAAAAAGAAAGTGCCAGCTGACTGCAAATTACAGATATTTATCCAGGTGGGAAATAAAAGAAAGTCCTCCAGTAGAAAGAATGGGAAGAAATAAGGCACAGTCCATGCCATTAAAGGACCCTGTGAGCAGAAGCTTTGTCCAGTTGGCAATACAGAGTGCAATAAGGGTCAGGAAAAAGGCCATTGTAGAACAGGAGTGGAACATAAAATGTTAAGAACAGACCACATTACTTGAAGAATTTGAGGATGCTAATGAGGATGAAAGCTTCCTCGGGGATATAATAGGCCCAACAGATAATTTTTGGCACCCAGAGATAACAGACCAGCAAAAGGTTTTCAACTTCCCAATTACATCATCCCAGAAGTTGAATTCTGGTTTGCTAACATTAGGTTAACAATGAAACTGAGTACATTTTAGATACAGAAGCTGCGGTGCCTGTTCTCTCAGATTACACACTCAGGCTAAAGCATAAGCTACATCAACCATTTGGCTTCAGATTCTAGGATCTATTCCAATAACTATGAGGACAGATAATGAAAACAATCAGTATAATGGCATAAAGATCACTGATATTCTGTATTTCTCATCATTATTATTTCCTGTGAACCAGGGAAACTTGTAGAGCTTTGAATTTTCTTTCCTCATCATCAGAGGGCATTGACATTGCTCCATTATGTCACACTGAGCCAGCTAATATTGATGGAACCCTTTTCTCTCTCTTGTCCTTTTCTTCATAAAAACTCAGGAAAGGAAGAGAAGACCTCCAAATCTCTCATGCCAACATGAGTGAGCAGAGGTTTGGCTGAACAGTAAATTAACAGAATGTAAATAATCACAACTGCTTCAAGAACAAGAAGAATTACTACCGGTTCACAATAAAGTGATTAGAGAGACTCACAACTGAAAAGGAAATTAACAGAAAATTTCCACAAGTCCTGCACAGAGGTAACCATTGCTTTTGAAAAGCTGACTAAAAACATGGTTTGATATTGGAAAAAAGGCTGTTTCATTGACATATTCAAAGTTTGAAGCTCAGTGAAAACTATTAGCTGAGGAATACATCTGCTACAATAAGCAAAACTTTCAATGGCAAAGGAAACCCTTGAGGAAGAAAAGAGAACCTCGTGATTTAAATTTGCAGAAGACTGCCTTCGAAAAGCAAGCCTTAATTAATTAAAAATATTGACATTTTTATGATTATGGTAAGTATAAGTAATAAACGTTCAACTTCCATAATCTAATTTTAATACATAAAATGGACCAAAGTGTAAAAGGGACCTCTAAAATGGATACTTACCTAAAATGGTTGCTTTGAACACTTGGCACAATTGAAGTAACCTCATGAAACCACTGGTGTATGAGGATCAGTGTGAACAAAATAAGCATTATTATGAAACAGCATTGAAACTGCATTGAGATCTGTATCTCCCAGTTGATTCATACCTTTCTAGAAATTAGATATTGGGATGACAAGGTGCTGCATTTTGGGAAAGCAAATCTTAGCAGAACTTATACACTTCATGGACATGTTTAATTTATTTAGCCTCCTGAGGAAGAAGAGGCATTGAACAAAGAGACCTTGGAGTGCAGGTTCAAAGTTCCTTGAAAGTGGAGTCGCAGGAAGATACGATAGTGAAGAAGGCGTTTGGTATGCTTTCTTTTATTGGTCAGAGTACTGAGTACAGGAGTTGGGAGGTCATGTTGTGGTTGTACAGGACATTGGTTAGGCCACTGTTGGAATATTGTGTGCAATTCTGGTCTCCTTCCTATCGGAAAGATGTTGTGAAACTTGAAAGGGTTCAGAAAGAATTTACAACGATGTTGCCAGGGTTGGAGGATTTGAGCTATACGGAGAGGCTGAACAGACTGGGGCTGTTTTCTCTGGAGCGTCAGAGGCTGAGGGGTGACCTTATAGAGGCTTACAAAATTATGAAGGGCATGGATAGGGTAAATAGGCAAAGTCTTTTCCCTGGGGTCAGGGCGTATAAAACTAGAGGGCATAGTTTAGGGTGAGAGGGGAAAGCTATAAAAGAGACCTACGGGGCAACTTTTTCACACAGAGGGTAGTACGTGTATGGAATGAGCTGCCAGAGGAAGTGGTGGAGGCTGGTACAATTGCAACATTTAAGAGGCATTTGGATAGGAAGGGCTTGGAGGGATATGGGCAGGTGGGAATAGATTGGTTTGGGATATCTGGTCGGCATGGATGGGTTGGACTGAAGGATCTGTTTTCCATGCTGTACATCTCTATGTCTATGACAGTCATTTGTAGATAATATAATTTGAAAAAATACAAGGATCAGAATCCACAAAAGAACTATATTTCAGTAATTGGTTTTTGAGCAACAAGTTGAGAATGAAAAATAAATATAATGTGATAACATCTAGAAGTCTCCTTTAAACTCAAAGTCAGTACCTGGTGAAAAGACAACTTATGACAACAGACATTCACCAAAAACTCAAGGGTATCTGCAAATATCACCACACTTGAAGCAACAAGATATCAGCTAAGTAATTGGGACTCTGGGCATTCTCATAACTCAAAGACTCTAAGAACTTCAAACTGCAATTATCTGATATATCAAACAAACACCCACCATCCGCCTCCCTTCAATTTAACCCATCTTTGTGTGTGTGTTTGATGTCTTTTTTTGGTGTATTAGGAATATGATACCTGATTACTGAGAAAAAAAAAAATCTTTGTTACAAATAACAATCTGTCCTGGATCACTCACGTTGATGCGATTGTCAAGATGGGACAATAATGCCTCTTCTTCCTCAGGAGACTAAATAAATTAAACATGTCCATAAGGACCCTCACCAATTTTTATAGGTGCACGATAGAAAGCATTCTATCTGGATGTATCACAGCTTAGTGTCAAAGAGTGTGGTGCTGGTAAAGCACAGCTCACCAAGCAGCATCTGAGGAGTAGGAGAGTCGACATTTTGAGCATGAGCTCTTCATCAAGAATGAGAGGGGCCCGGGGGGGCTGAGAGATAAATGGGAGGGTTGTGGGGCTGGGGGAAGATGGCTGAGAATGCGATAGGTGGATGAAGGTGGGGGATGATGGTGATAGGTGGGAGAGGAGGATGGAGCAGATAAGTGGGAAGGGAGATGGGCAGGTAGGACAGGTCGTGAGGGCAGTGTTGAATTAGAAGGTTGGATCTGGGATAAGGTGGGGGGAGGGGAAATGAGGAACCTGGTAAAATCAACATTGATTACATGTGATTTGAGGGTCCCAAGGCAGAAGATGAGGCGTTCTTCCTCCAAGCATCAGGTGGCCCAGGACTTGCATGTCCTTGGTGTAGTGGGGGTGGGTGGGAGATAAAGTATTCGGCTACAGGGAAGTGGGGTTGTTTAGCATGGGTGTGCCAAGGATGTTCTCTGAAGCATTCCGCAAGTTGGCGTCCTGTCTCCCTAATGTAGAGGAGACCACATCAAGAGCAGCAGACACAGTAGATGACCTATGTGGAAGTACAGGTAAATCTCTGTCAGATGTGGAAGAATCTTTTGGGGTCTTGGACGGATGTGAGAGGGGAGATATGGGCGCAGGTTTTGGACTTCTTACAGTGGTAGGGAAAGCTGACAAGAGTGGAAGGTGGGTTGTTGGGGGTGGGGGTGTGTGATCCTAACAAGGGAGTCACGGAGGGAATGTTCTCTGTGGAATGCAGATAGGAGTAGGGTGGGAAATATATCCCTGGCTGTAGGGTCTGTTTGTAGGTAGTGGAAATGAAAGAGGATGATGCGTTGTATCTGGAGATTGGGGGGGTAAAATCTGAAGATCAGGGGGGTTCTGTTCTTTTTGTAATTGGAGAGATGGGATTCAAGGGTGGAGGTGTGGGATGTGGCAGAGAGGTGCTGGAGGGCATCGTCAACCATGTGGGAGGGGAAATTGCAGTCCTTGAAGAATGAGGCCACCTGGGATGTTCTATGGTGGAATTGGTCCTCCTGGGAGCAGATGCAGCAGAGGCGGAGGAGTTGGGAATAAGCAATAGCATTTTTACAAGACGTAAGGTGGGAGGAGATGTAGTGCAGGTAGCTGTGAGAGTTGGTGGGTTTGAAGTAGATGTCCGTGTTGAGTTGGTCACTGGAAATGGTTTTGGCGAGGTCCAGGAAGGGGAGGGAGGTGTTTGAGATGGTCCAGGTGAACTTGAGGTCAGGGTAGAAGGTGTTAGTGAAGTTGATGAACTGTTCAACCTCCTCATGGGAGCATGAAGTGGCGCTGATACAATCATCAATGTAGCAGAGGAAAAGGTGTGGAATGGCGCAGGCGTAGTTGCGGAAGATGGACTATTCTATGCATCCGACGAAGAGGCAGGAATAGCTGGGCCCAATGCTGACTCCTTTGGTCTGGAGGAAACGGGAGGATTCAAAGAAGAAATTGTTAAGGGTGAGAACCAGTCCTGCCAATTGAATAAGTGTGTCAGTGGAGGGGGACTAGTTGGGTTGTTGGGAGAGGAAGAAATGGAGGGCTTGGAGTCCTTCGTCATGGCAGATGGATGTGGACAGGGACTGGAGGTCCATTGTGAAAATGAGGTATTGCTGGTTGTGGAAATGAAAGTCTTGGAAGAGGTAGAAGGACTAGATGGTGTCCCAAACGTATGTGGGGAGATCCTGGACTGGGGGAACAGGACGGTGTAAAAGTATGCAGAGGTAAATTCGATGGGGCAGGGGCAGAGGTAGTCTGAGATGATGGGTCAACTGGGGCAGTCAGGTTTGTGAACTTTGGGTAGGATGTAGAACTGGGCGGTGTGGGGTTCTGGGACTATGAGGTTGGAGGCTGTTGGTGAGAGATTCCCTGAGGTGCTGAGGTTGTGGGTGGCCTATTGATGATGGTTTGGTGATGAGAGATGAGGTTGTGGTTGAGGGGCAGTAGGAGGAGGTGTCCGTGAGTTGGTGCCTGGTTTCAGCAGTGTAGAGGTCAGTGCGCCAAACTACCATAGCACCCCCATTCTCTGCTGGTTTGATGGTGACGTTGGGATTGGATTGGAGGGAGTATAGAGCCATGCGTTGCAAGGGCAGAAGGTTGGAATGGGTTAGAGGAGTGGACAGTTTGAGGCTGTCAATATCACACTGACAGAGATGAAGAGATCGAGTGCGGGTAACAGCATGGGGTGTCCAGGTGGCTGGGGTGTGTTGGAGGCAAGAGAACGGGTCCTTGGAGGGTGGGTGGGAGTCCTGATGGAAAAAGTAAGCACGAAGGCAGAGCCAGCGGAAGAAAGGTTCGATGTCACAATGTGTGTGGAATTCATTGATCCCGGAGCATAGTGGGATGAAGGTGAGGCCTTTACTGAGGACTGATTGTTCATCCTCAGTGAGGGAGAGGTCTGGCGGGATGGTGAAAACACAAAGGCTAGGGCCTGATGTGGAGCTGAAGTTGGGAGTGGAGACAGAGATAGTCTCTGGAGTGGGTGTATTTATGGGATCGTGGGTGACATCACCAACCCTGATTATAATTTCTTCCAACCTCTTCCATCAGACAGAAGAAACAAAAGCTTAAAGAATCTTACCAACAGGTCCAAGAACAGCTTCTTCCCTTCTGTTATTAGATGTCTGAATGGTCCTCTCAAATTTCAAATCTACAGTTGATCATGGTTTTGTGCACCTTCTTTGCAGCCATAGCTTTGTACTCCCTGCTCTGTTCAGTCACCCTGTAATCTTTGTATGGTATGATCTTCCATGTTTGCATGCAGAACAAAATGCTTCACTGTATCTAGGTACATGGGACAATAACCATCTTCAAAATCAACTGAAACGAAGTTAAAAAGAGGGGAATCAATTTTCCCATCTCCCCTGGCTTTTACAACCTCTAGAATCATTATGATCTCTTGCACTTTTAATCAATGCTTTTTTTAAAACCTTTTACAATCAAGACATCTAGATTTATTGTTGGGCAAAATTCAGACTAGGTTTCATGATCTCTCTCATTCCTCCATTATTCCTCAAATTAAAGAGCAATCCCAAACCATAACAGCCTTATAAACTTTGTATTTATAATAACATATAAAAAGTGCTATGTTGTTTCGTTCAAACAGCCAACTTGTCCTAAAAGCATTCAGTTCTCAACGAAGGAAGTTCTGCTGATGGCATGGTACTGCTGTAACAAGTATTCCCTGGGAAATAGTTATTCCATTTATCCTTCATGGAACAAATCAGACATCCCACTGTGACACAAAGAACAGACGACTCAAAGGTTTCCATGTTTTGAACTATTCCATGTGCCAGATTTAATGTAAAGAATAAAACCAGACATAATGGTAATGAAAGTATGTATTTCAAAGCTGGTTATGTCAACAGAGGATGAAATTAAAACAGTAATAATGAATGAGTGAGTTGCAGAAATGCCCAAGGAAAAGTTAACAGATGTTTCAGGTATAACTCTATTCTCAGTATAATGAGTGAAGATTCAGGATCATTGAAATAATGCATGAGAAAAATAGTTCCGAGGAAAAGAATGAAAGTATTAATGAATCTGAACAGATCATATTGATCACAAAGGATTTTAATCCTGTGATGAATGCATTAGTCACAGATTCCTTTAATTATGTAGTATCTTATTGTTAATGTTCTTCAATAGTGTGTGGAATGGGTACATTAAAATTTTACCTTGATTAGCGAGGTAGTGAGGATCGACACAAGGCAAAGGAATATAGTAGTATTGCTCGCTTTGATAGCACCTTGAAGTCATTCAACGGTGGTAAATCCATGTAAAACAGCTAAAAAAAAATTCTATTTTATATGGACAAATATACTGTGCTGTGAGATTTTATGCTATTGTGTAATCTTATATTGAAAAAGGCACAGATAAAGCTTAACATCGAACACATTTCGGCAGTTATTGTTCGGAAATCATAGGATTCATCATTTACCCAGTCAGGACATTATTGTACCCATTTAACAAAACTTAATGTTCCTCATCAAAGTGCCTTATATTAATGGTATCAGATGATAAGGCAATGAGAGAAAAGAATATCCTAAATTTACAGAAACAATTTGCTTATTAGTAACAATATGTGCTGCTGAAAGATGCAGGAGGGTTGATGAAATGTACACAAAACAAATAGTAAGAACAGTTTCTGAGAACTGTGAAATCTGAAGTAAAAAGTGTAAAAGGATGCTCTCAAAACCTATCATAAGTCTGGCATTAGCATGAGACTTTATTCTAGCTCCCTGGAATCTATCTATTAATGGGGCAAAGACAGAAATATTTTCAAATTACTTTTCTTGACTTGGCTACAAGATGAGGTGTTTCAGCACTAATAGTAAGTCAAGTAAATATACTGTAGATCAAAATTGAGGAGGTGATGGCTTAGTGACATTGTCAATAGACTATTCACCCAGAACCTCAGCTAATCTTCTGTGGACCCAGGTTTCGAACTCACCAAGACAGATAGTGAAATTTTAATCCAATAATTATCTCAAATAAAAAGTCTAATGATAACCGTGAAACCACTTTCGATTGTTGGGGAAAAAAACATCTGACTCACTGACATGGTTTACGGAAGGATATCTGCCATCCTTCTCTGACCTACATGTGACTCCAGATCCAGAGCAATGCATTGCCCTCTGAAAATGCATGGTAAACCACTTAGTCATACCAATCACAATGAAATCTCAACAAAAAGAAATGAAACAGGAAGGATCACCTGGCATCAACCTCGGCAACAGAAATGACAATAGCAAGAACTGTTAGAGTCATAGAAACATAGACATGTACAGCACGGAAACAGACCCTTCAGTCCAACTCATCCATGCCGACCAGATATCCTAACCTAATCTAGTCCCATTTGCCAGCTCTTCGCCTATATCCCTTCAAACCTTTCCTATTCAGGTACCCATCCAGATGTCTTTTTAAATAATGCAATTTTACCAGTCTGCACCACTTCCTCTGGCAGCTCATTCCATACACGCACCACCCTCTGCGTGAAAAGATTGCCCCTTAGGTCCCTTTTGTATCTTATCCCTCTCAATCCGAACCTATGCCCTCTAGTTCTGGACTCCCCCACCCCAGGGATAAAGACCTTGTCTATTTAGCCTATCCATGTCCCTCATGATTTTATGAACATCTATAAAGTCACCCCCCAGCCTCCGATGCTTCAGGGAAAACAGCCCCAGCCTCTTCAGCCTCTCCCTATAGCTCAAATCCTCCCATCCTGGGCAACATCCTTGTAAATCTTTTCTGAACCCTTTCTCTTTTTTATATAAATATTTTTATTGAAAAGCATTTTTAAATATTTTATAAAACATTTATATATAAAGAAAAAAAAAACCCATCAGAACAGGAAAAAACAGTACAAAGAACAAGGCCATAACATAGTACCAATGGTACTGAACAACATCTTTCCGATAGGAAGGAGACCAGAATTGCCTGCAATATTCCATCAGTGGCCTAACCAATGTCCTGTACAGCCGCAACATGACCTCCCAACTCCTGTACTCAATACTCTAACCAATAAAGGAAAGCACACCAAATGTCTTCTTCACTATCCTATCTACCTGCGACTCCACTTTCAAGGAACTATGAACCTGCATTCCAAGTTCTTTTTGTTCAGCAATACTCCCTAGGATCTTATTATTAAATGTATAAGTCCTGCTTTGACTTGCTTTTTCATTAATGCAGCACCTCGCATTTATCTAAATTAAACTCCATCTGTCACTCCTCAGCCAATTGGCCCATCTGATCAAGATCCCGTTGTACTCTGAGGGCGGCACGGTGGCACAGTGGTTAGCACTGCTGCCTCACAGCGCCAGAGACCCGGGTTCAATTCCCACCTCAGGCGTCTAACTGTGTGGAGTTTGCACGTTCTCCCTGTGTCTCCGTGGGTTTCCTCCAGGTGCTCTGGTTTCCTCCCACAGTCCAAAGATGTGCAGGTCAGGTGAATTGGCCATGCTAAATTGCCCGTAGTGTTAGGTTAGGAGTATGGGTGGCTGTGTGGACTTGTTGGGCTGAAGGGCCTGTTTCCACACTGTAAGTAATCTAATCTAATCTAATCTAACCTTCTTTATTGTCCACTGCACCTCCAACTTTGCTGTCATCTGCAAACTTACTAACTATGCCTCCTATGTTCACTTTCAAATCATTTATATAAATGATGAAAAGTAGTGGATTCAGCACCAAGTCTTATGGCACACCACTGGTCACAAGCCTCCAGTCTAAAAAGCAACCATCCACCGTCACCATCTGTCACTGCAAATTTCCCCTCACTAACATCTCTGTGCTAGTGCCAAAATTGGGGGAGCTGTCTCAGATTATTCAATCAACAGCCTGACATCATCATACTCATGGAAACATACTTTGCAGACAATGTCCTAGACACCACCCTCACCATCCCTAAATATGTCCTCTCCCATCGGCAGGACAGACCCAGCAGTGCTGGCAATGCAGTGCTATACAGTCAGGAGGGAGTTTGTCCTGGCAGTCCTCAACATTCGCTTTGCACCCCATGAAGTCTCATAGTACCAGGTTATGTATGGACAGGAAACCTCCTGCTAATTATTATGCACCGTCCTCTCTCAAGCTGATTAATCAGTACTCCTCCATGTTGAACGACACTTGCAAGAAGCAGTAAGGTGGGGGAAATGTGCTCTGGGTAGGAGATTTCAATGTCCACCACCAACAATAGCTGAGCAACAGCACTACTGACCAAGCTGATTAGGTCCGAAAGGACTTTGCTCCTCGACTGGGTTTGTGACTGGTGGTGAGGGAACCACGAAAAGGTTAAAACATATTTGACCTCATCCTTACCAATCTGCCTGCAACAAATAAATCTGTCCATACCAACATCAGAAAGATCAACCACTGCATCGTTCTTGTAGAAATGAAGTCCCAACTTCATACTGAGAATACTCTCCAACCTGTGGTGTGGCACAATCACTGTACTAAATTTTGAACAAATCTAGCAACTCAAGATTGGGCATTCGAGATACTGTGGGCCTTCAACAGCAACAGAATTGTATTCTGACACATTCTGCAACCCCCTGACCCAACATATCCCTCACTCAACCATTACCATCAAGCCAGGGGATCAACCCTGATTCAATTAAGCTTGCAGGATGGCATGCCAGGAGAAGCACCAGGCATACCTAAAAATGAGGGGTCAATCAAGTGAGGCGACCAATCAGGGCTATTTGCAATGCAACATCAGAAGCAGCAAATGATAGACAGAGTTAAGAGTTCCCACACCAATAAATCAGATTTAAACTCTGTAATCCTGCCACATCTAGTCGTGAAGGAGAAAGTGAGGACTGCAGATGCTGGAGATCAGAGCTGAAAAATGTGTTGCTGGAAAAGTACAGCAGGTCAAGCAGCATCCAAGGAGCAGGAGAATCGACGTTTCGGGCATAAGTCCTTCTTCAGGAATCCTGAAGAAGGGCTTATGCCCGAAACGTCGATTCTCCTGCTCCTTGGATGCTGCCTGACCTGCTGCGCTTTTCCAGCAACACATTTTTCAGTTCACATCTAGTCATGAATGATGGCGGACAACTAAACAACTCACTAGAGGAGAAGGCTCCACCAATATCTCCATCCTCAATGATAGAAGAGACCAACACATTTGTGCAAAAGATAAGGCTGAAGCGTTTGCAGCAACCTTCAACCAGAAGTACCACCTCAGCCTCCTCCAGTGGACCCATATTACAGATACCAGTCTTCAGCTAATTTGATTCTCTCCACATGATATCAAGAAACAATTGGAGGCACTAGATACTGCAAAGTATATGATTCCTGACAACATTCTGCCAATAGTACTGAAGGCTTATGCTCAAGAAATTGCTGCACCCATAGCCAACATCTTCCAGTACATTTACAACACTGGCATCGACCTGACAATGCACAGGTATGTCCTGTGCATAAAAAAGCAGGAAAATCCAACCTAGCCAATTACTACCCCATCAGTTTACTCTCGAAAATACATAAAATGATGGAAGGAGTGATCAACAGTGCTATCAAGCAGTACTTGCTCAGCAATAACCTGTTCAGTGATGTGCAGTTTGGGTTCCACCAGGGTCACTCAGCTCCTGAGTTCTTTCCAGCCTTGGTCCAAACATGGACAAAAGAACTGAATTCCAGAGGTGAGGTGCAAGTGATAGCCCTTCACATCAAGGCTATATCCGACTGAACGTAGCATCAAGGAACCTGAGCAAAATTTAGAGTCAATGGGAATTAGGGAAAAGCTCTCCAGTGTTTGGAGTCATACCTGACATATAGGAAGATGGTTGTGATTATTGAAGGTCAGTCTTCTCAGCTCCAGGATATATGTGCAGGAGTTCCTCAGGGACATGTCCTATTCCTAACTATCTTCAGCTTCTTCATCAATCACCTTCCCTCCATCATAAGGTCAGAAGTGGGGGTTTGGCAATGATTGCACAATGTTCAGAAAAATTTGCAACTCTTCAGATACTGAAGCAGCCTGTGTTTAAATGCCAAACGTCCTGGAAAATATCCAGGCTTGAGTTGAAAAATGGCAAGTAACATTCACATACACAAATACCAGACAATGACCATTTCCAAAAAGAAATAATTTAATCACTGCTCCTTGACATTCAATAGCATTACTATAGCTGAATACAACATGATTAAAATTCTGGAGGTGATGACTGACCAGCAACTCAACTGGACTCACTGTATAAATACTGTGGTTACAAGAGCAGGTCAAAGGTGAGGAATATGCAACAAGTAACTTACCTCCTGACTCCCCAAAGCCTGTCCACCAACCACAATGCACAACGCAGTAGTGTGATGGAATGCACACCCCTTATCTCGATGGTTACATCTCCAACAACACTCAAGAAGCTTGACATCATCCAGGACAAAATAACCTGCAAGATTGACACCTCTTCCACAAACTTGTACTCTCTCCACCACCAATTCCTGGTTGCAGCAGTGTGAACAGCCTAAAAGGTGCACTGAAGAAATTCACCAAAGATCCTTAGGCAGCACCTTCAAAACGTCTTGACCACTTCCATCTAGAAGAACAAGAGCAGCAGATAGGTCAGGGTGCTACCCGCGGACAGTTCCCCTTCAAGCCAATCATTACCCTGACTTGGAGCTATATTGTGGTTCTTTCAGTTAGGCTGAGTTAAAACCCTGGTATTCCTTCTCTAATGGCATTGTGGGTCTACCAACAACTTATGAACTGCAGCATTCAAGAAGGCAGCTCATCACCATTTTTTCAAGAGCAACTAGGGACAGGCAATAAATGCTGGCCAGCCAGTAACAGCGATATCCCACGAGGGAATAAAATAATGGAAAAATGAACAAGGAAGACCAGTAAAAGTCCTGTAACTAAACGCATGAAAGATAGAGCAAGATGCTCTCAACATTGAGTTAGGCCTCACTGGACATTACATCTGATTCTGCCACAAACTCACCAGTGTGCTCAGATCCACATAAGATTGTGTCCGTGGAGTCTATCTTCTTGACAACCTCCATGACTAACACCATATTTACAGGTTGTGTGGCCCTTTGTTTGCCCTGGTGTTCCACGTGTTTAACCTTCAATTATATTACCAAGAGTCAACAAAAATGCAATTTCTTTTTAGTTGGACAGGTTGTCTTTCGCAGTGAAGACTGGCTGCAGTACATACTACCCTTGCATTTAGTTCAGCTGCCAGTCAAGAGCATGGATTTTCAGCAGCACTCGGCATGCAAACAGAAATAATGGAAACAAGGAGGCAGCATGATGTTGCATGCTGCTTATCCTAACAGGAACCAGTGTGGGTGGATTTTGAATTGTATCTCCACTTCTGAAAACAGGAACCATTCATATTTTAGTGGCAAAATTGATCGGCAGGACTTCTAATCCAGACTGCTTTTATTTAATATTTGACTAGGCAAATTCCAATAGATAGATCAATCTCAGTCTCCAGTAATCAATTAGGCAGCCAGTAGTTCTCATGGTTACCACAAAACAGCAAGAAAGTTTCGCTGATCCAGTACAAGAACTTGCACTGAGATTCAGAGCTGAATGTAACTGAATGATTAGCTTTAATATGCATTGATTTTTTAAAAAAAATCATATATTTATAACTGCACTACTGCAGTTCTACATGAAACAACAGGCAATCAATTTTATTGGTTTGTCTTTTCCACAAAGTTTTTCTGCAAGTTATTCAAATTTGTCATTTTTTTGTAAATTTTTGACAAGTTGAAGAGTGCTCTCTAGGTTAAAATGAACTATCCAAGCGGTGTTTGATCAACTAACCAAGTAGAGGGGCCCGAAATTCCCTTCAGGGTTCTAGCTGTCTCCTGCTGTAACTCCAGCAGACCAGCAAAACCTCAATTGTACACGTCTCTACCATTTATGAAGACTTTTCTTGACATCATTGTAAGGGCAGAAATTCTGCGAAATACTCCAAGGTGACTGATGGCTATGTTCCAGATAAAACCATTTGTTCACTGGGCCTAAAGGACCAATGGTCAGATGGGGGATGGGACCTCAGTCAGCCCAGTTCCAAACCAGGAAGCCAGAGTTTATAACAGCTATGGTGGAGAAGGACTGAACATGTGACCAGAGAGATGCTCAAACCTCCTTGAACCATCGTTTGAAGCTCCAGCAGTTCTGTGCCATAGGGAACTAGCAAGCATGATTATAGTAGTTTACAAATCAAGAATTACACCTTTGCTGCCTGAAGATTGATCTTCCACCAATAACATTCTGAACTGCTCATGAGAGATCAAGAAACGAAACACATGCAAATGGAAAATCAGATTCCAAGTGTTCTTTTGGTTTCAATTTCTTTCCCAGTTTCCATTACAGAGCTGGTCGGCATATCATTTTTCTTGGCTGAGACAGTCCAGGGACTCTACATCCAGCTGTCTGTAGAAAGGCTTTAAACTCTCTTCAGTTCTGTACCAAAAATTGTGGAATGCTTTTCCTATCCACAAAGATTTATTTTCCTATTTCAGACCCTGGGGATCCCTTCTGCACATCTGATGTGTGTTGCACTTGGCAGAGGAGAGCTCTATGCTATTTTGATGTGAACACATTTCTTAACATGTACCTTGGTGCCCACACTGAGTAAAAGAAGTAACAAAATAAAGTAAGTAAATAAATGAATAGGAAAAAAAGTTAACCAAAAAACCCTCAAAAGGCAAAATTAGGTTAGGCTGGACGTTCTGAGAAATGTGAGACATCTAATTGAAGCAGGGAAGCTTTATTGTGGGGTGTCTAACATAATTTTCAGTGCAGTCAAGTGTTCTATGACCTGGATGAATCCATGTCAATTATTGCTTGCCTGCAGTGAAATTAACAAAAGAGTGAAAGCCTTCAAAAAATAAAAGTTTATAAATAATCTTCTGTCTCTTCTCCAACTTTGAGCTATTGTACTATACTGATTAATATGGTGTTCAGTAGAGGTTTTACACTCAGTAACATTTCTTCATGGATTCTCTGTTGAAAATCAACACAGAAGTTTGTTAGATTCTTGGTGTTGAATCAACACTGTTTTACTCACTCAGCTCACTGGACAGGCTCTGTGAAATTTCAACTCAGGCACATCACAACAGTCTGTTTGTTCATTTGACTCCAGCTCCCCTTGTACATGAATTCAGTTTCCTGACATATTTCTGATAAGAAGCAGATTGTGATGTTTATGAGACAAGAGAAGAAATATAGAAACAAATCTAATGAGAAACAAAGAAAAGCAGTCAAATATATAAGAAACAGAAGCATGACACAGAGGTGAAAAGGAGTTATAGAAATGAACAAAACGGATGAGACAGGATTAACAGATTAACTCAAAGGTCCTGTGATGTGGTGTTAATGTAGCAGTAAGGACTAATTACAGGGATATTCACATAACATCTGGGGTCTACAAAGGGTTTTGGCATGCTCACATATTGAATTCTCAGTGGATTACTTTTGTATTCAGTAGCTTTATCTTTCTGTGTGATGTGAAATAAGCTTGATTGTATCATGCAACTCAATGAAATAATAAAGCAAAGTAAAACATGAAAGACATGATGGACTTGTCTCTCCAGGAATTACATTTACTCAGACTATCATTTTCCATATCTTTCAATCAATTACTCAAACTTTACCTGCCCTTACTCAGTTTTGTGACAGATGTTTCCATTACGTCTTTCTCTACACTTCAGTTACCCAGTTTGCCTATTCCATCCTTTGTATTGTTTTTCCTTTCTTTTCTATTTAAGTTTCCCTGTATATGTCTCCTTACCTTGTAGCTTTCCTTATTTTTGTTTGCCATATTACCCTATTAATTTCTTCCTTTTGTACTTCTGTTTTGTTTTCTTCGTATCTCCTGCAATGTCCATCTGGTTTATTTCATCTCATTGTTTGTTTTCAAAACTTTCAACAGCTCCTGAAATTTTTTGTTTGTTTCTCTTTCTACTTCCTATTATTTGATTCCAATCAATTAATAGGGTTTTATTTACTCTTACAGTCAAAAGATGGAAAATTCGATTCTCTAATCAATAGATGCATAAACAAATTTTCTCCATACGCACTTCTATATTTTTGGTATATATCTCTAAGATCCTACAAAGCATGAAACCAATATGAGACTCTCCTTCTTAAATAGATGGTAAAGAGTTTAAAGAAATGGTTCAAAACCCAAAAGTAATGTTATTCATCCAATGCCTGACATAATAGTGAACACAAAACAAATGATAAAGGCTTGTCATTAGTATCCACAGCTTATAAAAAAATTCTCAACTATGCAGAGAAACTATTTGCACTAAAGGGGAAAAAAAAGCACAGCCTTCTTCTTATCAACGAGCTACTAGTCAAATATTGAGCTGCCTGCAATATCTTCTGTTGCTCCCTCACTCCCCACCCTTCACTGTGCAGTGCTGCTTTTTTTTTCCTTCTTTCAGTTAATGCCAGCAAGTCATTGAGAGCTTTCATACTTCTTTTTCAGGAACATAACCAGCAGCTTGGGGAATGAGGAGTATGAATTACACCCAAAGGACACTAGTAGGAAATTAAAAAAGATTTCTTTTTGCTTTTGCATGCACTGACTCTCTGCATAAACAGTTTCTCTTGGCTTGTATTTATGTTCCATGGACAAATTTGTTGAGTTTGCATGTGGTTGATCAGCCTCAGTTTTTCAAACGCATTTTCGTAGTAATGAAATGTAACAGAGCTGGCTATGTTACTCATACTGACATAAAAAAAACCTTGACTTCATTATTTTATACACATTGCTCCATAGTTTATTTCCAGATATATAAATTATGTTGCAGTGTTCTCTGGCAAATGGGCGATATAATTGTAAAGAACCTTACTTTTTTATGCAACAGTGGATATGCGGAATTGATCATATCGGTACAAAACAGTGCATTAGCAATCAATTTATATTACCAGCTAATAACTTAAACCACAAGCACAGTTTATCTTTTGTCTAAAGAACTGGTTAAAATATGTCCTGTATACCACAAGAAAAAAAAAGAATTTTATGAAATCATAAAGAGTACTTTGCTGACAAAGATTATCACTTATAAGCAAAGGCTTGTCTGTCTAGAAATGAATAGAATATACCAAGTATAAATGCTGACAGCTACTCTTTGCTGTAGCAATGAGCTGTTGCTCACCAGGATTCCTGAGGTGTTCTTGGCTGAAAGCATACTTTCAAGCATTGATCGAACCCAGGAGAGAAGGGTTTACTGCAATAGCCTCCAAGCTAATAATCCATGCCAAACTATTGGATTCCAACCACTTTTAGAAGTGGAGGATGCTGTTAAAATTCAATTTTGACAATTATGTAAAATGGGTATGAGCAGATTGCTTTCCTGCAACACATACCATTCAATTTTCCTTTATGTTAGCACTTCTGGAAAATAAAGTGAGTCAGGTGGCATGATAGATAACCACGTGACAACTGCTTATTTTGCACATTCACCAAAGTTGATGTTCATGGAAATCTGTTCTATTGCATCTGCTTACAATATTGGCCATCCATCACTGATGCTGATTAGGGAGTGAAAGTGAAACCTATTTGTATCAACTGACAAATCATCTCACTCCCTAAAATCAAAATCTTCTTTGATTTTTACAAGTACCATGGTGAAATTCTCACTGGGCAGTGCCCAGTTTAAGGTCATTATTGCTAGCTAAATGTCTTGTCAATGCTACAACTCACCTCATTGATATTCAGTCTCCCATTTTACCAAACTTTCCAACAAGCTGAATGTCAGGAAAACACAAAAAGGAAACCAGAACATTTCTGGTGGGTTCGGTTCTGGTCTGAAACGTCTCCATGTTGGACGTCTGGCAATAACATTTCAGGGATGCTGTAAAAAAAATTGCTGCCAAGAGTGTAGTGCTGGATGTAAGAGTAAGGAGCCCTCCAGCCTCAGGTTGGGCAGTGTCTGACCACATCAGACATGAGCACCTCATATGGCCAGGACCTTGCAGGGAAAGGTTAATCGACGTGGATACATGTGGATGCACTGGATGGGAACGTAAGGAAATGTGAAACTTGTGGGGTTAATGGGATGGGCAACTGGAAAAGGGATATGGATATCTGGGGGCTCTCTAACATGGTCAAGCTGAATCTGATACACACTGACTGAGGTGAACTTTATGTTGTGTTCCATCATGAAACAAATCAAAAGAGTGCAATGGGAAGAAAACCATTTGGATGACAATGGGTGATTGGTTGTGAGTACTAGTACATGTGGGAAAAGGTGGTGAGATGTACCAAAGGACTAAGGCTACAGCACAGAAGACCAATAGGGTTTGTGGTGTGGAAGGCTAAGGGTGGAGGACCGGTGAAGAAAGGTGTGACAGCAACAATGAGAGTGGTGGTGAACGAGGAGGTGTGGGAGGTATGTGCAGTGGCACTGATATATTGAGTGTAAGGTGGAAAAGAGAAGGGTGTGACCCTCTCACAGAGTGAAGAAGATCATTGACCTTCTCTCCTCATTGCTGGCTGTTCTTCCGCACTGATCTATGTGGACATGTCAGACCAGGCTGGCAAGGTTCTTTGGCGCTGTCTCCTCTGGGGGGGTCTTACGGGAAATGGACACCTCTTTGTTGCACCACCCCACCCACCAGCCCCTCCAAACCCTGTCAGAGAAACCATCTTCTACTTCTCTGACAACTTTTATTCATGGGCGAAAATGAGGACTACAGATGCTGGAGATCAGAGTCAAGGTTAAAGTGGTGCTGGAAAAGCACAACAGGTCAGGCAGCATCTGAGGAGCAGGAAAATCGATGTTTCGGGCAAAAGCCCTTCATCAGGTATGAGGCTATTCCTGATGAAAGGCTTTTGCCCGAAACGTCGATTTTCCAGCACCACTCTAATCTTAACTTTTATTCATGCCCTTGCAGGGCAGTCTTGGAATGCCAGTGCTTGTCCAGGTACACAGCAGCATTTTAAAGATGGCCCCATATTACATTGCAGAAGTAAGATGGAGCATAAGACAACCTACCATTCAATGTCATTAATTTTGCACCACCGTCCAAGATGGACATCACTCCATTATGTCCAGTTTTGTTCCCATTGTGTAGTGGGTCATTTGCAACCTCAGCAAGGAGCTTCCAGAATAATCACCAACCCAACCCTAACACTGGACCTGACCCTGGTCTTACTCACTTGGTTCATGCAATGAATGCCATTTCTGCAAACATTCAAACAAGAGAGGTTTCTGATGGGTTTAGATATTATCTGAAAATTACTTTGAATGTCAGATGGTATGCACAGGGTCAATTTGACTTACTGACACCATTTGGCTTTCTGCAGGGTCAGAGAAGAAACTTTCAAACGTTTTCCTATAATTGAACTTTTAAAAAACAATTTTACCTCTCCTAAAAGATTACATGGCTGTCAGTGAATAATAATGTCCAACCATACTTGTCAGACCTTATAGTAGTGTGAGGCAAGCTAGGGGCGGCACAGTGGCTCAGTGGCTAGCACCAGGGTCCCAGGTTCTATTCCAGCCTCGGGTGACTGTCTGTGTGGAGTTTGCACATTCTCCCTGTGACTGTGTGGGTTTCCTCTGGGTGCTCCAGTTTCCTCCCACAGTCTAAAGATGTGCAGGTCAGGTGAATTGGCCATGCTAAGTTGCCTATAGTGCTGGGTGCATTAGTCAGAGGGAAATGGGTCTGGATGGGTTCTCTTCAGAGAGCCTAATTCCACACTGTAGGGAATCTAATCTAATGGATAAGGTTTTCACAGTTGTTTATTTAAATGCAAGTCTAATCCAAATAGCTTTCACATTCACATACTGAAACATAATCCCTAAATTAATATTAGGTTCAGGAAAAAATTATTACCTCTGATGGAAAACTGAGCACTAATAATGCAGTAATGAAGCTACTGAAACATTATAAAGTATTATTGATTCAAAAGTGATCATGAGCTACCAAATAAAACAAGCAATCCATAAATTTAAATAAAAAGTAACACATTGGCATGAATTTTAACACTGACAGTGGGGCTGGCAGCAGTTCATTGGAGACCTGAATCTTTGAACAGTAAGTCTATCAGGGACCTTTTAGATGATCCGTAGCTTTGGCATCCCAGTTCCAGGTTCCCAACCAATTAGAGAATTATGTGCTGACCGCCCTCAACTAATTTTTAATGCTTCTTTGTTTGAATTGATCTAGCAAAGGTCAGAATGGGACCATTCTGCAATTGCATGAAGAGAAAAAGCCTCTTGAGTGCTAGAGAGAAGGCTGCTCCATGATCCACAGATGCATTTGAGATATCACGCTGAGGGCTATAAGGGCCAGTGGAGAGATTGTGCTCCCAGTAGACAGAAAGTTAACCAAGTGGGCATAGTTGGAAGTAGCAGAGGATTAGGCAGCAGAAATGTAGTCTCTTCCTTCTGGAAACAGAGCATCTGAAGATTCAATGGCATCATCTGGCAAGAAAGGTGAGTGATATGCCATGATGACGTACCAATCTCCTCATTCTATTTTCTCCAGATTTTGCCTGCATCAAATTCTCAGAACAATGCACTTTGTTTGTGCACCCTTCCCTCTTATTCAGATGGCCTTCAGCCTGCCTACTGATCCATCACCATTGCACATGCAGTCGTTCTGATGATTATTCTGGTATGACAGAGTTTATCATATTCTTGGTGGGAAAAAAATAATAACTTTTGTCTGTTGACTTCAGAAGCCAAGAAAACAACAAGGTTAATTAAAGTTCCTTAGCTTCTGAAATATTTATAATAATAGAAGTTATAGATACAGAAATGTATGGTCCATTATTTGAAAATAAATCTGATATGAGAGGCAATCTGAGAAGTGTTTGCCATCTTAAAATTTAACGTAACATTTGCAATAGTTGGAAGCATTTATTTTTATTTGATCTAGATATTACTTAAGGAATGCAGTGTAATTACTAACCAATATTTTAACTCTGTCAACCTGGGGACTTTATCAGCACTGACAATCAAGCTCTTTGATTAGGGAAACAGTTCCTCTATTTATCAGGTTCAAGAGTTGAGACATACAACAATAGGTTAAAACCTAGAATGCAAGATAACTACAAATTAGGAAGGCCAACTTACCCATCCTAATCCACCCAGAGAAACCTTGCTGAAAGTTCCAATTTTAAATAATTCAATTGCTTCTGTAATGATTTCAAAGATACTGTCTCCACTAGAAAATCTGTACATTTGCACTGTATATTGGTCACTCATTGTGAGACTGAAAAATTGCTAAGATAATTCTTAAGTTTACCTTCTGTTATTTTCTATATCTCTGTACTACTTTCAGAGTTTAATTTTAGCTAATATTAAAGATTTTCAGTCCTGTTCTCTATTGCTGAGAAACTGCATGTTATTTCAAAGCCATTCATCATACACACATCAGGACACAAGCTACAAGATGGAAAGCTTTGACAAAATGTCTTTTTTTTCAGCAATACATAAGTTCTGCACGACAAAACAACTGTTGATTTAACATTTTTCTATTTCAGTATTCATTTGCCTCGATGTCATACAATTAGGGCAGAATTGTATCAGTCCTTTAGAGAAGGTTGGGAACTGTGCAGAATGATAAAAACAGGAAGGAAAATATTGAGAGGGAATCCCAATGAATACTGCCTGTCATAAAATATTAGTAAGGGCTTGATTTTCAATTCAATGTCAGGAACACGATTCCCACATAGATTCCAAGTCCCAGTCCTCCACTGCATCTTTGTCACCAATATGATGAAATCTTCAAACAAGTGTAAATGGACCGGAAATGAATATAGCACCCAATCTGTAGCGTTGAGCATCAACAGGAGGTAGAGATTTGCTGCAATGCAAAAGCGGCAAAGACTGTTAATTAACAGCCATGATGGAGCCTGCTGCTGCCTGGCAGAGGAAGGAGACAGCACTGAGGAGATGGGGAGGGATGGCAGCAGCTACACCAGAAGTGGCCAGATGATCAAACTGAATGTGAACATTCAAGATCTAATGGAAGATCCCCAGGTCCGAGCATCTTTCACCATTTGAAAGAAAAATGTAATTTCTTCCTCTGTTAAGCCCAATGGTTACAGATATTTTCTAATCAACCTATTAGGACACACAGCTGAAGTAGGTAAGACTTGAATGCAGGCCTCCTAGCTGAGAGGTAGGGACACTACCACTGCACCACTGATGCCCTTCCCAATGGCTGTACATTAAGGTGCACTAAAGTATTCAAGTTCAGTAAGCTACAAATTGAAAATTGCCTTCTTATCTTCTCTCACCTGTTCACATCCTTCTCAAGGATTTGCATAGACTGTTAATTGAAGTCGAGCAAGTTCCAATTCCACCTTAAAAATTCCATTGTATCCTGGATGTAATGAAATTGTGATTATGAAATTGGCCCCAGAACTGTACCCTCCACAAATAGTCATTAAAATTCAGCCTCATAATCAAGAATTGCAGGACCTTGGGAGTTGTCAGTAGGGGCTGCTGCCAATTAAGGTAAATAATTGGTCTGTTGATATCCTTTTTACAATTCAGTAAATAACAGCATTGGAATTAACCTGTCTACCCTTCTGTGGACAATCCCATCAGATTCATTGTAGTGGCTTCCTTCCATCTTAATTGTTTACCAGTGGTGAAAATGCCACTGCACTCCTACTGTTAATCCAGGTGGGATCATGATCTGCATTTGGTCTGAGCTATAGGAATCACAGCATCCCAACAAAATTCCAGCACAAGATTCTCTGGTCTATCCTTCAAATCTAGACTTTTTTAGATTAGATTACATTACAGTGTGGAAACAGGCCCTTCGGCCCAACAAGTCCACACCGACCCTCCGAAGTGCAACCTACCCATTCTCCTACATTTACCCCTTACCTAACACTACGGGTAATTTAGCATGGCCAATTCACCTTACCTGCACATCTTTGGACTGTGGGAGGAAACCGGAACACCCGGAGGGAACCCACGCAGACACGGGGAGAACATACAAACTCCACACAGTCAGTCGCCTGAGGCGGGAATTGAACCCGGGTCTCTGGCGCTGTGAAGCAGCAGTGCTAACCACTGTGCCACCGTGACTTACGACACAAGCATTTAATTTCATGGCTTGCTTTTTTCAAACCTTAATTATTTTCATTTTATCTTGACAACCAACCACCTGTTACATCATGGGGACAAGCAGCTGAACTGAACAGCTTTTCTAACTCTCTATTCTCAACACTTTAAAATTAAAACCTTCAGTGACCCTCAAACTAAACCCCAATTGTTCCTCAATTCCAGACATTGATTTGTATTTTAAACAAAATACTTAGCAATCTATTAACCATATAATAACCTTAGCAGAGCAAAAATTAAACAACAAAGTAATCTAATTGGTCTATGCTTTAAACAAAAAACCTTGGTTTTCAGCCTATTCATACAAAAACAGTTAAAGTATAAATAAAATAACGATACTGAGCAGATTACTTCAGTGGTTTTCAGGTTGCATTTTTCCACAAGCATAAACGATGGCTTCTTAGTTGATTTTCTGAATATATCAATCAGGACCACCTTTACAGCTTACTCAGACAAAGGTAACAATACTTATTAGGAGAAAGTGAGGTCTGCAGATGCTGGAGATCAGAGCTGAAAATGTGTTGCTGGAACAGCGCAGCAGGTCAGGCAGCATCCAGGGAACAGGAGAATCGACGTTTCGGGCATAAGCCCTTCTTCATGAATTTCCTGAAGAAGGGCTTATGCCCGAAACGTCGATTCTCCTGTTCCCTGGATGCTGCCTGACCTGCTGCGCTGTTCCAGCAACACATTTTCAGCTAACAATACTTATAACATTGTTTCTATTCTCTGAGCTCTCAAGTGCCAATAACGGAGATTATGCAGGAAGCTTTCAAATCTTCAGGCTGTAGCATCGACAGCTATATTCTTTTTCACAGAAATCATAGTCTAAAACTCAGTTCAAATTCTAGTCTCATCCGGAAAAACTGATCATCTCCCCACAAGCTCCCAAGTTACCATTTAATATCAGCCATTTGCTTGAGCATACAATCTTTTCCAGACTTGCTGGAACCAATTCTACGTTCTGACCTTGTTAATAGCCAACTTCTGCTATCCGTTTAAACATTATGTTCTTTTCCTATGATGAAGCATCTATAGAACCTTTTTTATCAGGAACCAACCTGCAATTAAATTTCAGGCCTGGCTTCACACATAATCAGAAGCTTGTTTTCCTTTAACATAAGCTGTTATCCACAGTACCCAAAACATTTTTTTTTTAAAATTGGACTCTAACCCACTGAGTTTCTAGGCAACCAGAACACTGTTCAGTTTGACCACAGCTTCCTGTAACTTGCATTGCATTGCTTTGCTACATGGCAGAAGATCTTGGTGTAACACGTTGTTTGTTGTTCTGTGTTAGTTGGATGACCACACAAGAATATTCTTTGGCCTTCATTGATACTGATTTCAACATGATTCAAGGAGCATTGTCAAGAGGATTTCTCATATCTTTCAGATATATAATCTCGCAACAGGAACCATACAAGATTGGTTGCCATCTAGTCTTCTGAAGTTAAAGTGAGATCCAAGATATCAGTAACAACTATTTTAGGTAATAGCACATTGGAACTAGTAATACTGAATGTGTGTGGGCAACGTTTGAACATTTATAAATGTATAGTTAATATGTAGTTGCTGGTGCGATTTGTGATTTTAAAGCTTTCTGTTGAAATGCCATCAATCTAAGTTTCTCCAATGATGCTGAAGATAATGTATGATCCCCATGGAGACTGATACATTTCAAAAGAGATTACTGTCCCAAATGTCCAGTTGTAATAAACGGATGGGCAAGCTTTCACTGTTATGACTGAAATGTAAAAATCTAAAATCAATATACATCAAACATTAATTTAACAGGTAATAAATACATTAATCTGAAGAAATTGTAAATTTCACATTCATTTACTAATGCAATCAAATTAAAACTTACAAAACACATCTACACAATGCTATGCTTCGCGCTGATGTGCAGCATTGCAGCAACAACCCTGCAGTCACTCCCAGTTTGCCAGCAATATTGAATTCTCCCTGCTGCAACAGGTCAGAACTTTCAACAATTGTTCAATGCAGCTCAAGTTTTCCCTGGTATGATACCGCCAACAAGCCATTATGACTCTCCATTCCTTGTACAAAATACTGATTTCCCTGTTTTCTTTCCACAGCAGTAAGTTATTTATCTCTCAGCAGCAGTCCTTTATTTCTGTGAAATATTGTGAGAAAGTGTTAAAATTTCCAGCCACTTCATTGGGTTTCTATTTGTGTTTCTTGCCACATGTCAACTAGATCCTGCGGCCATGTTTTTGAACAAAGGTGTTTATCTAGAATTCTTTGGTTTACTTTGAATTAAAGCTGTGTTTCAAAATATAATTGCCTCATAAAGTTCAGCATTCATGTAAAAAAAATCCTTTAAAACTGTAAAACCTTGTATGCTTTTTCTAGTAACTTATATGGATATTAAAGACAGTATGGCATTATCCAAAGAACAACAAGGGATTATTTGAAATCTTGACTTCCTTCAACAAGTACAACCCAGAAACAGATTAAATTGTTGCTCATTTCATTGCATGTGTAGTCTTGTAGTGTGCAAAATAGCTACTTATGTCACAAAATCCATTGCTCTTCCTATTCTTTCACTGTGAGAAATTCTTTGTGATATTACTCCGAGAAGTAATGGGGCTAAAAACAACCTCTTTAATTCATTGTATATTTATTATACGATGGATGGCTGTTGTAAAGTTTGCCCCAAGGTGAAAGTTTTAACATAAATTATTATAGGAGCTCAAATGGTCATAAGATTAACTTTATGAACAATAAGAGCCAATGTGCAAGTCCCTGAATTTACATATAGTTCATGGTATCCTATGTTAAGTCAGTATGTTGTTGGGAAGTTACAAGAATCAGCAGCTTAGCATGGATTAATTCAATAGTTTGAACATTTTCAGCTGTTCAAAAAACCATCATCGATTTGTAAAAGGTAAGTAATGCTTGATAAAGATGTTGGTACATTTTGATAAGGTGACTAAGGTAATAGGAGGGATATGTGGATGTTATGTATGTAAATGTCCAGAAAGCATTGAATAAAGTCCTTCATAAAAGACCATTAATTAAAGTTGTAGCTTATGAAATTGGAAGAAAATTATTGAATTAGTTAAGAAGTTAGCTGTGTAAAAGGAGATGAAGTAACATTAATGAGTAGGTACTTCAGTTGGTAGGATGTAAAGAATGGTGTCTTTACCAAGGATCTGTACTATGCTTTCAACTATGTAATGTACCTGCTATCACTTTCAAGGTGATCTAGGTCTTCAGTCATTTTAGCACAATTTCTCTTTGTACTTTGCTTCAATGACCTAAGGTTGTCTAATTGTTCTGCTCATAGCAATCTTTTTCTTGCATGTTCAGATATTCCATTGTTGGAAATTTCAATGGTTTTATTACACTTGAACATTTTAGCACTGATACTTCCCATTTCTAGGCTGGTCTGAGTAACCCAGTCCTTTAATCTGACCCTGGTATTGTGAGTTTCCCTTCGGCCTTTCTAAGCAACGATGACAGGTCTACCTGGCTGAATGCTATTCTCTCAGCTCCAGCTTTGTCCCAGGTCAGTAACAAATTCCTTTCAGCCCTGGGCTTCTTCAAGGCTCACCAAGAAATTTTTAAAAGTCCACTTCTGATGCTCATTGTCTTGGACCTGTCTTAGCTTCAATGTTAAAAATCCTGTCCCTCACCTCAGTATCAGCCACATTTCTCAACTTTGTTCAAAATTTATTTTTCCCTGTACTGCACAGATTTCTGCGCTTGAGCCCCATTCCAATCCATGTTGCATTTTTTTTCACAGAAATAAAACTTGATTCCCAGTTCTACAATATTGGTTCCAGAAAAGAAAGACATATAATGCAATGGAATTCTTTAGGATTTAGTGGGTGTGGTGGTGGTCTAGGCCACTGGTCGGAGATGAGTAATATAGGACAGCATGCCAGGAGCTGTAACAGCCATATCTCAAAATGAAGTGCAAACCAGATGAAGGTGTAATGCAGGAAACAGCATGCGACAGAGCTAAGAAATCCCAGAACCAAATGAAAAATGCATGCTTGGATGAGGTTCTGGAGAATGACAAGCCTTCATTGAACTCCTGGGGGGAGTGAAATGAAGAGCAATTGAGAAAATGGAATTGCTTGACTGCAGTTATCACCTCCTGGGGAATTTTTGAGTAGTGTCACAAACAGATTGCAACTTTTAAAACCAATCTCTTGCGTATTCTCACCACCTGTCTATAAGCAGATTGTCACTTCATTTTCCCCTTTTCTTAAACAAAACTTTGTTGATGATCACCATCCCTCTGACTCTAGGCTCTGAGTTTCGAAGAGCCATTGCAACACTGTGGTAAAGTTCAACCAGAAGTCAGGTCAATTTCACACATTCTCAGATGTAAAGGAAATCTCACAATACAAGCATAAGTACAAACAAATGAGAAGATAAAGGACATGAATGGATTATTAGAACTCACTTAAAAACAAAACAACCAAAGAATGCCAGTTAATTAATGTCCTTGCTTTGAATGGCAAAGTCCAAAAGTCCAAAGTTGGACTTAATTATGTTGGAGTTCATTGGAGGGGGTGGATTGATTGAAAAGCCAGCAGTTGATTGGAGCAGTGGGGTTTTCTTTGGGTAAAAAAATTTTTGAAAGCCTTCTTGAATCATAGAGTCATGCAACACATAAACATGAACTTCAGCCTAACTTGTCAAGGTGCAACCAGGTTTACTAAATGAAGCTAGTCCCATTTACCTGCATTTGGCCCATATTTCTCTAAACCTTTCCAGTCCATGTACTTGTGCAAATGTCTTTTAAATGTTGTAATTGTACCTGCCTCTATTGAAGATGTTATTCTGAAATGTAACTTCTGATTCACTGTCTTGATCAAAGGAGTGCATGGATACAGATTGGTGGCTACTTTTGACAAACCAGACACTTTTCCCTTTTGTAGTCCTGAGTTAGAACTGCACTATTGTGGCTTTGCAGGACATTGGTTAGGCCACTTTTGGAATACTGTGCGCAATTCTAATCTCCCTGCTATAGGAAGGATTTTGTGAAACTTGAAAGAGTTCAGAAAAGATTTACAAGGATGTTGCTATGGTTTCAGCTACAAGTCGGGGCTGACTAGTTGGGGTATTTTCCCTGGAATGCCTGAGGCAGAAGGGTGACTTTATCAAGGTTTATGAAATCATGAGGGGCATGGTTAGGGTAAATAGACAAGTTTTTTTCTCCAAGGCAGGAGAGTCCAAAAGTATAGGGCATAGTTTTAAGGGATCTAAGAGGCAAATTTTCCACACAGAGCATGATGGGTCTATAGAATTATCTGCCACAGGAAGTGGTGGAGGCTTATACAATTACAACATTTTAAATGAATTATGAATAGGAAGGGTTTAGATGGATATGGGCTGAATGCTGGCAAATTTATTTAGGCTATCTGGTCAGCATGGATGAATTGGACCAAAGAGTCTGTTTCCATGCTGTATATCTCTATGACTCTATGACCTTAAGATTGTTGATTATTGTCAGTGGATACAGATTTAAGTAATGTTGGCCCCGTAACTATCTGCTCTTTCCAACTTGTATTGCTAAAAGGACAGTTCATTCAGTTCTGTGGGTGTCATGTGATCAAGCCTACCTGGGGGTAGGAGAACAATTTGCCATTGAGACAAAGACTTGCATTGCAGATAAACAACTGTCTGTTTCTCATAAGTGGAATTTAATTAATATATGTCTTGTTATAAGGTAGGTACAACTTGCAGTTCGACGGTGTAGGAGATTTTCTCGGAGACAATCATTTCTGCAGCAGCTTCTAATGCAACAGTGAATTAAACAGAAGGTACATGAGGCATTGGTTATCTGACTAATGTTGACTTTTGAGAAACTTCCAGAAAATTACTGCTAAGTCCTCCCTATTGGCATTGTGGATATGCTTACCATCATCTGATGATGGTCCAGCCAGCAATGCCAACATCCAATGAATTAATTCAAAAAAACGCATAATTATATCAAACAGCTTTTAGGATTGTTCAATACATCTTTAAAACATATCTATTTTTATATATATAGACTTTTATTTCATTCATGACAGTAGATTCATTTCCTGGAACAGCCTGATTTAAAAATTTGACTGCTAAATAACCGTACTTACCTACTTTTACCTTCTCAACTTCAGGTGATCCGTTCCCTGTCTTAGCAACTCCTGCTGAAACACTCACCCATGTTTTTGTTGCTTCCCAAATCAGCTATTTCAATGCTTACCTAGCTGGCATCTTAACTTCTTTCTTCATAGTCTTGAGCTCATTCAAAACATGGTTGTCTGAATTCTGGTCTGTATCAAGTCCTATTCATTTGTCACTCACTTGCTGTCTTGAGTACATGTCATTGGTTGCAGTCTAGTAATCTTGAAATTAATTCTTACCTTGAGCTGGTTGTCAAGAAATATTCACACCTTTCTAATCATCAAAGGAAAATCTGGATATATTAATTCCATGAAGAAATTGCTTACTGACGGCAAGTAAGATTTCCAGAAGTCTCTATTTCAGGATCATCGATCTCTTAATCCATAAAATAGATCTGCACATTTTGTTTGAAGAGCTATAACTCAGTAAATGTATCAATGGATGTCCAGTTCATAATTTATTATTTGCCTCCCATTTCTTTTCAGACATCTATGCTTGATTTAGCAAAACTTAAAGGCAATGCGATGCTTTCTTATTTCTTTTATTGATTCCTTCTTTTTACACCCTTTTATTGGTTCTGTCTCTTTTCATTTTTCTTGTTGATACTCCTTTACTCACCATGGTGCCTTTAAGAATATTGTTTTTAGAACTACATGCTTGTAATATTAAAATTGCAGCCTTGTAGTTGCAGACTTCTGCCACTCCCCACAAGGTGATGTTTATATCAAATAAGGAATAATGATGTCATATAGGCTTTCTTTTATGTTGACGCAGAGGGTGGTATGTGTATGGAATGAGCTGCCAGAGGATATGGAGGAGGCTGGTACAATTGCAACATTTAAGAGGCATTTGGATGGGTGTATGAATAGGAAGGGTTTGGAGGGATATGGGCCAGGTGCTGGCAGTTGGGACTAGATTGGGTTGGGATATCTGGTCGGCATGGACGGGTTGGACCGAAGGGTTTGTTTCCATGCTGTACATCTCTATGATTCTATGATTAATTTGAAGAACAAAAATGGCAAACAAAGGTTTGGATAGAGGGAAGCCTTCTTAGTACAGACATTGATAATAATTGCAAATCATTATTTACTTTAGTGAGGGATACTTTTAGGACTGCCATTTTTGTTTGCAGACTCTCAGGTTTGTTAAAAGTGAGTGAGAGAGAAGAGTATAATATTTACTGCCTCAGTATAGGTGTGCAATTAATTAACATTTCTTGCATTTGCAACTTTAGCTCTTTTCTTTTAAATTTTAGAGCACTGTTAGAAATTTCTCTTAACTTGAAATAAATAAAACTTTAAGCAGGAAAAAAAAAGCTCTTTCTACTGGCTGGTCAATGACTATCTCCAGATATCTACACTTATAGAAGCTGACAATTCTTTTTGTCCTAATATACAGATGTCAAGTTGATCTTCAACTAGTTTTCCAAGTATCTACCACCAAGACCTTGGAACCTTTTAGTCATAGAATTATCGAGCATGGAAACAGACCCTTCAGTCCAACCCGTCCATTTTCTTTGTAGATTGCTGGTGCTGCAACTATGATGTGGATTTGCCTCCAGCTTATGTATCTTTATCTATTGTGGCAACGCTTATGTTATTCCTTGTAATATCAGAAATTGGGCATGGATAAAATGGTATTGAAAAATCCAACAGACAGTTATTATAGTTCATTTTATATACAAATATTACATTCATAAGAATATCAGTGACTAGGCTATTCAGTTAAAAGAACAGCTTGCTTTCAATATGCCTCATGCTTGAAACAATCCAAGTAAGATGGGATTTGAGGCATATATACCCTCAGGTCACATACTGTGATATAATGATCATTAGATCTCTGAAGCTGTACCAATACACTTGTCTTTCAAAGCTATAATGGCATATTGACTATGAGACAGACCCAATTAACCTACAGTAATGGATAAATTTTATCATTTTCATCCTTCTCTCCATGGCTTTACCCTTCCCTATTTCTATAAACTCTTCTAGTCCTATATTTCTGCACTTCTGTCCTCTTGAGCATCCCTTGCTTCCTTTACTCCTAATTTCTGATGGTGCATCATTAATCTAAAGTATTAACTCTGTTTCACTCTTCAGATACTGCTGACTTTTTCCAAAAGATTTCCTTTCAATTTCTTCACTCCTGTATTGGCTGCGGTGCTTTCCAATGTGTAGATTTTAAATTCTGGAATGATGTTCCTTAACCTCCCTGCCTGTTTACCTATCTCTGTTCCTCAAGAGGTTGCAATAAGACTAAGATTATCTTGATTAAGATTGGTCACCCATCCCAAAACTTTCTTACATAGCTCGGTGTTAAAATGTATCTTAAGATCCACTTTACACTATTTCATTCTGTTAACCCTTCCCTATAAATGCACGTTGCTGCTGTTTTCTGTGTGGTAAAATGCTACTACAGTTGACATTTTTGCTTATAACTCATGCAAGACTTCAAAAGTAATCTTAAAATAAAATTTTCTGTCTTCCAGCTGTAAAATTAGGAGTGTGGTGGCATGTATGTGGATACACCAACAGCAGTGTGACTTTTAATTTACTGGTTTAATCAAAAGAGTGCACGGGTACAGCTGGTGGCTACTTTTGACAAACCAGACACTTTTTCCTTTTGTAGTCCTGAGTTAGAACTGCACTTTTGTGGCTGTGCGAAACATTGGTTAGGCCACTTTTGGAATACTGTGCAATTCTAGTCTCCCTGCTATAGGGAGGATTTTGTGAAACTTGAAAGAGTTCAGAAAAGATTTACAAGGACGTTGCAATGGTTGGAGAGTTTCAGCTATAAGGAGGGGCTGACTAGTCTGGGGTTATTTTCCCTGAAATGTCTGAGGCTGAAGGGTGACTTTATTGAGATTTATGAAATCATGAGGATAAATAGACAAGATCTTTTCTCCAAGGTAAGAGAGTCAAAAACTACAGGGCATAGTTTTAAGGTGAGAGGGGAAAGATTTAAAAGTGACCTAAGGGGCAACTTTTTCCATGCAGAGAGAGGTGGCTATATAAAATGAGCTGCCAGAGGAAGTGGTGGAGGCTCATATAACTGCAACATTTAAATGGGTATATGAATAGGAAGGGTTTGGATGGATATGGACCAAATGCTGGCAAATGGGACTTGATTTATTTAGGATATCTGATCAGCATGGATGAGTTGGACCAATGGGTCAGTTTCTGTGCTGTGTAACTCTATGACCCTTATGATTGTTGGTTATTGTCGGTGGGGGAAGCGGCAGTAGCATTGGCATCAAAGGCGGCTCTGATGTCAGCACTATTTCAAGGGGTTACACACTTGTATTTGTTCAGGAAGGTTGTGGGCTTTGAGACTTCAATTGATTCCAAGATGGCTGCGACAGCAGTGAGGTGGGCTTAGCAGCAAGTGATGGTGCCAGAGCATGATTATTTCAACATTGTTGGTTCCGGTGATGGCGGCGATGGGGAAAAGGACTTGAGGCAATGACATGGTCGGTAGTTGCAGAAGTGGTAGTACCATGCCATTGATGAGTCCACCGCAGTTAGAGCTGGTGAGCCTGTGTCAAGACCCATGGTGGAGGCAGTGGCAAAGGTGACTGGGCCATTTTCTTTCTCTTTTGTTTCTGTTTCTTTAGTTTCAGCTCTTGTTTTTAACTCTGACTACTGTATTCTAAGATGGCGCCAGAGAAAGATGACTTTCTACACTTTTTACGGTATTCCTGTAGTCTTGTCCTCAGGTACTTGTGTCAATACAATAATCTAAAATCTAATATGATCTAATCTATCTTTGAAAAAGACAACGTTCTATATAAATGCCCAGTCAAATGCATTAAATGGTCCAAAGTATAGTCCACTTACATGATTGAAAGTAAGCTAACACAGAAAGCTAAATCACTTTAAGTCCAAGTACAGCTTTAATTGCAATCAATCTTTGTCTCACTGAAACTTGATTATTGCGAATGCAAGCCTCAGGCTTTTACAACTTTAATTGATGATTAAATCTCTCACAAATTTAAAACTCATTTAATTTTTCTTTTTCTTTATTAATTTTTCCCTCATTTTATTAATCTATTATTTTGTTCTCTCCCTTGATTTCTCTGCCTGACCATGATTTGGAATTGGATTCATGATTCCAACATACTCTTCCTTTTGCAGCTTTCATAAACCTGATTTGTCAAAGAGGAACCATCTCAGCCACTGAATGATGTGGGCCATGGATTATTGAATTCAAAAAGTAAACTCTGTGTTGTCTTCACAGATGCCGCAGTATTTGCATTTATTCGTCAATTTCGGTTTTTGTGTGTTTGTGAACTTTAATGCAATTGACACCTTTTGCTGAAGATCTGTGTGAGATAGTTAACAGTCCATCCAAAAATGTGTCAAGGCTGTTACCATTTGTCACTTCCCTATCTTGTTTCCCCAGTCACCTTGTAGGAGAGGGTCAGTGCTGCAACCCAACAGTAGGCCTTGGCAATACAGCAAACTTCCCCTAAGTTTCGGGTCCAATAGGCTGTGCATAAGTTGAATTTAGAGGGCCTTAACAGAATGCTGCTGAGTTAATTAATGAAAACAATTTTCAAATGATCTGTAATTATTGGTCACACATCTTAGAAGTCTGTGCCAGTTTCCCTGAGAGTTGTCATGATGCTTATGATTAGATTACTTACAGTGTGGAAACAGGCCCTTCGGCCCAACAAGTCCACACACCGACCCGCCGAAGCGCAACCCACCCAGACCCATTCCCCTACATTTATCCCTTCACCTAACACTACAGGCAATTTAGCATGGCCAATTCACCTAACCTGCATATTTTTGGACTGTAGGAGGAAACCGGAGCACCCGGAGGAAACCCATGCAGATACGGGGAGAATGTGCAAACTCCACACGGTCAGTCGCCTGTGGTGGGAACTGAGCCCAGGTCTCTGGCGCTGTGAGGTAGCAGTGTTAACCACTGTGCCGCCCACACACATTCCTGAGAACTCTCATGTATCTGCTGCACTTAAGGGACCAGTTTCCTTACAACGTGGCTATTTGGAGGACAAGAGCTACTCTCTGCAACTTTGACTGATAACGTCATGACAGAACCTCCATGACTAAAACAAAGCATAGCCACAATGCAGCCCATTCTACAGCAAGGTCACCACAGAAGAGATGTTAGGCCTGCTGAAAATGAGGTTGTGATGCTTGGATCAGTCTGAGGGTGTGGCCTTACAAAGCAGTCCAAACACTGGGACTTTAATCACACAGTTTTTATAACCTGTCATGCAAAATATGTTGAGTAAAATTGCTAGGGGCAAGTGTAACTCACGGTGCATGTCATTTTTGTTCTGCTGCAACAATATTTAGTTCATCATCGCCTTATATCGCGGCAAAGTTAAAAACAGGAAAAAAAAAGTACACCCAATATTATTGTGTTAAATATAACACAGTGTAGAGGAACCTCAATTATCTGGCATTTGATTGTCTGAATTCTGGATTATCCGAACAAGATCGCAAGTCCCAATGCTTGGCTAAACTGTATTATCTGGCATTTGATTATCCAAACATGCAATTAACAGAACAAAATGCTCCCTGCCCGCGTCGTTCGGGTAATCGAAGTTCCTTTGTAAATGTTTAGAATAAAAATGGTGTTTGTTTCAGTATGATTGCTTGACACCATTTGGTGTCGTTGTGTTATTGATCAAATAACTGTTATGAAACACCTCTGGAGCAGGTGGGGCTACAAAATGGCCTACAACTGCAACCAGATTATATGCAGTGACCAACTATGTGGGATACAAATCCTGGGCAAAGCAATCTTTACCAATTCATTGGCCATGACAAAGTAATTGTATTTACCTCTGTGGAGCAGAAGTAATCACGGATGACCTTAGAAGTGTCAATTGTGCACTACAATGCACAAAGGCATTTCAAGGTCTCATAGACTGCATAGGTTCATGGGGTTGATTTCCTCTCACCTTGAATTGTAAGCATTTGCTAACATGCTCTTAGATGCATTGTTGACAGAAGTATCACAAATCTTTAAGTTCTGACCAAAGAAACGGGGGCCAAAGCACAAAATAGAAAAGCAAGGAAGGGATGATGTGAATATCAAAATAGGTACAAAAGGAGTGAGCACTACAAGAGTAAGCGAGGAGCCCTGAGATGCAACCTGGCCTAATCCATGAGCTGGGTACCTATCCTGTAGCAGTGTCCTTGCAGCAGCATTGCAATGAAAGTTGTCAGGGCATATCAGAATCTTTTTATAAATTCATTCATGGAACATGAGCATAAATGTGGAGGCCAACATTTATTGCTTATCCCTAAATGCTAAGGGGATAGTTAAGAGTCAACCTCCTTCGTTGTTGGGATCACATATCAATCAGACCAGATAAGGGCATTAGTCAAGCTGACAGGTTTTTCCTGACAATTGGCAATGGTTTCATGGTCATCATTAGACTCCTAATTCCAGTGAGTTCAAATTTTTCCACATGCCATAGCAGGATTCAAACATGAGTCGCTGAATATCCTTGAGTCTTTAGATTACTCATTCAATGATAATACCTCCAGACTATCATTCCCTTGATGTGCAGTGTTTAAGTGTTAACGGTATGGTAAGCGAATCATAGATGTGCCAGAATGTGTGGATGGGGCTGGCACATGCCAGATGACAAGGTCTGCAGGGATGAAGTGCTGGCATTCATTACCTATGGAGTGTGCCCTGAGATGTTGATGCCTGGTGTCCAATGACAAGGTAAGCATACATTGAGCTGGCATCACAATGTAACCAATATAACTTTCAAGATGTGAACTTTTGGTGTCTTTTTTTATATGGTGTTTGGGAGAATGGAAAACTACATTTTAATGAGATGAGATTAGGTAATAATGTGATGTTATTATACGCAAATATGCTTCTCATTAAGCACTAGTGAGTACTTTTTCTTGGTTCAAAAATGGGATGTTTTGCTCCCAGAACTCCTTGTTGGATATCTCATTTGACTTTCCCAACATTCCCACTATGGCCTATGTAATTGAAGGGCTGGGCAGATTCTGCATGTCACCTTACTGCTTAAGATCAATTGCAATATTACAATTTAAGAATAATAGGGTGGTTATGGTAGGAGAAAGTGAGGTCTGCAGATGCTGGAGATCAGAGCTGGAAATGTGTTGCTGGAAAAGCGCAGCAGGTCAGGCAGCATCCAGGGAACAGGAGAATCGACGTTTCGGGCATAAGCCCTTCTTCAGGAATATGGTAGGGTATTTTAACTTTTCAAACATAGACTGGGACTGCCATAGTATTAAGGGTTTAGATGGAGAGGAATTTGTTAAGCATGTACAAGACAATTTTCTGATTCAGTATGTGGATGTACCTACTAGAGAAGGTGCAAAACTTGACCTACTCTTGGGAAATAAGGCAGGCAGGTGACTGAGGTGTCTGTGGGGGAGCACTTTAGGGCCAGCGACCATAAAACAATTAGTTTTAAAATAGTGATGAAAAGGATGGACCAGATCTAAAAGTTAAACTTCTAAACTGGACAAAGGCCAATTTTGATGGTATTAGGCAAGAACTTTCAAAAGTTGATTGGGAGCAGATGTTCACAGGTAAAGGGATGTCTGGAAAATGGGAAGCCTTCAAAAATTAGATAACAGGAGTCCAGAAATAGTATATTCCTGTTAGGTAAAAGGAAAGGCTGATAGGTGTACGGAATGCTGGACAACAAAAGAAATTGAAGGTTCGGTTAAGAAAAAGAACGAAACATATGTCAGGTATAGACAGGAAAGACCGAGTGAATCCTTAGAAGAGTATGAAGGCATAGAAGTATATGGAAATCAGGAAGGCAAAAAGGGGCCATGAGATAGCTTTGGCAAATAGAGTTAAGGAAAATCCAAAGGGATTTTGCAAATACATTAAGGACAGAATGGTAACCAGGAAGAGAATAGGGCCCCTCAAAGATCAGCAAGGCGGCCTTTGTGTGGAGTCACAGATGGGAAGATACTACATGAGTATTTTGCATCAGTATTTACTGTGGAAAAGGATATGGAAGATATAGAAATTGGGGTAATAGATGGTGACATCTTGAAAAATGTTCATATTAGAGAGGAGGAAGTGCTGGATGTCTTGAAATGCATAAAAATGGATAAATTCCCAAGACTTGATCAGGTGTACCCTGGAACTCCATGGGAAGCTAGGGAAGTGATTGCGGGGTCTTTTGCTAAGATGTTTGTATCGTCGATGGTCACAAGTGAGGTGCCGGAAGACTGGAGGTTGGCTAATGTGGAGCCACTATTTAAGAAAGGTGGTAAGGACAAGCCAGGAAACTATAGACCGGTGAGCCTGATTTTGGTGATGGGCATGTTGTTGGAGGGAAGCCTGAGGGACAGGGTGCACATGTATTTGGAAATCAAGGACTAATTAGAGATAATCAACATGATTTTGTGCCTGGGAAATCATGTGTCACATGATTGAGTCTTTTGAAGAAGTAACAAAGAGGATTGATGAGGGCAGAGTGGTAGACCTGTTCTATATGGAACACCTCTGTAAGGTGTTTGAAAAGCTTCCCCAAAAGAGACTGGTTAGCAAGGTTAGATCTCATGAAATACAGGGAGAACTAGCCATTTGGATATGGAACTGGCTCAAAGGTAGAAGACAGAGAGTGATGGTGGAGGGTTGTTTTTCAGACTGGAGGCCTGTGACCAGTGGAGTGCCACAAGGATCGGTGCTGGGTCCTCTACTTTTTGTCATTTACATAAATGATTTGGATGCAAGCATAAGAGATACAGTTAGTAGGTTTGCAGATGACACCAAAATTGGAGGTGCAGTGGACAGCAAAGAGGGTTACCTCAGATTACATCAGGATCTTGACCAGATGGGCCAATGGGTTGAGGAGTGGCAGATGGAGTTTAATTCAGACAAATGCGAGGTGCTGCATTTTGGGAAAGCAAATCAGAGCAGGACTTAAACACTTAATAGTAAGGTCCTAGGGAGTGTTGCTGAACAAAGAGACCTGGGAGTGCAGGTTCATAGCTCCTTGAAAGTGGAATCACAGGTAGATAGAATAATGAAGAAGGCATTTGGTATGCTTTCCTTTATTGGTCAGAGCATTGAGTACAGGAGTTGGGAGGTCATGTTGCGGCTGTACAGGACATTAGTTAGGCCACTGTTGGAATATTGCGTGCAGTTTTGGTCTCCTTCCTATTGGAAAGATGTTGTGAAACTTGAAAGGGTTCAAAAAAGATTTACAAGGATGTTGCCAGGGTTGGAGGATTTGAGCTATAGGGAGAGGCTGAACAAGCTGGGGCTGTTTTCCTGGGAGCATGGGAGGCTGAGCGGTGACCTTATAGAGGTTTACAAAATTATGAGGGGCATGGATAAGGTAAATAAGCAAAGTCTTTTCCCTTAGGGTCAGGGAGTCCAGAATTAAGGGCAGAGGTTTAGGGTGAGAGGGGAAAGATATAAAAGACACCTAAGGGGCAACCTTTTCACACAGAGGGTGGTGCGTGTGTGGAATGGGCTGCCAGAGGAAGTGGTGGAGGCTAATACAATGGCAACATTTAAAAGGCATCTGGATGGGCATATGAATAGGAAGGGTTTGGAGGGATATGGGCCGGGTACTGGTAGGTGGGACTAGATTGGGTTGGGATATCTGGTCGGCATGGATGGGTTGGACCGAAGGGTCTGTTTCTGTGCTGTACAGTCAAATGCCTGTTATAGATTCTGAGTGTCAATTGAAATAGACCCTTTGATTCAACTCATCCATGCTGAATTGATGTCCTAAATTAACTTTGTTTCATTTTCCAGAAAATAGCCCATATCCCTCTAAACCCTTCAAATTCGTATAACCATCCAGAAGCCTTTTAAATGTTGCAATTGCACAGTCTCCACCACTTCCTCTGGCAGCTCATTCCATACACACACCACCCTCTGCATGAAGAAATTACCCCTTAGGTCACTTTTAAATCTTTTCCCTTTTACCTTAAACCTATGAACTCTAGTTTTGGACTCCTATCCAAGACCTCAACTATTCAGCCTACCTAAGTCCCTCATGCTTTTATAAATCTCTTTAAGCTCACCCCTCAGTCTCTGGCAGTCCAGGGAAAACAGCCCCAAACTAGTCAGCCTCTCTGCCGATAGCTCAAACCATCCAACCCTGGCAACATCCTTGTAAATCCTTTCTACACCCTTTCAAGTTTAACGACATCCTTCCTATAGAAGCGAGATCAGATTTAAACACAGGATTCCAAAAGTGGCCTAACTAATGTCCTGTACAGCCACAACATGATATCCCAACTGACTAATCACAGCAAACATACCACCAAAAACCTCCTTCACTATCCTGTCTACCTGCAAACCCACCTTCAAGGAACTATGAACCTGCACTCCAAGGTCTCTTTGTTCGGCAACACTCCCTGGGACCCTACTATGATTTGCCTTACCAAAGTGCAACATCTCACATTTATCTAAATTAAATTCCATCTGCCACTCCTTAGCCCATCAGCCCATTAGATCAAGGCCCCGTTGTACTCTGAAATAACCTCTTCACTGTCCACTACACCATCAATTTTGGTGTCACCTACAAGTTAACTAAACATCCCTCCTATACATTCAGGATGTGGAGGTGTTGGTATGCTTTCTTGTAATGTGTAAAGTATATTTTGTTGCATAAGTTGATTTGGAGATAAATGAATAAAGCTTTCAATGACATTTTTCCCAAGTTGAGCACAAGCGTTGTATTTGATCAGACTTTAGTGTACTGTAAAGCATGTGACGACACACTCACTATCCATGTATAAGGAACAAAAGTCAGCCTTGATATATAACAGCAAGGCCTTGCTAACACTGCTTCATGAAAGCAGGAGTGGATTTAACTACTTTTGCCAGTTTAATTTCAGAAAAAGGAAAATTCAAATATTTTATCACTTATTTTACAATCAGTGAAATAATATAGGTACAGGATCTTTTGTAAGCTTATTCATATTAAGTATCACAAGGCAGACAATTCAGTCATTGCTCTGAAACCTAATAAACAATGCAAGTAGATATCATTTATTTTCTAAACATTCATCCATTGCACTCATATTTTAAATAATATTTACAATTAATATAAAATTTGACTGGTTATTCTATTCGTCCAAGGGCCTGATCACATAAAGGATAAAACAAAAAAAGATATTTTGACAGTGATTTCCCACCTCTGGTTTCCTGTACGAAAATCATTCAAACATCTGCTCTTTCTGACAAAAATATTCATTAAAAACATTTCACTGCACTGCCTTTTAATATACTGCAACCATTCAACCTGTGCAGGGAGCTTCCTGAAATTGCACAAATACTGCGTAATTATCTCTCAGCTCCCTGCTGGCTGCTGCTGATTCCTTGTAAAGAGAACAGCACATTTACAGATCTCGACTTCTGTGTTCATTGTCCCTGCTAGGAATATGATGCAGTACTTCATTATCCTAGGCCTGATCAAACTTAATAGATTTGGCCATTATTCTTGTACATGTCAAAAGCCTTCTGCACTCGCATCTACCACCCCTCCTCTCCCGATGTCCACACACATACAGATACACACTTCTTAGTTATTTTTTTGTCACCTGGGGAACGTATCTTATCTCTAGACTGTTTTCTTTAAACTGAACAGCTTTCACGAACAAGTGCAGCTGACGAATGTTGATGATTTGTCATGTGATAAGAGTAGAATAAGGCGAGCAATTTTTCTGAATTGTTGGCCTGTTCCTTATTGACCACTTTTGCTCTTTTTAAATTTTAAATTGCTGAGAATTACTGCACTAAAAAAAAATGAAGGACGATTTTGAAGGCAATCACTGTGATCACTTAATTCAGTCTGCGCGTATCTACTTGGCATAAGGTAATTACAGTGCCACATCACTGTAAAGACAGAAAGCTTAGGGTGCTGTACTGACTTACCCAGACGATAGCACATGATTAGAAGTCAGTGACAGATCACAACTGCTGAATGACCCGTCAAGGTCATTATCAAGGACAAATAATATAATTAGTATGCACTTCACTACCAGAAAAGTTCAGTGCCATTGTTCTGGCACAATCAAATTAGCCTGGCCAATAAGGACAGTGCTCTGTGATCTTAATCATACAGCAGAAAACCATGAAACCACCTTACAAACAGGATTAAAATTTACTTCTTTCAACTGTCTGGGCTGTTAATTCCTTCCTTCGGAGAAGCTACATTTGTCTGATTTAACGAGATAAGATTTGAGCATTGATGCAGTGCATTGTTAATACAGCAGGCACATACACAATACAGCAGAGTCCAAGCATCAGATGGGTACATAAATCAGGTATTCAAAAAAATTAGATATGCAGCACACCAATTTTATAGTCCCAGCCTTAGAAATTGAAATAGCCCAGATTAATGTATCATATCTTACATACTGTCCGACTGAATCAACTTTAATATATTGAACAGATTCACCGAACAAGACTCTGTTATCTGCTAGGGAGATTGACCTATGGATTTGATTTGGTTCAGGTAGTTCATGTTATACAGAACCACTTGAGCAGCTTTCCTAAGAAATAAAATTTGTAATAGAAATATGTCATATCTCTTTGACTTCATTTTCCATTCCTCATTAGGGGCTTATTTTGACCAGGGTTGAAATCTTAACTTTTGTTTTAAAATTGTTTTGCTTTATTACTGCAGAATGTGTTTTCTTTCCAAACGGAATGCAAAGATTTTTGGCATTGTACAATCTGGCAGCGAATAGAGTTGGGTTTTAGATGGAGTCTCAACCTTTCTTCAATAATGAACAATGCATATGCATGAACTTGGAATAATTTAATTTTCAATATATGACTAATAATATATTCTGTTCTCACATTGTGTGTGATATGCAGTGTCTCATTTTGTGGTTTGACATATTGCAAAAAGTATAGTCAATGTGACTTGAGTGAATTTTATTGATGAATAGCTGAATTTTATTGGTGAATACATTTTATTATGAATCAGGGCAAACCCTAATAATCTCCAATATGGTTGATAACTATTTGCAAGAATTCACAATATCAACCGATATATCTTTGCTTTATTTCTTAGTGCCTGTTTATTTATGCTTCAGGTAGCAACAAGGCTTATGTGATTTAAGGTCAATGGAACTATCAAGTCCAACTACATTCCTACTCCTCTAGCCTCCACATTCAGGTAAGTGACTTGTTGTAATGGCATCCAGTTAGGCCAGTTCACATTGGTAGGAGCTGTCTCAGGACAAACCAATGTTGAAGCATTGACCTCCAGCCCTCATTTTTCCCATTTGCACGTGCAAAGGGTCTATTGCTTGCTTAAAGTATAGGAACATAGGCACAAGCCATTCAGTCCTCTACTCCTGCTTGCCATTCAATTAGATCATGGCTGATCTGTACCTCAGCCTCATTTACACAACCTCCTCCACCTAACAAAACTGTACCAATCTCAATTGACTGCACCAACTGATCCAACATCCACAACCCTTCTCTCTATATCTACCCTAGCAAATTGATTTGACATTGCAGTTTCCCAGATAGGGTTTGACCCACATTCTGTAGAATTGAAACATCACTTTAATAGCATTGTATTCCAGCCCTTTTAAGATAGAAGCCAATATTGCATTAGCCATCTGGTTGCTTTTGCTTGTGTAGATAAAGAATTGTCACTGACTGCTATGAAGAATGAGGGGTGTTTTGATTAACAGAAAGAAGATTGTCACAGGGGAATCATGATTCGGAGATGCCGGTGTTGGACTGGGGTGTACAAAATTAAAAATCACACAACACCAGGTTATAGTCCAACAGGTTTAATTGAAAGCACTAGCTTTCGGAGTGCTGCTCCTTTGTCAGGTGACAGCTACCTGATGAAAGATCAGCGTCCGAAAGCTAGTGCTTCCAATTACTGTTGGACTATAACCTGCTGTTGTGGGATTTTTAACTGTCACAGGGGAAGGGGAACCTGTCCCCACTGGGAAGACATTGTGGGCAAGGACATAGCAGGGCCTTAAGACAAGTTCCTTGTTATTTTATACCATCTTTCTCTTATTCCTTCTCACCTAAATCTCACCCTCAAATACAATATGTGAAAAATTATTGCTGCTTTCAGAAGCCTCAAGTGAGTGAAACACAATGGGAGTGAGTACGAATGTGGAGTTGTGGTTACAATCAGATTACTGATGATTTATTGAAAAGTGACACAGACTCAAAGACTTGAATGGCCTCCTTCTGAATCTAATTCATATGTTCATATGTTGTAAGCCACTCGCCTGTCTCTGCTTATCCATGCCGTCAAACATTTAAGACAAATGCAACATTTAAAATGAACAGCAACAGTTTGAGAAGACAACTCACCACCACCTTTTCAAGGGCAACTAGGGATGTTTAATAAATGCTGGCCAGCCAATGATGCCCACATCCCATGAGTGAATAAACAAATAATCTCAGAGAAGCAGGCGACTCAGCAATCTGAAGGCCATTCTCCAGTTGTCCTCTCCCTCCTGATATTATTTACCTTGAGGCTACACTTGGCAGGAAATGTGAAAGAGATCCATCATCATAGAAATAGACAAGCTACTTTAGGATGCATGAGAGACATCAACAGATCATTCAAATGATTGAAATGCAATTATGTCCTTATATTGGATGAGCTTCAGGTCTACTACAAGTCATTCATGTTTCAGGAATATGAATTTGCTATTATCGATTGACAAATTGGGGACTCTGTTTCTAAAGCGTGCATTTTTAAAACGTGTGCTAGCTGTAACATGATCACATTGGCGACACTTGAAGTGCTGTTTCGAAAGCACAATCTTTCTATAATGCGGGACGCAACCATCGCATTATAAAGGAACTACCTGTACTTAGAATGCACAAGTCAAAGGATTTCCAATTTGTTTTGTCAAGCTGTCTCGCATATTCAAGTCTTTGTTCTGGCCGCTAAGGCAAACCAAAAGTATTATTCAGATTATGAAATTCTAAACTCTCAAAGTCCAAACCAAGGTTGTTGAACTAATTTAATATGAGTATACTTTTGAACAAAAACTGCAAAATTAAATGAAGTAGAAGATAATATGCACAGACTGGTATACTTAAGGTATGCTGAAGAATCTAAAGAAGAAGCTGTAAGAATTTGACAGACACCAAGGAAAGATAAAAAGGCAGAAGTCAATAGAGAAGCAGACTAAGTGATAATCTACTAACAGGCAGTTACAAATCATAACATGGCCCTGAAGGGAACAGTGCACAGAAAATTAAGCCTCACTCTTCATGAAATGTGAAATGAGATTAATTTAATCTTTTGGACAGTTAATGTCTGACTGATCATTTTGTAATATAAATAAACTTACAACAGGTTTCATCAGTAAACAAGAGGACTAAAAAAAATGCATTCATTATCTTTTGGTTTTTGGTCATAATGTTACATTGTTTCGACTGCAGCAAACTTAAATTCAGTAGCTGGTCATTTGGACCTAGGTCTTGCCTTGAATTAAAGGTTTTCTTTCTTTTTGCAAAGTCGTTGTGTGTTGTTTCTTTTCCAATTAAACAAGCAGAGTATTTTTTTTTCTTGCTGTAGGATTTTTTGATCTACTTTCCCACAGTTTCAGTTCAGTGAAAAACTGCAACCAATGCAAACTCTGTTGTTGGATAGTTGCTTCTTTTTTCCAAAGACACTTGGTGCTGGTGATCAAAAATTATGGTTCCAGGACCATTATGTGCTCTTATCTAACCATAAGTGTCTATACAGTTGCCCTTTTCCTTTAAGCTTAGTCATTTGATAGCATGGTGACAAAGTCACTGGACTAATAATCCAGAAACACAGGCTAAGGTTCTAGGGATATGAGTTCAAACCACACCATGGAAGATGGTGAAATCTGAATTCAATGTTTTAAAAAATCTGGAATTAAGCACCCAATCATGCCAGTATAACAACTGTCAATTACTGTAAAATCTATCTGGTTCACTAATGTCCTTTAGGGAAGGGAATCTGCCATCCTTACCTGGTCTGGTCCACGTTTGACTCCAGACCCGTAGCAATGTGGTTGACGTTTAACTGCCCTCTGGGTAATTAAGGGATAGACAATAAATACTGGCCTAGCCAGAAGTACCTATATCCCATAAACAAATAAGCAAACAATTCAACAAAAGAAATACTGGTCATCCAAACTGCCATTTGCTAGTTTATATTCCCAAAAACAATATGTGCGGTCCTTACAATGATTATATGAATTGAGGATAAAAGATTGCAATATGGCCTGGTCAACAAATTTCCAGTGAATTATGTTATATAATTTGTTACTGAATCATTTCCTGGCTGCAAAAACAAAGCCATCAGTCTTCTATAAATTCCTCACTAGTTGAAGAAATAATTGACAAAAGATCAAGACTGATCACTGTTGAGGTTGAGGGGTCTGTAAAATAGACTAAAGGAAGGAGAAGCAAAAGTGGAACTGAAATCAAGAATGCAAAAGGCACATTGAACCAATCGCATTGTGTCTATATTGGCCGGTCTCATAATACTCAGGCAAGACAGCCTGAATCACGAAGCACAGCTGAAACAGGGCAAGAGGCAAACTTGGGTGCATACAATGCTGAAGTGTTTGCAATGACATGCTGACAAATATGATTAAAAAGTTACATGGAATGACACATTGTGAATTCTGAAAGATTCCGACAAGAATGTTTCAAAGAGATTTGACACTGACAAGGGATACAAAATGTAAGCATAAGATCCTTAAGACTGTCAAATGCAATATCTCAGTCAAAGATGGTTTCTTCAGGTTCAATCGTATTTGACAGGACTTTCAACATGGCCACACCACAGATGATCTTAATACCTTCGATTCACAACTTTTGAAATATCTTACAGAATAATTTGCTGTCAAATGACTATTTAATTCCCCTTCAAATTAATCTGTATATTCTACATTTCATGGTCTAACACTTTTTTTCCCAAATTCATGCATTCTGCAGACCTCTGTCTAATTTTCCACACTTTTCTTTCTTCAAGTCAATCTTCTTCACCTTTTCATTTTGCCTTAAACTGCTCCAAACCTTTCAATCTGCCAATGGGTTTAGATTTACTTTTATTTCGTCCTTTAAAAGTCTCTCAAGTGCCAAGTAACAGCTACCATCTCATAAATGTAATATTTCAGATCATCTTTCCTTCATCTTTGATTATTTGTGTTTCCAATATTTTGTCATCAAATGAAACCCCATATCGCCTCCATGTTGAAACTTCATTCAATAAATTTGGTTTCCTTTTCATGCAAATACCTTTGTCTTCCCATAACTCTTGTTTCCATATAAACCTCAATTTACCAAGATTTAATTACTCCTGTAATTTGCTGCCAAACAAAAGTGGTATTTGCTAAATGGATCCATTTTCATCCCTTGCCTCCAAGCTTTGTTTCTCTTTGCGTGCAACTTTCTTGTCTTTCTTAGTTTGCTCAATGGTTGTCCTCAGTTTTGTGACAGCATTCTACATCTTTTTCCTTTACCTGGAATCCTTTTTGCATTGACCTTCAGGCCCAAAATGTTGCCTGCTTTCAGGACTCATAACTTTAGCTAATAATTCTCCAGTTGATGTGGCCTGGTCAACAAAATCCCAATGGATTGCATTCTGATGTCATACTCTTGATGGACATTTCTTATTCAATCTTCAATAGAGGAGGAGAGAAAGTAACAGAAAATGTATCCATTAAACATGATCTGCTGGAATTATTCAGGGAAGAAGTTCAGGACAATATCACAGATCTTCAGGCAAATTGTCACATGCTTCTGGAATATACCATGCCACAGTCCACAAAGTCATCAAAACCTTAAACTTTCATGCAACTTGCTTTGCACAGGATGCCAAAACAGACAATTTTCCAGGCCTCAACTATCAGTTGCATCTAATGGCCAATGCCATCTTAGACATTATTAAGGAGAACATTACTTTGGCCATTTACCTCAGTAGGCAACAAGAGTGATCCTGTGGCTTTAGGGCAATGGCTGGTCTCTGTCATGCAGAGTAGGTAGCCAACAGAACACAACAGTTCAACAGGGAACCACAATGTGGGACAACTACATTTGTCAGCATGTATATCAATGCTCAGGTTGTAACCGATGATTGGAACAACATCATGCCAATACTATGCAAGTATTTCTATTCTCAAATGCACCACCACCTCACTTTCCATCTGATCCTGGGAAGAATTCAGATGCTTGCTAAGGAAATGAGGAAATCCTTGCAAACTTGGCTGTTAACACCGGCGTACAACTTAAAGATGTACAACAGCGTACACCAGTGAAACAAACAAGGCCATAGCACAACTAAGACCTTTACAGATCAGATGACTTGCAGATTCAAATTTCTGGACTGATTGGGAGTCCTTGTATTCAGTACCTGATTTTCACATGCAGTTGTGGTCTGCTATAAATCAAAAAACATCAGATTACAGGGAAGCCTGCATTTGGATGAGAAAGGGGCAGCAACAATAGTCAAGAGGTATGCAAGTCCTTGAAAAAGCAACAAAATTAGAAGGGGAAGGAAGGCCTTTTGAAGATCTCCTCACCTAACTGTCAGAGATCAGTTTTCCATTCCAACTTTGAGGACATACAAAGAACAATTCTGCATATTTCTGTAATGTTCTTTGCCATTTTCTTCATTCTCCATTGAAAAATATTCAAAGCACTCAGCCTAAATGGCATTATTATTCTGACAAAACCATTTCACAAGTTACTATAAATCCACACAGTACTCCCAAATGACAAATCAGAGCAAGGTGATTAATATAATGCCTAACATAATCCAGTCAATTAACTAAACTGGCTTAAGAAAATATCCTAACTCTACCACTCCAAGGAAGCTCTCTCCTGCAGGTTTGAGGAGAGCTGGTGGAAAGGTTACTTTTACTCACATGTAGCCCCTCGAGATGCTTGTTGTTGGAGATTCCTGATTGCTTGAAGCATTGGAGGTACTGGTTGCAGCAATTTAGCTGCAATTTGAGATTTGTACAGCTGATTTGCAGACTCCATGGCAGGTATTGTTTGGGCAAAAGTGGAGGTGAGGATACAGACTTCATCATGGAGTCTACCAACTGCTGCTGTGATGCCACTGCCACATGCTTGGAATTTGATCTCATCTCTTCCATTAAACACAACACTGGATATGGCAGGCTCCTTCACATGCTTCCTGTCCTCACATGCGCACAGTACCTGCCCAAAGTTAAAATCAGCTTTAAGATCCTCAGAATTTTGACTTTTGACAAACTTTGGTGAAAGTTTGATGCAAATCAAATATGAATGGCAGGCAAATACGATAGCCTGAAGTATACTTTGAATCATGTTTCCTTGGTCAATATGAAAACCAACATGTGGATAAAGCCCATCAGGCAAAGAATTTCTTTGAACACAAGAATGGTAGATGTTCCCTGTCAAACAGATATCACAGACAAACAGCACTGGTCATGAACAGGTAAGTCTGTAATTGATTAATATTCCCATGAATAGAGAAAAAAAAAGCCATTAATTGCTTTAACTAGAGGGAGAGTTCTGCTCAGCAACTGAATTGGAAGTTCTAATGTCATTGGATTATTATTCCAGAGGCTGTGGCTAATGTTCTGGGGGCATAGGTTGAAATCCCACTATTGCAGTTGGTGGGATTTGAATTCAATTGATAAACCTGGAGTTTAAAAAAACTAATCTCAGTAATGGAGAGAACTGAATGACTGTAGATCATGGCATATAAAAAGTATCAAAGGTCAAGCTTTTCACATGCTCAGCATATAAATTAACTCTCCTTTTCAGCCATGGAATATGATACTCATACAAGTATCCACCCTCAATTTTACACTCCACAAATGGATGTTTCACTTATTGATGCTTTATAACTGGTGTTATGGGTTGTGTTGTGAAGTTATTCAGTATTTCAAGGCACAGTCACATTGAGTAGACCACAAGTGGTGAAAAATAAAATGATGACAATCACACCAATGTGCATGATTCACTTTTCTATTTGGTGTAAATTCAAACCTGACTTTTGCACAGGGTTTATAAGACATCAAAGGTCAATAACACAAAACAAAGAACTACTGATGAACTGTTCTGATGAAGGGTCACTGGACTCAAAACATTAACTCTCTTTTCTTTTTCTTTCTCCACAGATACTGTCAGATCTACTGAGTTTCTCCAGCACTTTCTGTTTACATCAAAGGTCAACTTACACTGTCCCAACATCTACATTACCTGATTGCTGTAAAAGCTCATCTGGGTCACTTTGGCAATGAAATCTGCCATCTTTACTTTGTAACTCAAGATCCAGACAATATGATTGACTCTTAACTGCCTTCTGAACTGTTCTAACATGCCATTTAGTTGCAGAAAGCCTCCATGGATATGTTGGAAAAGGAATAAAATTGGTGGGCCCACTAGACGTCAACCTGGGCACCAAAAACATCAGCAACATGGTCAATCCAGTCCTTTTTAGCAGTAACAGCTTATGCCAAAGCTTGAGCAGTAATCCCATTGACAACATACATTACAGCCAATGTCCCAGATATCTCCTTCACCATCCATTGGTTCTCCCATTGTATGACAGAACCAGCAGAAGTAACAGCACATCAGAATATATGCAGCTGGGAAAGAGTGTTCCTTGAAGTCCTCAGGCCAATAAGTTTCAAGGTATCAAATCAAGCAAGGGCATGGGCGTGTTCTGCTGCTTACCACTTAAACCCTCCTTTAGCTGATGTGTCACCAACAATCACAATTAGATTTCTGTTATACTCCTACTTCCACGTGTCCTGATGGAGCTCAAGATTTCTCACTGGATCCTTCAATCTTCATTTCTTCAGAAATGCAGAGCACAGAGTACTGTGACGAATTCCAGTGAAGTGAATTGCACTTGTGGGAGTGAGGAAGTAAGTGTAGCCCTTTTTACAGCATTTGTGTTGTAAGGTGAGCTCATATATCCATTTTGAATGTTACCAAATAAGTGTATGGATGAATGTTAGTGAATGGGTGAATGAGTAAGGTGGTTGGGTGAATAGATGGATGAAGTAGTGGCTATATTGGCCACTGGGTGAGGTGAGTGGGATAGAAGGGTGATATATAGATAAAGTGGTGAGTGGGTAGGTGGCAGCTGGATGGACTAGCAGGGAAATAGGGTGGCAGAGGGTAGTGTGGAAGGTGGGGATAGTAGCAAGTGTTTAGGGAGTGAGGTGAATAGGATGGCAGGCAGAAATGGTGGCAGGTCAGTAAGGTGGCGCCTGCATAAGATAGAAAGTAGGTAAACTGGATGAATGGTCTCTGGGTTAACATCAGATTGGGTTGGGAGGGCTTTTTAGGTCAGGGGTTAGACAATTTAGGGTCAAAGCAAATTTGGGTGTCAATATTGAGGGGGTCAGCTGTACAACTAACTGCATGTTTGTAACATTTGCTGAACAACTATCCAGAAAATTAATCAGAACTGTCCAAAGTCTCAGAATCTAGCTCAGCAAGATACATTTTTGGAGGCATCCAGGATAGCGGGGACAGGACAATTGTGTCTGTCAGGAAATCAAACATCCTGGGAATTCTGGGGAGTTGGACCTTTGTGAAAGTATCCCAATGTCTCAAAAAGCAATTTTGGGCTAGTACATCTCATCTCTTACAATCCAGAGATGGGAAAATTATATTCTATTATAATCCATAATGTTATGATCCAGTATCTCCTTCACTTTGCCATTATCACTAACATTTATTGAGAGGGCAGGAGAGCATTTCAGGAGGCACACCACGCATACTAAAAAATGAGGCACCAATCTTTTGCCACTATAACACAGGACCATGTATACCAAACAGTAGGAACAAGATGTGATTGACATAACTAAGCAATATTGGCAACAAATGATCAAATCAAAGTTTTGCAGTCCTGCCACATGTAGCTGTGACTAAGAGAGAACAGTTAAACAATGAGCTCCACAAAAACCTCCATCCTCAATGATGGAACGGCCATCTGTATAAAAGATAAGGATGAAGCATTTGCAACAGTCTTCAGCCAGAAGAGCCAAATGGATGATCTATGTCAGCCTCCTCCCATCATCATCAGTATCACAGATGCAAATATTCAGCCAATTCAGTTCACTCCACGTCATAGAGTCAAAGCGATGTACAGCATGGAAACAGACCCTTCGGTCCAACTAACTGTACCTCTTGTGCTCGCATCCAAATCATTTATGTAAATGACAAAAAGTAGAGGACCCAGCACCGATCCTTGTGGCACTCCACTGGTCACAGGCCTCCAGTTTGAAAAACAACCCTCCACCACCACCTTTGAGCTAGTTCTGTATCCAAATGGCTAGTTTTCCCTGTATTCCACCTTGCTAATCAGTCTCCCATGGGGAATCTTGTCGAATGCCTTACTGAAGTCCACATAGATCACATCTACCACTCTTCCCTCATCAATCCTCTTTGTTACTTCTTCAAAAAACTCAAACAAGTTTGTGAAACATGATCTCCCATGCACAAAGACATGTTGACTATCCCTAATCAATCCTTGCCTTTCCAAATGCATGTACATCCTGTCCCTCAGGATTCCCTCCAACAACTTGCCCACACCGATGTCAGGCTCACTGGTCTATAGTTCCCTGGTTTGTCCTTACTACCCTTCTTAAACAGTGGCACCACGCTAGTCAACCTCCAATCTTCCGGCACCTCACCTGTGACTATTGATGATACAAATATCTCAGCAAGAGGCCCAGCAATCACTTCCCTAGCATCCCACAGAGTTCTAGGGTACACCTGATCAGGTCCTGGGGATTTATCCACCTTTATGCATTTCAAGACATCCAGCACTTCCTCCTCTGTAATATGGACATTTTGCAAGGTGTCACCATCTATTTCTCTACAGTCTATATCTTCCATGTCCTTTTCTACAGTAAATACTGATGCAATATTCTCGGTTAGTATCTCCCCCATTTTCTGCGGCACAAAGGCCGTGATATGAAGACATTGGATACCGCAAAGGCCTTGGTCTGAAAAACATCTTGGCAGTAATGCTAAAGACTTGATCTCCAGTTTGAGACACATCATTTATTTGCTGTTCCTATACATTTACTGGCATTTACCTTACAACATGGAAAATTGCCCAGTTCACAAACAACAGGATAAATCTAACCCTAGACAATTACCATCCTACCAGTCTATTCTTGATAATTAACAGTGATGGAAGGTGCCAATGTCAGTATGATCAAACAGAACTTATATAGTAACAATCTGCTCACTGATGCTGTGTTTGTCTTCCACCAGAGCCACTTGATCCAGATCTCTTGGTTACACCTTTGCTTTAAACAGCGAAAAAGCTGACCTTAAGAAGTGAGATGAGAGTGACTGACCTTGACCTTACAACAACATTTGATGAACTGTTTCAAATTGCAGTCAATGGAGATCAGCAACAAAACTACCTACTCTCTCCAGTCACTCCCAATGTAAAGGAAGATGGTAGTTGTTGAATGCTGGCCATGTCAGATGCCATCTCTGCAGGCATTTCTCAGTTTTCCATGCTCAACATTTCCACAGTTTCTTCAATTTTTTTTTCATCATCTAAGATCAGAAGTGCTGATGAAACATTCACATGTCCTCAGATATTGAAGCAACCTTATCCTATTTGAAACAGCTCCCAGGAAACATCTAAGGTTTGTCTGACAAGTGACAAATTTGAGATTCATCAATATCTTAGAGATTATCCTTAACCAGAAGGTGAATTGGACCAGCCAAATAAATTCTGGTACAAAAGGCATGACAGAGGACATAAAACTTGCAAACAGTAACTTGTTTCCTGAATCCTTAAAGCCTATTCACCTTTTCTACAAGGCACTGGTCACTATTGATGCAATAGCAGAAGTCTGTATCACCTGCAAGGTGCCCTGCAGAAATTTATCAATGTTCCTTAGTCAGTAATTTCCAAAGCCATGACCATTCCAAATCAGAAGGACAAGGCTAGCAAATACATAGGAATAACACCAATATTTCCTCTCTGAGTCACTCATTTCCTTGACTTTGAAATATATGTCACTGGGTCAAATTCCTGGAGTCTCTGATTCAAGGGGATTCATAGAAGATGCCCCTACACAAAATGGACTGGAACAGTTTGATAAGACAGCACCAATTTGTCAAGAACAACTGAAGATGAGAAATAAATGCTGGCCTCGTTAACAAAGACCAAATCCTCTCAATGACTGATATAACTCAGACACTCTTCAAAGTAATATTTTGCTTGCTGGGAACCATTTCCATGTGTTTACTCCCACAAACCCTACTTGCTAAGTTGGGATTCAGCTTTGGGGCAGATAGGGGTGCTAGTCTGTAATGGGAAAAATATGCTGATATTTGAGCCCCACCTATTCACTCATCATGCCATTAGTGTAACTGTGTTGATTCAATTTCCAGAATGGTCAATTGTTTCTCTTTTGTACTCCATCCAGAATGAAAGAAACATTCAGAAGGCTCCTTTAATGAACTCAAAATAATCCATTTATTATCAATAAAACCTTCTCTTCAAACACGTAGCAAATGCTGGATTATATCTAAGCCACCATCTGGAATTGAAACAATATTCCCGAGAGAGCAGGACTTACAAAATGAGGAGATTTTGAATCAGTGAGGATTATATTTTCTGGAGCTCAGAAGATTGGAAGGGAGGGGAGTGGTACTTTATAGAAACCTATAAATTCTAACAGGACTAGTCAGGGTAGATGCAGAAAGAATACCATTGGGAAACCAGAACCAAGGGTCACTGTCTAAGAATTGTCTAAGTAAACCATTTAGGACATAGTTGAAGACAAATTTCTTCACCCAGAGAATGCTGAGCCCATGGAATTTGTTACAACTGAAAGCAATTGTGGCCAGAACATTGTGTGATTTCAAGAATGAGTTGGATATAGCACTTGTGGCTGAAAGGATCAAAGGATACAGAGAAAAGTGAGAACAGCCTATTGAGTTGAATAATCAGCCAAATGACAGACCAGGCTTCTAAGCAGGCCTACTCCTGCTTTCTATATTTCTATATCCCCTTAATCCCAAACAGAGAGACACTCATATAACACAAGTCTTTGCAGATATGATTACTTATCAAGCAAATGGGAAAAAAAAGGAAAAGACTCTCTGTCAGCTAGAAATCTGGCAAGAAAATGATGACTTCTGATTTCCTGTTTTTGAAGTTGAGTTGCAAATACCAGTAACGTAGAATTTCAGTTCTGATTGCAATCAATTGATATTAGAGTCTTTAAAACATAATCCCAGTTTAGATTTTCAGGTTTCACAAGGTAGTCAGAAGTACTTCTACTGAGAAAAGAATTTCAGGAGAGATTTGTAGCTTGCAAGGTATATTGTATGGGCTTGTAGAATAGATATCTAAGTCCAAAAAGGGTTAGTAGACAATTATTTGTATAGAAGCTTTCTTGACTTTTAAAAGCCAGGTTTTCCAGAAGTAAGGCAATAAACTATCTTATCTCATCGAAAGTTTTGCTTGGCTGTTTTCTCCGAAGTCATTTGAATTTTTTATAGCTTACATCAAAATTTTGATCTCACTCCTTGACAAAAGCATGTTTAACCCATGAAATATCCAAACTGCTTCATATCTTCCAAGTGTTCCTCACAGTCCATAGATATTATATATATTCCCAACAATAGTAACTATACTTCCCTGACTGTTGATTAAGGTCAAATCAACTCTTAGCACACCTACAGCTAACTTCATGCAGATTCATACTCAAGGCATCAATGCTTCTCAGCTATACCATTGGGGTATTTTATCCCCATTGGAGGATAGAGATAGAACAATTATTAAATTAATTCCCTCCAATTTAGAATAGAAGTTTTGTCACATCTAGTAATATTTTATCTACTGTTCTATTCTGATTTTTACCAAACAAATACATTGTTACCGGAGTAACCTTTGTAATTGATCGGTGTTACTGATAAAAAGATTTCTCTCACATTTTAAAGAGCCAATTTAGTTTAACTTGTTTTTGTATAAATTTCTATTCTTATTGTCTAAAGTACTGAATATTTGCTTTCCTTTCCTTTGCTGCATTTTTCACATCTTTGAACCCATTTTTTCCAACATATTGTTCATGCCATCTGCCAAGATTATACAACATAAACTTACACGAATTCCTTTTGACTTTTATGGAACACATTTATCAGTTTTCTGGCAAATTGCTCAGTATGTATTGGTATCAATTTGTTTTAGAGGTATTTTATTGAAAAATATCAATCTGGATCAAAATTATTTTTTAAAATAAATGGCCTTTGTGATAAATTTGCACCATTAGCATTTTGGTTTTAGAAAAAAATGCTGTACAAATTAAAGAGACAAATTACTAGTTATGAAGAGGTAAAGACCTGTTTAAGAGATGCAGGTCACTTAATTATCAAAACTCTAAAATTTTTAATAATGTCATCTGTTGACCCTCTAAGCCCTTTAATTACAGTTTAAAATGTGAATTAAATTCAGCATGCAATTTATAAGTGGAAAACAAGGTCTTTGTCATATTTCATTAATGCTTTACCTATCTGAGTATTTAATTAAGATCGCAGAATTAATACCAAATGATTGTCATGGAAGAGCTCAAAAGAAAATCAAATGTGCACAATTAGCCCTGAAACTTTTTTTGCTTATTCTTCTCCAGCTTGAAGTTAAGTCATATGTGGTAAAGAATAGCTGATTTCCATTTTATGTTATGAGACATTTACATTATGTTCATACATTTGTAAATAAATTGGCCTCCCACCTGTTCTGTCATTTTATTGCACTATAGATTTTATTTCTTAAAGTGCGCTGTCACATTTTGCACGGTAATGATGAGACGGTAATGATGTTGTCCTCCTGCTGAAATCAAACTTCTGCACCGAATGTTCAAATAGCAAAGGAACTCACTTGGAAAAAAATAAAGAAAAATCACAGAATGTGTCGAAAAATTATAGAACTTGAGAAAATTCATTTGGCTATCACGCTTTCAGCAGTTTAACAATACAGCTACTGAAGCATCTAACTAGCTTACTTTGCATTTTATGTGTGCCTTAGAAAGCAAGGTATATTATTTTCTTCTCTTGCCATAAGACAGATGTAAGGGAGGCAATGTATTCAGTTAGTTTTGAGAGGCAAGTACTTTGGGCTGGGGTGTAAAGTGTTACCTTTTCTCGTTGCCAGCCATTTAAGCTCAAGTTGATGAAGGCAGTGGCATGCAATGAGTAAACATAAACACCTGCTTCATACTGAGCTCGTAGCTTCCAGTAGATTTTTTGAATTAAACTTCCTAGTACAGGAAGGAAACGAGAGCTGCCTCAAAGGTTCATGTTCAGTTAAACTCTTGGTTATTTTTAAATGTGTTATCTGACACAATTATCTTTAGACTCGGCCAATGCATACACACATGGTTTACAATTATCTATTGACCAGCATCCAAGTGCAACAAAGAAACTGTAAAATAAATAAGAACTTGGAAGGATTGCTTATCTCCATTGATTTTTTTTTAATGCAGATAAATAACAAAACATTTTAAATTGGACTGATGGGGAGTGATGTCGAACACGATATTTAGGCAGAGATCCAAGCCCTTTGTTTCTTCCCTGACCCTTCCCTAAAGGCTTGTGATACTCTTTCCTGATTTGGCCCACGATCAATATCTTTTTCTATCCATCCTTCCACATGCTCCTTCTCCTTCACAGAAGTTCCTAGGTCTTATCTTACCATGAAATAGCTCACAAGTCATTAAAATAGTCTGTCATAATCCTTCTAAGACATCACTTTATTACTTTTAGTAGATTGAAAATCCAAGTATCCTTTTTACTCAGTACAGATGCCATATTGAAACATTGGTAACATTATCCCTCAAAGTTCTAATTCTTCTTTTATCTACAAAAATTAAAAAAAAAGTATTTTTGATGCTAAGATTTCCAAATATTGAACTTTGGACCTTAAATGACTTAAATAATGTAGTTTCCATGTAGTTTTCTCCTTGCAGTTTTTATTTACTGATTTTATTCTTTGGAACTTAACTAGTGGGCGGCACGGTGGCACAGTGGTTTGCACTGCTGCCTCACAGTGCCAGAGACCCGGGTTCAATTCCCGCCTCAGACGACTGACTGTGTGGAGTTTGCACGTTCTCCCCGTGTCTGCGTGGGTTTCCTTCGGGTGCTCCGGTTTCCTCCCACAGTCACAAAGATGTGCAGGGTCAGGTGAATTGGCCATACTAAATTGCCTGTAGTGTTAAGTAAGGGGTAAATGTAGGGGTATGGGTGGGTTTCGCTTCGGCGGGTCGGTGTGGACTTGTTGGGCCGAAGGGCCTGTTTCCACACTGTAATCTAATCTAATCTAAATCTAATAGCATGATAGCCAAATGGATTTTCTCAAGTTCACATCCAATGAAAGAATGTGAATCTGGAATGGGCCAGTCTAGACTCCATGCCAAATTATGGGCTATAGTTTAAAATATAATCTGTTGGTAATTGCAGTGCGAGATACAGTACAAAATTATGAGGGGATCCTCATGATTCATTTGCATACACCTGAGCAAAGACCCAGACTTTGGAATTTGTTTGATATCGAAGATTGAAACTGTTTCCTGTAATTTTCTTCCTGTAATATTATTTAGCTTGTTTCTTTTTAAAACCTTTCTGTTTTCTCTATCTATGTTATACAGCAATTAAAAAAAATAAATTCTCAAATACCTATAACTGTGTTCAGTTATTAGGGCAAATTTTTACTTTGTTATTTTTGTCTTTGTCCATAACTATCAGGGATCCAGAGTTGTGGTCTCATCAATTGAAGTGTTGCACACATTACTTTGTCACAATTGTACTATTTTCAAGCTTAGTTTTTGTATCAATTGAATGTTACCCTATTGTCACACATGGTATTTCAAAATTTTATAAGCAACATCATAGCTGCAGATTATAATACTGGTTCATTCATAGACCAATTAAACATGTAATTACATCATGTATCTACACAGGCAAATAGGAACCAGCAGATGTAAATTCAGTTGCTGTGTGGAGAAAGACCCTGAAATGGCACACCTGACAGGCTGTCAAGAAAACTTCAAATGGGTGAACTTAAAAAGGCAGAAGTATGTTACAAACTAAACTGTAATCTCCTTGGAGTTATTTTTGACTTGAAAATGATGAGAGAAAAAAATCAGGTCTGGTAAGAGATAGGTTTTCTTTTCTCTTTCCCTTTCAAAAATACGCAAGAACAGAGGTTGGAATCCAATTGAAATCTGGTCTCTGTGTCCTAGTTCAATAAGGTGTGTTTGTGGAAAAAGGTTTGCTGCTCAGTTGAGGTACTTGTGTGTCCTACCCTGAGTTAGAATGCCAGTGTGCTGCAAAGATCCCAGGAAAAGATCTGTCCATTGTCCTGCATTGTTGGTAATTTTCTCATTTTAAGTGCTAGAAGATATTTAACCAGACAGCCAGTTGAAAGAAAACAGAACTAAATAATTTCAATTAATTAGCAAAGCCAACAATCTTGAAATTGAGTGCATGCCTCCACTAGCTATTCTTATTGAATGACCCAGACACTGAACCATTTATCTTGTTCATTTTTGGACTCACTTCTCATTCCTAATCTGTGTTTACATATACTGCCTTATTATGTGCTCCCCAGCTTAGTAATGTGTTTTTAACTCAAGAAAAGCTGATTAAGTTTGCTCTTTTTGGTCTTGAGGAAACATATTCTGGATTAGTGGTGCTGGAAAAGCATAGCAGTAAAATTGATGTTTCGGGAAAAAGCCCTTCATCAGGAATACAGTCCTGTATTCCTAATGAAGGGCTTTTGCCCGAAACATCGATTTTCCTGCTCCTCGGATGCTACCTGAACTGCTATGCTTTTCTAGCACCACTAATCCAGAATCTGGTTTCCAGCATCTGCAGTCATTGTTTTTACCTTGAGGAAATATATTCAGAAGGAGGAGATCATTTTTAAATTAAAATTGTTGTGACCACACAGGTGGGCAGGATAATAAAGAAGGGGAGCAACTTCATCCCTCTACACCTCGGAGCCTGTTAACTTGAAATATTACATCTGAAACTGCAATGATTTTGGGAAACTTCACCTGGGATCTAGTCATGAGAGTATTTTTTTCTAATAATGCAGTAATTGAATAGTTTCTGTTGTGAGGACACATCCTGAACCATCAGCAACTCTAATTATAACTTTTTATTTAATTGCCTTGAAACGATTTAGTGCAATATACATTCCAAACAACCAGAAATCTTATTTTGAAACAAATTCATACCATCATTATTATAACTTTTCTGTTTCAGGTAAACTTGGAGGCAAAGTGAAAAGTGTACAAGTTTGGATTGACATCAGCTAATCAAAATGGGCAGGTTTCACTCGTATTCTACAACTGAATTCAGTAGCAACAATGACTGGAAATCATGGTCCATCATCAATATCTATTGTTTTACACATTTGAAAAGCATAATGAGTCACTTAACCGGTACAAGTGATAAAATATCGTTCCCACCAGCTATATATTGCACAAGTGTGAGAAAAAAAGGCTTTATGTTATTGGCTACTCATTCAATTTGTAAAGCCCACTTAACTGACCAGTGCATGGAGCTTGATAGTTAATGTGATCACCCAAAGAGATAAACATTATGGTGCTTTATAGTGATGACCAGAAGCTCGATCAAAGCATTAGTTGCTCATATAGTAGCAACTACAATGTAAGTTCAGGGCCAATAATCAAGGCAGAGTATATAACAGGCTAAGTGAGTTTGGTGAGATTAATACAGTGGTAGTCTGGAGAGAGGATAAAAATATGCCATGAATAAAATCATCATAGAGAATTTACAATAAAGTGAAGCATCATCAAAGAATAATTTTGTATTTTTTGCTTTGGGAAAGTGAACCAGAAGGTGCTATTACCATGATTGTAAACTGAATAACAAAGAAATTTAGAACATTAAAGAAAAATGGGTGGACAATGGTCTAAGTTATTGATTAATGATAATCATAGTATGACAATGAATGATAGAAAATAAAACATAAAAATGGTACCAGCAAATAGGATTAGTGTAAGAGAAAGGCTGCTACTGCTGTCTGTAGCTACTTCCACCGGGAGATTTACTGTCATGGTATATAGCTTTCTTGTCTGTTATATGTCATCATCACTTTAGGTCTTCTGCAATCACTCTGTAACAACTTCACTCAAGTCAACCTCACTTTCTGCTGCCCTCCATTTTTCCCTCAAGAAGATACATTTTTAGCTTTTCAGCTGATATTTTCTTTTAGGATGCTTCTTTTTAGAGTTCTCTTTGTTTTTGCAATTTTACATAGATTTTATATGTGGACTTTGAGCATATGTTTTAACAGAACAAAAGCCTCTATTTTCTTCCACAGATCTTTATTCCTTGTCCAGGATTCTGAGGCACAGGAGATTGCATAGAATTAGCAGCATATGAGTTTTTGTTCCTTGTCACAGCCTTGAATTTGTTTATTGCTAATACATCCTTCACCTTCACAAAATTACTTCTTGCTATCTCCAGCTTTCATTTGGATCATGTCTGCCATCTTCTGTTACTATTTGTCTTAGGGAGACAAGGTTCTTTCAGTGTGACACCATCCATTTTAATCATTCTCCTCAGGCATTCCTTCCAAGTATGATTGCTGCCAGTCTATGAGTAATTTGGTAGCATCCATTGCAGAATCCTAGTGACTATTCAAAGAATTTACAGTGTGGAAACAGGTCATTTGGCCCATTGAGTCCACAACAACCTCTGACAAGTATCCCACACTGATCCACCCCATATCTGTAACTCTGCATCTCCCATGGATAATCCACCCAGCCTGCACATCTGTGGACACCATGGGCAACTTAGCATGGCCAATACACTTAACCTGCATATCTTTGGAGTGTGGGAGGAAACTGGAGGAAATCTATGCAGACATGGAGAGAATGTGCAAACTCTGTGCAACTACTGTGGCCGGAATCAAACCAAGGTATCTGGCGCTGTGAGGCAGCAGTGCTAATGACTCAGTGACTATGCCACTCTTTAGAAATGGAAGGCCAATTGTTGCATTTTCACTGAGCAAATTGACTATTTCTTGAAGATGACTATTAATTCTTTGTTCTAAACCTAGATGTTTCCAAGTGAGAGGAAATCTCAATGTTGAGTTAAAATTTGGGTCATGGAGCAGCATGCTAGGCTGGTACAGTATTATTGGTGATCTTTCCATCTGCAGCTAATTGACATCAGGTTAACCTATGGAATAGGAAAGACAGAGTGGTGGACAACAAGGATTTCTTGTAAGTTAAGTATCAATTCCATATCTAAAGTGCAGTCTGTTATCTTCATACAGACTGTACACATTGAGGGCATTGAAAGAGGTGCTGAACAAGAAAGACTGGAGGAATGACCTGGTTAAAGGAAGGGCAGCTCATTAGTTCAGTGACATCTCTCTGGATGTACTCCTGCAAGTGTTAAAAACAATTTTAAAAATTGACTCTCCCAGTCAATGGGAAGAGTAAGTCAGCTTTATTCATGACAAACAGAGTGCTTGGGAACAGTGGTAGCCACTCTCCCACTGAGCCAGAAAGTCCCAATTCAAGTCCCATCTGCTCTGAGATGTGCCATAATATGTCTTAGCAGAGTGATTAAAAATATTTATTACCTGATGGCTTGAGATGACAAGGAAGTTAGCAGTGACTGGATGGTTGCAATCACTGTTGAATGCATGTGAGGAATGTCAAATGATTTAAACCAAGGCATGAAGGAAGCCTCTAAATCAATGCAATCTTCCGTCCACTCCTTGGATGAAAGTAGCAATACACAAATTTACAGTGCATGAAATAGATTAAAATATTACCATGGTCTTACGAGACCATAGGGCTGCTCTTTAAATTACAGAGATGTCTTGTAGTTGTTTAACCTGAGGGTCACTGCACCTCAAGTGAGGGGAAAGGTTGAGAGAAGAGTCCTTCATTGTATCCTTAACCAGTGCAGGAACTGAGCACAAAAAGTTGGTGTCTCTCTGTATTGCTAACTAGCCATGCAGCCAACTCAGTTAACCACTTCCCATGAGGTAGATTGCATTCTTGTTATGAATTGCTTCTCTAAATTTCCCATTGTTCAATTACTTGGTGACATAACAAGCATTAACTGGCATTGACATGATAAGCACTATTTTCCATTTATGTGGTATCCCAGATCAAATAGTGTCTGATAACAGACCACAATACACAGGCAACTAGTCCAAGACATATGTACTAAGTGATGAGTAATGCAGATCACATTTTGACCCTATTAATTACAGTTGAGCAGAATGCATGGTATATCTAGCAAATTGATGATCACCAATTGTCAAGCAACAAAGTAACATCTTAACATTACACTGCTGCATTTTCATGAAACTTCAATGGAGAAAGGATTACCCATCCCAGCTCAACTTACGCTGGGAAGGCAAGAGTGAACAATCTTGTCCAGCAAGAAATTGTCAAAACATTCCAAAACAGGGGTGTTCTTCTTCATTGACAGAGGTAAATTAAGGATATACACAATGTAGAGCAAGTAGAGGACTACCTGGACTGGATAAAGAGTTAGATACCCAAATCCAAATTAGTAGGTTCCAGGAAATATTTCAAAATATGTAACCAACCCAGATCAAAATCATTACAGATTATGGCGCTACGTTGTAAAGAAACAGAAATCAGCCCAGGCCAATCTGTATGGCACACTAATCATGCACAAAGAGATTAATGAAGAACACTCCAATTATGATGATTGTATAATGATGTGGAGTGACAGCAACTAGCAGCAGAACAACCACGTTGTCATACAAGTGGAATAGAGAACATTACATACTTTTCCAGATAGATAAATTTTCATCAAATTATAATATTTTGTCAAACCTCCAAATAATTAGATTGGATTATGAAATGTTAGTCTTGCAAACTCTTTTAACTGTCTGTTTAATTATCAAATTGACAACTTATACCAATGCAAAACCATGAATATCTGTTTGAGATAAGTTTTTGTCAATAGATAAAAAAGAGATGTCATGTTATGTCTCACAGTCAGTATTCTGCCTTACCTTGGATCACTTGAATCATGACAACACAAAGCATACTCCTCTGTTGTAATGCAGTACCTTAATACTAGCTCAGACAGGTTTCCTCCTGAGGACTGTAATATTTACAGTAGTTAGTTATAATAAACACTTGTTCAATTCTTCACTACCATCATATCCATGTCCAGTTTCTAATGTTATGGGCAATGACATAGGCATTACTGCATCAGGTAAAACACCCTATTGGACGAAAATCCATTGATCACTTTGATCTCTAACCTGAAAGTTATATTTAAAACATTTGAATTATGAACTAGATTTTCTCAACAATAACCATCCATACACAGTGGTGGAATCTATCTGTGCTGACTTCACTCTGGTATTTGGGTGCATGGCTTCTTCCATTCAGACAGTGTTAACTCTACGGAGACCCAAATGCAGCAAACCACCTAATGGATGTAGGAGGTGTGCCTGGCTTCTAAAGGATTGCCTTGTGTATGAGCTGTGTTGAGTAATGGGTAGGTGAGCTGGCCCAAGATGTATGAATCCAATGCCAAGTATCCATTATTCCAGATAAGCAGTGAAGAATGGGTGAACCTTGACAGGCTTGAGGAGCAGTTGCCTAAAACAAATGGTATGTCTTCTCAAAGCACAATGAAACATTGCTGACTTTGATGATGGCATGAGACCTTCATGAAAGCCCAACTGGTTCAAGCACAGATGTAGGTGGTTTTCAAGATGCCAAATTCCTCTAGGGCTCAGGCAGTTAGAGATTGTCATGGCCACAGGAATAGAAAAGGATTGTCCAGATCAATTTCAACTGAAGGCACCAGAGCATGATATAAAAACAATATCACTCACGCAAACTAATCTCAAATCTCAACCGATAATAGCTTTTCACTGAGCATGACAGCTCCCCCAGTACTCCATACCTCGACAGACCCAGGACAGACTCAGTGTATGTGGACACTGGTGGTTTAACATGTCCATGAAGTGAAGCCTTTCTGCAAATCTTTCACAGCAATTTCTGTGAACATTCATCTGCATTTTTCCCCTACATATCATCCTCCTAAATGCACCTTTGCAGCCTCATAAGGCTGGTGCTCCTCTGGTTCATATGGCTACTTTAAAACATTCCCACACAGCATTAGCAGCATGCACAATGCTTTAGAAACTCTGGCTAGCTCCTCCAAGGGACTGTTCTCTATATCCTGAAGGAAGAAGCCCATTTCATGATGTCAGTTATCTCTTTCAGGTACTACCTGACTTTGACAACAGTTTCTGCTCTCCCCCTCATGCAGCACATACTTGGAAAATTAAAGCTTTCACAGGTATTTATTAATGAAATGACACAGCAAGAAATTCTAAATGCATCCCTCACTATCAAAAATTATTTGTATGATTGTCAACCCCCATAATTCTGTCTCCACTTGTTGCATTGAATCTGGAAGACACTTTTCCAGTAAATACCATCTGATATTGTCTTAGATGCTGCAATCCTTCCAAATATTTAATCCTTCATTTAATATGCCTGCCTGTTTGAAAACATAGCTGCACTCAATAATTCCAGTCAACATACACCCACCTGCTTTGAGGAACCGAGTCACTGATTCACCATGGAACCCAGACACCCCAGGGAAGATTTAATATCTATTTCAAAATCCCCCTCAGTTGTTTGCTAAAAGCCTTAACTGCCTACGCAACATTAGCCAGCACAGATCAAAGACTCTAATGCATCCCTCCCTATTTTACCTACTCCTCTGGCTCCAAGTCCATCACATGGAGATGGTAAAATGCAACTATTATCACATAAGAAATAGTTTGCGAAAAGAAAGAAAGAAATTTGGATAGGGCTGTTGGATATCCTGCCAATACCCTTGCCTCAAGGTCTGAATTCAGATTGACTCAAGGCGGAAGTTTACTCTCAACGCTACTTTGTTTATTTCTGACAATGTTCTTAAGGTAATATCCAATATCTAACTTAAGTTTAATTCTGAAAACATCTTTTGAGTTTGAGCAGAGAAAATCTTATTTCATTTGATGAAATATTTTTAAGATCTTTTATTGTATGGTTAAAATACAAAACTTTTGTCCATAATGTATAAATTCAATTGAAAGAAATCGCAATATTGTTAATGTCAGAGAATAAAGTAAATATTATTTGTCTAACTTCATCAAAGTTTTGATGTGACACGTGATGTATGATATTTGCATATTAAGTAAATAATTGTTTGACAATTAGAACTGCATTTAGAGTTCCTTAATATGACATTTCAGTAATAAATACCAAGACTACAGCAAACGTTGTCTCATTTAAACACTCAACAACTGGTTTATGATACCAAATGAAATACAACTGAATGTTGTAGATTGGACCATTCATCATGAAATAATTTTGAAAATATGACAACCTTTTCATCTTTTACAATGAGAGCATTGAAGACATCTATGTTTATAATTGTGTTGCTTTGACTTAGTTCATCAAATATACGACAATAATGTGAAGCCACAGAGGAAGTAATGGAAGAAAGAAAGGGGGGAAAAAGGGAAGTAGGGGAATTAAGATTAGGAAGGAAAGAAAGGAAAGAGAAGGAAGAGCGAGAATGGCATGAAGAAAAGGGAATGGGAAGGAAAGGAAAGAACAGAACAAAAGGGAACAAAGGAGGGGAAGGGAAGGAAGAGAATAAAGGACTTGAAGGAAACAGAAGGAGAGAGGGAGAAAGGCTATGTTAGTGGGAGGGAATAAGGGAGTGATGGAGAAAGGAATGTTGAGAAGGGATGGGAAGGAAAGGAAGGAATGAAGGAATAAATGGAAAATGAGGGAGGGAGTGGAGAGACAGAGGCTGATGGAAGGAATAGAAGAAAGAAGGAATATCTTTCATCATGTGGTTTGATGTTACACTTCACATTTAAGTTCAAAACAGTCTGGTCAAGGAGAAGGCAAAGTCAAGAACTATCTTAAGGCTTAGACTTAAAAGTATTTATTCTTTCATACTAAGTACTACATCACATAGCAATCTTAAATATTCACGACTCTGAATCTATCATTACATTGATCTATCTTCTTTGTATGTCCATGTGCTCTCAGTGTCTTTAAAATTCTACTCCCATGTAATGTCCTAATGTAGAATGTAGAATAGTTTAACTCCACCTACACTACTTATCCTGATTGATGTTCAGCTCCATGAGTTCACCACAAGCTTACCCCAGGGCCCTGTTGCCTTCACAGAACACCATTCCCCAAGTTTTTTTTATTTTCCATTTGTTATAAACACTGTTTAACAGTTTTACATATGTATATGAAATACCTAGCTAACAACAGTTACTATGCATTTTGTTCTTATCTCTCAATTCCCCTAAATGATTAATCTGTTGTGCTCAGTTGTATTACCAATGCCTATGAACAGGTATAAAAACACTTGGGATAAATTTGGAGATTTTGTTTGTGCCCAGCTGGCTTCTGTTAGATTAGAGATGCAATCAGTCTAGTTGAAAGAACTTGCAAATTATGTAACTGCAAGAGTTTATGAGCATTGCAAGGTCCATTATTTTTGAATACTGTTGTTGTTTCCCTCAGGAAGAAATAAAGTGTTCTGTTCTTCATAGAAAGCAGTATTGATCTTTTCTTCAAAGTTCTGTTCCAAGGAATGAAGATACATGCTGGGTTGGGAATGATTTGTTTTGTCACTTGGCATGTTCTTCAGATTGTAGCATATTTTTTGTGGAGTGACCTCTTTTGCTACAACGTTGGTGGAAAGCTGGACAATGTTTTATCTTTATTAAGTCAGATTTAGCTTTGGCTTTCATGTTAATATTGTCGCATGCATATATAGTTTAGATGAAAGATCTGGTTAGATGGCATAATGTGCTTTAAATATTCAACACTCTTTGTAGAATGTTCTGCATTAACTGGAAACATTTTATATAATGCTACATGAATAAATATCTAGACTCTATCCATAGCTATGTGGACAGCTCATTCTAGAGTTAGATCTTCTTTTGATTGAAATATTCTATGTCAGATTGATCTAAGAGCACAACACAATTTTGTCACAATTATGCTCTGGTAAATGGCTATATGGTTCATACTGGGTACATAAATCATTACTGAAACTAAGCACAAACCTTTCTGGGAGTTGATATTGTTATGGATCAGGCCAAACCCCTCAAAATATATTAAGAAGATGGCCTAGACCCTAGCATTTTCTTATTTTAAAGGGAAGTGTAAGGCATTGCATTTCTGATGTAATTTGACTGGTCAAACTACTCAATTTCAAGCAAAACACACTTTATTTTTACATTGCAGTTAAAATACAGACAAACTTAAAACAATATTGAAGCAGCCTAAATGCAACAAGATCTGGATAGTATCCAGGCTCAGGGTGACAAGGGGTAAGCAATATTCATGCCATGCAAATGTCAGGCAATGACCATCTCCAAGTGACAGTCTAACCATCGCTACTTGACATTCAATTATGTTACTGTCACTGAATCCCCCATTATTGACATCCTTGGGGTTACCATTGACCAAAAACTGAATTTATCCAAAATGGTAGACTGAGAGTAGCCTATATCTTGCTGTTGGTCCTGAGATTCAGACTTGTTTCTAGACTTCTAGATTACTTAAAACATATTTAGATAAGTAAATGAATGAGAAATGTTTGGATAAGATGGGCCAATTGCAGCCGGGTGGGACTAGTTTAGTTTGGGATTATAGTCTGCATGGACTAGTTGGACCGAAGAGTCTGTTTCCGTGTTGTAAGACTCTATGCCTCTATAAAAGAAAAGAATTGGCTTAACTGTAACCATCGAAATGCTTAACAAAATAATATATATTCACTAATTAACTGTAAAAGTATGGTAACATCCCATAAACACATCCTGGGCAAAGGCAAATTCGGTAAAATGGATTGTCTCACAAGCAATTCTAGCCACAGGTAAAGAAGCCCAGTTTTTAGCTGTAACAAGAGAATAATAAAAGCTTGCACATCCACCTTCAAGATCCCAGCAACAGCAGAAAGCTAAAACTAAAAATCCTGATTCTGTAGGAGCTTGACTCTCCCCATTCAGGCTGCTTTTACAGTTCCAACTTTAAAAAAAAAGACCAAGGCCTCACAAGCTGTTTATTTGCTGGCTTTGAGCAGACTGCCTTTCTTCCTTTCTTCATAAAAAACCCCAAGATAAAATAAACCTCTTAAAGCCATAGTGTTGTTACATTGTCTGCAGCGTAACCTTTCTTTTTTCACAAAAACCCTTCATGTCTCCCATCTATCTTATTCACCTCCCCTTCATTCACAGCCATTTTTACCTTCAGTTTCCTGATTATAGTCGAACCTACAATTTATCCAGGGTGTTTTTCTTCAGAGTTCCCTTTTCAGATCTACTCTTACAAATCCCAAACAATCTCTGGGCTTTCCACACAGCTTCCAGTATTTTGAACAAAGGTGCCCCACTTCATTAAAACTGAAATGTGTAAGTTTTTATTGATTTTTCACCTTTCTTCCTGATCTAAGAAGAAAATCTTGAACATACCCAGCTGTCCTTTCTTTAGCCTGGCTACTTGTCTTCTTTTCACTCTCCAACCTTCTATCCAAGTTTATCGGAGTGAGAGGAAAAAAAACATTGCAGTGTTACTAATCAGCTCATTATCATCATCCATTTCTGCTGATGGATGAAATCCTTTAGTTTTCAATGAGTTCTAATTACGAGTTTTTAAAGGAATTCTTCAAAGACAATTATTTCTCTGAAAACTTAACATACAGTATTTACTGTTAATGCTGCTTTCTATTTGTCAAGATTACTTTGCTTTACCCTTTTAATTTCCGTGTAGGTTTGCCCAGGCTGTTTCCTCAGGTTTCATATCTTTTGCTTTTGTGCTTCAGGAACTAATTCAAACGCACCCAAAAAATCCTTAATTTGCAGCATCACAATCCTCAATAATCTTTTCTCACAATGAAGCATAATTTTCATATGCTTTACCTATCAGCATGTTCTGGATGGCAATATGCAGTTTTCCAGCCTCCATTTTGTGTGTTTTGCTATTATTTGCAAATGATGTGAAGAATGACTCCTCATCCCCAAGTTTTTATTGAGTCTATACAAATTATTTATTGGACTTTAGATCCTAACTATAATTTTCCTCATCAGGGTCTTCCTTGGCATCAAAAGTCTTTTTATTTCAGCTGCATCATTTAAAGTTGGAATTCCCTATCTCTCTTTTTGTCCATCTCTTCCTGCTGAATCTACATTTCTCTTTCTTTTCTTTCTTCTTCAAGCTGTTATTTCAAGTTAGTTCAGTTTCTCATATTCAACCTAGTTTAACTGTACTTAGATACTCACTAACTCAAATGACTCACCATTCAAGGTACTTAGATTCCCCTGCATTGCCACAAATGCCAGATGGTTTGCCAATATTTAAATTACCTCTAATTTCTTGGCTCTGGCAGGCAATTCTACCTCTAATTTATTTGCCAGTTCTATCAGTTTGTCTTTTGTTAATTCTAGCAAATCCAGCAGAGATATCTTTTCAATGACAAGATAGCTTTTAGATGGTTCCAATGCCATCTTGTTTTATTGTATGGGAAACCTGGTATCTATCCTTTCCTAATTACTTTCATTTTGCATCCAATCTTTTATTGTTTTCATTCACAAATACCCGATCCTAAGCCTCCATTTACTCAATTGGAGAGAGTGCACTGATAGTCAATTCCTACTATGCCATAAGGCATCACAAATATGCAACTTTCCAATTAAATCATTAAAATGTTCAATTTGCCTGACTGACCACTATTTAGGACAAATCTAATTTACACCAGGTTTCAACATTGATAGGAAAATAACTTTAGTATTAACAAAATTATTATTTCACAAATGACAAAAGACTATTAATTTACTAACATTTGTCAAACCCTCTTAAACTCCACACACAGCTTTTTGTATCTTGTGTCCAATGGAAGAGGGTGACTAGAGTCAGAGGGGTCTTTGATTATGTTGGCTGCTATCTTGACGTGAAAAGTGTGGTGCTGGAAAAGCACTGCAGGTAAGTCAACATTCAAGGAGCCCTTCATCAGCTCCTTGTGGGGAAGGAGGCTAAGAGGTAAATAGGAGAGGGAGGTGGGACTGGGGGGAAGGTAGCTGGGAAGGCTGAAGAACTTCAGGGCAGAGGAGATGACCTGTGGGGTGCAGTGAAAGAGAGACTCACTGAGATCCTTGTTGAGGGAAAAGGAGAACTTCTTTAAGATGGACATCCTCGGAAGAGGCTACCCCGAGACAGCAGGAAATACAGATCAAGTCAATGGAAGGAAGGCTGGTTGTTGTGATGGACTGGGCTTCATTCACAACTCTCTGTAATTTCTTATGGTCTTGGGCAGAGCACTTGCCATACCAAACTTTGATCCATCAGCTATGATACTTTCTATGGTACATCGATAAAAATTCGTAAGAGTCAATGTCGACATGCTAAATCTCCTTAGCCTTCTGAGGAAGTAAAGGCACTGGTGTGCTTTCTTAACTGTAGCATCAATGGTGATGGACCAGGACAGATTGTTGGTGAGATTTACTCCTAGGAACTTGAAGCTCTTGACCATCTCCACCTCAGCACCATTGATACAGACAGGGACATAGGAGAAAGTGAGGACCGCAGATGCTGGAGATCAGAATCTAGAGTATGGTGCTGGAAAAGCACAGCAGGTTGGCATGGTGGCACAGTGGTTAGCACTGCTGCCTCACAGCGCCAGAGACCCGGGTTCAATTCCTGCCTCAGGCGACTGATTGTGTGGAGTTTGCACGTTCTCCCCGTGTCTGCGTGGGTTTTCTCCGGGTGCTCCGGTTTCCTCCCACAGTCCAAAGATGTGCAGGTCAGGTGAATTGGCCATACTAAATTGCCCGTAGTGTTAGGTAAGGGGTAAATGTAGGGGTATGGGTGGGTTGCGCTTCGGCGGGTCGGTGTGGACTTGTTGGGCCGAAGGGCCTGTTTCCACACTGTGGAAATCTAATCTAAAAAAAGGTCAGGCAGCATCCAAGGAGCAGGGGAATCGACGTTTCAGGTGAAAACCCATTCCTGATGAAGGGCTTTTGCCGAAACATCGATTCCCCAGCTCCTCGGATGCTGCTTGACCTGCTGTGCTTTTCCAGCACCACACTCTTAACACAGACGTGGACATGTCCTCCACTCCACTTCCTGAAGTTGATGACCAACTCCTTCCTTTTGCTGACATTGAGGGAGAAATCCTTGTCTTTACACCAGGGTACTAAGCACTTTATCTCTTTCTTGTACTCTGTCTCATTGTTGTTTGAGAACCAACCAGTACGGTGACATCAGGAAATTTGTAAATAGTAAAGGTAGAGAAGGCAGAGATGCTAAGTGACTATTACCTGTCTATTTCACCAAGGAAGACACAAGAAATCTTCCATAATTAGAGATCCAAGTGACTAAAGAATGAGAAGTTAAAGGAAATAAGCATTAGTAAAAACTTGAACTGGGGAAATAAGTAGGGCTGAAAGTTAATGAATCTCTGGGACTGCATATTCTACATTTCAGATTCTTGAAGGAGGTGACTGTAGAATAGTTGCTATACTGCTCATCATCTTCCAACACTTCATGGATTTTGGAATGATTCCCATAGATTGGAAACAAACTTAAAAGTAAGCATACCCAGTATTTAAGAAAAGAGCAAGGGAAAAAAGAGGCCTTACATCAGTAGTCACGAAAATGCTACACTTATAAAGGATGTGATAAATGGACAATTGATTAAAAATGATCTGATTGAGTATAGTCAGCATGGATTTGCAAATGGAAAATTGTGTTTGACATACTGGATGCAGTTTTTGAGGATGTAATATACAAGATTGATAAATGTCAGACCACGGATGTAATACATTTGGATTTTCAGAAGACTTTTGACACGGTCCTTCACAGGAGGTTAGTAATCAAAATTATAGGCAAAAGTGATTCCTGATGAATGGCTTTTGCCCAAAACATCGATTCTCCTGTTCTCAGATGCTGCCTGACCTGTTGTGCTTTTCCAGCACCACACTCTTGACCTGGAACCAAAATTATAGTCCATGGGATAGCATGTAATTTATTGGGATATATTAAGAATTAGTTAACAGGCATAAAACAGAGAGTAGGAGTAAATGGGTCATTTTCATATTAGCAAACTGTGATTTCTGAGATACTGCAAGGATCAGTACTTGGACCTCAGCTGTTCATCAAAACATACAGCAATGATTTACCTATGGTGACCAAATCTAATATTTTCAAGTTTGCAATGATGTAAAGCAGGAATGATAGTTAAGAGGAAGATGTAAAATGATTGCAGAAGGCTTTGTCCAGGTTTAGTGACTGGGCAGGAATGTGACAGATGGAATATGTGTGAGGTTATCCAATTTAGTCAGAAGAACAAATGTGTAGAGTATTTCTTAAAGTATGGATATATTAGCAGACTTGGGTGTCCTTGTCAATAGGTCACTGAAGGCTAAAATACTGGTTCAGCAAAGTATTAGGAAGGCTAATGGAATGTTATCCTTTAACACAAGGCAATTTGAATAGAAGAGCATTGATATCATGCATCAAGTGTGCAACAGCTTGGTTAGCCTGCAGCTGGAGGACTATGTGCATTTCTGGTCAGCTTATCACAAGAAAGGCATTATTATCATCAACAGAGTGCAACAAATGGTCACTGGGTTGGTCCAGGGATGGCAGGTGTATCCTATGAAGAGGGATAGGGCAAATAGGGCCCGTATTCCCTGCAATTTTGAAGAATGAGAGGTGATCTCATTGAAGCCTACAGAATACTCTAAGTGATAGACAGTGTAGATGCAGGTTAAGGTATTTCCCTATTTGGGAAGCCTAGAACCAATGGGCAAAGCTTAAAAATAATGGGCCTGCCATTTTGGGCTGAGAAGAGATGGCTTTTTGTTCAGAGGGATTTGAATCTTTGATATCTCTACCCCAGAGAGCTGGGGAAGCCCAGTCTTCGAGTATGTTTGAAGTCGAGGTTGATACATTTTTGATTAGCAATGGCATAAACTGCTATGGAGATAGCTTAGATACAAGGTATTGAAGTGTTCAATCAACCATGATCATGTCAAGCGGGCTTGAGGGGCTGATCGGCCTATTCCTGTTCCTATGTTATATGTTCCAACAGCAGACAAAACAGATGCTTTTGATACCAATTTGTGGTTGGGAAAATGTAGACAAGGAAAACAATTTCTCTGGATCCAAATCAGGTGGAGAGTTATTTCACACAATTCTCTTATTTTTAGCAATGATGACATAACGCTGTCTGCACAGTAATTGTCAACCTTCAACTGAACAATTGATCAGGTGGACTCAGCAGTTTCATAGAATCCCTACAGTGCAGTTAGAGGCCACTTGGCCCATTGATTCGGCACTGTCCCTGCAAACAGCATCCCACCCTATCCCTGTAACCTCATATTTCCCATGGCTAATCCACCCAGCCTCCATATCCCTGGACACTGCAAGACAATTTATCATGGCCAATTCACCCAATCTGTACATCTTTGGACTGTGGGAACCCCACCCCCCAGGAGAAACCCATGCAGACATGCCAGTCCCTGCCAGTGTGAGACAAAAATGCTACCACTGTACCGTCCCCAAGAGAGAATGCTTTCTTTTGAATCTCTAGGGTTTTGTTTGTCTTTTCACTTACACAGAGAGATGTTTCTTGTTTGCAGGCACCGGAAGAGTTTGGCTGCATTGCAATCACAGATCTGTAACAAACTGCAACAAACTGCAACCAGACCACTTCATCAGTCATTTTTGCACAGTTTCTCTTTCAATTTGGATCCTTTCCATCTCATAATGTAACTCCCTCACTATTTGAAAAGTAATATAATCTTGCAAAGCTAAAATGTACACCATACAATTACACGTGATTTTGAAGTTGCAAAATTATTTTACAAGATAATACATGGCTTGGAAAGGGTGGACGCTAGGAAATTGTTTCCGTTAGGTGAGGAGACTATGCCCCGTGGACACAGCCTTAGAATTAGAGGGGGTAAATTCAGAACAGAAATGCGGAGACATTTCTTCACCCAGAGAGTGGAATTCATTGCCGCAGAGTGCAGTGGAGGCCGGGACGCTAAATGTCTTCAAGGCAGAGATTGATAAATTCTTGATGTCACAGGGAATTAAGGGCTACGGGGAGAATGCGGGTAAGTGGAGTTGAAATGCCCGTCAGCCATGATTGAATGGCGGAGTGGACTCGATGGGCCGAATGGCCTTACTTCCACTCCTATGTCTTATGGTCTTATGGTCTTATGGTATTTCATCCATTTAGCAGTGTCCAAGTTGCACTTTCAAGTTCCTCATCCAAAAGGAAATATATCTGGCCCCTTACTTAGTACAGGGGCCATCTTGCAAACTAATGTTTGTTTGTAGGATGCCCTGTCAATTTATGACCTACGCGATCCAAACTAAGTACACTGTCATGGTATAAATTGACAAGCTGTGTGTTTCAGCTTAGCATTCCATCACAGTCTTCCACTGCCCCATCAGGGCATTGGTACAGGTGACCCTGCTCAAGAGGGCAGATTGCACCAGAGGCAACTATTGGTACAGCCCCTCTAGCAAAATCACACTATATTACTGTCGGAGCCAAGGAGGTGAAATTCCTGCCCAAAGGCTTCTCATTTTTCCGATTAAAAGCAATAATTCTGTCATGGCATCCCTTAGTAAAACAGTTATATGTTCACATTGCTCTTCCAAGTTAAATATTTTGAATGAAATAAGACAACTAAAATTTTATGAAGTATGCACATCCATTCTAATACAGAAATATTTAGCTTTACATCCCTTATGATAGTCTTTATTCAACAACTTAAAAGTATATTTCATAAATTCAGTCCTTTTCTCCTGATTAGTTAATAGACTTAAGTTTAACTTGACCTCTGATCTCTATCTTCTATAATTCAATCTTTCCATTCTGTTTGGAATTTTCTGTATATCCGCTAAAGTCTGTTCTCTTCAGCCTTGTTGACCTGTTAGAAGGAATGTTCTTCAATTTATTTGGACTTTTGTAAAAGGCAAACTTGATTGCACAAATTCTGAATTTTCAAAACAAAAACTGTAGTGATTTGTTTTATCAAATTGGAAATCCTTTTTGCAAATAGAACAGCATACCAAATCCATCCATGATGTTTTCATCTGCTTCTGATTCATATCTCTAATATAGTACATGCTGTTGTGATGCTTATCACTTCACATTTTAGACTTTTCTTTAAATGGTTTCCTCTCCTGCTGTGGAAAGAAAGGGCAGGTACGAACCAACTATAGTGCTGTCAAATCATCTTTATCATCCATCACTACACTGCTTTCTAGTTATATCACAGACAGGCATGTGGGATTAAGTACAGGAAATTTATAATTACAGATATTAACATTTAAATGTTTTCTGCCTTACTTATGAAAAGTGGTTAGTGTATGATATGCATGCCATCATTTCCATTGTTGTTATGACCCAGCAGCTTGTTGACCTTAAAAGGTTATCTTTCAACACAACACCACAGTTTGTTTTAATGGGCTCTTGGGTAAATTAGACTGCCAATTTTTTGCAACTCTCTGATTAGGGAGAGAGTGGCAAATATATCAGATTTTGGCTCATTAACCCATAAGTAGGTTATTATCTGTATAAAACTTCACCATGGGTTTAAATGGGATCATGATGAACTCATAATCAAAGCAAGCCTAAATATTGAAGATGATCCTGTTCCATTGCATTGTGTGCTGCAATATTTCATAATTATTGACATCAAACCATGTTCCATGTTAAGGACTCAATTTTACTCTTGATCATAAGATGTTGGTGTGGATATGCATTTATATTTCATTGTGTGTGATCCTTGCACAAATACATACATGTGGGTGCCTCTAGGAAGTTAAATAACAGTAGCATTATTATCTGTTATACCCTATTTAGCTTGGAGGGCTATGAGGGTTAAGTCATAGCATCTTTTAATCTGAAGTCAGATTTAGGATTTAAAAGGTTACCAGATCTAAAATCTAAAATAAGTCACCATATTATTTCAACAAAGTGGTGTTTGGATGGGTGGGATGCAGAAACAGAGATCAAGTGATTCAAACAATAGTATCCAGGTGTCTCAAAGAGGCCCTCAAATAAAATTAACCATCTGTAAAAACTGCTTTTCTTAACTTCTGCGGTCAATAAAAACCACATTGTCACTTCTAGCAAAGTATTCACTTCTCAGATGTTGGGAAACACTGCATATGCTTCAACAGATGCTTAATTTTATTTGAGGAACCCCTTGGAGACACCTGGGTACTTTTCAAATCACTTGAGCCCTGGTCATGCACCCCACCCCTTAACACCACATTGCTAAAATAATATTGAAAATTATTTTAAATGTTAAATCTTTAAACCTTTGAAAACCTGAATCTGTCTTCATACAAAAATAGGTCACTACTTAAAACCCTCATCCTTCCGAGAGATTTCTGGACACATATCATGAAGTTATTGGGGGAAGCACTGATTGTAAAGTATACAGGCTTGCTTAAGGGAGTGATTATTGCCATTGAAGTTCAAAAATATTGTGAATAGATCAAAGATCTCTAAGAATATCAGACTGGAAGGCTTGCTTCTTTTGATAATGAAAGTGATTTAAACAATTTAAATTTTTAATGTAAATTTCAATGGTTCATTAAGTCTGTCATTCTCAAACTTACGAAGTTTCCTCGAAAAGTAGAACCTGTGCTGCTATTGATCAGAAAGAGATTGAATGGGATCCATTGTAATTCCAGCTCAGACAACTCCAACTCAATGGCTTTGAGCATTCCAGCAGATGAGCTGTATTTATAATAGAAACATAGAAGTTCAAAGTTTGTACGAAGATTTGTAGCTCGGGTGCTCGTTGTTGTGGTTCTGTTCACCGAGCTGGAAGTTTTTGTTGCAAACATTTCGTCCCCTGGCTAGGCGACATCATCAGTGCTTGGGAGCCTCCTGCGAAGCGCTTCTTTGATGTTTCCTCCGGTGTTTATAGTGGTCTGTCCCTGCCGCTTCCGGTTGTCAGTTTCAGCTGTCCGCTGTAGTGGTTGGTATATTGGGTCCAGGTCGATGTGTTTGTTGATGGAGTTTGTGGATGAATGCCATGCCTCCAACATGGTATAATCTGCAATGGGACTGCTGGCCTGGATAATCCTGATGTGGAACCTGAATTGAAAGATTGGAGGATGCAGGATGCAATGGGAATGAATAGGTTAGTGTGAGGAGAGGGTGACTCTGATATGCAGGTAGTGCCTGAAAAATAAAGAACCACTCCCACCCTCCCCTCTGCCTGGCCAAGATGCTGCTAGGTTTCACCTGGCTGCGTGGATACTTGGCACTAGCCTCCGCCTCTGGATAAATCCTCGTGTGAGGGATAGTCCTTAAATGGTCAGTAATTGGCCACATGATGACCTCAATGGTGTAGAATTGAGCAAAAAAGCCCATCATCCACAATACTGGACCAAGACCCTGGAATTTCCTAACATCTAAAATATTGGACAAAAGCCTGAGCTCAGGCTGCAACAAGTACACACATAGCCAGAATGATTTCGGTCTGGGATCATTGTTCAGTTCAAAAATGCAATTTAAACCTTCACGCTAAGAGAACAATCAATCGGACCTGATACTCTAGACTAACTTGTACACCTCAGGGCTACCCCAACCCAGACATTATGGAACCTATACAAATACCAGACAATCAACTTTAATCAATATTCATTCAGAGAGATACTGGGCATTCAATCTCAATCAAAATAAATTTACACATAATCTTAACTATCAGGAAGCCCAACTGACCTCAAAGGGAACACCAGTAACACAAAACAAGCGCAGATTTGGCACAAAGATAAGAGGACCCCAACTAGTATCACTGCAGGCCCCAAACTCACTGAAGGGGCTTTCCGCATAGTTATCTCCAAAAGTGGAATCCCAAACAGCTATCTCCCCAAGTTCTATCCCCATAGCTATCTCCAGAAGAGGTATCCCAAACAGCTATCTTCCTGAGAGCGATCCCCTGTCAGCTATTCCCTAGGAGATGTTCCAAACAGCGGTCCCCAAAAGGAGGTTTCCAACAGCTAATTCCAGTAGCTATTTCCAAGAGCTATCTCCAGAAGGGGAGGGGAGCTCGACAACAATTCTGAAAACTACCAACATGGGCCTATTCCGTACGAAGGGAACCAACCACGACCAGCAAGCCTGAAAACTGATGACTTCCAAAAACCTCCAACCTGACCAAAACCAGAAGGCATCAGACACATGCTGAGGTGAAAACCAGCCCACAACAATACCAGAAAGTAAGGAAAACCATGTACTCACCTGATAAAATCCAATGCACATCCTACCTCATCAGCCAATTCAACCCAGGCTGAAGGCTTACATCATCCAAAGTCTTCATCAAAGCACCAGGTACAGCAAGTGGGAATGGTCAGCTATACTTCAAATCGTGTGTTTTCCCCAGTAGTAATCTTAAACTCCCGAAACCCCAAAGTTTCCAAGCTAGCGAGCAGGGAGGGGAAAGTGGGTGGTGACAGTGCAGGGACACCAAGGGTAGGAAGCCTGACAAAAGATTTTGTGATTTAAGACTGCTATTTAGCTTCTAATAGTGTTTAACCTGTGCTTAATTTAATAGTGTATTTAGTTGCCGTACTCTGTGTAGCTGTTTGTGGCAAATGCACTGTTTATTACATTTTCCTTTATTTATTATAATACACTTATCTTTTGTATTTAAATAAACCCAGAGATTCTTCTGCCCTGAAACACTTCTCTATTGCCTTCTTCTTTTCACATTTCTAAATAAGTCATTTATCTAGAACCAGGGATCAGCAGGTGATTACAACCACCTAAAAATCAACAAATTACTAATCGCAAAGCAGAACCCTACAATGGACACATGCACAAGTGGACCACCCAAAGCCAACCACTCAGCTGGTAAAATAGCCATAACGGTGAGGGGTTGTGGGTAGGAGGCACTGCAACCATTGTGGCCAAAAAACCCATCCATTGCCCGTACCTGCCAATATGTTCCTGGTGAGGCATCAATTGCCAGACAGCATGAGGGAAGACGGTTACCAATAAATTTGATTGACAATATGACATTGATATGCAAGTCCATGACTGCAGACTGTATTAAAGTATAATTGTGCTGCTGCCGCTGACTGTCCTCAGTGCCTTGTGATGCCCAGCCTTTAGTTGCTCGATCTGTTCAAACTCTAGCCCATTTAGCAGGGGACAGTGATACATGGCACACTAGAGGATTATCTTCAATGTGAAGTGGGACTTGCCTCCACAATGACTGTCTGGTTGTTGCTTTCATTGATACTGTCATGGACGGATACATCTGCAGCCAGCAAGTTAGCAAGGATGAGATCAGTATCTTTTGCTGTCTTGTTGGTTACCTCGCCACTAACTGGCAGCTATCTCCTTCAAGACTTGACCGGCTCAGTCAGGAGTGGTGCTGCCGTCATGGGATTGGTGACGGACAGTGACGTTACCCCACCCAGAGTACTTCCTCAAAGTGGTGTTAAGTATGGAGGAGTGCTGATTTATCAGCTGAAGGAGGATGATACATGGTAATCACCAGGATGTTTAACCTGATGCAATGAGACTTGATGGGGTCGAGAATTAATGATAAGGACTCCAGATCAGCTTCCATCCAATTGTACACCTCTCAGCTGCCAACACTGCTGGGTCTGTTCTGCCGATGGAATAGGACATAACTTGGCGTATTGGTAATGATTCTGTGAGTATGACTGTATTAGGCTGTTGCTTGACTACCTGTGAGACAGCTCACCCAATTTTGGCAGGAGATCCCAGGTCAATATAAAGTTTAAGATGGTGGTGAAGTAGGGCTCCTCACCAGAGCCCATCCGGTGAAACCACTTCTCTTTCTTTTCTTTCTTCTTCTTTCTTCTTACTTTCCTCTTTCTTTCTTTTGTTGTTTGGTCTTTGGAGCTGGATTGTGGAAATGGTGACAGCAGCAGCTGGGGGACTTTGATGGTTAGCCATGAGGTGGCTGGTCATGTTTGGAAGCATTGTGCCCAAAGTGGTGCAGAAGTGGGACTCTGCAGCAAGGCAGCTGACGCAGTAATGAAGCATGGCAGGGCTGTTGCCCAGTGCAGACCTGAATGGCGGCTGTGGCAGTCAGCAGCAAAACATGGTGGCAGTGGTGGTTGGTCGTAAAGGATGGTGGTAGCAACGGTGAGGCTTGGTGTGCTCGGCAGTGACAGTTGGTGATGAGGGCAGCTGACAAACACAGGCAAGTCTTAGCCCAGAGTGAGGAGCATGCAGGACAGAGCGAGCTCTCTTGGGGAAAGCCCAGCCTGGAGTGGCTGTAGGCCAGTGGCTTAAGAAAAGACTGTAATGTTTGACTTTTTAACTTCATTTCTTTATTTTCCACTTTAATACTAAGAAAACTGTAGGGCTGAACATTTTTGCTTATTTCTTTATTTTACCTACTTTTGAAACTAAGATTTTGTAGCTAGGTATTTTGTATCTAAGATGATTCTGTATTTGGTGATATTGTACACTTTTCACTGTACTTTTCTACCCCATACTTCAGTACACATTACAAAAATATTTAACTCTAAATCTAAACTTAAATCTAAATCAGATGTTGGGAAAGAGGACTTTGCAGGGTCAATAGGACTGAGTTTACCATAATCAATTCTGGGTGTAGGTCAATGCTAAGTGATGTATTCACTCCTCACTCTCAGTTCCCTTGTGATATGCAAAGCCACCTCTCTGCGATATCATCATTGCACATGGCCTTCTGCTACCTACGCTACTTGTTCTTTTTATCGTTCCTTGCAGTATCATCTTTTCTGGACTGTTTCTTCATGGTACATGCCCAAATTATTTCAACTTCCCCCCTGTCCACCAAGGATTTGTCAACTCACACCTGTTACAAAAAGTACTCCTATGCATATCTATCAGTCCATTTAATGCTGAGTATTCTTCAGAAATTCAGAAGAATTGATTTTTTTCTTCCTATCTGTGATCTAATGCAAAATAGAATGAAAATTAAAGTTATTGGGGAATTATTTACGTCACTCATTGTGAAGAGTTGGCTATTAAATTTAAAGACGGGCTATAAGACCAATTTGAGGAGAAAGTGAGGTCTGCAGATGCTGCAGATCAGAGCTGGAAATGTGTTGCTGGAAAAGCGCAGCAGGTCAGGCAGCATCCATCTGCAGATGCTGGAGATCAGAGCTGGAAATGTGTTGCTGGAAAAATGCAGCAGGTCAGGCTGGAAATGTGTTGCTGGAAAAGCGTAGCAAGTCAGGCTGGAAATGTGTTGTTGGAAAAGCGCATCAGGTCAGGCGGAAATGTGTTGCTGGAAAAGCGCATTCCTGAAGAAGGGCTTATGCCCGAAACGTCGATTCTCCTGTTCCCTGGATGCTGCCTGACCTGCTCCGTATAAGACCAATTTCTCAATTTGAAAATGATCATGGAGAAATGCAGAGAGCAAAATCAAAATGTTTATCTTTCGCTTATTGACTGTGTAATCAGCGTTTGATACTGTTAGTATATGGAACCTTGGTCAATTATGATTAAAATAAGGCTTCCAAAGAATGTTGCATGCTTGATCCAATCATGGTAGAAAAATCAAAAGACTGAGAGAATGGAATAAATGAATGTTTTGATATAGCACAACGCACACTGCAGGGATGCATTCTAGCACCTACAGGTTTTTTTTTAATTTTAAACACTGAAAGTGCATGCAAGAGGTAAGAGATGAGCATGCTGAAATAATAGTGTGTAGGTTAACCAACTTAATGTATGCAGATAACACAGGTTTAATTGCTGGAAGTCTGAAAGAACTAGATGAAATTTGTAACTAAATAACCAATTTGGTAAAACTATCATAATTTGAGGTTAATTTCTTTAAAGACCAAAATAATGAGAGTTTAAAAAGGAAGAGGCATAGAATAGTGCAAAGTGTAAATGTTGACAGTAAGGATGTAGAAGTAGCCACTTACGTGACCTGTTTAGGCAATAAAGGGAATGATCAATTGAATAATAGTAAGGACATTTCACACAGAAATTGAGTAGCTGATCAAGAAATGACTTCTTAAGTAACATTATAATATTATTGATTTCATCTTACAAAATGTCACTGAAACCAGGTGGGTCTGTAAAAGGGCAACTAAATTAAATCTTCAGATTATATGGGTGAGTATTCTCATGAGCTTCAGGACTTTGACAGTAGGGACCCAGTACATGGCATGCGTCTTTTCTAAGCTCAGCCATTTTCATGAACTGCAAACGTTGTCATTCACACAATGTACAACGGTAAACAATTTCAGGCAGTTGCAGGAGAATGTCCATTATCTTGGGCTTGTTTCAACTAGAGTTTAGAATAACAACAAAGGATTTGATTGAAGTATATAAGATCCTGAACTATCTTAACAAGTAAAACTTGGAAATGGTGTTTCCTCTTGTGGGTGAGTTCAGAACAAGGGGACAATGTTTAAAATTGTAATTTGCCCTCAAGGACAGCAATGAGGAGACATTTCTTCACAGAGGATTGTCTGACTTTGGAACTCAGAAAGCAGTGATAAGGTGGATATCAAATATGTTTAAGAGAGTGATGGATAGATTCATGTTAGACAGGAGAATCAAGTGTTATCAACGATACATGGATATGTGGAATTTGGAACATAAACTGATAAGTCATGACCTTATTGAATGGTGGAGCAAGTTAAGGGACCTAAATGGTCTACTTCTGCTGCTATTCATGTATTTCAATGTTCATATGGGAACAGCTCTGACTGATTTATTCCTGGCAGTCCTCTGTGTTACATGTGCTTGACTGACCATGACAAGTCAAAGGCTGACTGCTAGGTGTCACCCTCAGTACAGCTTATGAGTCCAGCCCAAACACGCATATGTACACATCACGCCTACAGTTTAAACCCTATTGCCACAAGGAACAGCAGTCAAGCAGTGATTCAACGAGCTGCATTGCTCTGGAAGAGTTCTGTAATACTGCTCAGAGAAGCTATGCAGATTTGTTTTGGATGGCAAAGGAAGGTCATGAAATAAAAAGAATTCCTTGCTACCCCTCCAACCCCTCCCCCTCCCCCCTCCACCCCTCAACAGGGAAGAAGGTCAGGAGCAGGAGGAGGAGGAGGAGGAGAAAGTTATACAGTGAGTGGATGAATAGGAGAGGGTGATAAATGTAAACAGCCCTTTCTGTCCACCATGGAAATGACCTTTTCATCAGTAATACCCAACAACCTGAAAAACAGCTCCTCATTCTGCAACAGCCCCCCCAAAACTCTACAAAACCCAGAAAATGTACAATCCAATCCACTTACATAAATTCCATTCTGATATAATATACAAAAATTAATGATGGTTCTTTTGACATAGTGGTAGTGTTCGGCTTCTAAGCCAGGAGATCTGGGTTCAAGTCCCAAGTACTTTAGAGTTGTGAGGTCATAACATATAAGAACAGATACCTTAAATATCCCCACGAAAATTAACTAATCAACTTTATGCATTCCCAAAGTAGATGTTTCTCTGTACTCATGGATTCCCGTTAACTGAATGGTGAAAGTTCTCTGATTGTCACGCAAGAAGAATGCAGATAGCCTCCTAGAGTGCATTCTCACAGCTCTGGGTCTAAAGGATTTAGGTACAATGGCACCATCTCAGTCGGGCTACAGCAGGCTGGGTTCCTGGCTGATGGAGAAGCAACAACAAAGGGGCTGGTAAGGTCTTTCTGAGAGAGGACAACGGCTCATGTTCCATGAATCCACTGCCTTTCTACTAGGATTGTGCCTCAGCGATCCTAACGATCTGTTAAAAAACAGATAGCTGGATTGCTTTGCCAATAAGACTATAAGAACATAAGATGTAGGAGCAGAAGTAGGCCATTCGGCCCATTGAGTCCACTCCACCATTCTGATCTTGTAACCCTCAATTCCACTTTCTTGCCTTCTTCTTATAACCCTCAATTTCCTTACTGATTATAAATCTGTCTCCCTTAGCCTTGAATATAGTCAACGACCAAACCTCAAAAGCCCTCTGCGGTAAAGAATTCCACAAATTCACTACCATCTGAGAGAAAGAATGTTTCATCATCTTTGTTTTAAATAGATGACTCCTTGCTCTGAGATGATACCCTCTGGTCCTAGACTCTTCCACAGCAGGAAACAACTCTCTATAGCGATCTGGTAAGGCTCCCTTAAAAACATATGTTTCAATAATGGTTTCCTCCCATTCTTTGAAATGTCATTGCATATAAACCCAACCTACTCAACCTCTCCTCAGAGGAAAATCCCTCCATACCTGGAATGAGAGAACCAAAGCAGTTCACAATATTTCATCTGTGATCTGACTACTCCCTTCTGTAGTTTTGTTCGTGACGCCATCAACTGTTTTGAGCACCATTATTCAGCCTCATAATGGTAACAATATAAGCTCCCACTGCAGCACTCAAATCTTTGATGTAAGCTGTTTGTTCTGAATTGTTACATTGATCACTACACACTGTATTACAGTGGATTTCACTGATATATTATTGGAGGTAACTACCTGTTTGAAAGATGGGACACAAGATCTGCAGAAAACCCTGTGCCAGGTTAGCACAGGACCCATCCTTAATATGCAACTTAAATTGTGCACAAGCAATCTGGCAGGATTTCCAGTTTAATGTTCCATTAACATTTAGTTATGTACTTCCAGCAGAATTCTTCTGCTATCTGACTCATAAAAGGCCAAATTATCTGTAGTAGAAATGAGTGTGTGTCCTCCCACTTCAGAAATTACATTATCCTAACTATTATTCGACCAACTTGCATAGTTGTGTCTGGTGTCTCATGAGCTGATGCCTTTTTTCCTTCTGTCATCATTATTATGTGCATGGTCAATCTCTGAGCTGGGGCTGCAAGTATGTCACTTCATTTTCATTATCTTCTTCATTCTCCTTGGCTGGAAAGACAATAACTAATGGATATTGTGTGATCGTGAATGAAGGAGAAGTGGGGCAACAGAACTCAGGTGCGATCTGTATATACGCTCACCATTCTTCCCTCTGATACTGTTAATAGTCACAATCTCAACAATGTCCCCTCCTGTCATGATGCGTAAGTTAACATGTCCAGTTCTTCACTGATGCTTCCCTATTGTGTCTCACATTTTTATGCAATAACAAGCTAATTGGGTCTGTCAGTGTTGTGCAATGTGTTTGGGTGATATGGCTGTTATAGTTACCGGTATGTGTGACCCGGGAGTTATTGGCATAAGGTTTGCGACAGGGTGAGATGGAGCTTGGGAACTTTAGGTGGCTGATGAATATAAATTATTGATTGGTAGCTGTTGGGAGTGTACATGAGTGTACTGAAGTTATGTTTTGAATTGTACAGTGAATGAGGCTAATGATGCAACTGGTAAGCTCTGCTATTTGAAGATGAATTCACTCATCCTATATATCAGATTTTTAATCTGCTTGCAATGCATACACCCTCCATGATGTGACACCTCTGCAAGTGATCTCCCCTGCAGCTTCTTCCAAGTACCTCTGAAGCATTTCTCTGACATGCTTCCTTCACCCCCAACCCCATTCCACACCCTCCCAGCTGTGGACACAGGACATCTCTCCTTCTCTCCAGATCTTGTATCAAGATGGCCAATGTTGTATTGCAAAAATCCCTGGAGATTGTTCCCTTGTATGTTCAGCCATTTCCAAAAATAAAGCAGGCTGATTAACTTTTTAAAAACCTCCCATCATAGTTTTCAGTCACTATTATATGAAGATAATGGATATTTTCTGGGATTTTATTTGAATATATATAATATACATTCATTTAAACTGTGACTTGTTTGAGATGGGATGTCATAGAGTCATAGAGTTATAGAGATGTATCAGGTCTCTTTCTGATAGTTTCATTCAATGGACAGTTTCAGCATTGACTGAAATATACAAGAAACATAAAGGTAACATGCTCTCTGCAACATAATGTGTGGCTGTGGGTTAATTTTTGGTTATAATTATAATTACTAATAATTAACTGAAACTCCATTCCTATTTATGGGGGATAGTCAATTTTCAACCTCAAGATGTTTCATATTCTAAGTAGGTCCATGCATTACATTACAATTTGTTTACGGCAAGGTGATATATTTTGAAAAATTAAAGTTTTTTTTTCAAAAAGGGGTTAGGCTGCAGCAAATGGAGTGTTATCATAGCTTTAGTATTAATAGTAAAAATTACAAATTGCTCTGTTCATTAATTGCCCAAAGTGATGCTGTTTGATTCAGTTTCAATCTCTGAAGTGTATTTGCCTTCATAAATTCTTAGACATATCTTGCTGTAGCAGTACAATTTGACAATACAAAGCACACAGTTGTAACTTCCAGCAATCAACTTTATGGTTCTGTTGCCCAAACAATTTGTTGTTAGATTTAAGTGACCTGTTTATTTGTAAGGAATAAAGGTACTGTCTTATTTATAGCCCCTCGCAGATTTTCAGTTAACTGCAAGCACTAGCTGTCCTCCTGGTTGTAATTCTGCCCAATTAAAATGTCATTGCCTTGCTCATCTTATTATCTCTTATGATAGAAAATTAATTGACTTAATCTAAAGGTTTACACTGGCAGTATGTCACAGCTAAAGTTTACACAGTGACTGAGTATGCCTCAGGATGTTTGCTCTTTATAAATATTCTAGTCAAGATTCTAATGAAAAATCTCAAAATATCTGAGAAGATTTTATACATATTTGAACATAAGCATATTAAATTCCTTGTGGACAGTTTTTATCAACTATTTAGGAAATATTTCTGAGCCAGTAGTTTAGACTTCGCAGGTAGAAATCAAATGTGAAAACTCCGATTTTAGCCTAACATTCCAATTGGGAAGATGGTGTGCTTAGGTCCAATTCCCAATTAACACCCTGTCCATTTTCATGCTCTATTGAAGTCAATGAAGCATAAAATTCAGCAGGGTGTAAATTGAGAGTCTGTCTCAGACCTGTTCTTCTCATTAGGTAGCTTGGTTAGTTGGGGCGGTTTGAATATCATCTTTTGTAGCTGAGGAGCACTTTTTTAGAATGGTTGTTTGTAGTATTTTCCTCCAGATAGCTGAACTTACTCTAAACTGCTTAAGATAAGGTCGGATTTTCTCTTCCCCACGTGCACATGTGACATTTCAGAAACAGCTCATGCTTTCCCTATCAGCAGATCTTTGTACCATGGAGGAGCAGCACAGGATGCAAGGAAAGGAGACTTGGACAGCATTTTCCAAGTATGCAGTCCACCACATATTACCATCTCTGTAGAGCATTTGGGAGAAAATGAACAAAATAAAACATAACTGGAAAAAAAACTTAAGAGAACCTGGCTGACCAGTTATAGAGTGTTTTTCCTGTTGCTTGAGATTATTAAGCAAAGGTTCAGTTGGGTGGCAGAATTAAGGTACAACATAATTAAAATGTATCTCAGTCACTGCGCATGGATGCAAAGTTCCAACTTAGCTTTGGCATTAGCAAATCAAGTTCATGATGAGTACTATTTTTGTCATTGCAGTATACATCAGAAATAATTATGATTCAAGGAATCTGATGAAGAAAGTTGTCCCATTTTATGTGTAAGCTGATGCAGGTACACATTGTCTCAAAGCTAGCATTTCATTGCTCCTTAAAAATGACGATTGTGATTTTATGCTAGTTTCTGTAAATAAATATCACAAGTTTTCACTAGTTCTTAATTGATTGTAACATGAAATACAAAAATCTCATCAAAGGACCATTATTAGTTTTGCATCAGAAGCAATAATAAAATGCTGATGAACATTTAAGTGTTTGATTATTTTCATTTGCCGCAAATCGCTTCTCTAGCATAATTGTACCTTTTACAATGAATTGATTTAATAATTTTTAGCTGATCTCTATTCCATCTGTATAGTGTTTACCACAAATTCAGGCAAATTTAGAGGATGTATTGTGTCAGCTTCTCCATTGCTGTGTCACCACCAATGGCTAAGGGGTATGCTGCTTGCGAGACAGCTCTTCATCCAAGATATTGTATAAATATCAAATTTGAACTGAGGGAATGTGTGTGCATCAATGTAAGTAATGTTCCTGGAGGACATGAACAAAGACTTTTGAGAAGTAGCCAGAACTATGACCAATGGCATTGAACAATTGGATTGACAATGTCATTTATATTGTTATATCAACTTTATTAGGAGTTGTTTATAACGTGGAAAGACCATAATTTTATTTTAGTGTTATTTAAAATTGTGCTTTAAAACCTGCTTTTAAAAGATTGCTGCATGTTTTGAAAACCAATTAGCCTGACACATAAACAGGTCTTTGAATATATATTCATTGAAGTGGTTGCTGATGGAATAGAGCCAAGGTTTTCTGTGTACAGATGGGGCTGGGTCGCAACAAGAAATTGATTGGTCCATGTACTAATGACCAGTTATTGATTTTTGCCTGCCAACAATTATGAGGTTAGTTCTCAGTTATCAGAACTGCTTGGGAATGGGAGAAAGAGTGGGAGAGGTATTTTAATCACTATCGGCTTGGGAGTTCTCTACATTCACTTCAGTCAAAACCCATTGTAAACCTGAAAGAAGCCAATTCAGCTTTCCTTCAACAGTTTTTGTAAGCAATGACTTTTAACTGATCAGTCAAAGATCTTTTCTTTGTGAACCAGCCACAACGTATTTCTTGCAAAACATTAGAAGCATCTGAAGAGAGAAGACTGACAAGCAGCATTTTGAAATATAGCATCCCTGCAGTATGGAAGCAGGCCATTCAAACCATTTAGTCCACACAAACCCTCCAAAGTGCATTCCGCCCCAATCCCTATATTTCCCATGATTAATCCACCTAGCCTGTACACTACAGGCAACTTAGCAAAATCAGTCCACCTAAACTGCACATCTTTGGACTGTGGAAGGAAACCCATATAGGTTCAAAAGGAATGTGCAAGCTCTACACATATAGTTGCCCAAGGACGGAATGAAACCCAGGAGCCTAGCACTGTGAGGCAGCAGTGCTCACCACTGAGCAACATGTCACCCAAGCCACCATAATCATAGTGAAGTATCTCAGCAACCCAGGCACAAGAACCACTGAACTTCCTTCCAGCTTCCTCTGCCCATACCTATACTCACCTGCATTTTGTCTGAGTGTGTGCAACAGAGAATTTTATACGGAAATTACAGTTTTAGTTTGTTGCGTTATGTGTCAATAGTTTATAACTGTTACTTGTAGCCAGAGTCTAATTATTTGCAATCAAAATAATTCTTATTATGTATAGAAACCTGGTCTACACTTCCTGTCAAAATTGATCTGAAAATCTGTCAAATTGAGAAATTTTGGGCACATATTTCTAAAATTTTAAGTTTTTGTGACAACTTATGCAGTCGTGAGGCTTGATTTCCTGTGTGTTACCCCAATGGACCATGAAAACAGAAGAAAATTTGAGTAAGCACTTTGAAGATTTCTTGTGCAAGTTTCAAGTTCTAATTCATTAGTTCCTTTTTGTTCATATAGTTAGCAAGTTGGTGCATTGCCAGAATTAGTGCTTCTGGTTTAAAATTGGGCTATCCAATATCTATATCAAAAGCATTTGTAGAATATTAAATTGTCTACTATCATAATGAAGTTAGTAAAATTCCTTTGTTTGGTTGTAAAAACAATATTGTCAGAACCAATCTTGTTCTGTGCCAGATTGTTTTCTCAGAAGTGTATAGTTGGAAGCTGACGACTTCTAGATGTGCAGAGTTCCCACCTGAACCAAGTGTTATGAGCTTTGCAATTGCAAATCATTGTACTGATGATAGAACAGCAGTCAGACTTGGCATGTTCCCACAATTCTCCTGGGCCTTTTGCACTTAACTAGTAATCTTCAGAGCAACAATGAGATGCTGTGCAATAAAAGGGAAGAAAGCTTTTGATTAGGTTAGTTTCTGGTAAACCTGGAGAATAGAAGTGCACTTCCTGGCTCTCCAACTTGCTGTGGCCTTTCTCATGTCCTGAGGCCACCCCTCAGACACATTCTCCCCTCACAGGATCCACCTACAAGCTGCTCAGCATTGAAGATGTTGGAATTGATCAAGTACTGACTGGTGGCTCCATAGCTCCAATGCATAATTTCAAACTAACCTTAGTTCAGCATCTTCAGCCACATGTGTTGATCATGCCTTATATTTCGTGTCTAAAACTGACATGATTTGAATTTATCCCCTCCATGTCCTTAAACCATTCTACAGAAAACGTTTCTTCAAATTTAACATTTACTTTATCTTTTGCTGATTTCAAATGCGTAATGTCTAGAACTGAATTGTGAACACAATTTTTCTCTGCTAAAATAACCACAATCCATCATGGGTTTTAACATCTATAACAGATATCTCCTTAATCTTCTCTACTCTTTTCATTAACACCATCTTATTGAATCTCTCCATCTTCTTTGCTCCTTTCCTTGAGTCCATATCCATGGCCTTAATATTCTTCTAAACATATGCGCTTAAAGCTGGACAGCTTCTTTAATTATGTAAATAATGATTTGCATGGGAGTAACAGTCAAGGGAAACAAAAGACTGGCATTTGTGTAGGACCTTTAAGATCTCAAATCATCTCAAGGTCATTGGAGTACTTTTGAAGAATAGTCACTAACATACTATAACAAATGCATTAAAAAATCTGCACAGAACAAGAGCACTCATAAATATATGATAATTGTTTTACTGTGTATTTACCTGCTCATATCAGATCAGGAAAGACATCAAGGTAAGTAATAAATATTAAGATATTATATGTGATTGTGCAGCAAAGCTCTTGTTTCAAGTTTCTACAAGTCTGTCTCACATGATGAGTGAGCTCACAGTCTCAGCATATGTCAGAAACCCATTTGCATATTCATTAAAACCTATCGCTACAATCCCACCAAATACATCCTTAGTTTCCAACGTTGTTAACTTTAAGTATTTACCACTATCAATTCACTGAAAACATTTACTGAAGATATTCACATTTAACTGGAAGTATTTTCGACTCCCATTGTTTCACTCCGAAGTCTGTTATTTACAGAGTCAGTCACTATGGGGACATCACAATTCTTCCTGATTTTGTCATTCTAAATGTTACAGGAGGGTGATGATTTGTAGACTAACTTTGAAATGCTCTCAATAGCTGAAGTGAGAAGAGCAAGATTAGCAAGCTCATTCCAAACAATATGGTATTTAATTTGACAAGGTCCATCATAGTAACCTGGTCCAGAAGATAAAGTCACACGGGATCCATGGTGAGTTAGCAAGTTGGATACAAAATTGGCTTGGTCATTGAAGACGGAGGGTAGTTGTGACGGGTAGTTTTTTTTCTGACTGGAGGCTCTGACCAGTGGTGTTTCACAAAGATCAGTGCTGAGAACTCTGTTGTTTGCAATATATATAAATGATTTGAATGAAATGTAGGTGATTTGATTAGTAAATTTGCAGATGACACAAAAATTGTGTGTAGTGAGGAAGGTTATCAAAAGATACAGCAGGATATAGATCAGTTGGAAAGTTGAGTGCAGAAATGGCAGATAATGTTTAATCTGGAAAAATGTGAGATGATGCATTTTGGGAGGTCAAATGAAAGAGGAACGTAGATAGTAAATACCAGGATCTTTGGAGCATTGATATACAGAGAGATCTTGGGGTGCAAGTCCATTGCTGTCTGAAAGTTGTAACCCAAATGGTAAAAGTGGTAATGAAGATGTGCAGCATGCTTGCCTTCATCGATCAGGGCATTGAGTATAAAAGTTGGCTTGGCACATTGCAGCTGTGTAAGACTTTAGTTATGTCACATTTGGAGTCTTGTGTGCAGTTCTGGTCACCACACTATAGGAATGATGTGGAGGCCTTGGAGAGGGTGCAAAATAGTTTTACCTAAATATTGCCTGAGTTGGAGCACATTCTCTATAAGGAGAGTTTGGATAAACTTGGATTGGTTTCCCTGGAGGATTGGAGGCTGAGGGACGACCTGACAGAGGTACATAAAATTTATAAGGAGCATGGATAGGCTGTACAGTCAGAATCATGCTCCCAGGATGAAAGTGTCAAATACTAGAGGGCATTCATTCAAGGTGAGAGGAGAAAAGTTTAAAGGAGATCTGCGAGACAAGTTTTTTAAACAGAGGATGGTAGGTGCCTAGAATGCGATGCTAGGGGTGGTGGTAGAAACAGTAATATTTAAGAGGCATTTAGACAGACATATGAACAGGCAGGGAATGGAAGGATACAGGCTGTGTGATTAGTTTAGAATAGCATCGTGGTTGGCACATACAGATTGGGCCGAAGGTCCTATTCCTGTGCTGTATTGTTCTAGATTCTATGAAAGGACCGGTTGCCTCTGAGCACTTGCATTAGTATGAAGACCAATGGATCTTTCTTTCATATCTGTGGACAAAAAGATCATTTGACAATGAAATACCACAGAATAGTGAAGTTGTATTATTGATTAAGAGCTGGTAAGTCTCACTGTTCTTCTACCTTAGTAATACAATGACATTTTGAGTTTCTTGCCATGGTATTCGTAGATTTAGGACAAAGAGATGAATGAATTTGAGAGAAGAATGCAGAGTACCAATTCAGTTCTTCAAGAGACTCATACAAGAACAGTGAATCATTGATGAATATCTTTGCAGACAATCGTCCCTGCACTGAAAGATTTGCTGTTAAGACTGTTGAGACTCTGTATAAAAGGATAACATAAGATGAACTTTATCATTGAATGCTGTCATTTCTGACAGGCTAGGCAAGGTCGAACAATGTTCTTGATAAAAAGCGGAATGCATTCTCATGTTTCGGTATTGCTGAAAGACTTTCTGGTATGTGCAGAGTTTATTGTACTCTGTGATCGTGTATGATATGCAAGAAGATCCCATCAGGCTTGCTCTCATTGTGGATGGTTGAACGATCATTGTGACTACCTTGTACAATTGAGGATATTGGCACTTCCAATGCATTTTTAGTAGCCACATGCAGTGAATCCTCATTAGCAATTTTTTGTAACATAATCTTATATTTCTAGGAGTACATAAAGAGTTTTGCTCATCCTGACCTGGAAGAATTTCAGAGGCATCTTTTTTTGCTGCATTAATGGATGAATGCCAGGTACTGTAGAATTTTCATCTTGCAATGTCAAACTGCATCTGTTGGAGTTATCTTCTCTGGTTCATTCGCTGGGTGTGCCTCCTGTCAGTGGCTACTGTCTGACTTATTATGCCAGGATCCCCCGATGGATAGATGCCTCCAAGGACTTCAGTGAAAACTGTATAGGCTGACAGTGCATAATGCAGGCATGAGATTGATTTTGCACGCTGCTGAATAGCAAGATGCCTTGTCTGAGGACTGCTAAGCAGCAAGACAAGCTTCTGGATCAGTGGTGCTGGAAGAGCACAGCAATTCAGGCAGCATCCGACGAGCAGCAAAATCGACGTTTCGGGCAAAGGTCCTTCATCAGGAATAAAGCTTCCTGTTCATGTGTCTGCGCTAATTGGCATGGCAAGGCAAAACCAGGCAAAGCAGGGATGCAGTGAGCAAGCAGGCAGACATTAGGTAAACAAGAACAAAGAGAAAATGTGAGCAGCTCTGATATACAACCTGGTCTAATTCTTCAGTTGAGTCCTTGTCTCTGAGTGCAACGAGACATAGAGTCATTCAGCATAGAAACCTTGCGTCTATCCAGTCCATATCAATCATGATCCACTAATCCCACCTGCCTGCGCTCTGTCCATATCCCTCTAAACGTTTCTTATTCATGAATTTATTCAAATGTATTTCAAACGTTGTAACCGTACCTGCATCCACCATTTTCTCTGGCATGCACAAACCACTCCATGTAAAAACAAAGTCGCCCTTCATGTCTTTTTTAAATCTTTCGCTTCTCACCTTTAAAATATGCTCTCTCGGATTGAAGTCCCTGGCCATAAGGAAAAGACCCTTGTCATTCACTTTATCCATGTCCCTCATGATTTCATAAACCTCCCAAATGTCACCCTTCAACCTTCTGTGTTCTGGTTAAAAATGTCCCAGTCTCTCCAGTCCACGTTTGTATTTCAAATCCTCCAGTCCTGGTAACATCCTGGTTTTCTGAACCCTCTCCAGTTTAATAATATCCTTCCCATAACAGAATCCTTGCAGCAACCCTTCAATGCTAATTGCCAGTGTGACCTCCTATGCAAATCTGTGCTTCCAGAGTACCCTACCCATGTATTGGAGAAGTGCCACGATGGTCATGAAATGTTGGCATAATGCCAGATTCCAATGTCAGTGGATGAGGTCTAGGTGTGGCTGGGGCCTGTGGATGATGCCTTAAGATGCTTATTTGGTAGTTTGCAACACACAAGTCCTTCAGAGCAATAGCAAATTGAACTGTCATCCACTGTGAGATCAGCTTTGCTACACTTCTCATCCGATGCTGCCACAGTCTTGCCGTAGCTGACAACACTTAGTCCCTTACAAGATTCCACTCTATTGCACTTCATATTGCTGTTTGTCGGGGATTGCTGTGTGTAAATGGGCTGTTGAATTTCCTACATTACAACAGTGACTATAATTCAAAAGTGTTTAATTGGCTGTAAAGCATTTTAGGACCATGTGCAACCATGAAATGTGCTATGTAAAAGCAAGTCTGTCTATCTTTCTATTCTACTCCCATAATTTAACATGAGCAATAAACTTTGGCCTGAACATTGGAGAGCACACTACCATACTTGTTTGAAATGGTCACATCCATCAAGAAATTATGATACTATGTGTAATTTCTTTATGGCTTTAATAATTTACAGTTCTATCTTTAAAGTTTTTGTATATCTAAATGATTATGTCTCTCTGCCCTTCATTTGCTTTAAGAACTTTTTACATTTATTTTACATTTTCTTGGACTGCTTTTGGTGAATCCCTCAAGGATTCATACCTCATATGGATCCCCTTTCACAAGAAACATTGGGTGAAATGAACCTTTGTTGATATCCTGAAATCGCATGAAGGATCTGCCATGGAATTTGGGCTTGTTAAGTGAGTTTGCAATAAGTTAACAGAAGGAATAGAATGTGGAAAATGGGAGGCTCCTCGCTTTGGTTGGTAGAATAGCAAAATAGGTGTTTTGCAAATGGTGAGAAACTATTAAATATTCAGACAAATTTGCATGTCCTTTTATGTGTAACACTGAAAATCAAAATACAGATAGAGTGCAATTAAGAAGTCAACTTGTATTTTGGCCTTTATTACAAGGGTATTTGAATATAAGATTAAGGATTCTTACGGAATTCCTATAGACCTTAGTTACACCATCCCTGGAGAACTGCGGACTGATTAGATTTGATTCCCTCCAGTATGGAAACAAGCCCTTTGGCCCAGCAAGTCCGCGCCGACCCTCCAAAGAGTAAGCCACCCAGACCCATTTCCCTCTGACTAATGCACCTAACACTGTGGGCAATTTAGTACGGCTAATTCACCTGATCTGCACATCTTTAGACTGTGGGAGGAAACCGGAACACCTGGAGGAAACCCACTCCGACACGGGGAGAATATGCAAACTCCACACAGACAGTCACCCAAGGCTGGGATTGAACCCGGGACCCTGGTGCTGTGAGGCAGCAGTGCTAATCACTGAGTCACCATGCCGCCCTATGGTCTCCTTACTTAAGGAAAGATATATTGCCATGGAGGAAGTGAAATGAAGGTTCGTTAAAGCGGTCCCTGAGATGAGAAATCGTCCAATAGGAGTGATTGGCTAAAATATTCTCTGGAGCATTGGACAATGAGGTAGCTTGCTTGAAATGTGTAAGATTCTGGGAGGAAATGGTGGGGGTAGATCGTGTGAAGCTGGTTCCACAAGTAGGAGGGTCTTGAACTGGTCAGCATAGTCTCAAGATAAGAGGTGAGTTATTTAAGACTGAGCTGAGAGTTGTAAAATTCTGAACATCTCTAACCAGAGGACTGTGGATGCTCAGATATTGAAGGTATTCAAGGCTGAGATAGAAAGATTTGAACTCCAAGTGAATCAAGGAAAATGGCATTCAGATGGAAAAGTAGAATTGAAGTTGAAGACCAATTATGACCTTGTTGAATATCTGGGCATAATTAAGGCCCATATGGCTCAGTCTTGTTCCTATTTTCTATGTGGTTATGAAGTAAACAATCTGCAGCTTTTATACACAGCATTATATCTTCTTTTCCATTCAAGTTACTGTTTGTATTTTTGTATAACATACGATCAGTTTATTTTCTTTGTTAATAAGTTAGCCCAAGTTTTAGATAATGAGGTCTCTTGCAGTGTGCCCTGTTTTAACGCTTCCTTGTGCACTTTTAGATTTTGATATTTTGTGCTCACAATTATGCAGGAAATGCAAGTAGATAATGGCAAAATGAATAAATAGGATCAATAGGAACAACAGGACAAACAACATAAATAACATTCTAAAGGTGATGTGCTGATGAATACACCTGAACATAAAAGAACACCAATGTGTTTTATTGGTTCTATTGCATTTGCTTTAGGGATGGGCAACAAGTGCTGACAATAAATCCCCTGAATGATTAAATTGAAGTGCTATTCTTTAATATTCCCCTTTTGCTGTTAGCTGAGATGGAGGCAGTCTACTGATCTTGCTATCCCACAATATGACACAATCTGGATGGCCACCCACCTTGGTCCTGGGGTACCCCAGCATGCCAAGGTCTGGCTGCCTATCTTTCCTTCAGTTCTTGTTTCTGAGGGTTGGACCCTTTGGATTGGTAAAAGCTGCAAGGCAAAGTATTGCAGTGGTTTGCTGTTAGCATGACTGATATCATAGAGTCTACCACCTTCTCAGGTGGTTGATTCCACACATGAACCACTCTCTGTGTAAAACAAAATTGCCCCCAAGTCCTTTTCAAATCTTTCTTCTCTCACCTTAAAAATATGCCGCCTAGTCTTGAAATCCCCTATCATGGAAAATGACACCTGTCATTCACCTTATCTGTACCCCTCATGATTTTATAAATATCTATAAGGTCACCCCCTTAACCTCCTAAGCTCCAGTGAAAATAAGTCCCAGCCTACTTTAATGTCTCAAACTCCCCATTTCCCATAACCTCCTGGTAAATCTCTTCTGAGCCCTTTCCAGCTTAATAACATCCTTCCTATGACAGGGCAACCTGATCAGGGCACATTAGTCCAAAAGAGACCTCATCAACATCCTGTACAACCTCAATGTGACATCTCAACTCATATACAGAAAGGCCTGAACATTGATGACAAGTGTGATCTGGACATTCTTCCACTCTTAATATAGTACATGCCATCAGGCACATTGCAAGGATTTACAGGCTTGTAAGCAACCTGTGTGGCCACTTTGCAAATACACTTTCCATGGCCAACAATTCCTGATGGGGGACTCGAACCTGAAGCTTCTGGCTCAGCTCTAGGACCACCTTTTACACAAAAGTCTAAATCACTAACATATGTCAGGAAGTACAAGGGTTCCAACACTGACCCCGAGGAACTCCACTACGAAACAACACCAGTCTGAAAAATACCCATTAACTGTTACTTATGCTGGAGGACAAAGTAGATTAGTTTATCTGATAATTGCAGATCAGTGTTATGAAGTAGATCATGCTGTGAAAAATTTCTTGAGTGTGCATGTTAGGGCAGAATTACAGACACATCGTTCACACTTGAGTTATTGAATTGTCTGTGTAATTCCACTAAAGGTCACATTGTGACGTATGTGTGTTAAATTTCCTCTGTGCGACCAAATATAAACCAAAAATTAACTTGTCATGAAGAAATTCTGTCATTTCCAAAATGGAAGAAAGCAGCCAAGGCATGTATTTTGACCACATTATTTTATGTACAAATATTCTATTCTCAGTCAATTGACAGATAGAGAAAAGCTCATTCCACCAAAAGCCCTAATTAAAGGCCCAATGGAAACAATTTCAAGCAAAGATTTTGAGTTAGAATTGGTAAACTCTTGAGGAAATTTGTGCATTCTTGAGCTCACAGTGTGATATTGAGCTGCAAAAATTAAACAGCATGTTTTAGTTTTATCTCTGAGCTGCACTGATTTAGTTGATCTTCAAAGCCACAGCAAAAGATTGGTACTGTAATTGACTACAACGTTCCCAAAATGGAGAAGGTGGAAGCTCAATATTGTTGTCTAAGACCTTTGCTGGATGAAATATCAAATGAGGACAGGATTGAGATCTCCAGACAGGCACTCCGAAAGCTAGTGCTTCCAATTAAACCTTTTGGACTATAACCTGGTGTTGTGTGATTTTTAACTTTGTATACCCTAGTCCACCACTGGCATCTTCAAATCAGGATTGAGATCCACTATGGTGCTGCCCATTGTATGACAATGGACCCTCATTCCCAACCTGCCTCCCTTGTGAAGTACAGATGTCTGAATGGGATACCAAAAACTCATCAACAGGATACCAAAAGACATCATGTTATTGTCCCCACAGCAATGTCGCATTATGAGGAAGGAAAATAATTGAGAGGAATACAGGCTATTGTAGCTAATGATCCAGCAGTACATTTTTTTTTTGCATTATGGGCAACACAATGTGAATCCATTGTCAATTCTATGGGTCTGACAACTGGCATTGTGCGAAGTGCTGATTAGCAATTCAGCAGCAACATACGGCAAATCTAGTCCTAAATTCACAGCAAGAGCCCTGTGAAGTTAATGCCAAATTTACTCTAAGAAAATCCATTTGATTTTTAATCCAGCATAATGTTTAGCTGTGATAGGAGTAAAATCTGCAAAGAACACTGAGTAGCTATGCTTTAAGCCTTGATTGACAGCTTTATTCTGGATTTTAATCTATTCTGAATTAAATACATTGAATAAATTGTTCAAATTTAGTTTACTTTTCTATTGCATGAAAAGGCAATGTCTATATCCCAATGCAGAATTTAAATCAACTGCAGAAATGAAATGATTTGAGTAAGTCTCATGTAAACAGTCTGATTTGACTCTGTTCGCATCTGTCCTATTCTGCAAATAATACAAGCATCAAACTGTAATTTGACGCTGTTCTGTGTGCATTCTGGTGCTGGGAGAAGGTGCTGCACTACAATGTGAAAGCTAAGAGATTGAATTCAATTCAGATCAATATAATCAGAATTGAATTTGATCTCCCTTCTCCCATTGTAAAACAACTATTACTCAACAAGAGTCAGAACAGCTTTTAATATTCTACATTCGGTATTCCAGTCAACAAAGGTGCTCCAAACGCTTTAACAACAGTGCAGAAATGTCTGTTGCAGTCTTCAAATACAGCCGTAATTAACTTTGAAAGAATTAGACAATACAGATAATCCTATAATAAACTTCTAATTTACAATTCTTCCTGCATACTTGTAAAATTTCTACTGCAAATATTGCCACCCTCCAGTTTCCTGTTTCATTTTTTTTTATTTACAATTACCAAGGTGGATGAGGTATTCATGCTGAAGCAGTAGGGGAACCATAATTTATACTTAATGATTAAATGGTTTATAACCAAAGTCTTTGAATGTGCAAGTTAACTGTGTAAGCCGCAGAAATGATTTATGTCCCAGACAAATTAAACGAATACTTATCAATGACAAGCAGTACATAAAATACTTAATTTAGTAACCTGCACATTCTCCTGAACCTTACTTGTTCAAAAGAGAATATGACTAAGCATTTGAAAAAGATCAAACTGGCAACGTATCACATGGTATAATCCTGTACCTAATAACTACCCCAGGAATATTCCAAATCAACACAAGTTGCCTGGATTCAAAGGAAATCATTGCAAGTATTTTGAGTAACATTACTATATTTATGGAGTTGGTTGTTGTGATTTGAAGCAAAACATAAGTAAGAATAACAGTTTAGAACTGTAACATTGAGTATTTCTGGATACATGAAATTTTCAGTAGGTGCAGGAATCAATTAATAAAGCAAAGAAACAACAAACTGGTTCTGTGCTTTGGTATACAATGACAGTGGTAGAGCAGTGAGATTGGAGGGATAGCAATTTGCTGTGACTGTAATCTGTGCTTTGGACAGATTTTTCTATCGTATTGACAGAGGCTACATCTTTTTGTGTTGCACTAAGTTGACATAAGATTTAAAAATCTAACCTATTAACAGCTAAGAAAGAAGTACACTTGCCAAAGAGTTAAAAACTGACAAGTGCAATAAAGGCGATGGCCTCACTGTTTAACCTCTCACCCTTGATTATTTTAAAAATCACACAACACCAGGTTATAGTCCAACAGGTTTAATTGGAAGCACACTAGCTTTCGGAGCGACAATCACCTGATGAAGGAGCGTCGCTCCGAAAGCTAGTGTGCTTCCAATTAAACCTGTTGGACTATAATCTGGTGTTGTGTGATTTTTAACTTTGTACACCCCAGTCCAACACCGGCATCTCCGAATCTTGATTATTTTAGTTTATTTTGATGCCAGAAAAAAACTTGCTTTGTGAGTGAAGCCATATATTCAAGATTACTCAGCCTCTGATAGTGAATGCTTTGTCTAGTTTTAATTCTGTGAGTACTATAATCAAAACACTGTCCAAAAACCTACTCGTTGCTCATTCTGCATTATTTGTTTTCAATGAAGAAGTAACAGTAATGCAGTAAAAAAGGCTTTTTTGGTGCAAACCATACTTGGAATTTGCATATCTCAAGTGCAATGAAATAGGGGCAATGCAAGTGCATCTCGTTTGGAGGTTCAAGAGAAGAAATTGAAGCATTAATGCTGTCTCATTTCTTGTGGCCAACCATTGGCTCCAGCTTGAAAGGATCCAGATATGAAAATCAGCTGTAAATATATGCTTGGCCAAGATGTCCCAAATGGTTGAACAGTCTACAGAATGGACAACTTCATGAGGTATTGAGGACTGTCAGTCCCCTTGCAATCAGAAACAAAGAAGTTAAATTAGATGAAAGGAATGGAACGTATGTATCTGACTATAATATGTTATGGTTGCTTCATATTTGATAGTTTTTGTGAACTTGAGTTTGAAGGATTGTGGATACCTGTTTCTTTTTTAAATGTGGTCAATAAAGGTGCAGTTGAGGTATTTTTAATAAACTCATAAAAGATAAAAAAAAGTTGATTTTTAACAAAGCATTTAAGTCAAATATCGAGAAAGCACAATATTGGGCATATCTGGAGCTGGCTAAGATAAATAAATTTATGTGTGGCTTGTGGAGTAGTGCATGTAGAGAAAGATGGTGTATTCCTCTTCCATCGTTATCATAACAAATAGAGGATGCATTGGACAAAATATTCGAGAACTCTCTGGATTCTGTAAGGGTTTTGTTGGATTAGAACCACATTATGTGATAGCCTGTTCAAGAGGTGATGGAGAAAGAAAGTAAAACTATAGACCAGTTAGCTTTACATCTGTCATTGGGAAAGGCTAGGATCCATTCCTAAGGAAGAAAAAGCAGGACATTTATAAAAGCTGAACATAATCAGAGACAACATGGTTTTGTGAAAACGAAAAATGTTGAGAAGATGATTCCACATTGCAGTAAACGTGAAAGAGGGGACATTGTTACCATATAAGGGAGCATTCATTTAAATCTGAGATGCACAGGAATATTTTTTCTCTCATACATTTGTGAATATCTGAAATTCTCTTCCTCAGAGAGATGTGGAGGCTATGTAACTTTTAAAGAAGAGGTAGATAAACTTTTGAAATACTGAAGAGTTAATGACTATGAGGGTTGAAACTTTATTGCTGGAACAGCACAGCAGGTCAGGCAGCATCCAGGGAACAGGAGATTCGACGTTTCGGGCACAGGCCCTTCCTCAGGAATGAGCAGAGAGTGTTCAGCAGGAGAAGATAAAAGGTAGGGAGGAGGGACTTGGAGGAGGGGCGTTGGAAATGTGATAGGTGGAAAGAGGTCAAGGTGAGGGTGATAGGTCGGAGTAGGATGGAGGCGGAGAGGTCAAGAAGAAGACTGCAGGTCAGGAAGGCAGTGCCGGGCTGGAGGGATCCGGCTGAGACAAGGTGGGGGGAGGGGGGATGAAGAAACTGGTGAAGTCCAAGTTCATCCCCTGCGGTTGGAGGGTTCCCAGTCGGAAGATAAGACGCTCCTCCTCCGACCGTCGGGTTGTTGTGGTTTGGCGGTGGATGAGTCCAATGACCTGCATATCCTCGGTGGAGTGGGAGGGGGAGTTGAAATGCTGTGCTACAGGTTGGTTGGGTTGGTTTGTCCGGGTGGCCCAGAGGTGCTCTCTGAATCGCTCCGCAAGTAGGCGGCCTGTCTCCCCAATATAGAGGAGGCCACACCGGCTGCAGCGGATGCAGTAGATGATGTGGGTGGAGGTGCAGGTGAATCTGTGGCGGATATGGAAGTTTCCTTTGGGGCCTTGGAGAGAAGTGAGGGGGGAGGTGTGGGCGCAAGTGTTGCACCTCCTGCGGTTGCAAGGGAAGGTGCCGGGAGTGGAGGTTGGGTCGGTGGGGGGTGTGGATCTGACAAGGGAGTCGCGGAGGGAGTGGTCTCTACGGAAAGCTGATAGGGGAGGGGAGGGAAATATATCCTTGGTGCTGGGGTCTGTTTGGAGGTGGCGGAAGTGACGGCGGATGATGCGCTGTACATGGAGATTGGTGGGGTGGTAGGTGAGGACCAGTGGGGTTCTGTCCTGGTGGCGGTTGGAGGGGCGGGGCTCAAGGGCGGAGGAGCGGGAAGTGGAGGAGATGCGGTGGAGGGCACCGTCGACCACGTCGGGGGGGAAATTGCGGTCCTTGAAGAAGGAGGCCATCTGTGTTGTACGTATTTTGAACTGGTCCTCCTGGGAGCAGATGCGGCGGAGACGAAGGAATTGGGAGAATGGGATGGCGTTTTTACAGGGGGCAGGATGGGAGGAGGTGTAGTCCAGGTAGCTGTGGGAGTCGGTTGGTTTGTAGTAGATCCAGGTAGCTGTGGGAGTCGGTTGGTTTGTAGTAGAAACCATTCTCCCAATTCCTTCGTCATCCCATTCTCCCAATTCCTTCGTCATCCCATTCTCCCAATTCCTTCGTCATCCCATTCTCCCAATTCCTTCGTCTCCGCCGCATCTGCTCCCAGGAGGACCAGTTCAAAATACGTACAACACAGATGGCCTCCTTCTTCAAGGACCGCAATTTCCCCCCCGACGTGGTCGACGGTGCCCTCCACCGCATCTCCTCCACTTCCCGCTCCTCCGCCCTTGAGCCCCGCCCCTCCAACCGCCACCAGGACAGAACCCCACTGGTCCTCACCTACCACCCCACCAATCTCCATGTACAGCGCATCATCCGCCGTCACTTCCGCCACCTCCAAACAGACCCCAGCACCAAGGATATATTTCCCTCCCCTCCCCTATCAGCTTTCCGTAGAGACCACTCCCTCCGCGACTCCCTTGTCAGATCCACACCCCCTACCGACCCAACCTCCACTCCCGGCACCTTCCCTTGCAACCGCAGGAGGTGCAACACTTGCGCCCACACCTCCCCCCTCACTTCTCTCCAAGGCCCCAAAGGAAACTTCCATATCCGCCACAGATTCACCTGCACCTCCACCCACATCATCTACTGCATCCGCTGCAGCTGGTGTGGCCTCCTCTATATTGGGGAGACAGGCCGCCTACTTGCGGAGCGATTCAGAGAGCACCTCTGGGCCACCCGGACAAACCAACCCAACCAACCTGTAGCACAGCATTTCAACTCCCCCTCCCACTCCACCGAGGATATGCAGGTCATTGGACTCATCCACCGCCAAACCACAACAACCCGACGGTCGGAGGAGGAGCGTCTTATCTTCCGACTGGGAACCCTCCAACCGCAGGGGATGAACTTGGACTTCACCAGTTTCTTCATCCCCCCTCCCCCCACCTTGTCTCAGCCGGATCCCTCCAGCCCGGCACCGCCTTCCTGACCTGCAGTCTTCTTCTTGACCTCTCCGCCTCCATCCTACTCCGACCTATCACCCTCACCTTGACCTCTTTCCACCTATCACATTTCCAACGCCCCTCCTCCAAGTCCCTCCTCCCTACCTTTTATCTTCTCCTGCTGAACACTCTCTGCTCATTCCTGAGGAAGGGCCTGTGCCCGAAACGTCGAATCTCCTGTTCCCTGGATGCTGCCTGACCTGCTGTGCTGTTCCAGCAATAAAGTTTCAACTTTGATCTCCAGCATCTGCAGACCTCACTTTCTCCTCCTTAATGACTATGAGGAGCTGGTATGAAAGAGACTTTGTGGCCTATGGTAGATAAGCTGTGAACTCACAGAATAGTGGACCTGTTTTGAAAAAACAAATATTGCCTCCTGCTCCTGTTTCTTATGTTCTCATGAAGTTTGCCTATTGCCATCTTGGCATGGGATCCCAGTCGGCTTCTGTCAGATTTGTCGGCATTTGGTATGGAGCCAACTAGATTGCATAATGAGTGTCTTGCCACAGAGTAAGGACACATATAGGAAATTATTTTGTGACAGTAGCTGATTCATTGGTTCTAAAACATTAATGGCAAATCATCACAGGCATTGTCAGAAAACAGTTGCTAAAGTGATATTTAAAGGAATCCCCTTCTACAATAAGCTAAATCACTGATTCATCATTTCCAACTAGTTGGATAGCTTTTAACTCTTTTTGTAATGATTTAATATATTCATAATCAACTTTTTGTAGAGATTGAGCAACCACATTACCATAATAATTCTGTCCAGGTGTTGCCTTCGCTGGTTCAACTTTATATTTTTCCTGAATCAACCTGTTCAAAAATGCACCACTGGAGCAGGTGGGACTTGTACCTGGACATTTTGGGTCAGAGATACTACCACTGCACCACAAAGCCATCTGCTGGCTCCATTGGTTGTTCCCAGCACCTTCAGGCAATCTGTTCTGATGATAATGGCATGGTGGCTCAGTGGTTAGCACTGCTACCTCACAGTGGCAGGGACCTGGGTTTGATTCCACGCTCTGTGACTATCGGTGTAGAATTTACATGATCTTCACATGTTTGCATGGGCTTCCTCTGGGTGATGTTTCCTTCCACAATCCAAGGATTTGCAGTGTAAGTGGATTGGTCATGGAAAACATGGGATTATGGGGGTAGGGCTAGGGGGTGGTGGTGGGGGATGTGGGTTCTGGGTATGAACACTCTTTGGGGGTGGGGGGGGATCTGTGTGGAATTGATGTACCGAATGGTCTGCTTACAGACTATATGATGACTTGGCTAAAGGACTGATTGGCCTAGTTCACAAAGATCATGGACTAAATCTACCTTGGCTCCCGAGGACAATTCAAATTGGTCACACATGCTCAGGAGTCTGCACGTTCACAGTGGATCTGAGCAGAAAACAGCAATGTCATTCATGTACAGAGAGGTTTTGACCTGCAGGCCTCTTCTGCCTGGAATAGTCACCCCTCTCAGGCTCACATCCTTTGTGACAGCCTCGGCAAAAGCCTCTATACGAACATGCAGACAAAGCAGGAGAGAGTGTGCAGTCCTGCCGAACTCCAGGTCTGATCAGGGAGCTTCCTGTTGATTGAGGCTGCATGAATGATGTTGGTATAGGGCAGTTGGTCCAATTGTAGATTCCCTCCCAAAAGCCGATTTTGGAGAGCATGCCTCTCATGTAGGTTTGTAACATCCTGTCAAAGGCTTACTCCTGGTCCATGATGATGAGGCAAGCATCCATTCCCCCTGTCCTGCATGTAGGCGATCCAATCACTGAGGCTGTCAGAGATCATCTGCCTGCTACAGGGTAGGTTTAGTCGGGGTGAATCAGCAATCCCAGAGCAGACCTGACCTGGTTGGCTATGACCTTAGATCAGACTTTGTAACCTGCATTCAGTGAAATTGGTTACAAATTTTTAACTTCCTTCCTATCTTCATTCTGCTTTTAGATGAGGATGACGATACCTTTCCTCATGGAGTTAAAAATCACACAACACCAGATTATAGTCCAGCAGATTTATTTGGAAGCACTAGCTTTCAGAGCACTGCTCTTTCATCAGGTGGTTGTGGAGTGTAAGATCCTAAGACACAGAATTTATAGAAAAAACATTTACAGTGTGATGTAACTGAAATTATATATTGAAAAAGACCTGGTTTGAATTTGTACTTGCAGAATTGCATTGTACTTTGCTCAAAAACTGCATGAATCCATGTAAGATTCTGTAAATCTATTTTCTAGATTAGAATCAGTCTGACCATTGTGGCACAGACAGCCTCACGCAGGGCAGCTCACACCTTAAATGCATTTTCTGGGATGACATGACACCAATTGTTAAAGTTCACTTGAGAATGTAACTTTTAAATGTTCTGCGATCTACATATGAAATAACTGAAACCAACGTCTTCATTCTAAAAGATGAAAGATTTAACAAACAATCCAGGTCTTTTTCAATATATAATTTCAGTTACATCACACTGTAAACTTCTTTCTATAAATTCTGTGTCTTAGGATCTTATACTCAACAACTGATGAAGGAGCAGCAGTCTGAAAGCTAGTGCTTCCAAATAAACCTGCTGGATTATAACCTGGTGTTGTGTGATTCCTTATTCCTGATGAAGGGTTTTTGCCCGAAACGTCGATTTCGAAGCTCATTGGATGCTGCCTGAACTGCTGTGCTCTTCCAGCACCACTAATCCAGAATCTGGTTTCCAGCATCTGCAGTCATTGTTTTTACCTACCTGATTCTTAACTTTGTACACCCCAGTCCAACACTGGCATCTCTAAATCATTGCCTCATGGAATCGCACATGCTACCTGCCAGAAGTGTACATCATATACCTCCAGTAGGTCCTGACCACTCAAGTCCCAAAGACGTAAATAATACTTGGCCAGTAAGCCGTTGCTTCCAGGAGGACCATGGTTTGATCATCAAGAGATAGCAGCTGGTCTAGCCTCTCTTGCGTGCTGTCGTCTGGCTCTCCGTGATAGAAGATAGGAATGATTGGAAGGCTGCCCTGTCTGAGGACTTTGTGCCATACAGTCTGGTATAAAAGGGTTTGCTGATCCTCAGGATGTCATTCTGCGATGATGTTACCGAGCCTCGTTTTTCCTCAGGCTGCTGAACACAGAGCTCTCCCTGTGCACCTTCTGGAAGAAGAAGCATGAGCACGTCTCATCCTGCTCCATCTTGGAGGCCTCCGAGGCAGAGGGCGAGGCTTGCTGGCTCCTCACCTCCTGGAGATCCTCTGTGACATCAACCCCCATCGTCTGCAGCAGATGTAGGTTCTGCATGCTTTTCTGGAGTTTGGTCAGTTTTCCCAATCTCCTCCCTCACCTTCCGAACACCTTTGAGCATAAGGAACCACTTGATGTTCCCCTTGACTGTTTCCCACCAGTCTGCTTGAGATTCAAAGAAGGCCTTCATGGTTCTCCAACCTGTGTAATCCCTTTTGAGCTCCTCAATGTTTTGTGGGTTCAACAGTTTCATGTTCAGCTTGCACATTCTCTTGCCAAATCACTGGACATTCTGTAGGTGACAGTGAGGACTGCAGATGATGGAGATTAGAGTTGAGAGTGTGGTGCTGGAAAAACACAGCAGGTCAGACAGCATCTGAGAAACAGGAAAATCAATGTCTCAGGCAAAAGCCCTTCATCAGGAATGAATCAATGACAGTCAGCCAGCAGGAGGCAGTTGTCAGAGAAGAACACTGGCTTGCCATTGGTGGATCTCAGGGCACAAACAGGAAATCTATCCTTGAGCGGATAGACCCGTCTGGCCATGACCAAGTGTATCTACACTGCATTCCATCTGCAAGCATGCTGAAAGTGTCATGCAGCCTGGCAAGGTTATCCATTTCCATCGGGAATCTGGACATGGCGTCCGGTTTGCTCTGAGCCCGTCCAGATTGTCCATCCATATCAATGATGCAGTTGGAGTCTCTGGCCAGAATGACCAGCTTGGAAGTCGCCAGTAGCAGTGGAAGCTACTGTAAGCTGGTCAGCCGCTCATTCTTTACCTCTGGGGCATACATGGTGTCAGGGGAGTGTGTCTGCACATAACATCTACTACAAGGACAAGACTGCCATCCACCTACTTAACTTCAGAGATGATAGAGTTGCCTCCTCACAGCAGAATACCCTAGCCAAAGGAACGGCGATCAGTTGCCTGACTCCTGCCCCGTGCCATGAGAATGTGGTGAGGTTGTTGCATGTCTGACATGAAATTCTGTGGACAGGGTGCAGTGGGGTTGTGGGCACCACATCTTGAGCATAACCTAAGGTGTTGGTCACTGCTGTCCAAGATAGTTGCCCAGAGGTGCAAATGAGGTGAGTCCGGTACCTGATACCTGGTACGAGCTACCTGCTGTGACTTTCATGTCAGCACTTGTTGCCATTGAGTTTCTCTCTGTTGTGTGCGAGAATCGGAAACTGAACATAAATGAGGTGAGATATTGCACAAATTACATGTAATTGTATGCAAATCAACTTATTGCGGCTCATTAGTGAAATTCTCATCTTGCTGTTCAAATCGCAATTGTAAGAACTGACTTCTTTTTCTCGATGTTGCGAATGCGACAGGGGATATGCAGAAAGGTTGTTTCCCCTTGTTAGACAGTCTATGACTTGAAGGTTCAAGTTCCAATCAATGGGGCACAAATATAAGACCAAGATAAAGAGGAATGCCTTTTTTCAGAGGGCTGAGAATCTACGGAATTCTTTACCACAGAGGGATATCAATGCTCAGGGAAGCAGATGTTTTAATCAATAAGGGAATCAAGGATGGAGGGGATAAGGCAGGAAAGTGAAGCTGAGATTTTCAGATGAGCCATGATCTCGTTGAATGGTGGAGCAGATTCGATGGGCCAATAGAACTATTTCTGCTCCTACATCATGTGGTCTTATGGCTTAATACTATTTTTCTGATCTCACCTTATTTTCCCAGCTGACTCACCATTGCCCACATTCTTCAGATGCGAGGAAAATGTAGCCTAATAAGTTGCAACCAAACACACACAAAAGATGTAGGAGTGCAAATCTTATACATAATAGCAAGAAAAATAAGAGACCAAAAAAAAACACTGTAGACTGTCTTTTTAAAGTTGGGAATCATTAGACTTTTGACCTCGTGGGTCACTTGCTGTCTGACAACCTCCACAAAAGGAGGGTCAACCACCTCTTAATAGCTTCATGGAAAACCTAACGTTCATATCAAAGTCATGAAGTGGCCTGTCTGAGTATGTGATGGGATCTACACATCACATGATTGAGTGGGTCAAAGGTTTCATTTGCCTGATGTTGCCAGAGGATGGATTACAGGGGGGTGGCTGCTTTAAAAAAAGATTTCCATCCTACCACAACAAAAATTGCAGCTACTGCTCAGTTCCCTCAGTTTTAAAATGGTTTACTCAATTCTTTTACAAGGTAGCTCAGAATTATTTTCACCCTTTGTTGATTGTACTGTTTCCAGAGAGAACAGAATGTGGACACTTTTTTTATATGTGAATGGTATTTGTTATAAAAAACTGCATGACCTACCATTGTCAGGCACTTAAGATGTCAAAAACTGTCTGTCACTTGATGTAATTCAGTGTTTCCAATGATGGATTTCTGTATTACTTAATTTTTGTGAGTTTTGGCTGGACATCAGCCAGGACCTTATATCAAAGATACAACTTTTGATGACACACAGCATAAAAGCGTTGTATTTTTCTGATGCGAAGAATATGTTACTTCCTGCATATTTTAATTTTGCACATTATTACTCATGATAATGTGCAACATTTGTGTCACATTCTGATGTTATATCAAGCTTATCAGCAATTAAGAAAAAATATGATACTAGTGATATGGAATATTCCAGGGACTGAAATGGTAAAGATCCTGTTATGTTTCATGTATCAATGTCAGGAAAAGTCAGTTCTGTGCAATTTACTAATTATTGCAAATTATTCTGTTTTGCAGTTGAGCCACCTTTTCTGATGAAATGTAAGTTCAAGTTATCTTGGGTTTAATTGTAAGAACAATTATTCTGAAAGACATTAGTGCAGTACTAGAGTGTTTGGGTTGTTTAATTATTTTCCATTGTATTTTCCTGTAATTAGACTGAAATAAACTCCTAATATTTCATTTTAGAATGATGACTTATAAATTCTTAATGTATAAACATTCATGTTAAAATAAGTCAAATATATAGAAGCAATAAAGCACAATCTTTTAATATTACTTTGCTTGTGACAGATTCTGCCTTTTTAAATTAAATAATGCATTGTACAATAAAAATGTAGAAAACATTTTATTTCCTCACAATTGAATAGTGTTGTTCTCAATTATATGCAAGCAAAGCATCTCAGATCATATGTCGAAGATTAAAATGTTGATACAATTATAGACATGTTATAGAACTAATTAAAAAAACTGATATACCTCTGTTTATACAAGGACAATTCAAATTCTTTGTTAAATTTTAGTATTCTGATACATCAGCTGATGCTAATGCTAGTAATGAATAATGTCTCCCTTAACGACAATCTTGTCATATTATTTTAACTCTGTAGCAGCCCATACACATCTCCCACCACAACATATGTAGCTTGTAAGTCCTATTCAGAGAGCCAGCATGCATTTTAAATTTTCACAGAACTCCATATGTATGAAAGCGATGCTGATATTTGGTTCCATTATTTCTAGTCAATATATCTGATCAAGCTGTGGAACAGGGGTGATAGTTTCATTAGAAACCTAAATCTGAATGTTAGTTTACAGAACTGAAGTCATTTTAATGACCGCTTTTATTTATGTAGATGTTACTTGCACGATCTTGATTTCTCAGTGCTATAAAGATGTGACTTTGTTCATTTTAAATTTCACAAACTATCCTGGGGTTTTCAATAAATTGTATCTGTTTGATGTGCACTCCACGAACAGAATACTGTTCAAAGCATGACGTGTAATGTATTTGATATATAAGCAAAGAGATCGTCTGAACTGATAAATAAGCTACCTGGAAATGAAATCTTCACTTTAATTTCTAAGGGGACTACAAAACATACAAGTTCCCATGGGCGTGAAGAAGTGAATTGAATTTTTCCTCTGATTTTTAAGTGCACCAACCATATTTTCTTGTTCAAAAATAAAAAAGAGTAAACAACGGCTTTGATTCATCAAGTAAAAAAGAAGCGTTACGATTGCACATTGATTGCAATTAATGATATGATTTGTATTTCCTTCAGGTCAAAGTTATTCCACCAGATTGTACACATTTTGTGTTTCCCAATTAATATATAAAATAATGAATAGCAGGGAGTGATTGCAAGACTGCAATCTCACCAAAGGTTCAATGACATGACAACCTGTGAAATTGAAGTGCAATTGCTTTTTGAATGTCATCTGAACCTTGAGATATGATTAATGCTTTAGAATATTTCCTTCTATGTTTTTATAGCATATGCTGGGCATTTTTAAATTTAAATATGTTTATTCATTTTACTGTGACAAACCATGGACTTTTACAATCAGCTCGATGTTAAATCTGTTGCAGGTACAGAATGCAGACCAAGGACTGGATTTGGTGTATGTGAGGGAGGTTTTGCCTGGTGGCTGGGCAGCTGGTAAGTGCCCTGAAAGATCATCACTTCATGTGTCATTCAGGCATTTTAATTGGACAGCTGAAAACCTATCCAGTGAGCAAGGTGTCTGGGGTCAGAAGGCAGGATCATTCATAAATGCCAGCTATTCAGAGGCTACTATTGAATGCCAGTACTTCCCAAGATGGGCATGGACCCAGGACAGTGATGGCAGTGTGGGGGTCAAAGAGGAGAGGTTGGAGGGGTTCATCAGCAAAGGTAGCAAAGTACTTCTCACTTCCTGAAACCTGGTTCTATAGCTAAGTGCTGAGTACTTTTGAATGAGGGATTCTGCTTTTGCTCCAATCCAGAAGCATACAAGCAACCCTGAAAAATCACAGAATTATTACAACACAGAAGGAGGCCAGTCAGCCCATTGTGTCTGCACAGCCTCTTCAAATCAGAACCTCACTTAATGACATCGTCCTTCCTTCTCCATGCAAGCTTGCATGTGTTGTGTTTGGTTGTGGTGTTTGCCACATAACAGTTGTCCTATCCACTGCTGGGTGAATCCCAATGGAGGAGGGGATGAGACCAGGAGTGTGTTTTATTGCCCATTTAAAGATCACAATTGGTAGCAGGGAAGGAAAACCCTCATTAGCCTTTCTGCCATGGACTTAATTGAGGTGAAAGCAGGAAAATAGTGGAGTACCCACGTGCTGCCCTCTACCCAAGTAAATGGGCACCACCAACAAACTCACCATTAAATTGCACTCTTGGAATTAGGCTTTTGAATAAGGAAAGATGGACAAGCCACAGAATTTTGAAATCCACATCTGGCAGTGAACTTGGTCAAGGCATAGGATATTGGGAGGATAAGGAATTGCTGTCATATATAAATTCTGACTAACATATGGCACCTTAGAAATTGTGAGGCATCAAACAATAAGCAACATTGTTGAAGAATTTTCCTTGAAGGCCTTTTGTTTTTCTCAAGTGCAAAAGTCCTTTCAGTAGAAATGATAAAAATATGAGCAACATACATTGACAAAAAAGATCCATCAATTTTGCAATTTTTATTTAAGTTCCTAATAGATTTTGGGTTAAATTGGCAGCTGTATGAGGGCCCTAAGTTCTTAACTGCAGCTCTAAAAACAAAATCTAGTTAATTGCAGGTGAATTGTATGTTCTGCATATATAATAAGGGAGCTAATTATACCTGTTCAGTTTACACAATGTATACTGCTCTGACAAACAAAGTAAATTTGAGACACAAGATTGAGTGCAGTCATACTTAAATATTATAGACATAGAACATAAAGGGCAGAAATAAACCAACTGGTCCAACTGGTTTGTGTTGCTATTTTTTCTGCCATGCATTTATTACATGGAAGTTCTACTAATGTTCGAAAATTGGTCTCTATGAATAAATGCAAACACTTAACATATTCATGTGCTATCCTTTTGCTCACTGTTTCAGCAGAAATAATGTCTCATATAAACAGGATCTAGCAGTGGATACAAAACTATGGATTGTGACTTGGCATGGTGGTTCAGTGGGTAATACTGCTACCTCACAGCACCAGGGACTTGGATTTAATTCTAGCCTCAGTCAACTGTCTGTGTGGAGTTTGCACATTCTCCTTGTATGTACTCTCCGAATGCTCTGGATGCCTCCTACAGTCGAAAGGTGAGCGGATTTGATGGATTGGCCATGCTCAATTGCCCATAATGTCCAAGGATGTGCAGGCTAGGTGGTTTAGACATGGGAAATGCAGGGTTACAGGGAGTGGGTCTGGGTGGGATGCTGTTCAGAGAGTCGCTGTGGACTCGATGGGAATAGCCTGCTTCCATACTGTAGGGAGTCTATGATTCAATGATCCCTGCTGGCATTGCACTGTGGGCTGTGAGCTGCAGAGCAGCAAAGGCAATAGTTAAGTAGAATCATAGAATCCCTACAGTGTGGAAACAGGCCCTTTGGCCCAACAAGTCACACCGACACTCCGAAGAGTAATCCACCTAGACCCATTCCCCTCCCCTATTATCCTACATTTACTAATGCACCTAACCTACACATCCCTGAACACTATGTGCAATTTAGCATGGGCAATTCACCTAACCTGCACATCTTTGGATTGTGGGAGAAAACCAGAGTACCCGGAGGAAACCCACATAGACACAAGGAGAATGTGCAAACTCCACACAGACAGGTGCCCGAGACTGGAATCGAACCTGGGTCCCTATCACTGTGAGGCAGCAATGCTAACCACTGAGCCACCATGCTGGCCCAATGTTGAGCAGAGAACTCTGCCAGGATACGAGATCCAGCACCAAAGTTCCATAGTCTTTGCGTGATTCTGAGCTCCGAGACCCAATCAGTTCAAAAGGGTTGAAGGTAAAACCACTGGCTCCTATCTAACAACATTCATCCCTACTTAAGAAGTCAGACTTTGCTTCCCAACAAGCTCGCCCAACTCCTCCTCCACTCCCCCCGTATTTAATTAATGTCTGAGTAAGGACAACAGGGGGGTGTAAAAGATTTCTTCTCAAGAGTGGTCCTCTAGGCTGTACAAGGAGAATTTATGTCATTCCTGGTTTGGATCTAACACCTTTTCTCTTCCTCATTCTCCTCCCGGAACATTTTTTCTCACTCTTAACCTGAATGTTATAAAACAGCCAATATCAGCCTGGTAACAAGAGCTAGTGAAAAAAGCAAGACCTCGGATTGTGATGGGTGAGTTGGAAAGAAACTGACTCCTGCCTGAAACCTTTAGGAGTTAAAAGCAATCTTCAAGTGTTTATTTATTTATGTACATGTATGTTTCAACATCAATGAAATTTGTGTATAATGAACACAAGTCACAAATGTTTACAGCCAAATTCTTGGCAAGTTGCTTTTAAATCATCTTTGCATACAGTGATCACATGATAGAACGGCTAGCTAGTTGCTTGAAATTAAAGCATGCAATTTTATCTATCCTTGCACAGGGGGTCTTCATTTGTTACTCTATATTGTAGAATCAAGAAACACAATACTACAACTGAAGGAACATGATAGCCGAACAATACTCAGTAATCATTTTTATTTTGGTTACTGCTTTGTACTGATTTCAAATGTCAACAATGTTGTTTTGTCAGTATCCCCTTTAAGGAACATAATATGACAGTTTGCGTTTAAGAGAATGTTTGTGATATTATCATTGTATCATTAGCATGTGACATAATGCTATAAAGATCTCGGACTTGGTCTTAACTGGAGAATGACACACTATTGAAAATATGCTGCTCTGTATAACTTAATACTAGCCCAGTCACTGATGTGCCTCAAGATGCAAATTCTACTTTTAATAGTCAGCTAGATCTTTCAATATCATGTTATCTATCCCTAATCTGGTATGTCACAAGAGATAACATAAGTATTGACGCATCCAATAAAATATCTTATTGGAGGGAAAGCTAACATGAATTAATACTGAACTGCTCACTGGCAGCAAGGTATATGGTAAATTCCAGGATACAACGTAAAGCCAGTATGTCTTCTGAAGAAGCAAATAAAGATCAGAAAAGGTAAGAAGCCTGGGATTTAAAAGATATTTCATATAACATATGTCACATATTAAGAGTTAAAATGAAAAAGATATTATCAATGGATTCAACACATTTCCACTGGGTACCCATATACGTATGGACACCTTGGGATGGCTGCAGCTGGAGAGGAAGAAGTATGATAAAAGCTTCTCTAGAAAGAAAGAAATCAACATCATAAATTTTACAGCATTTAAATAGTAATCACCATGTTTCCTTCAGGAGAATATTTGCTCCTGGTAGTCCTTGGTGAACCTGGAAGAATAATGGATACTACTTGAGTTTCTTCAGTAAACACAAATACTGGTGCTTTCCCAGCATCTATCTTGGGAAATCAGGATGTGAAAACAGTGGAAATTATAGTACAGATACCATCAGGCAGACCTGACTTTCTTAATATTTGGTTTTCAATTACTTGTTGGAACTTCTGCTCATCCCCAAGCCACCGTGCAAAATCTTTTTGGCTGCTCTTTGGGGAGAGACATAAGACTGATCCTTATTTCCATTTTCAGACAGAATTCAGGCACTAATAAAAGGAAAACTGGAATGCTGGACTAGCCACATGTTCCTACCACTATCTCTATTGCTGTCATCTTTAGTTAATCAAGCATATTGATTATGTCGGGACATGGATACAGGTTAAATTAGTGAACAAAAAAACTTGGCAGTTGGAATATAATGTGGAGAAATGAGGTTATGGCAAGAAGAATAGGGGAGCTGAACATTATTGAAATAGAGAAACATCACAGAAAGCTACAGAGGGAGTTCAAGGTCCTCACCTATGAATCTCAAAAGTCTGGCATCCACATTCAGTAGATAACAGAGAAGGCAAATGGAATGTTGGCCTTTACTTCAAAGGCAATGAAATTTAAAGGTAGGGAGGTTCTGTTAAAACAATACAAACCACTAGTGAGGCCATAGCTAGAATACTGTGAACACTTTTGGTCCCTTATTTTTGGAAAACTATATTGCATTGGAGGTAGTCTGAAGAAACTTAACTAGGCTGGATACAATATATGGTGGAAGTGTCTTAAGTAAATTGGGACCATATTCACTGCAATTAGAAGAGAAGTGATAACCTTAGTGAAACATACAAGATTATTAGAGAACTTAACAGAATCTATGCAGAATGGCTGTTTCTGCTTATGGGAGATTGTACGACCAGAGGCATGGTCTCGATATTAGGGATCACACATTTTTGGACAGAGGTGAGGAGTATTTTCTTCTGAGGGTAGTGAACCTGTGGGAATTTTTACTGCAGAGGACTATTGATGCTGAGTCATTAATTATAGTCAAGAGATACACAGAATTTTAATCAAAAAGGGAATTGAGATTTCGGGAATTCAGAGAAAAGGCAAGAAACTGAAGTTGGGACTTATCAGATCAGCCATCTCATTGAATAATGGACAGACTCGATGGCCTGCATCTGCTGCTGCATTTATTGGTCTAAAAGTCTTATGTTCTTGAACTGGGTGAGCCAGGTGCCAACCGCAAAAAGGAATGTCACTATTAGCCCATGCAAATCAGAATGCTATGATATCAATAGTACCTCAGTTTTTGGTCGCATTGCAGTTTGTGAAAAATTTACGAAAGATTGTTTATATTATATTCAATTGCCTAATGTATTCCTGCTTAAGACGATTGACTGTTGCACTGACAGTTAAGAACTTTTGTAAGTGCTGTGACATTCATTGAATTGAAATAATGAAGTGAGTTTGGTTTCAATATGATGGCTATTGCAGATTGATGGGCATTGCTTATCAGAAATTATGGAGAAAGTGAGGATTGCAGATGCTGGAGATCAGAGCTGAAAATGTGTTGCTGGAAAAGCGCAGCAGGTCAGATTCTCCTGTTCCTTAGATGCTGCCTGACCTGCTGCGCTTTTCCAGCAACACATTTTCAGCTCATATCAGAAATTATGGCCAAGTCTAGCTATCAGAGCTATCTTGTTGTATGAGCTACCAGATAAAATATCCTATGGAGGCAAAAAAGAAGTAAGAGACAAAGGTTTTGGTCAAAGACATTGATACTACCAGTGAGGTTCATGGACTTGTGCTAAAAATCACATAAACTGAACAAAATGGGATTCAGAAGGTTGACCATCATCCAGAAGCATGCTATGTATTTTGTACAAAGTTGTGCAAGGTTAATGAAATTGTACCAATAAATGTTGCTTTGGAAATGAAAAAAAAAACACTATTGCTACAACTAAATAAATCACAAATTATTAATTATGTAAACATGCTGGATCCACGTGTCTCCCATGGTATTGCTCCCAGCATCCTTGAGATTATTGTTTTGTAATGGTATTATAACATGACACACACTGCACATTATTGTACTGCTGAGGCAGATCTGTGTTTAAACCTGTCACTTTATGGCCAAAAAGTCTAGTTGTTGTAATTAAACACAGCCTGAAGGGTTTCATTGGTCTTTGGTAAGGGGAGTTTTGAATTGACAGATGCTTGTGAGTTTTCAGCTCCAGCTCTGATAACAGCTACACTGAATTTATATTGTGCATTCTCTTTTACTATTATATTTTAAAGTGTATTCTTTATATATTCTCAAATTATTGTATATAGCAGCTTTAAATTCCCCAAAATTACTCTGATATATTTTCATAGATAGTTGTACCTTTAACAGGAATGGCAGCATCCCCAAGGTTACAGACAGTACACTGATACTGTCATTGGATTATTAATCCAGAGGCTCCAGGCTAATGCTCTGGGGACATAGATTTAAATCCCACTGTGGCAGCTGGTGGGATTAGAGTTCAATTAATAAAATCAGGAATTGAAAGCTAATCTTTGTGATGGTAACCATGAATCTATCACCAATTCACATATAAACCCACTTGATTCACTAATGTCCTTTAGAAAAAGAGATCTGCCATTCTGGCATGGCCCCATGTGATTCCAGACCCAAAGCAATGAGTTGACTTTTAACTGTTCTCTGAAATAGCCTAGCAACTCAATCAGTTCAAGTCCCATTAGGGATCGACAATTCTGACATTGCCAATGACACCCACATCCTATGAAAGAATAAACAAAACAAATCTTTGTGAATGTGACACTTTCTCCTTTGCTCTGTCAGATTGGATAATAGTGTATTTCTGTGTAAATGCAATCACATATTCCTTCTATTGGATTGATGATACTGGCAGAACTGAAGTATTCAGGATTAACAGTTTATAATATAAGACTGAAGATAAAATAATTTAAAATGTTAAAATAGCCTATTTTGATCTATTGACTTCTGAAAAAGCAACGGAGGGCAGGTCTGTGATCAACTTTGTTCTATAGTTGATCTATGATTTGTACTGTTCTTACTAAATTCTTACTATTTGGTCTCTACTGATTTGGACAGAAGTCACTCCCTGATTTGTATCATTTATTTGAAGCAGTACTTGACTGTGATTCTTACAGATATCTGGCTTTACTTACATAAATATGCCTTCGTTCCTTCGTCATTAATACTGAATTTTGTGAAAATTCAAATTTTTAAGTACTGAAAAATTCCAATACGTAATTATATAAAGACCTGAAAAGAAAAACCTATGTTTAGATAGTATCTGTAATGACCTCAGGATGTCCAAAATTGCTTTGCAGCCAAAGAGGTAATTTCGCAATGTAGTTACTATTATAATGTAGAAATATGTTTCACACATGTTCGTATGCTTCGCAAGCTTTGTTCATTTGAATACAACAAGAACACAATGTATTGCTGATACTAATGGAGAAGATTCATGTGAACTTTTTGCTGATGAACCCTAATCAAATTTATACATAAGAATTCTTTTTACACTTACATTTGTAAAGCTTGCACCAATGAGAGTTCTAATCCTTTCTGCAGGAAGTGGCGAAAATAACCTAGATTAAACCCAGCTGGAAAAATAGAAGCTTTTGCAATATGCTGGATTCAAAGGGTTAATGAAAGATGGTAGCATTATCGGGGACTAACAGTGCACAATAGTAGTCTGGCTCCATCTCCCTTTTAAACTCTGTGACAAAATGTTTTGTCAGAATGAAAGGGCTGGAACATTGTAAGAAAGCTGAGGTATGTTAAAATTGTTGTATAAATTTGATTTTTTTTGATAATGTGTTAAACAGAATCTATATAGGTCGCTGGGAAGGGTTATGCTTCCTTTAAATGACTGCCATCTCAGTTGGTAATGTGGTTTGCAATGCACTTTTAAAACACAATGCATGGGAAATGGTTTGCATATTTGCAGAGTGACTGCTCTGCTTCCCATTACTAGCTATAGTGGCTGTCCATCACAGTCATTACATATGCAGGCTGAGTGAGCCCACAGGGGATTCTAGTTATTTACGCTCTTTTTCAGGCTTCGAAGCTGTTATAATCATTCCCTGTCAACTTTGTGCTGACACAGAATTACTTCAATTTTTTTATGCACATTTTACACCAAAAATACAGGGATTGTCCATCTGCTACATTATGAATCTGTGGGTGAGCTGACCAGCAGTACATTACACAAGCACTGTAGCTGAAAGTGAAAGTGCAGTTATCCATTCATTTATTGTTTGAAAAAGACATCAGACTTAGGCTCCAGATATAAACTTCTATGGACAAAAATATTTTAAACTGCAACGTGCAGTGCAGTCAGGTCTTTCATGACGACATCTGCTTTCAGTTAACTGGACATTTTTAAAGCAATTATTCTTCAATGCTTAACTTTGTAACCAGTTCCAATTTTGGCAGGCTGGGCAGCTAGCATTTTATTCCAGCATGAGGAAAAACTATAATGATGGGTATATTTTACTTTATAGTCTAAAAATTCCACCTGCAGTATAAAGAAATCAGTATGTTTGTAAAAAGAAATGTGTGTAACCACACCATCATGAAAGATGGGCATTCCTCATCTGGAATTCAATGCTGGAATGTCTGCATTTCTGTCATCTGTTACTTTCCTTGGAAGGCAATATTCTAAGGACTAGAGTTAGACTGTAAAATGATTCACTTGGTCGAGGCAAAGACAAAAGTTTGTATTGATAAGTTTCTTGTATATCAAATTAACTTCATAATCCTCGACAGAATATCCCGTAATCAAAAAGCCATAAGTAAATATTGGATCTTATATTTATTAAAATTTGTATTTATTTTGAGAATTTGAATACTTTTCCTTAGCCAGTGATGCCAATAATGTGACCAGGCACTTTGATGTGGATGAGTTAGTGAATTTGATTTTATGTGGGAACGAAGTTGACATCAGTCAGTGTGATTATTAATCATCAAAAGCTTCAGCAATTTTAAAATTCAACTGTGCATGCTAATTTTGTCCCCTTGCTTGCTCTGACAAATACACTAACTCCTCCTAGACAATACCTCCAATTATGCCAACAGCTCAAAAAACGGAAACAGGCAAAGAAAAATTCAAAATTTGTGGCAATTCTTTGCAACTTTTAATTTTGTTTGTGGTCAGACTTCCCTTTAAACAGAATAATCCACCCAGAGACTTTATTTGATGACCTATGCACAAACGCACAAACTTGTTTTATCTGACACTTAGAATTATTTTAGCCATTTATAGAGCACGTCCCTCACCAATGTAAAGTTTATGTGGTTGCCTCCAATTTTAACCTCACCTTAGAGATAACCATGTAAAAACAAAATGATCGAACCATTTTTGGAAACAGGATTACCCCTGTGAAGACATTTTAGTTGGTAACTCCAAAATTTAGGTATTAGCAGAAGCAAATTATGAATTGCTGCTATCATTTTTATATTCACTCATGGGGCATGGGCATCATTGGCTGGCCAGAAATTTTTATTTCCCATCCATAGTTGCCTTTGAGAAGGTAGTCATGAGCTTCCTTGTTGAGTGGAGTAGATGTAACTCCCATCATCCTTCAAGACTCTGGGTTTAAAGCTCATATATAGGGTACAATGATATGCTGTTAGTAGCACTATCCTGGATTAAAGAGGTCTTCAATTGACTTTGTGAACGATGCTGTTTCCAATTTGAAGATATGCTTCTTTTTTTTAATTTTGCCTTCTTTTCTAATCAATCTGTTCCGACCTCTGGAGCAGGTGGGATTTGAACTTGGCCCTCACATTTTGGGGGAATGGACGCTATCACCGCATCATAGGAGGGCCTTTGAGGTTGTGCTAATGTGCATCCTTGATGGATAGCCAATTGAGGCCAATTAGAATGAAATAATGTGCTTATTAAGGGAAGGAGATGCCACAATTGTTCACAGAAGTAATGCCCTGATCCAAAATGATCCCTGGTCATCAGAAGGTGTAGCTGCAGGTCATCTTCTTCTGGAACAAATGATCCTCTGGAGCCTGCTAAATATAGTAGTTTCTTTGAAAAATAAAGTAACATATCAGCATTTTTTTCCTGGGCATCTGGATCCATATCAATACTTCCCACCTTGGTTGGCTATTAATCAACTGAAGTATTTAAATTTTTTTAAATATCTCAAACATACATCATCAGACTGGGACCCAGAACTAACCCAACATCTATTCCCCGAACCTTGGTTAAAAATTCAGCCTGCTATGTATGAATGAGATCTCCAAAGGTATACTAACAATTCTTAATCTCTCAAATGACTGCATAAGTGTAAAACAATGCAATGATATTATGCCATTTTCTGTGACTTGACCTCTCGAGTATGAAAATTCAAAAAACTTGCTGTGATTACATTATTATTGGCAGTCATACAGTGTGTATGTTGATTACTAAGGGTGGCATCGTGGCTCAGTGGTTAGCACTGCTAACTCACAGCGCCAGAGAGCCAGGCTTGATTCCAGCCTCGGGCAACTGTCTGTATGGAGTTTGCACATTCTCCCCATGTCTGTGTAGGTTTCCTCCCACAGTCCAAAGAGGTGCAAGTTATGTGGATTTGCCATGATAAATTGCCCATTGTATCCTGAGATGTGTAGGCTAGGTGGATTAATCATGAGCAATGCAGAGTTGTAGGGTATTGGGTCTGAGTGGGATGCTCTTTGAAGAATCAGTGCGGACTTGGTGGGCTAAATGGCCTGTTTTCACACTGTAGGAATTCTATGACATTTTTTAAAAAGGTATCACCTATTAGTATCCATACTTACACCACAGCAATTGCATTAAAGAAAAAATGCATCAATTTTATAATATAGTCCAAAGATACCCAGGAGATATGTCAGGATTGATACATGCTCATAAATTCTAATCATAGTTGTAAACTCCAGGAATGAAAATCTTATGGTTTGTAACATTATCTACACATCTTGGTTTGATAATTATAATAAAACAAAGGATTGTGAATCTAAAACCAAAGCTGAAAGTACTGGAGAAACTCAACAAGTCTGGTAAAATCTGTCGAGAGAAAGCAGAGTTAATGTTTTGCGTCCAGTGACCCTTCTTCAGTTCTCACAGAATCCCTACAGTGTGGAAACAGGCCCTTCAGCCCAACATGTCCACAGCCCACCCAGACCAGTAGCCCAATTCAGCCCTTCCTGAAGAAGGGCTCACGCCCGAAACGTCGATTCTCCTGCTCCTTGAATGCTGCCTGACCGGCTGCGCTTTTCCAGCAACACATTTTCAGCTCACCACCCAGACCTGTTCCCCTGCTCTATTATCCTATATTTACCCCAAGTCGAAAGTGAAGACTGAAGATGCTGGAGATTAGAGTGGTGCTGGAATGAAGGGTTCCTGCCTGAAATATCGCTTTTCCTGCTCCTCGGATACTGTCTGACCTACTTTGCATTTCCAGCACCACTTTAATCTTGACTCCATATTTGCTCCTGACTAGTGCACCTAACCTGCACATCCCTGGACACTATGGGCAATTTAGCATGGGCAATTCACCTAACCTGCACATTTTGGATTCTGGTGGAAACTGGAGCACCCGGAGGAAACCCACGCAGTTACGGGGGGAATGTGCAAACTCCGCACAGACAGTCGCCTGAGGTTGAAATTGAACCCAGGGTCCTAGTGCTGTGAGTCAGCAGGGCTAACCACTGAGTCTCCGTACTGCCCCTGAATACCTGCTGAGTTTCTCCAGCATTTATATTTTTGATTTGATTGCCTTATGATCACTTCTAGATCCTGTTATATTGCAAAAGTTGTAACCAACTGTTTTTAGATTCTGTACATTGACTGTTGATGAACAGGGTGTACTTAAAGGTAGTATCAGTGCTTCTTTTTGATTCATGACATTGCTGGACTCTTGCTTCTCATTTTCATCTCAGAGATTTTTTTAATGAAAATTTATTGCTTTTTGTATCTTTCTCGCTCTTAATGCGTTTCTGGAACACAAGCATTTGAACCCACAGGCAAGAGTCAGTGTGACATAACTGACTGACAAACCATAGGGAGTGTAGAATTCAGGAATGCCAAAGGTTCAAAAGTACTAAAACTATCATTTTGATGTTAGCTTGCAGGCTCCTGATCTTCTGAACCTACTTGGGACAGAAGCAACAGTGAAAATCTCAAGATTTATCAATGTTCATCTTCAAGCCAAAAGTTTCATTAAATGCATGGAATTCAGCACATGACCAGTGCTTCCCCTTCATTTGAAGTCTAACAATTCCATTCTGAGAGTGAGTGGGAGCCGCAATTCACATATGAATGAAGATTAAAAAAAAGTCTCCTTTGATATAGATTTTCAGTTTTCTCTAATTGCTTGCATTTTGCTTGCTCATTTGAGACTTGGCCACTGTTGGAGTTTGCTATTTCAAAATCTAAAAAAGATTTGAGTATCTAGATAATTCCATCGCCATGAGTAAATCAGACTTGAAGGGCTAAATAGCTTACTTCTGCACCTATATCTCCTGGTGTAAGCTCCCTGGTTTTGTCTGCACTCCGTTGAAAGACAATGCTGAACTACAGAGAGTGTAAGATCTGAATGAGATAGCAGGGTGCAAAGAGGCAAAGAAAGGTAAGGCAGAGATGAGCATCCAAGTAGCAACATGTGTGAACACGTGAAGCCCTGAAATATACTCTGTTCTGATGCATGGCACTTGTTCCTGCATACAAAGTTAAATGGCAGCAGCACTGTAGTGTAAGAAATCAATGAGTGCCAAAGTACACTATTGACGTTAAAAATCACCAGATTATAGTCCAACAGATTTATTTGGAAGTGCAAGCTTTCGCAGTGCTGCTTCTTCGTCAGGTAGCTAGTGGGGCAGGATCATAGGACACAGAAGTTATAGTAAAAAGTTCGAAGTGTCATACAACTGATGCGATGTATTGAGCAAATTGCTGGATTGCTGTTAAGTAGTCAATTAGAATGAGTTGCAGGTTTTGATTCATTAATATGTAAATCCCAGAACTTCTTTCAAGTCACATTCCAGAGATAACCTAAGGTTTTATAAAAAAAAGTGACACCTCCGCTCAGACAATGCTGTCTGTCTGAATTCCAACCTCGTGTCGCACTGTTTCTATTTCCAAAGTGGGAATTTAAGAAATGTCACATGGACTGACTGCTTAAAGATTGTGTGCTTTTTGAACAAAATGGAATGTATCTGCAAATACAACTCTGCAAATGCAAATTCACCCTATAGACTTATATATATGTGTGTGTGTATGCATGTGAGGGAGAGACAAATGAGAGTGTGTGTGTGAGTGAGAGAGAGAGAGGCAGAGAGTATGTGAGTGTTTGTGTGTGTGTTTGTATGTGTACTTGATAGAGTGTGTGCATGAATGTGACAAAGTATATGCCTATGAGAGGATGTGTGTGTGAGTATATGTCTGAAAGAGAGGGTCTGCGTGCATGTGTGAGTGTGTAAGAGTGTGTGTGTATGCATTCATATCATAGAATCATAGAATCCCTGCTGCATGGAAACAGACCATTTGGCCCAACAAGTCCACACTGACCCTCCTAAGAGTATCCCACCCAGACCCATTCCCCTACCTTATTACTTTACATTTCACTGACTAATGCACTTAACATACAAATCCCTGAACACTTTGGGCAGTTTTGCATGGCCAATCTACCTAACCTGCACATCTTTGGACTGTGGGAGCAGCACCCTGAGAAAACCCATGCAAACACAGGAAGAATGTGTAAACTCAACACAGACAATCGCCTGAGGCTGGAATCAAACTTGAGCCACCATGCATTGTTGCATATCCCGAAGTCCGCTGTGGAGGATGGTTTCCCGAAGATCCAAGGCTGAATGTCCTTGACTGCTGAAGTGTTCCCTGACTAGGCAGGAACACCCCTGTCTGGCAATTGTTGCATGGTATCCATTCATCTGTTGTTGTAGCATCTGCTGGGTCTCACCAATATACCATGCCTCAGGGCAACCTTGCCTGTAGCGTATGAGATAGACAACATTGGCAGTGTCACTCGAGTACCTGCAGTGCATGTGGAGTATGGTGTCCCCACGTGCGATAGTAGCATCCATATCGACACTCTGACATGTCTTGCAGTGGCTGCCACAGCAGGGTTGTACGGTGTTGTGGTTGATGGTGTCCTGAAGGCTAGGCAGTTTGCTGTGAACAATGATCTGTTAAAGGTTTGGCAATTGTTTAAAGACGAGAAGTGGAGGCATAGGGAAGATCTTGGTGAGGTGCTCATCATCATCAGTAACATGTTGCAAGCTGCGAAGAACATGGTGTACTTTCTCCGTTCCTGGGAAGTACTGGACAACAAAGTCCCTATCAGTTGTATCCTGTGTCTGCCTTCTGAGGAGGTCATTATGGTTTCTCGCTGTGGCATGTTGGAACTTTAACTATAACTTTAACTATAAATTCTCAGTCCTATGATCCAGCCCACTAGCGACCTGACAAAGGAGCAGCGCTCTAAAAACTTGTACTTTAAATAAGCCTGTTGGACTATAACCTGATGTTGTGTGAATTTTAACTTTGTCCACTCCAGTCCAATACCAGCATCTCCACGTCATCACTACTGGAGTGGTGAACTCAGTGGTGAACTAGTGATTCATAGATAAGCTATGATGGTGTGGTGAGGCTGGTATGAATGCCAACTTCCATGGATAAAGGATGTGTGTTGGTTGCTGCCAATGATGGTGTTCTGCAGTGTTGAGGAATGCTGGCCAAGATAAAAGCTTGGAGGAACAAGCAAAAGCTGAAACCACCAAGTACCCACTCAGAGTATCATGTCAGGAATTGTTACCATCTTGTTTCTCTCCAATGCATTGTAAAATAGCAAAATGCACATAAGTTAAAACAGAAGGTTCTGTATGGTTGCAACAGAAGATCTCATTTCCCAATAGATCTGACTGGTCATATGTACCCACCAAAGATCAGATATTCACAAGGTATATCAGGAACTATTGGCCAGAACAGCAGAAGAATTGGGAGCAGGACTACGCCATCCAATCCCCTGAGCCTGCTGGCCATTTAATAAAAACACAGCTGATGCTCAATTTCAGCTGTATTTTCCTTGACTATATCTCAGTACCTCTTGATTTCCTTCAAGTCTAATTCCTTCAAGGCAAATGGCGTATTGGTCTTCATTGCAAGAGGATTTGAGTTCAGCAGAAGTGATGCTTTACTGCAGTTATACAGAGCCTTTTGGTCAATCACTGCCTTGAAAATACTCAATTATTATACACTCCCAGCTCTCTGGTGTGGATTATTCAAGGATTCACAACCTTCTCCATCTGAAATGATTGATCACTTGTCATGAAATTATGCCCTCTCATTGTAGACTCTCCAGCCAGAGGGAATCTCCTCTCAACATCGAGCCTTTCAACACCCTTCAGACCACGTCTCATTCTTCTCAACTCCAGAGAATACGAATCTGATAATTTAGTCTGTCCTCATAGAACAATCCTTTTATTCCCAGGAATCAACCAGTGAACCTTTGTTGCATTCCCTGTAAGACAACAATATCTTTCCTTTGGAATGTAGAATAAAACTACACAATGCTGCACCAGGTGGGGGCTCATTTAAGTTCTGCACAATTTCCAAAAGTCACCTTTGCTCTTGCACTCCAAACCCATTCCAGATCCCAAACTGAGGGATCAACTTTGTGACTTTGTTTTTCTGGCAGCAAGGACTCATAGCAGAGGCTGAGGAATGATCTGGACATTTCCTTTCCTTTTAGCTACTTCCTTTATTTCTGCTTTTGTTTTTAATCCTGCCTTTTGAATACTATGATGGCACAGGACAATAGCGACTTTGCACACTTTTCACTGTACTCCTATACTCCTGCACTCGAGTAGGAGTCTAAACCTAAAATGTAGTGAGATTAGGTAATAGTAAGACGTTAATGCATGCAATTAGGCCTCTCATCATCGCTTAAGAACTTCTTGTCCTGCCATTAAAAGAATGTGTGCAAAATTAGATTTTATATTCTTGCTGTTGATTATCTCATTTTTCCAAGCTTACCATATTTTCCCAAATGGTTGATCTTTCCACATCTCAGTCAGGAGCTGAGAAGACTCCTGTCCATTGTTTCCAAGAAATTTGTGCCATTAATTAAGTGCCTAGCAGGATACCTGTAAGGTTAAACGTCTACAAAGTACAGTCATCATTTTTTAGATCAGTTTATACGAATCAGATTTCTGCACACAAGTTTTAACTTAACAAAAGGCTAATCTGTTAATTTGTCAAAATATTCCAGTCTTTGAGAGTTTCTGTAGAAGTTTTCAAACTATCAAAACAGAAGAGAGGTTCAGGTCATCAGAACTGGCAAAATGTTTATAGGCCATCAGAAAAAAAATGAGTGAAGGACATCAAAAATGGAAATAATCAATTAAATAAGATATTAAAGACTTATAATAGGAGTGACATTGCACTGATATGGAGTATTCTTAAAGTCTATTGCAGGGAAAGAGGTTGAATCTTTTGCCAATCATGTTAAGCTTTTTTGAAATTGTTTTAAATTTGTTTAGCTTTCTTCTGTAATAAACTTGTGTTCTTTTGTTAAAGAACATTGGTTTCCTCCAGGTAATATGTTCACTGACTAACCAAGATGTTAAGATGACAATGTAATTAGTGGAATAGAAAAAGAAGAATCAGTGCATGTGGTACATTTGGATTTTCAGAAGGTTTTTAATAAGGTTCCACATTGGAGGTTAGTGGGCAAATTTAAAGCATATCAGATAAGAGGTTATATACTGTCATAGATTGAGAATTAGTTATCAAACAGGTAACAGAGTAAGAGTAACTGGGTCTTTGTCTAAGTAGCAGGCAATGACTAATGTGGCTTTGCAAGGGCACAAAACTCTACAGAATTGAGATTTCAGAAAAGAGACAGGCAGGTCCAACAAGCATTTGGGAAAGCAAATAGCATATTGGTCTTCATTGCAAGAGAATTTGAGTTCAGCAGTAGTAATGCCTTACTGCAGTTATACAGAGCCTTGGTAAATCCAGGCCTGGAGCTTTGCATGCAGTTTTGGTCTGAGTCAAAAAGTGTGGTATTGGAAAAGCACAGCCAGTCAGGCAGCACCTGAGGATCAGGAGAGTCGACATTTTGAGCATAAGCTCTTCATAAGGAATGAGCTTATGCTTGAAACATCGATTCTCCTGCTCCTCAGATGCTGCCTGACCGGCTGTACTTTTCCAGCACCACACTTTTTGACTCTGATCTCCAACATCTGCAGTCCTCACTTTCTCCTATGCAGTTTTGGTCTCCCTCCGTAGGAAAGGTTATATTTGCCATACAAAGTACACATGAGGTTCAACACGCTGATACCAAGGTTGGCAAGACTGTCCAATGAGGAGAGATTGGTTCAATAGGGTTTGTATTCATGAGAGCTTAGAAGGATGAGAGGGGATCTGATTGAAAGATTGCAAGGCTGATGGTTTTTCTGGACAGGGAGTCTAGAAACAGGAGCTACAATCTCAGGATGCTGAGTAGCTATTTACAACTGAAATGAAGAAATATTTCTTAACTCATGGGGTAGTGAACCTGTGTTAAACTCTACCACAGAAGACTGCGGAGGCTAAGTTACTCAATATAGTCGTAGAGTCGTAGATGTACAGCATGGACACAGACCTTTCGGTCCAACCTGTCCATGCTGACCAGATATCCCAACCCAATCTAGTCCCACCTGCCAGCACCCGGCCCATATCCCTCCAAACCCTTCCTATTCATATACCCATCCAAATGCCTGTTAAATGTTGCAATTGTACCAGCCTCCACCATATCCTCTGGCAGCTCATTCCATACACATACCACCCTTTGCGTGAAAACGTTGCCCCTTAGGTCTCTTTATATCTTTCTCCTCTTACCTTAAATCTATGCCCTCTAGTTCTGGACTCCCCGACCCCTCATCCTCCGCGCTCCAGAGAAAACAGCCCCAGCTGTTTAGCCTTAGATTTTAAAGGGTTATGGGAAGAAATTAGGAATATAGCAATGGGTTGGAAGAACCTTTGCACGATACTAATGCCCGGCAATAACAATCTCCAAAAATGAAGAATGTAATCATCACCTCTTGGCATTCAATGGGCATGACCATCATTGATTCCCTCACTATCAACATCCTGGAATTTACCATTGAGCAGAAACTGAACTGGACTAGCCACATACACACAATGGCTACATGTACATAAATGCAGTGGTGTGTCAGAGTCTAGAACTCCTGCCGAGACTAACTCATCTCCTGACTTCTCAATGGCATTCATTCAAATATCAGCAATCATCATGTTGAATGCCTACTCCTGTTCCTAGTTTCTATCTTTCGATGTTTCTAATCATCATGGTAACTGACTTCAAAACTTAACATTCTGATCTATCAAAGTTGATAGAATGTGGAGCTGGAGCAAACACAACAAGTTAAGCAGCATCAGAAGAGCGGGATTTGGGATCTGAGTTGTACAGTATTACCATCAGCTGGGATCATACTGCTAATTTCTATCTGAAATAATGTTTTCTTTTGTGTGTTTTATCCATCACTAGTGAGGCATGCAAGGGGATGAGGAATTCCTAAGATAACTTGATAAATGCCAAAACTACCAGGATCAAATCCACAACTTCATTAGGCAAGTGAATTCTGATTTTCTGATTACATTCCCATCTGATGTTTGAGGGGACCTCAATGAGCCAATACATTGACACAGGAAGGTTAGAATGGCTGGCCAAAAAAACAAGCTCAAGGTTAATTTAGTTCGCATTCTATAAGTCTGAAAGTCACATGGTACAATAAAGTAATTGTTGACTGATCTCTTAGCAATGAATTGTATTAAAAGGTGCACTACAAAGCCAGCCAAAAGAAGTAGGAAACACCCAAGTTGGATATGTTTACACAACGTAACTAGTGTTTAATCTCTGAAGTTGCTGGACTGTTACGAAAATGTCTTTTACCTCATCTTCGTCACCCACCTCTCTTTGTGATGGTCCCCCCCAGCACCCCAGTTATTTTGAATGAAATCCCACTACAGGCAAAGTGCAGGCTGCCAGCCACCTTGGTTTTCTGGCACCTGATTGTGGAGGCAGGCAGAACAGCTCATCTGCCTTCCTGAATTGCCTGGTTACAGCAGAGGCAGCCTTCGAATTGGCTTCTGGAAAATTAGATTGGCGAGCCCACCACTGAAACGTATGGCATCATGGCTAGGAAATGGTCTTGATGTCACTGGGTTCCTAGTACCTATGCCAGAATTCAGCTCTCTCTGTTTCCTGTCTCAGTGACAAGTTGGTCATTGAAATAATTCCGTAGATTCATTTTATATTTACGCTCCTTCATATGCTGGCCAAGTTTCCAGATGAACATTTAAGAACATACGCAGTTCATGCAATGGTTTTCCCCAGTCTGGACCCTCGATCCTCTCAATCGTTCTGACTCACTACTTCTGTTGTCTTTCAACTGTTGCAATATTTCTTTTGTACTAATCTCATACTTCTGATTATAGTGACTCCAAGCAGGTGGCATCAGTGCATATTTTATCAAACCTTGGTGACTAACCCCAGAAATATAAGTGCAGCCCATTGAATAATGCATCAGGATGTCTGGTCTGAGTGGTATTCTCTAACTCTTCAGTGAGAATTCCTGTTTCCTGAAAGTTACTGTGACTTTTTTGCGAAACCGACTTCAAGCAATAAGATTGGATTCCAACTGAGTATGTCAGAGATTGTAAACCAAATCATTAAGCAACATTATCATCTGTCTATTTGTTGGCTTCAAATGGGTCTTCATGTTAACAAATTAAAATTTATGATTTGGAAGATGGAGGTGATAAATGGTGATGCTAAATGATTTACTCCTAAAGCCCCAAGTTACTTTCATGTTGTTCTGCCATTTGGATACAACATGGATATGCATAATTACAATGTTGGATATATGACAATCAGATGTGAATTGGTGACTACTTATGTTTTTTTTCTGAAGTGTAATTTCATTGCTATTCTTTTTATATCACTGGACGAAAAGTAAAATGATATCAGCAATGACGTGAAACAGATAGTGAACAGAAGTGGGGTGAAATGTTGGTAAAATGAGTGAAGATGCAATTCAAAAGAGGTTTCACAAAAACATTCTTGGATGCAGATAATTCTTAGTAAAGTAATATTCTCAAAGGCATAGAGTCATATAGCACCGAAACAAACCCTTTGGTTCAACCAGTCCATGCTGAACATAACCTCAAACTAAACTCGTCCCACTTGCTTGCTCCTGGCCCATATCCCTCCAAACCTTACCTGATTCATGTACCTATCCAAATGTCTTTTAAATGTTGTAATTATACCCATATCCATCACTTCCTCAGGAAGTTCATTCCACACATGAACCACCCTCTATGTAAAAAATCTGCCTCTGCGATTTTTTAAAATCTCTCTCCTCTCACCTTAAAGATGGGTTCCCTTGTCTTGAAATTCCCATCTTTGGGAAAAGAAGTTGATATTAACTCTATCTATACTTCACATTATTTTATAAACTTATCTAAGGTCTCCTCTCAGCCTCCAATGCCCCAGTTATAAATGTCCCAGATTATCCAGTCTTTCTTTACAACTCAAACCTTCCATACTCAGCAACATCCTGGTAAATCTCTTCTAAAGTCTCTCCAGCCTAAAAATATCCTTCCTTTAACTGGGTGACCAGACACAGTATCCCAGAAGAAGCTTCACCAATGTCCTGTACAACCTCAACATGACTTCCCAACTCCTATACTCAAAGAAGTATGAGCAATGAAGTCAAGCATGCCAAATGCCTTTTTAACCATCCTGCCGATATGAGATGCAAACTTCAAAGAATTATGTATCTGCAACCCTACATTCCTCTGCACAATGTAATTGGTCAGTTATTGCAAACAATGCGGTGGCCACTGCACACTGGAAATGCAGGGATGAGTGTTGAAACAAAAATATTAATCAAACGAACTGCTCTGTCCTGAATGATGTTGAATTCCTGTGTTTGTTGCAGCAATACCTATTAGATCTTGTATGTGGTTGATAAATGTTAATACACTAGAAAATGAGCCATCTCATTCCCAAATACCCTGCCTCTTCTATGCTTTTGTTATAATGGTGTTGATTTGACACAAAAATGGGTAAGAAGACAAGTAATGAGGATGAAATAAATCTCCAGGAGTATGAATAGGTTATAAATGGATAAAAACTTGCAGATGACATATTATGTGGAAAAGTATGAGATTATACACTTTGGCAGAAAGAGTAGAAGAACTGGATATTATTTAAATGGGGAAAAACTATATAAAGCTGCAACATGGAAAGATTTAAGGATTCTTGTGCATGATTCACAAAAAGCCAGCATTTACATTCACTGGGTAATAGGGAAGGTAAATGGTGTGTTGGCCTTTATTTCAAAGAGACTGTCATATAAAATTAGGGAGCCCTTGCTAAAACTGTGCAAGGCACTTTCAGACCACACTTAGAATACTGTGAACTGTTTTGGTCCCCTTCTCTAAGAGGTGAGGATTATCAGATCAGCCATGATCTCATTGAATGATGAAGCAGAATCAATGGACTATATGGCTTATTTTTGCTCTTATTTCTTATAGTCTTATCAAAATGGAGAAATGAAGTTCCTGTTCGAAAACAACTTCCAGAATATTGAGAGTAGGTGAATTATTGATAGTGGTGGCATTGAAGCTCACTGGTGCAGTTGGAACTTTTCTTGTTGGAGCAAGACATTGACATTTCTGTGGCCTTACCATTATCTACCATTTGTCTGAAAAACGTGGATGTTGCCCAGATCCTTCTGTGGATTGGCTTAATCAAAAGAGTGATGACTGAAGCTGACCACTGGGAATCTCTCCTAAAAAGCTCCACTCCCAAACTCATGATGGAGGGTTACCATCATGAAGATGATTAGATTGCCATAAGTGAACTTGATAAATAATCATACTGCTGTCTCTCTGAATTTCTGCATCTGAAACCTAGTTTATATCTAAGAATATTTAGAAGTCTCTGGCTTTCTGAGGACACAACCTTACAAGCAGTGAATCCACAATGCCTTCCTGCTCCCAATAGAAGGAAGGTATTTTGTTATCTTATGCATTCATTCTGTGGACCACAGAAAAAGAGGAACAATTTTATGGCTATCCTTGAATGGTCTTGAACATAATCTCATTCTGAAAGGGATTGCAGAGATGGATTCCTTTTGCAAGCCACAGGAAAATACATATTGTGTTCTAATGCATATCTAATAAGCTGAATAACTACATGATTACAGCCACAGTCCAATTTATTTTCAGTTTCTGTCATTACATGTGCACTTAAAAGATGCTTGTAAGAAACAGTTGTTTTTCACTCTTAATGCATGATTATATTATAATCTGTGGGATTCTCTCAATAAAACAATGGCACATGAAATAGATATATACCAATAAAAGCATCAACAAAGTTTATTTTAACAATTCAGTCAAATGACAAGCAAATCAAAGTTCACACAGATGTTCCACCCACCAGGATTGGATATCACACTGACAGCATTTTGGTGAACACAATGTGAACTAGTTTCTATTCCTTCAGTTTAACTGCCAGTTAATTCTGATGCTCTTCGCTTGAACTTTAATCCAAAATGGAAGTAAAAGGGATTTTATTGGATGGATGTTTTCTCAAAAGAAAGAATAATGGATATTTGGAGTGATTGCAAGATAGTAATTCCAATCAAGCATTTTTCAACCACCCGATGAAGGAGCAGCACTCTGAAAGCTAGTGCTTAGTGCTTCCAAATAAAGCTGTTGGACTATAACTTGGTGTTGCGTGATTTTTAACTTTGTCTACCTCACATGGACTGCAGCAGTTCAAGAGGCAGGTCACCATCACCTTCTCAAGGATAATTACCTGTGTGCAATAAATACTGGGCTAGCCAGCAACAGCCACATCCCATGCATAAATAAAAACAAAAAGTATGTTTGCATAATGTAATAAAGCTGTAAAATAAAAGATCACTTTAATAGCTTACTTGAAATCAGAGATTGGACTGCAGCCTTAAAAACATTTTAACAAGTGAGATTAATTTCATAACATTACCCAGAGTGTGGAGACAGAAATTGGACTTGTTACCTAAGACATTAAGTTCACTTTTGACATGTCATTTTCATGCAATCAAAAGGCAGATGAGGTTCAATATAACTTGTTTTTAAAGTCTCTTGGGAAGTAACTATTGCTGATAAACTAGCATTTATCGCCCATTCCTAATTGTTCTTACATTGTTTTTCCTCATGTTCCCCAATACCCTCTGCCCTTAACTTTAAATCAATGTCCCCGGCCATTGATCCCTCTTCCAAGGGAAAGTGTTTCTTCCTGTCTACTCTCTCTGTGCTCCTCATCATTTTATACATCACAATAATGTCTCCCCTCAGTCTCATCTTCTCCAAAGAAAACAATTCCAGTCTATGCAATCTCCCTTCAAAGGCAAAGCAAATCTGGGTAAATCTCCTCTGCATACTCTTCAGTGCAATATCATTTCTTGTATAATATGGATTCCAGAACTGCACCAATTACAATGACTGTGGCATAGCCAACTTTTTATACAGATCCAGTATAACCTCGTTGAAGCAAATTGCTGCAGATGTTTGAATCTATAATAAAAACAATAAGTGCTCAAGATTACAGTTAGTCAGACAGCATCCATGGGGAGAAACGTTTTGAGTCGAGGTGAGTCCTCATCAGAGCTGAAGATCCAGCATAACCTCAGTGTTCTTAAACTCTATACTGTGGCTAATGTTGGGTTAAGGTTTGCAATCAGTTATTTTCCTGATCTTTAAGTGGTCTGATTCACTTCCTGACCCCTGGTCCTAGGCATTGGGCTTATTTATGGGGATGTGGATGAAGAGGCAGCAGACAGGTGTTTAAGGGCAAACTAAACTCTAGCTTATTTAATGTATGAAAGGTAATTGCAATACAAGAAATAGGAATGTAATAAATCAAGGTAATTAGCACAATTAATATACATGAGAACAGGCATACTTTAAATACACTATTAATTTGATTATCACTATTAAACACTAATCTTACTAACCCACAGAAAACAACAGGTTTTAATTTTACACTTTTAATCAGAATTCCTACCTGCAGGATCCCAGTGAACTGTCACCACCTGCCTTTCCCTCCCTACTAACCCGATCAGAACTTTGGGGTTGCAGGGTTTATGCTTACCACTCAGAATACTGTTTTGAAGTGCACATGGCCTGCCATACTGGGGGCCTGGATGGAGACTTCAGACTGCGTAGATTTTTCATTTGGGTTGTATCCCCTGATGGGGTAAGATGCGTATTGGATACATTGGGGAAGTGCTTTACTTTCTGCTGGTTTGGCAGGCCTGGTTATCACCTCAGGTTGTGCCTGAGGACATGTGCTATTAGGAGAAAGTGAGGACTGCAGATGCTGGAAATCAGAGTTGAGAGGGTGTTGCTGGAAAAGCACAGCAGGTCAGGCAGCATCCAAAAGAGAAAATGCTGGAAAATCTCAGCAGGTCTGGCAGCATCTGTAAGGAGAGAAAAGAGCTGACGTTTCGAGTCTAACTAACCCTTAGTCTCGAAACGTCAGCTCTTTGCTCTCATTACAGATGCTGCCAGACCTGCTGAGATTTTCCAACATTTTCTCTTTTGGTTTTGATTCCAGCATCCGCAGTAACTTGCTTGTACCCAGTGTTTACTCACTGCCACCTCTCTTCCAGGAATGCCTACCCTGAAGAAGTACTGCTTTTCTCTCTAACAGGATTTTCATTTGTCTCTCTCCCCCTGTCCACCCTCACTGCTTTCCTTTTCTCTCTCAGTGTTCGACAAGGTATTTACTAAAACTCACTTCCACAGCCATATTTCCTTCCTCAGTGACACAGCTTTGACAAAGGGTCAGTTAGACTCAAAACATCAGCTCTTTTCTCTCCTCACAGATGCTGCCAGACCTGCTGAGATTTTCCAGCATTTTGTCTTTTGGGTTCGATTCCAGCATCTGCAGTAATTTGCTTTTATTTGGTCGGGCGGCATCCCTTCATGGTCTTATGCCCGAAACGTCGATTCATGTGCTTCTTGGATGCTGTCTGACTTGCTGTGCTTTTCCAGCAACACACTCTCAACATGTGCTATTATTCAAGTTGGTTTTGTTTCAAGTTGTCAGTCTTTAGTTCTGATAGTCATGTTCAATTGTTGAGGTCCTTACTGTCAGTGTTCTTGGTTCACGAAGATCTGTTTTCGGAAGCTCATGTTCAGATTTCTTCGGTTGACTTCCCCCTTTTAGATGTCTTTTGTTCCAGTGAAGCCCTTGGTTTGGCTTCCATGTTCTCAGTTCAGCCTCTGTGGTTGTTGGTTCTGAAGCTGCTTGTTGAACATGGAAGGCTGTGAGGAAGCTGTGTATGCAGAAGCTTTTTGTTGGAAAAGACCCCATTCAGGTGAGATTGGGGCTGGCAATTATACTGATTGTAGGCCCTGTTATCTCCGCGCCAAATCCTAGATTTTCATTGTGCTGTTGATGTTCTCTCCTCAAATTAATTGCTTTCCGATGGTTCGAGTATGTATGAATGGGTTTTGATTGAGGTTGAATGTCCATTATCTCCATACAGTCTGCATTGTGTAGCCTGAGGTGTAAAAGCTGTCTCAGGCTAGGGTCAGTTGACTTTGGTCAATTGTTCTTTTAGAGAGGAGGTTGGGATTCCAGGCTGAGCAATAATCCCAGACAGCAATGACTGTGTTGTGCATTTCCCCAGTTCAGCTGTCCTTTTCTTTAAAAGTTTTGAAAGTCCAGGTTTTGTCCATATGTTTTAATGTTGGGGATTTTTGCTCGATCTTACACTAATAAAGGCAAACATCCCTTATGCTTCCATCACCACATTATCTATTGTCCTGCTATCTTAAGGGACATGCACACCAAGGTGTGTCTCTGATCCTCAGTGCATCCCAGTGTTCTCCTGTTCACCATATATTCCCTTGCCTTGTTTGTTCTGCCCAAGTGCATTACCTCACCTTTACAGGCAGTGAAGGCAAGAGCAAATATCAGTATTGCCAGATCTTGGGTGAAAGCTCTCAATGGCGACTGCAAGCTACCTAACCCAGGTTCTGAAGAACAAATAAAGACCATGCAATTTTAATAACTGTTTCCCTTTAACATACCAGTGTAGAAGAAAGGATCACAATGTCATTTGAATATCTAAATTTTCATGTATCTGAATGTGTTTCACTCTAACCTTGTCTAACCTTCAATGTTGATAAAAGTTGCAAATTCCTATTCTATTAAAAATGATCTTCTTGTAGAGAAAATCCCTAATTCTGCCATTACACTGCACAACATTAAAAAATGGTATAATAATTAAATTTGAAAGCAGTATACTTATGGAAAAATACAGGACAATATTGAATATATAATATCAGTCACATTAATGAGAATTAGAATTTGAATTAGCTTTCTTGTCACATGTAGTCACATGAGTACAGTAAAAAGTTTACAAGTTGCCACTTACGGTGATATCTTAGGTACCAAGGTACCTAGGTAGAGATTTTTAAGTACTCATTTTTAGAGAAAAATAAATTGGAAAAATAAAGAAATAAAATATCCAGCAATACTTTAGAAAAATAGAGAAATAAAAGTTCAGAATAATAGTCCTTCCAATCCAGATCATATTGAACTTCACCTCGAGGCACGGAGTGCCAGGAGTCAAGTCCACGCTGAGACCAGGAGTCTGAGTCCATGCTGAGACCGGGCATCTGAGTCCACACTGAGACCGGAAGTCTGAGCCCACACTGAGGCTGGGAGTTCAGATTCACACTGAGGCCAGGAGCCTGAGACCATTCTGAGGCTAGGAGTCTGAGTCCACGCTGAGGCCAGGCGGCCGAGTCCATGCTGAGGCAGGGAGTCCGAATCCAGGCTGAGGCCTAATTAAAATAAAGATGGTGTAAGTGTGCCATTATGGACAGACCAAACCCCCTCGAAAAGTATTAAGACGTTAGTCTAGATCCTCACATTTTTGTATTTTAAAGGTAAGTGTAAGGCATTACATTCCAGATGCAATTCGATTGGTCAACTATTTGATTTTAAGCAAAACACCCCGTATGTTTACACAGCAGTTAAAATACAAAGTAGCAATAAAATAAAAGAATTGGTGTAACTGTAACTATTAATTAACTGTACCAATATAGGAACATCCCATTAACACACCCTTGACAAATTCAATAAAATAGATTGTTTCATATGCAATTCTAGTAGCAGGCGGAGAACCACGGCTTTTTGCTGTAACAGAGAGAGGAATAAGAGCTTTCACATCCAACTTCAATATCCCATCAACAGCAGAAAGGTAAAACTAAAAATCTTGGTTCTGTGGGAGCTTGACCACACCCATTCAGGCTGTTTCTATTGTTCCAACTTAAAACAAAAACCAAAGCTTCACAAGCTGTTTACTCTAGTGACTTTGGCAGACTGCTTGACATTGCTGTCTCAACCTTTCTTCATAAAAAGTATATCTCTTAAGGCCATAGTATAATCACAGTGCTCCTCTTGAAGTATGACTAAAAATCACAGACTAATTTCATTCTGAATGATTTCATTCTATCATCGTTTTGAATATATTTTAAAAGAAAATGTTATCCACATTGTTGCATGTCTGTACATTCAGTGACACAACGTTATAATTTTGAATTCCATATGGTTTGCAGTATAGTTCACAAATAAATAAACCGATGCTCTAACTGTGAGCCCCAAAGTGATCACTTATTTTATGTGTCCACAGTAATGAAAAAAATAGCAAATTTGGTGCAGGTTTCAACAGTTCATATTTTATTAAGGCATACCCCATGAGCTAAAGCCATTCAAGAAGGCAGTTGATCACCACCTTCTCTGGGGCAATTAGGCTTGGACAATTAAGGTTGACTTAGCAGTGATGCCAACATCCCTTGAACAAATGTAAAATCAATTCAACAATGAACCTAATGTTACCTGTTTACATTTTCTTGAATCTGCCATTGTGCTGTCCTTTCTCAAAGAGATCACCCAAGAAGCCACACAACATGTCATGTTAGTTAATTCCATTATCTGATTAGTATAAATGGCCTTACAAAGACCAGTTTACTTTGGAATTGTTAAAATGATTCAGGTAACGTAAAGTATTTACAATTGCAGTTCCCTTACAGATAACATTGAATAACACACCAAATATCAACAATGCTCTATTGGTCTCTGTGAGAAACCCAAGATAAATAGACGAAGCAGCTGTATTCAACTGTGCAAGCTGTTTCTCTGGAATTATTGCCACTGTTCTACAACAGGAATTCCAGATTGTAGGGCTGTATTTGATATTCAAAGTAAAGAGTTGGAATGGATATTCGATTGTGATTGGTCCAGAACCTCAGCTGAACATCATCTTCAGTAGAACTCACAAAGAGTACAAGAAACCCCTACAGATAAATTTCTCATTTTACCTAAGAAGCAACAAAATTGAAGAAAGATAAATAATATTCCAACTTACGGTCAAAATAACATTGGCCCATAGATTTTTTTAAAAAATGTTTGGGATTATTTTAAAAGGGAAGGTAGAAACATTGATTTTCATATTTAGTTGCTGAGTACTAAATCTCCAGTGATTTATTGATGCAGAGGCTGCTGTAGTCAAAAATATGCAAAGTGCATGAAACTGCAGCTTTTTTCTAAGTTTTGGCTTCTGAGATGAAGATTCACACAGATGGCAGAGTTCTGAAGAAAAAAAGATTTACAAGGATGTTACCAGGGTTGGAGGATTTGAGCTATAGGGAGAGACTAAATAGACAGGAGGAGCTGTTTTCTCTGGAGCATCGGAGACTGAGGGGTGACCTTATAGAGATATATAAAATCATGAGGATACAGTAAATAGACAAAGTCTTTTCCCTGCATTAGGGGAGTCCAGAACTATAGGGCATAGATTTAGGATGAAAGGAGAAAAATATAAAAGAGACCTAAGGGGAAGCTTTTTCACACAGAGAATGGTGCATGTATGGAATGAGCTGCCAGAGGAAGTGATAGAGGCTGGTATAATTACAGCATTTAAAAGGCATTTGGATGGGTATATGAAGAGGAAGGGTTTAAAGGGGTATAGGCCAAGTGTTGGCAAATAGGACTAGATTAGGTTGGGATATCTGATCGGCATGGACAAGTTAGACCGAAGGGTTTGTTTCCATGCTACACATCTCGAATACTCTATGATTCAAAATGTTAACTCTGCTTTTTCTCGACCATTGCTGCCAGATCAGCTGAGTTCCTCCAGTAATTTCTGTTTTGGTTTTGTGATAATAACCTGTTGTCTTCTAAGATTTGGGAGGGAGTACCTTTGCATAACTGCCTCTGCTATGAGTCCCGAGATTGGTGATCCCATGGGTATTCCGTTGATTTGTTCGTATATCTGGTTGTTGAATGTGAAGTGTGTTGTGTGGCACAAGTCCAGTAGTTTCATACACTACTATTATAGGGCAAGCCAGACAGAGAACAGCCAGGGAATTCCTAGAGGATTGGCATTCATCCACAAACTCCATCAACAAACACATCGACCTGGACCCAATATACCAACCATTACAGCGGACAGCTGAAACTGACAACCGGAAGCGGCAGGGACAGACCACTATAAACACCGGAGGAAACATCAAAGAAGCGCTTCGCAGGAGGCTCCCAAGCACTGATGATGTCGCCTAGCCAGGGGACGAAACGTTTGCAACAAAAACTTCCAGCTCGACGAACAGAACCACAACATTAAAATAATGTAGTATCCCGTGTGTGAATTTGCCAAGTCATTTGCTTCATCATGATGCCAATACACGATGAACCAACATTTCTAATGCTTGATTGGTGATTACTTCAGCCCTAATGATAATGGATTAATGGGAGTGAGCCAGTGTACTACTTTGCTGTTTTACCGTGTAAGAAATCTTCAAGTTATTTAAGGCATACGTGGGTAGATGGTCTGTTGGATATATTACCTTCATATTGGTTACTGAGCTTCATGTCATCTACCTTGCTCTCAACATCAGTTGATACCTAGGCTGTCCATCTCAAGCAGACCTCTTCGCTGCACAATGTTTTGCAGAACACAGCACACCAGTAACATTCTGGAATTTTGTTGAAAGTGAATGTACGGAAAGATGTCTGGGTACTTGATGTACATTTTCAGCATATCCATGGGTTGCTCTATAACAATTTTTGGTAGGGTTTAAGGGAAACGTTATAAGAGTATTGAGGTTTAAAATAGCAATATTGGAGTTAAGTTAGCATTATAAATGACTTTCATGTCCAGTCACCAAATTGAGTTAAGTTAGCATTATGAACAAAATGATCATGATCTGTGAACTTGAGGTAATTCCAGCACACGCTAACAATCAGAGCAAGAGTGTCTTCCACAAAGATGGTGGTCTAGTTGTATTATCATTAGACTGTTGATTCATTTACCTAGGCAATGTCCTGGGGACCTGGATTTGAATCCCACATGGCAGTTGGTAGAATTTGCATTCAATAAAAATCTCAAATTAAGAGTCGAATAACCACAAAACCATTGCAAGGGAGAAACCCATCTAATTCACAAATGTTCTTTAGAGATCAAAACCATCATTTCTGGATGGTATGGTATGCATGTGACTTCAGACCCACAGCAATGTGGTTGACAGCTAATCTGTAAGCAACAAATGCTGGTCTGGTCAGTGGACCCTACATTCCATGAATGAATAAAAAAGATTGCAGGTATGGTCAGCAGAAGATATGCGCAGGCGCAGAATGTGTGCCTTTTTGACTCAACATCTCATCCATGCAGGCAAGAATATAGGCATCAGGCAACCAACATTGTAGCCAATGGCTTGTTAACTTACGTGGTCTAAAACATCAGAGAATACGATTCTTTCAAAAATTGAGTGCACTTCACATAAGCTTGATTCTGATTGTTTTTCATGGGTCTCATAGAACAGCCATAAACATAAAGCAACAAAGTGCCATTAGAACAGAACATTTATGGTTTATAGCTTTCCTCTGTACCTATGAATATCAGCATAATTTTCTTTGGAATTTTTTTTCTTTTCAGAATGACACATGAATTGCTGTCAAAATTACTTGCTGACCTTGCAGTCCTTCAAAGTGCCATTTGGAAATAATGCTTTCAATAACTGAAAACAATCTCTATTGTATTTCTGGAAGTAAACACAGTTTCATATGTGACTCCAATTATAATAAAAAAAAGTTCTATGTTTCACTGACTGTAAAGGTTAGTGGAATTGTTCAAATTAAAATCTTGATGATTATATTATTATTTTCAATGCCAAGTTCTAGATCTCCTTTGTACCCTGTGAATTCTTATTAGAACAAGAATGCTTACACTTTTTAATTCATTCGTGAGATGTGGACATCACTGGCAGGGCCAGAAATCATTGCTCAAAAGTAATTGCCCAAAAGGGTGGCACATTGACTCAGTGGTTAGCGCAGGGACCCGGATTCGACTCCAGTCTCGGGCGACCGTCTGTGTGGAGTTAGCACATTCTTCCTGTGCCTGCCTGGGCTTCCTCCAGGTGCTCCTGTTTCCTCCCACAATCCATAAGATGGTATTAATTTCTGGGTCTGTAGATTGTGCAGGAGCAAAAATGGCCTTTAAGAGAGTGATATGCACTTCTGTCAGAGGTGGGAGTTTAAAGAGAGTTTAAGGGTTACTGCGGATTATATTTGCCATAAATGCTGTTGGCTGCGAATCTTATCAGATCGAAAGGATCAGTTGGAGAGACAGTTAGAAGCAATGAGGAATTTGCAACAGCAACAGTATGTGATGGATGGCAGTTATAGGAAGGGTGGACAGTCTCAGATACAGTCACATAGATGGGTTAACTCCAGGAAAGGTAAGAGAGGTAGGCAGCTAGTGCAGGAGTCTTTTGTGGCTATACCCATTTCAAACAGGTATGGTGTTTTGGAAAATGTAGGAGGTGATGGATTCTCAGGGGAACATAGTACGAACAGCCAAGTTTCTGGTATTGAGACTGACTCTAATGCAACGAGGAGTATGTTGGGTTCAAAGAGATCAGTTGTGTTAGAGGATGCTCTAGTCCAAGGTACAGACAGACGTTTCTGTGGCCAGCAGTGAAAAAGCAGAACGATGTGTTGCCTCCCTGGTGCTAGGATCAAGGATGTCTCAGAGAATGTGCGGAATGTTCTTACAGGGGAGAGGGGCCAGCAAGAGGTCATCGTCCACATTGGAACCAACAACATAGGAAGGGAAAAGGTTAAGATTCTGAAGGGAGATTACAGAGAGTTAGGCAGAAATTTAAAAAGGAGGTCCTCGAGAGTAGTGATATCTGGATTACTCCCAGTGCTACAAGCTAGTGAGGGCAGGAATAGGAGGATAGAGCAGATGAATGTATGACTGAGGAGCTGATGTATGGAAGAAGGATTCACATTTTTGGATCATTGGAATCTCTTTTGGTAGAAGTGACCTGGACAAGAAGGACGGATTGTAACGAAATTGGAAGGGGACAAATAGACTGGCAGGGAGATTTGCTCGAGCTGCTCAGGAGGATTTAAACTAGTAAGGTAGTGTGGGGTGGGGGGAGGCGCGCAGGGAGATAGTGAGTAAAGAGATCACTCTGAGACTGGTACAGTTGAGAAAAGAAGCAAGTCAAACAGTCAGGAAAGGCAAGGACAAAGCAGAGAACAAGGTAGGACTAATAAATTAAACTGCATTTATTTCAATGCACGAGGCCTAACAGGGAAGGCAGATGAACTCAGGGCATGGTTAGGAAAATGGGACTGGGATATCATAGCAATTACAGAAACATGGCTCAGGGATGGGCAGGACTGGCAGCTTAATGTTCCAGGATACAAATGCTACAGGAAGGATAGAAAGGGAGGCAAGAGAGGAGGGGGTGGCATTTTTGATAAGGGATAGCAGTACAGCTGTACTGAGGGAGGATATTCTGGAAATACATCCAGGGAAGTTATTTGGGTGGAACTGAGAAATAAGAAAGGGATGATCACCTTATTGGGATTGTATTATAGACCCCTTAATAGTCAGGGGGAAATTGAGAAACAAACTTGTAAGGAGATCTCAGCTATCTGTAAGAATAATAGGGTAGTTATGGTCAGGGATTTTAACTTTCCAAACATAGACCAGGACTGCTATAGCGTTAAAGGTTTAGATGGAAAGGAATCAGTTAACTGTGTACAAGACAATGTTTTGATTAAGTATGTGGCTGTAACTACTAGAGAAGATTCAAAACTTGACCTATTCTTGGGAAATAAGGCAGGACAGGTGACTGAAGTGTCAGTGGGGGAGCATTTTGGGACCAGCGACCATAATTATGTTAGATTTAAAATAATGATGGAAAAAGATAGACCAGATCTAAAAGTTGAAGTTCTAAATTGGAGAAAATTAAGGGCGGCATGGTGGCACAGTGGTTAGCACTGCTGCCTCACAGCGCCAGAGACCCGGGTTCAAATCCCGACTCAGGCGACTGACTGTGTGGAGTTTGCACATTCTCCCCGTGTCTGCGTGGGTTTCCTCCGGGTGCTCCGGTTTCCTCCCACAGTCCAAAGATGTGCAGGTCAGGTGAATTGGCCATGCTAAATTCCCCGTAGTGTTAGGTTAAAGGGGTAAATGTAGGGGTATGGGTGGGTTGCGCTTCGGCGGGTCGGTGTGGACTTGTTGGGCCGAAGGGCCTGTTTCCACACTGTAAGTAATCTAAAAGCCAATATTGACAGTATTAGGCAAGAACTTTCAAAAACTGACTGGAGGCAGATGTTCGCAGGTAAAGGGACGGCTGGAAAATGGGAAGCCTTCATAAATGAGATAACGAGACTTTAGAGAAAGAATATTCCTGTTAGGGTGAAAGGAAAGGCTGGTAGGTATAGGGAATGCTGGATGACTAAAGAAGTTGAGGGTTTGGTTAAGAAAAAGAAGGAAGTATATGTAAGGCATAGACAGGATAGGTCGAGTGAATACTTAGAAGATTATAAAGGCAGTAGGAGTATACATAAAAGGGAACTCAGGAGGGCAAAAAGGGGACATGAGATAGCTTTGGCAAGTAGAATTAAGGAGAATCCAAAGAGTTTTTACAAATAGATTAAGGACAAAAGGGTAACTAGGGAGTGAATAGGGCCCCTCAAAGATCAGCAAGGCGGCCTTTGTGTGGAGCCGCAGAAAATGGGGAGACACTAAATGAGTATTTTGCATCAGTATTTATTGTGGAAAAGGTTATAGAAGATATAGACTGTTGGGAAGTAGATGGTGACATCTTGCAAAATGTCCAGATTACAGAGGAGGAAGTGCTGGATGTCTTGAAATGGGTAAAGGTGGATAAATCCCCAGGACCTGATCAGGTGTACCCGAGAACTCTGTGGGAAGCGAGGGAAATGATTGCTGGGCCTCTTGCTGAGGTATTTGTACCATCGATAGTCACAGATGAGGTGCCAGAAGACTAGAGGTTGGCTAACATGGTGCCACTGTTTAAGAAGGGTGGTAAGGACAAGCCAGGGAACTACAGACCAGTGAGCCTGACGTTGGTGGTGGGCAAGTTGTTGGAGGGAATCCTGAGGGACAGGATGTACATGTATTTGGAAAGGCAATGACTGATTAGGGATAGTCAACATGGCTTTGTGCGTGGGAAGTCATGTCTCACAAACTTGATTGAGTTTTTTGAGGAAGTAACAAAGAGGATCGATGAGGGCACAGTGTTAGATGTGATCTTCAGTAAGGCATTCGGCAAGGTTCCCCATGGGAGACTGATTAGCAAGGTTAGATCTCGTGGAATACAGAGAGAACTAGCCATTTGGATACAGAACTGGCTCAAAGATGGTGGAGGAGGGTTGCTTTTCAGACTGGAGACCTGTGACCAGTGGAGTGCCATAAGAATCGGTGCTGCGTCCACTATTTTTTGTCATTTACATAAATGATTTGGATGTGAGCATAAGAGGCACAGTTAGTAAGTTTGTAGATGACACTAAAATTGGAGGTGTAGTGGACAGCGAAGTGGGTTACCTCAGATTACAACAGGATCTGGATCAATGGGCTGAGAAATGGCAGATGGAGTTTAATTCAGATAAATGCAAGGTGCTGTATTTTGGGAAAGCAAATCTTAGCAGGACTAATACACTTAATGGTAAGGTCCTAGGGAGTGTTGTTGAACAAAGAGACCTTGGAGTGCAGGTTCATAGCTCCTTGAAAGTGGAGTTGCAGGTAGATAGGATAGTGAAGAATTCGTTTGGTATGCTTTCCTCTATTGGTCAGAGTATTGAGTACAGGAGTTGGGAGGTCATGTTATGGCTGTACAGGACATTGGTTAGGCCACCGTTGGAATATTGTGTGCAATTCTGGTCTCTTTCCTATCGGAAAGAGGAAAGCAGGGGTTGGAGGATTTGAGCTATAGGGAGAGGCTGAACAGGCTGGGGCTGTTTTCCCTTAAGCATCGGAGGCTGAGGGTTGACCTTATAGAGGTTTACAAAATTATGAGCGGCATAGATAGGGTAAATAGGCAAACTCTTTTACCTGGGGTCGGGTACTCCAGAACTAGAGGGCATAGGTTTAGGGTGAGAGGGAAAAGATATAAAAGAGACCTATAGGGCAACATTTTCACACAGAGGGTGGTACGTGTACGAAATGAGCTGCCAGAGGAAGTGGTGGAGACTGGTACAATTGCAACATTTAAGAGGCATTTGGATGGGTGTATGAATAGGAAAGGTTTGGAGGGATTTGGGCCGGGTGATGGCAGGTGGGACTAGATTGAGTTGGGATATCTGGTTGGCATGGACAGGTTGGACTGAAGGGTATGTTTCCATGCTGTACATCTCTTTGACTTTATGACTCTATGTGCCGGTTAGGTGAAAAGGCTAAGTTAAATTGCCCACAGTGTTCCGGGATGTATAGGTTAGATGCAGTTGTCAGAAATAAATGGCGGTAATAGGGAAGGTGTAAGGGTGAGTTAATCTTTGGAGGATCAGTGTGGTCTTGTTTGGCCTAATGGCCTGTTTCCACACTGTACGGATTCTATGAATGCCTTCTCTGCATTGTTTGTGAGTTTTGATAAGATTTGTAGCTCAGGTTGAAGTTCTGGATGTAGGTTTGGTCACTGAGCTGGAAGGTTCATTTTCAGACATTTTGTCACCATACTAGGTAACATCTTCAGTGAACCTCTAGATGAAGCTTCCATGAATTCCCCTTAAGAACTTTGTGTTGAGCCACCTTATTAAACTGTTGTGTTTCATGTGGTGTAAGTACGCCCACAGTAGGAAGATCATTCCAGAATTTTCACCCAGCAACAGAAAGAAATTGCAACACGCTTACTAGTCAGAATAGTGTGTGATTTGGAAGAAAACTTACAGGTAGTTCTGTTCCCCTGTTGCCACTGGCCTTGTTCTTCCATGTGGTAGAGGTCACAGTTTGTTGCTGTTAAAAGAGTTTTGTTACTTTCTGCAGTGCATCTTGCATCTTGACACACATTGTGTACCAATGATCGACGGAATGAATGTTTCTGCAGGTGGATGAATGCCAGGCAAAGAAGTGTCCTGTGCTGGATGCTGTTCAACTTCTTGAGATTTTTGGAGCTGCACCCATATGGATGAGTGGAAAGTATTCCATCAAACTTCTGACTTGTGGCTTATAGATTGTGGACAGGCTTTGAGTCAAGTGGTGAGATACTGGCAGCAGAATTCCGATTCGCTGACCTGCTCTTGCAGGCAGGAATTCATGGCTGGTCCAGTTCAAATTCTAATCAATGGTAGCTTCACGATGTAAATGCTGAGGTACTTATCAAAAGTGGATTTTAGTTGCTGTCTTGTGTGAGAGTAGGGTATTTTCTGCCACTTAAGTGATGCAAATATATCATTTCCCCTTATCAACCCAAGTCTAGAACTTTCTGCATTTGGAAATAGACTACTGCAATATCTGAGGAATCACAAATGGGTGCTGAGCAACGTTCAGCCATCAGTGAACAGCAGCACTTGTGACCTTTATGATGGAAGGAAAGTCATTGATGAAACAACTGAAGATGCTTGAACTTGAGACATTACCTTGAGGACATCCTACAGAAATGTCCTGGGAGTAGGATGATTGGTTGAAAAACAACCATCATCCTATTCCTTTGCATTCTAGCTAGTAATGCTTAACCTCCTATTTTTACTGATTTTCGTTCAACTAGAGTTGCTTGATGCCTCACCAGGGCAAGTGATGCCTTTATTGTCAAGGGAATCACTGTCACCTCTGGAACTCAGTGGAAGTGTCCATGGGTAGACCACAGTTATGATAATATCTGAAGCCAAGTGGTACTGGCAGAAGTCAAAATGAGCCTTAGTGAGAAGTCAATTGGTGAAATGTGTCATTTGATAACACTACTAATAAGACTTCCATCAATGTCAGTGATTGGGAATAGATTTATGAGGTGGTAAGATTGGTTAGAGTGGATCATTTCCCTTTTTTATGGACAGAACATAGCTGGGCAATCTTCCTTGTTGCTGGATTGATGCCAGTTTTGTAGCTGTGCTAGAATAACTTGACAAAGGATAACAACTTATTCTGGAGCACAATTGCATAGCTCTACAGTTGAGAGATTGTTGAGGCCTTTCATTTATGTAGCACCCATTGTGTTCAGCTGCTTCTTGAATATTGTGCAAAATAAATTGATTATTTCAAGATTGCCCTTTGTGAAACTGGGGACTGTAAAAGGAAATTCAATGGATCATCCACTTTGTAATTCAGGATGAAGATTATGTACTGGCACTTGGCTCCCCATCACTGGGGATGGAGATGTATGTAAATGCCTCCACACCTTCCTAGTAGGTTAAATGTTCACTACAATTCATGACTGGATATAGGCAAAAGTGAATACTGCAAGCTGCTGGAAATCAGAGTCTAGATTAAAGGTGCTGGAAAAGCACAGCAGGTCAGGCAGCATCCGAGGAGCAGGAAAATCAATGTTTCAGGCTAAAGCCCTTCATCAAGAATGAAGGCAGGGAGCCTCCAGGCTGGAGAGATAAATGGGAGGGTGGGGTGGGGCTGGAGAAAAGGTAGCAAAGAGTACAATAGGTGGATGGGGGTGGAATTGAAGGTGATAGGTGAGAGAGGAGGGTGGAGCGGAGAGGGAGGAAGGAAGATTGGCAGATGGGACATTCACCCATTGTACTTTTTGCTACCTTTCCCCACCCTCCTCTCTGACCTATCACCTTCTTCCCCACCCCATCCACCTATTGTACTCTTTACTACCTTCTCCCCAGCTCCACCTCCCCCCTCCCTTTTATCTCTCCACCCTGGAGGCTCCCTGCCTTCATTCCTGATGAAGGGCATTTGCCTGAAATGTTGATTTTCCTATTCCTCGGATGCTGCCTAACCTGCTGTGCTTTTCCAGCATCACTCTAATCTAGAGTCATGACTGGATATGTCAGGACTGTGCAGCTTAGATCTGATCCATCAGTTGTAGGATTGCTTACTTCCACTGATAGCAAGTTGAAATTTAGCAAGTACGTAGTCTAGTGTACAAAGTTAAAAATCACTCAACACCAGGTTATAGTCCAACAGGTTTAATTGGAAGCACACTAGCTTTCGGAGCGACGCTCCTTCATCAGATGATAGTGGAGGGCTCAATCGTAACACAGAATTTATAGCAAAAATTTACAGTGTGATGTAACTGAAATTATACATTGAAAAATTGATTGTCTGTTAAGCCTTTCATCTGTTAGAATACAGTGATAGTTTCACTTCTTTCATGTGTAAATCACAAAATCTTTTTTTTAAAAGTTGCATTCTCGGGTTAGCTGTTAACAATGGTGACAGCTAGACAATATGTTGAAGGTGTTGGCCTCCTGTGTTCTCTGTCTATGCCATGATGCTTAGATTGATTCTAATCTAAAAAGTGAGATAATGGAGTTTTACATAAATTCATGCAGTTTTTGAGCTCAGAGTTCTACATGAATGCATGCAGTTTTTGAGCAACGTACAATGTAACCCTGCAAGTACAAATTCACCCCACAAAATATATGTGTGCATGTGGGTCTTTGTCTGTCTATGTGTGTGTGTCTGTCTGGGTTGGGGGTTGTGAGTGTGAGAAAGTGTATGTGTGTGTGTGTAGTGAGTGCAGAGTGTCTTAAGTCTGTGAAGGGGTGCATGTGTGAGTGTGGGAGTGTGTGTGTCTGTAAGGGTGTGTGTGGGGGTCTGTGTGCACATCTGTATGTATCTGTGTCCGTGTGTATGTGAGAGTGTGTGTATGTAGGAATATCTGTGTGTGTGTGTAGTGCAATGGTGATCACTTGTAATGTGACATGAACCCAAGGTCCCAGTTGAGGCTCTCCTTATGGGTACCGAACTTAGCTATCAGCCTCTGCTCAGCCACTTTTCTCTGCTACCTGTCCCGAAGTCCACCTTGGAGGATGGTCACCCGAAAGTCCGAGGCTGAATGTTCTGGACCACTGAAGTGTTCCCCAACTGGGAGGGAACCCCCCCTGTCTGTTGATTGTTGTGCGGTGCCTATTCATCCGTTGCCATAGCCTTTGCTCGGTTTCCCCAATGTACCATGCCTCCGGGCATCCTTGCCTGCAACGTATAAGATAGACAACGTTGGCTGAGTCACATGATTACCTGCCATGTACAAGGTGGGAGGTGTCCCCACATTTAATGGTGGTATCCATGTCCACATTCTGACACGTCTTGCAGCATCTACCATGACAGGGTTGTATGGAGTTGTCCTGAGAGCCGGGCAGCTTGCTACGAACACCGATCTGTTTGAGGTTTGGCAGTTGTTTAAAGGCAAGTAGTGGATGTGTGGGGAAGGTCTTGGTGAGGTGCTCATCCTCATTGATAATGTGTTGCAGGTCACGAAGAACATGGCGTAATTTTTCAGCTCCTGGGAAGTACTGAACAACGGATGAATAGGCACCACACAACAATCAACAGACAGGAGGGTTCCCTCCCAGTTGGGGAACACTTCGTGGTCCAGAACATTCAGCCTCGGACCTTCGGGTGACCATCCTCCAAGGTGGACTTCGGGACAGGCAGCAGAGAAAAGTGGCCGAGCAGAGGCTGATAGTTAAGTTCCATACCCATAGGGAGGGCCTCATCCGGGACCTTGGGTTCATGTCACATTACAGGTGACCACTATTGCACTATGCACACACCCAGATACTCCTACACACACAGAGATACTTCTACACACACACACACACACTCTCACATACACACGGACACACATACACACAGACGCGCACACAGACACCCACACATGCCTTTACAGACACACACACTCCCACACTCACACATGCACCCCCTCACAGACTTAAGACACTCTGCACTCACTACACACACACACATACACTTTCTCACACTCACAACCCCCAACCCAGACAGACACACACACATAGACAGACAAAGACCCACATGCACACATATGTTTTGTGGGGTGAATTTGTACTTGCAGGGTTACATTGTACGTTGCTCAAAAACTGCATGCATTCATGTAGAACTCTGAGCTCAAAAACTGCATGAATTTATGTAAAACTCCATTATCTCACTTTTTAGATTAGAATCAATCTAAGCATCATGGCATAGACAGAGAACACAGGAGGCCAACACCTTCAACATATTGTCTAGCTGTCACCATTGTTAACAGCTAACTCGAGAATGCAACTTTTAAAAAAAAGATTTTGTGATTTACACATGAAAGAAGTGAAACTATCACTGTATTCTAACAGATGAAAGGCTTAACAGACAATCAATTTTTCAATGTATAATTTCAGTTACATTGCATTGTACATTTTCGCTATAAATTCTGTGTTACGATTGAGCCCTCCACTATCACTTGATGAAGGAGCGTCGCTCCGAAAGCTAGTGTGCTTCCAATTAAACCTGTTGGACTATAACCTGGTGTTGTGTGATTTTTAACTTTGTACACCCCAGTCCAACACCGGCACCTCCAAATTATGTAGTCTAGTGTTGTTGCTTTAATAGACTGACCCCTCTTTTGGTCACAATGGTGCTTTCTGGTATGTTCCCTTATTGAAGCAAAGTTGGTTGATCAGAAGTATGGTAATTGTGGGATCCAGGATTCACTGAATCATCAATTCATATATTTTCTATGAAAACTGATCAGAGATATTTTAATACACCTCTGGAGCATTTGGGACTTGAACCCAGGCCTCTTGGCTCAGAGGTAGAGATATGACCACTGTGCCACAAGAATGCCCAAGTCATGAGTTCACAAATTGTACTTGAATATAATTCACCTGCTGTTGGTCCACATTGTCTCATGGATCCCCTGTTTTGAGCTATATCTATCGTCATCTGCCACAAGCTCAGAACAACAGATATGTCCTTCAGTACGTGTTTGTTTGGATTGAACTGAAATCATGTCTCTTCTTGTCTGTTGTTGTCATGTGACCTCTGTCATGAGGCAAACACACATTGTATACAAATACCTTAGGCTAACTTCAATACAGGCCTTTTGTTAAACACATTGTTGTGTGCTACACTTGAAACATGGTGTCAGAAGTAGCACTGAGGTGAATGTTGCAAAGTTGTAACAGAACACAGCCACTGACAGGGAGACCTAGTTATGCACAGAGTTGTGAACAGACACTAAGGAAAACAATGAAACCACCAGATCATGGATGGCAAGCAAATGCCTCTCCTAGTGCATTCAAGATCTTGCTGCAACAAATTAATTTCTTCTTTTCTGTGCTTTGTTGCTCAAAATCGGCTATTGAAATATGGTTCATTTTTTTATATTCCCATGTTTGGCACCATTGTCTTTCCAAACTGAACAGTTGCAGGCAATATTTGATGTTCAATATGCACAATTATCAAACATGTGTTAATTAAAACAGAAGATGCAAATCTCTTTATACAGACTCAATTGTCTTGTTTCAATGTCTTCAGAATAAAATGGTAATTCTAATGCAGACAATTTTGGTTATTCAGTATTAGTCATCTGGACTTGGCTCAATCTGTACATAGAGGGTCATAGAAGTCATTTTAGATCAGTATTGTCCTTTTCTGAAACACTTTGAAAAGTCTCAGGTTTAATGGTTGATGATGACTGTTAAATTCGGATGGACCATATTAACTATTACCATAACAAACATGGAGGAATACAGATTTATTGGTTGAGAGTAGGACGTAGCTAATATTGAGCAGGCTATTTCTTTGCTTATTTTTGACCTGCTTCACTAAATTTTATTGGACTCCTAAACAGTGATATGGACTCCCAAAATCACTGCTTCCCAACTACTTGCCAGTATTCTGACACCACTGGTGGGTCGGGACATGCCTAAAGTTAATGATAGAGGCATTTGAGATATTAGTTCTAACCTGTAATTCTGAAAATATTCCTAAAAGGCTGGTGTTTCACATATCTATAGTATAGCTCTCCCAATTTCAAAGTAAGTCCCATGATCTTAGCATTTTTTTTAGTATAATGGACTTCGGAGTATTGACTGTGCTATTGTTGAATTGTGGTCCATTGAGTTTTATTTTCATTTAGCTGATCTGAAGTGCTTTGATACAAATGAGTAGCTTTTGATTATTTCAGAGGAGACTTAAGATTCAAGTTATTATTGGTCTGCAATTACATGTGGGCTAGACTGGATAAGAATAGCAGCTTTCCTTCCTTTACGAGTATTTGTATATCATGGACTTTTATAACAACTTGATGGTTTTCTGCTCTCCAGTGAGTAGTTACCTTGCTCAGACATTTTATGGTCATGTGACACTTAGTGGTTGACACTGAGATGTGGCTACTTCCAAAGGTGCTTCTTTAACAAATCATGATTCTTCAACTTTCAACTGCTGCTGAAGTTCTGAAAATACTTCATTTAGATTCTCCTCTCTATCACCAGTGATAATGGATTGTGACCCAAATATTTAGAGGTGTGTTGTGTGGCAGGAGTCAGGAAAACTTCCAGTTCACTGAAGCATCTTGGGATAAACTCACACAAATTTGGAGGATGCACGATGGAATCAGGCCATCTGTCCTCTACGTGCAAATTAGAGTCATAGGGCCATAAATTGTATAGCATGGAAACTTACCCTTCGGTCCAACTCGTCCATGACAACCAGGTATCCTAAATCAATTTAGTCGCAACTGCCAGCATTTGTCCCATGTCCCTTGAAACCCTTCCTATTCATGTATCCATTCAAATGCCTTTTAAACATTGTAATTGTACCAGCTTCCACCACTTCCTTGGCAGCTCGTTCCATACACGCACTACCCTCTGTGTCAAAAGATTGCTCCTTAAGTTCCTTTTACATCTTTCCTCTCTCACCTTAAACATATGCTTTCTAGTTCTGGACTCCCTACCATTGGAAAAAGACTTGCCTATTCACCCTATCCATGTCCTTCATGAATTTATAAATCTCTGTAAAGCCACCCCTCAGCCTCCGACACTCCAGGGAACATAGCCCCAGCTTATTCAGCTTATCTCAATAGTTCAAACCCACAAACCACAGCAACGTCCTTGCAAATCTTTTCTGCACCCTTTCAAGTTTAACAATATCTTTCCTACAGCAGGGAGAATAGAACTGAACAAAATGTTCCAAAAATGGCCTAACCAATGCCTTGAACTGACACAATGTAGCATCCCAATTCCTACACTCAATGCACTGATCAATAAAGGCAAGTGTACGAAATACCTTCTCCACTACCCTGGCTCCACCTTCAAACCTGCACCCCAATGTCTCTTTGTTTGCGACACTCCCCAGGATCCTACCATTAAGTGTATAGGTCCTGTCCTGATTTGCCTTATTAAACTGCAAAACCCTACAATTATCCAAATTAAACCCAATCTGCCATTCCTCAGCCCATTGGCTCAGCTGATCAAGGTGGCCAGTGGGGCTGCTGAGTGCTGAGGAAGGGCATTGAAAAGCCCCTGAAATCCTGTCCCAGTTGTTTTTGTGACATATTAGATTCTCTAGACTTTATCCCTCACAGTTCCTCACCCCACCCTCTCCTCATGCCATGACCATACTAGCTCAAGCCAACTCATGCCACTCACACCTTCAAAGGCGCCTTATATCTTCCATGTGAAATTATTGTCAACTGATGCCTACTCACCCATTACTGTTGACTCTTGTGACCTCCATGCCAACTCACCAAGGATCCACTTGGGAGACCACAAAAGCCATGTTGAGATTCAGCAAAAATAACAGTTTTCATATCAGTTACAACCTTTACTATATTAAGAAAGCCGCACACACATAAGTGAAAGCATATTCAAAACTTTGAAGTTCCCTCAATTATTATTGACCAAATGAAGGGCTCAATCAAATTGTGAATTCAAGATTCTCATCTGAGATCTTGGTAGTGTGGAAAACAACCAAGCATTATGAATGGCATAATGAGAACTCGGTGGCTGATGTCACAAGACGCTATTATAAATACCAGAACAGATATTTTTCAACTTTCACTTACTCATAGAGTCATAGAGTCATAGAGATATACAGCATGGAAACAGACCCTTCGGTCCAACCTGACCAACCTGCCAACCAGATATCCCAACCCAATCTAGTCCCACCTGCCAGTACCCGGCCCTCCAAACCCTTCCTATTCATATACCCATCCAAATGCCTCTTAAATGTTGCAATTGTACCAGCCTCCACCACATCCTCTGGTAGCTCATTCCACATACGTACTACCCTCTGCATGAAAAAGCTGCCCCTTAGGTCTCTTTTATACCTTTCCCCTGTCACCCTAAACCTATGCCCTCTAGTTCTGGACTCCCCGACCCCAGGGAAAAGACTTTATCTAATTATCCTATCCATACCCCTCATAATTTTGTAAACCTCTATAAGGTCACCCCTCAGCCTCCGACGCTCCAGGGAAAACAGCCCCAGCCTGTTCAGCCTCTCCCTGTAGCTCAAATCCTCCAACCCTGGCAACATGCTTTTAAATCTTTTCTGAACCCTTTCAAGTTTCACAACATCTTTCCGATAGGAAAGAGACCAGAATTGCACACAATATTCCAACAGTGGCCTAACCAATGTCCTGTACAGCCGCAACATGACCTCCCAACTCCAGCAGAATATTTTATAACATTAAAGGTCTTCTCAGCTTGAGTTTTTGTCTTACCTTTCTTTGATACAGATGAACTATTTATTTTTTACAGGGCTGGGGAGTTAAATAATTTTATATTATGTCAGTTTTAAAACCTTATTGTTCATCAAGAGCATTTATGACTACTCCAAAATTCTGTCACATGCACATTGCACGTTAAGGTCCTTGCTACACTGAAAGTGAGATCTAATTAAACTTAGTACTCAGTTGAAATGATCCTGTTGAGTTTGGGTTTCTAACATGTAGGAGTAAGGCCTTGGCTCCTTTTATCAATAAACTGGAATATGTTGGTAATGGTACAGAAACTTCCAAATTAAGTTCTGCTTTCCACATTTGTATTAAAATTTGGACCTGTTTTTGCAGGACATTGATAAATAAACACTATAATGTGAACTGTAAACAAAAAATTTTAAATCTGCTAGCAAGAGGGGTACATTGGGTTCCAAGAGATCAATTGCGTTAGGGGACTCTCTAGTCTGAGGTACAGACAGACGTTTCTGTGGCCAGCAGAGAAAAAGTCAGAATGGTGTGTTACCTCCTTAGTGCCAGGATCAAGGATGTCTCAGAGATTGCAGAATGTTCTCAAGGGAGAGAGGGATCAGCAGGAGGTCATTGTACACATTGGAACCAATGACATAAGAAGGGAAAAGGATGAGATTCTGAAGGGAGAATATAGAGAGTTAGGCAGGAACTTAAGGAGGTGCTCGAGAGTAGTAACAAGCTGGTGAGTGAAGAAATAGGAGGATGGAACAGATGAATGCATGGCTGAGGAGCTGGTGTATGGGGGAAGGATTCACATTTTTGGATGATTGGAATCTCTTCTGGGGTAGAAGTGACTTGTACAGGAAGGAGAGATTGCACTTGAATTGGAAGGGGACTCTCGTATACTGGCAGGGAGATTTGCTAGAACTAGTCTGGAGGATTTAAAATGGTAAAGTTGGGGGGGAGGGAGGAGGGTCCCAGTGAGATAGTGAGGAAAGGCATTAATCTGAGACTGGTACAGTTGAGAACAGAAGCGAGTCAAACAGTTAGAACAGGCAGGGACAAAACAGAGAACAAGGGAGAACCGATAAATTAAACTGCACTTATTTCAAAGTAAGAATGCCTAACAGGGAAGGCAGATGAAGTCAGGGCATGATTAGGAATGTGGGACTGGGATATCATATCAAATACAGAAACATGGCTCAGGAATGGACAGGACTGGCAGCTCAATGTTCCAGGATACAAATGCTAAAGGAAGGACAGAAAGGGAGGCAAGAGAGGAGGGGAAGTGGTGTTTTTGATAAGGGATTGCCTTACAGCTGTGCTGAGGGAGGATATTCCCGGAAATACACCCAGGAAAGTTATTTGGGTGTAACTTAGAAATAAGAAAAGGATGATCACCTTATTGGGATTCTATTACAGACCCCCTAATAGTCAGAGGGAAATTGAGAAATAAGTTTGTAAGGAGATCTCAGTTATTTATAAGAATAATCGGGTAGCTATGGTCAGGGATTTTAACTTTCCAAACATACACTGGGACTGCCATAGTGTTTAGGGTTTGGTTGGAGAGGAATTTATTAAATGTTTCTGATTCAGTATGTGGATGTACCTACTAGACAAGGTGCAAAACTTGACCTACTCTTGGGAAATAAGGCAGGGCAGGTGACTGAGGTATCACTGGGGGAGCACTTTGGGGCCAGTGACCGTAATTCTATTTTTTTCTCTTCCCCGACACTACTACCTAACCATGATAGTGCTTATATTTTCCCCAGCACCACTGTTGTTTGTGTGCAGGTGTGAGACACAGTGAAAGACAACAGATGTACAAATCTTTATTCAATTTCCACCACCAGGAAGCAAGGAAACACCTGAGTGGCCAGTGACAAGCGGTGCCCTTCTCAAAGGGCAATGCTGTGTGATCAAAAAAGTGAAGGGGAGAGCAAGGTTTAAATCAAAATAGAGTTGGATGGAGAAAACAAACACTCCACTCCCTGTAGTGCCCACCTCTCCCTGAACAGTTCAAAGGTGTTGGTAGACACTGCATGCTCCTTCTCCAGGGATACCTGGGCTTGGAGGTAGCCGTGGAAGAGGGGCAGGCAATTGCGACCATAATTGTATTAGTTTTAAAATAGTGATGGAACAGGATGGACCAGACCTCAAAGTTGAAATTCTAAACTGGGGGAAGGCTAATTTTGACGATATTTGGCAAGAACGTTCAAAAGCTGATTGGGGGCAGATGTTCACAGGTGAAGGGACGACTGAAAAATGGGAAGCCTTCAGAAATGAGATAACGAGAGTCCAGAGACAGTATATTCTTGTTAGGGTGAAAGAATGCTGGCTGACTAGAGAAATTGAGGGTTTAGTTAAGCAAAAGAAGTAATGTGTTAGGTATAGACAAGATAGATCGGGTGAATCCTTAGAAGAGTATAAAGGCAGTAGGAGTATACTTAAGAGGAAAATTAGGAAGGCAAAAATGGGACATGAGGTAGCTTTAGCAAATAGAGTTAAGGGTTTTTACAAATACATTAAGGACAAAAGGATAACTAGGGAGAGAAAAGGGTCCCTCAAAGATCCCTGAAGAAGGGCTTATGCCCGAAACGTCGATTCTCCTGTTCCCTGGATGCTGCCTGACCTGCTGCGCTTTTCCAGCAACACATTTCCATCCCTCAAAGATCAGCAAGGCAGCCTTTGTATGGAGCTGCAGGAGATGGGGGAGATAATAAACAAGTATTTTGCATCAGTATTTACTGTGGAAAAGGACATGGAAGATGTAGAATGCAGGGAAATAGATGGTGACATCTTGAAAAATGTCCATATTACAGAGGAGGAAGTGCTGGATGTCTTGAAACGCATAAAAGTGGATAAATCCCCAGGACCTGATCAGGTGTACCCTGGAACTCTGTGGGAAGATAGGGAGGTGATTGCTGGGTCCCTGGCTGAGACATTTGTATCATCAATAGTTACAGGTGAGGTGCCAGAAGACTGGAGGTTGGCTAACGTGATGCCACTATTTAAGAAAGGTGGTAAGGACAAGCCAGGGAACTATAGAGCAGTGAGCCTGATGTCGGTGGTGGGCAAGTTGTTGGAGGGAATCCTGAGGGACAGGATGTACATGTATTTGGAAAGGCAAGGACTGATTAGGGTTAGTTAACATGGCTTTGTGCATCAGAAATCATATCTCACAAACTTGATTGAGTTTTTTTGAAGAAGTAACAAAAAGGACTGATGAGAGCAGAGTGGTGGACGAGATCAATATAGACTTCAGTAAGGTATTCAACAAGGTTCCCTGTGGGAGACTGGTTAGCAAGGTTAGATCTCACGGAATATAGGAAGAACTAGCCATTTGGATACAAAACTGGCTCAAAGGTAGAAGACAGAGGGTGGTGGTGAAGTATTGTGTTTGAGACTGGAGGCCTGTGACCAGTGGAATGCCACAAGGATCGGTGCTGGGCCGACTACTTTTTGTCCTTTATATAAATGGTTTGGATGTGAGCAAAAAAGGTAAAGTTAGTAAGTTTGCAGATGACACCAACACTTGAGGTGTCACAGACAGTGAAGAAGGTTCCCTCAGATTACAACAGGATCTTGACCAGATGGGCCAAGGGCTGAGGAGTGGCAGTGGAGTTTAATTTAGATAAATGTGAGGTGCTGCATTTTGGGAAAGCAAATCTTAGCAGGATTTATACCCTTAATGGTAAGGTCCTAGGGAGTATTGCTGAAGAAAGAGACCTTGGAGTGCTGGTTCATATCTCCTTGAAAGTGGAGTCGCAGGTAGATAGGATAGCAAAGAAGGCATTTTGCTATGCTTTCCTTTATTGGTCAGAGTATTGAGTACAAGAGTTGGGAGGTCATGTTGCGGCTATACAGGACATAGATTGGGCTACTTTTGGAATATTGTGTGCAATTCTGGTCTCCTTCCGATTGGAAGGATGTTGTGAAACATGAAAAGGTTCAGAAAAGATTTACAAGGATGTTGCCAGGGTTGGAGGATTTGAGCTATGAGGAGAGTTGAATAGGCTTGGGCTGTTTTCCCTGGAGCGATGGATTCTTGAGGGGTGACCTTATAGAGGTTTATAAAAGCAGGAAGGGCATGGATAGGATAAATAGATAAAGGCTTTTTCCCTGGCATCCAGAACTGGAGGGCATAGGTTTAGGGTGAGAGGGGAAAGATACAAAAAAGAGACCTGAGGGGCAACGTTTTCACACAGAGGGTGGTACTTGTTTGGAATGAGCTGCAAGAGTTAGTGGTGGAGGCTCATATAATGGCAACATTTAAAAGACATCTGGATGGTGTATGAATAGGAAGGGTTTGGAGGGATATGGGCTGGGTGCTGGCAGGTGGAACTAGATTGGGTTTGGATATCTGTTCAGCATGGACGAGTTGGACTGAAGGGTCTGTTTCCGTGCTGTACTTATCTATGACTCAATGACTCTATGTGTCAATTTGATTTTTGAAAATATATGTACGGTTTGACATAGAGAACATAGAACATACAGCTCAGTACAAGCCCTTCAGTCCACGATGCTGTGCCAAACATTTATCTTAATCTCAGGTCAATCTAACCTACACACCCTCAATTTACTGCTTTCCATGTGTTTGTCCAGCAGTCACTTAAATGCCCCTCATATGTCTGACTCTACTACCACTGCTGGCAGTGCATTACACGCACCCATCACTCTCTGCATAAAGAAACTACCTCTGATATCTCCCCTATACCTTCCTCCAATCACCTTAAAACTATGACCTCTCATGACAATCATTTCTGTCCGAGGGAAAAGTCCCTGGCTATCTACTCTATCAATTCCTCTCATTACCTTTTACACCTCTATCAAATCACCACTCTTCATTCTTCTTTCCAGTATGAAAAGCCCCAGCTCACTCAACTTCTCTTCATGAGACAAGCCTCCTGCACCCTCTCTAAAGCATATACACCCTTCCTATAATAAGGCAACCAGAACTGGATGCAATTTTCCAAGTGTGGTCTTACCAATGTTATATAGAGCTGCAATAAAACCTCATGCCCCTTTAACTCAATCCCCTGTTAATGAAATCCAAAATACCATACACCTTCTGAACAACACTGTCAATTTGGGTGGAAACTTTGAGGGATCTATGACCTCAAGATCCTGCTGTTTCTCCACACTGTCAAGAATCCTGTCTTTAACCCTGTATTCAGCATTCAAATTTGACCTTCCAAAATGAATCACTTCATATTTATCCAGGTTGAACTCCACCTGCCACTTCTTGGCCCAGCTCTGCATCCTGTCAATGTCTTGTTGTAGCCTGCAACAGCCCTTGACACAATCTACAACACCAATGACCTTTGTGTCAACAGCAAACTTAATAACTCACCCTTCCACTTCTTCATCCACGTCATTTACAAAAACTACAAAGAGAAGAGGCCAAAGACCAGATCCCTGCAGGACACCACTGGTCACTGACCTCCTGCAGACTACTTTCCAAACACTACCACTCATTGTCAACTTTTAGCCAGCCAATTCTGTATCCAGCCAGCCAAATTTCCCTATATCTCATACCTCCTAACTCTCTGAATGAGCCTACCATGGAGAACCTTATTAAATGCCTTACTGAAATCCATATACACCACATATCTATGACTCAATGACTCTATGTGTCAATTTGATTTTTGGAGACACTGAAAAAATATGTACAGTTTGACATAGAGAACATAGAACAGTACAGCTCAGTACAGGCCCTTTGTCAACTTGTCTCGTCACATCCTCAAAGAACTCGATAAGGCTTGTGAGACATGACCTGCCCCTCACAAAGCCATGCTGATGATCATATTAATCAAATTATGTTTTTTCAAATAATCATAAATCCTATCTCTCAGAATCCTTTCCAGTACTTTGCTTACCACAGATGTAAAACTGGCTAGTCTGTAATTTCTAGGGATTTTCCTATTCCTTTTCTTGATCAGAGAAACAACAATCGCCTCCTTCCAATCATCCGGTACTACACCCGTGGAGAGTGAGGATACAAAGATCATCGAAAGAGGTGCAGCAATCTCATTTCTCACTTCCCATAGTAACCTTGGATATATCTGGTCTGACCCTGGGGACTTATCCATCTTGATGCGTCCAAGAATTTCCAGCACATCCACTTTCTTAATATCAATCTGTTCAAGCCTATTAACCTCATCCACAGTGTTCTCACTATCAACAAGGTCCCTCTCTCTAGTGAACACCAAAGCAAAAAACTTATTTACAAGTTCCTTTGGCCCTACCCTCTCTCTGATCATTCTCTTATTCCTCACATAAGTGTCGAACACCTTTGGGTTTTCCCTAATCCTTCCCATCAAGGCATTTTTCTGCCCCCTCCCAGCTCTCTGCAGTCCATTTTTGAGTTATTTCCTAGCTACCCTAATTCTCTAAAGCTGTGCCATTTCCTTGCTTCCTCAACCTTAAGTAAGCTTCCTTCTTCCTCTTGACGAGAAGCTCCTCTTCTCTTGTCATCCAAGGCTCTTTCACCTTCGTGAAGGACACCTTAAAATTATCCTTGTCTCAGTGGGACAAAGTTATCCAACAATCGCAACAAGTGCTCCTTAAACAGCGTCCACATTTCTATTGTGCATTTCCCTTAGAACAATTGTTCCCAATTTATACTTCATAGCTCCTATCTAAAAGCAGCACAATTTCCCCTCTCCCAATTAAATACCTCCCCATGCTGTCTATTCCTATCCCTCTCCATGGTAGGAAACCAAGAACTAGGAACAATTGTAAGCTCCACAGTGTACTAAGGCTTCTTTGAATCATCCAAAAGGAGATTCAAAGCCAATACAAGTCAATGAGGTTCCTGCAGGTATCCACTTATGTGTTTAAGGATTCATTCTGGCCTTAGTGAGAATAGGGAACAGAGCATGTGCAAGACTCCTGAACATGTAGTGCAACCTGGAGCAGAGCTAAAGACCGAAGGGCTTGTGAGCCAGCATGCCTCTGCCTTCTTATGCAGTCTTCCAAACATCTTGTTACTGTTCTGTTCTTTAGCAGTTGGTGTGGCGGACAATCTTGGGTGTGTTTAACTTTCAGGCATTGACTGATCTGCTGTTTCCAATGTTTTTTTTTATTTTCAATGCACTGTCTTGCTAATTCTGAAAATCAAGTACTGACTATGTCATTTATTATCAGAAAACATCTTTTTAAGACATATGCACCCTCTATAATATTAGTTTTGACCCTTAAATTCTATTTGATTCAATCACTTAATAAAACTAGAAAAAAGAGTGGATGTATAGGCTTTACCACACACCCTTTCTCAGTTATGTGCTAAGATGATTATGTTGACTTTACCTATAGGCTGCTTGTTTAACTACATGTGAAGTCAATAAGGTTCACTAAAATTATTCTTGTGAGACCAACCGATGGATTATTTTTCACAATAGTATTTTTCTTAACCAGTATGCTAATACCCCAGCTTTCATGTCCAAGCATGACCATAAAATCTAAATCTAAATCTAGCTCATTTCCCATTCATGCATCTATGATTCACATTCCAATATTTCCCAGTAACTTAATCAGAGTTGATTTTAAGTTTACTGTCTGCATTAGTAACAACATGAATGCTGAGGGAAATAGACTATCATGGAATTGTTTAGTCCACTGAATAAATAAGTGATTGTGCTACATCAGGTAGCAAACACCAAGAGTATAATTCAAGCACATTGCCAATCCACGCACTGTAATACTTAATAAGTAGGCACAAAAAACCTGATTTCTCTTTGAATGATCCCAAATTTATCTTTTCAACATGTTGTAATTGGTTCTCACTCTACAAGCACACTAGTTACGACAGAGACCGGTATCCTGCACAAACATTAGTATCCTGTCACCAAGTACCCTTTATTTAAATGTGCACAGTAAACTGGCTGTGACCAGTCAGCTCAAAATTAGTCCCTGAAGACAGGAGACTCTGAATCCCCTATTTATATCTGTCAGTCAGGCTCCCTGTTTGGCCCAGGTTAACAGCCCCAGTCAAGGATCTCATAGTCAATGAGATCCACCTAGATGTAAACATTATAGACATGATTTAACTTATTTACTTCAATAGCATTCTCAATTAATTGATTTAGCAAGTCCCAATATCCTCTGGTGTCTTGCTTCTCATTTTTGCTCCTACCAATTTAGAATTGGACCATTCACCATGGCAAATAATTCAGTTTGCCAATCTCTTCCAAAAGCTTCAATTTGATAACCTCAAAATCACCTCTTTACTGTAGAATACATGTTTAACTTCCTTGACCCTTTCTTATAAATTGTTTCCTATTTTTGGCTATTGTTGATTTGCTTGTTTTGATAGATCGCTCTAGATCGACCAATTGCATTTTTCAAAGTTCACTCCAGGTAAAGACAGAAAAAAAGAGATGTTTCAATGTGCAGGTTGTTGAGTACTGTTGTCGACCCCCTTAATCTGGCTTTGAGTTTCCAAAAGTTTCCATACTTCCAGATTGCTATTTGCAACTCCAGAGAAAAATCATAGGAACATCAAAAATGATTTTTTTGTCAGTTTCTTTGAACATATTTCTTTACCAGACATAAAATTGTTCAACATAAAATAATTGGCTCTTCGGCTGACAGTCAAGCATTGTCCAGCTGGATACTGAGTCTTTTACTTTCCAATCAGTGTAGGAGGGCATTGCGACATAATAAATGATATGTTGGCTAACCTGGAGTATGGAGTAAATCATGTGATAGAGCATTCAAGAGTAGATTTTATCATACTTGACCACCCTAGTTGGAAACTATTTCCCTGACAGATACAATTGCCATTTTCCATATTTGGATGTGCAGGTAGGACATCAGGGAAGGAAGAGATGGTTGAAGTAAAACAATTCGAAGTATATCATTGGGCTGCATTTTGCAGTGAAATGAATGATTATCTGCACAGCACTCACTATTATTATTCAGTAAATCAACTAGCAACCTCTAGGAGGTCCGCAGGTGCAGCTAAATGCATAGACCAGGAAGCTGTTGGCTGAGTTTCTGAGGTCTTCCACAAGTTGTAGAAAAATAATATCCCCATGAGTTACTGAAATATATGGACGGGTATGAAGTTGTTATAATTGCCTGATGTATAAAAACTCAAAAAAAGGTGAAAGTACCCTTTTAATAGCATGAAATATTTTAATTATTGCTAATCAATCTTTCAGGCCATACTGCATTGTTTACCTTCTTGACATGGTCCCGCATGTCCAATCGGATTGCTAATTTTTCCAATATTTGGTTGAAAGTTAAGCAAGTGGAATGAATGGCTGGCACACTTGTTCACTGCTGAGTGTCAAATCCAGTTCGATCAATTCCATGAAATCATGGCTAATCTGATCATTTTCGATCGTGTTTTCCTGCCCTTTTCTCATACCCTTTTGGAATAAAAATCTGTCTATCTCAGGCTTGAACATACTTAATGACTCAGCCTCGACAGCTATCTATGGTAAAGAATTCCACAGGTTCACTGCTCCCAGACAGAAGAACTTCCTCATCTCTGTCCTAACTAAGCAACTCCTGCCTCTCAGATTATGTCCTCTCATCCTTGACTCTCCGATAAGGGGAAGCAACCTCTTTGCATCTCCTTTGTCAAGCCCCCGAATCTTTTAACCAGGTTTCTGTTTATTCTTCTGAGTACAAGTCCGACATACTCAACACATCCACATAAGAAAATCCCTCCATACTTATAATCAACCTAATAAACCTCCACTGGACTGCCTCCAATGCCAGTATGTCTTTCCTTAGATTAGAATTCAAAACTGTTCATATTGTTCCAGATTATGTTAAATAAATGTCTAATGTGCTTTTAGCAAGATTTCCCAATTTTTATACATCATTCTCTTTGGAATAAAGGCCAGCACTCTATTTGCCTTCCTTATTGTCCATTGACCTTGTACATCAGTTTTTTATGATTCATGTATGAGAACCCCTAAATTGCTCTTTGTTGCAGCTTTCTGTAGTCTTTCGCTATTTAAATAATATTCAGTTCCTCTATTCTTCCTGCCAAACTGCATAACATTAAGTTTTTTTCACATTATATACAATCTGACATGTTTTTGCACACCCACCTAACTTGTCTAATCCCTCTTTGTAGATTATTTGCATTTTCATGTTGTCCTCAAACTTATCAATTGTACATTCATTTCCCTCATCCATGCCTTGAATGTATATTGTAACTAATTGTAAGTCCAGCACTCAGTTGCAGATTGCCATCCTAAAAATGCCCATCTTATCCCAACTCTAAGTCTTCTATTAGTTTGCCAATCTTTTATCTGTCCAATCATGCACTATCATACACTGCATTTGCTTCAATTAAATGGACATATCTAAGGGGCCATGATCATTCATGCAGGTCCAGTGCTCCCAGTTCAAGGATTAGTGATAATTTAGTCAGTGAGCTGCACAGTGATCAGTCAGAATGGTCTGGTCACTCATTAGTTGGAGCTGTCATTCCAAGTCAGTTAGGAGATAGGCCAGGATCTGTCAAGTATGCCTGTTCACTGAAAGTCAAAAGCGATTATGAAAGTGTCGTTGTTATGGTTGGTCAGTTGGGAAGTCAATTAGAGTTATAGAATCATAGGGAAGTGCAGCACAGAATCAGACCCTTCAGTCCAACTCATCCATGCTGACCAGATATCCCAACCCAATCTAGTCCCATCTGCCAGCACGTGGCCTATATCCCTCCAAACCCTTCCTGTTCATAAACCCATCCAGATGCCTTTTATATGTTGCAGTTGTAACAGCCTCAACCACTCTGTTTCCATGCTGTATATCTCTATGACTATGACTCAATGACTTCCACTGGCAGCTCATTCCATACACATACCACACTCTTCATGAAAAACTTGCCCCATAGGGAAAACAGCCCCAGCCTCTTTAACATCTCCTTATAGCTCAAACCCTCCAACCCTGGCAACATCCTTGTAAATCTTTTCTGAACCATTTCAAGTTTCACAACATCTTTCCAATAGGAGGGAGACCAGAATTGCATGCAATATTCCAAAAGTGGCCTAACCAATGTCCTGTACTGCCGCAATATGACCTCCCAAGTCCAGTACTCAATACTCTGACCAATGAAGGAAAGCATACCAAATGACGCTTTCACTTTCCTATCTACCTGTGACTCCACTTTCAAAGAGCTATGAACCTGCACTCCAAGGCCTCTTTGTTCAACAACACTCCCGAGGAACTTATCTTTAAGTGTCTCAGTCCTGCGAAGAGTTGCTTTCCCAAAATGCAGGACTTCACATTTATTTAAATTACACTCCATCTGCCACTTCTCAGCCCATTAGCCCATCTGATCAAGATCCCATAGTAATCTGAGGTAACCTTCTTTGATGTCCACTACACCTCCAATTTTGATGTCATCTGCAAACCTATGAATTTTACCTCTTATGCACACATCCCAGTCATTTATACACAAGTTGAAAAGTAATAGATCCAGCACCAATCCTTGTCGTACTCCACTGATCACAGACCTCCAGTCTGAAAAGCAATCCTCCATCACTACCTTCTGTCTTCTACCTTTGAGCCAGTTCTGTGTCCAATGGCTAGTTCTCCCTGTATTCCATGAGATCTAGCCTTGCTAATCAGTCTCCCATGGGGTAACTTGTCGAATGCCATACTAAAGTCCATATAGATTATGTCTACTGATCTGGCCTCATCAATCCTCTTTGTTACTTCTTCAAAAAGCTCAACCAGGTTTATGAGACATGATTTCCCATGCATAAATCCATGTTGACTATCCCCAATCAGTACTTGCCTTTCCAAATACATGTACTTCCTGTCCATCAGGATTCCCTCCAGCAACTTGCCCACCACTGATGTCAGGCTCACTTGTCTGTAGTTCCCTGGCTTGTCCTTACCACCTTTCTTATATAGTGGCACCACATTAGCCAACCTCCAGTCTTCTGGCATCTCACCAGTGACTATTGATGATAGTAATATCTCAGCAAGGAGCCCAGCAATCACTTTCCTAGCTTCCACAGAGTTATAGGGTACATCTCATTATGTTACAAGGCATCCAGCACTTCCTCCTCTGTAATAGGAACATTTTTCAAAATGTCACCATCTATTTCCCTACATTCTGAATCTCCATGTCCTTTTCCACAGTAAACACATGCAAAATACTCATTTAGTACCTCCCCCATCTCCTGTGGCTCCACACAAAGGCCGCCTTGCTGATCTTTGAAGTGCCTTATTCTCTCCCTAGTTACCCTATTACCCTTAATGTATTTGTAAAAGCCCTTTGGATTCTCCTTAAGTCTATTTGTCAACCCTATCTCATGTCCCCTTTTTGCCCTCCTGATTTCCCTCTTAAGTATATTACTACTTCCTTTATACTCTTCAAAGGATTCACTCAATCTATCCTGTCTATACCTGACATATGTTTCCTTCTTTTTATTAACCAAACCCTCAATTTCTTTAGTCATCCACATTCCCTATACCTACCAGCCTTCCCTTTCACCCTAACAGGAATATACTTTCTCTGGATTCTTGTTATCTCATTTCTGAAGGCTTCCCATTTTTCATCCACCCTATTACCTGTGAACATCTGCCTCCAATTAGCTTTTGAAAGTTCTTGCCTAGTACCAACAAACTTAGGCTTTCTCTTAGTTAGAACTTCAACTTTTTGATTTGGTCTATCCTTTTCCACCACTATTTTAAAACTAATACAATTATGGTCGCTGACCCCAAAGTGCTCCCCCACTGACACCTCAGTCACCTGCCCTACCTTATTTCCCAACAATAGGTCAAGTTTTGCACCTTCTGTAGTAGGTACATCCATATACCGGATCAGAAACTTTCTTGTACACACTTAACAAATTCCTCTCCATCTAAACCTTTAACACAATGGCAGTCCCAGTCTATGTTTGGAAAGTTAAAATCCCCTACCATAGTCACCCTATTGTTCTTACAGATAACTGAGATCTCCTTACAAGTTTGTTTCTCAATTTTCCGCTGACTATTTGGGGATCTACAATACAATCCCAATGAGGTGATCATCCCTTTCTTATTTGTCAGTTCTATCGAAATATCTTCCCTGGATGTATTTCCAGGAATATCCTCTCTCAGTCCAGCTGTAATGCTATCCCTTGTCTAAAATGCCATTCCCCATCCTCTCTTGAGTCTGTTTCTGTCCTTCCTGTAGCATTTGTATCCAAGAACATTAAGCTTCCAGTCCTGCCCATCCCTGAGCCATGTTTCTGTAATTGCTATGATGTCCCAGTCCCATGTTTCTAACCATGCCCTGAGTTCATCTGCCTTCCCTGTTAGGCCTCTTGCATTGAAATAAATGCAGTTTAATTTATCAGTCCTACCTTGTTCTCTGCTTTGTCCTTGCCTTTCCTGACTGTTTGACTTGCTTCTTTTCTCAAATGTACCAGTCTCAGACTGATCTCTTTATTCAATATCTCCCTAGTTCCCACACCCCCACCTAACTAGTTTAAATCATCCCAAGCAGCTCTAGCAAATCTCCCTGCCAGTCTATGAGTCCCCTTCCAATTCATGCAATCCATCCTTCTTGTACCGGTCACTTCTTTCAATAATCCAAAAATATGAATCCTTCTCCCATACACCAGCTCCTCAGCCCTGAATTCATCTGCTCTATCCTCCTATTCCTGCCCCCACTGGCTCATAGCACCAGGAGTAATCCAGATATTACTACTCTCGATGATCTTGTTTTTAAATTCCTGCCTAATTCTGTACATTCTTCCTTCAGAATCTCATCCTTTTCCCTGACTTTGTCACTGGTTCCAATGTGTACAATGACTTCATGCTCATCGTCTGCCCCTTGAGAACATTCTGCACCCTCTCTGAGACATCCTTGATCCTGGCACCAGGGAGGCAACACATCATTCTGATTTTTCACTGATGGCCACAGAAACGTCCGTCTGTGCCTCGGACTAGAGAGTCCCCTAACACAACTGATCTCTTGGAACCCAACCTCCCCCTCATTACATTTGAGCCAGTTTTGATCCCAGAAACTTGGCTGGTCTTGCTACCTTCCCCTGAGATTCCACCACCCTTCACATTTTCCAAAACAGCATACTTGTTTGAAATGAGGATAGCGACAGAAGACTTTTGCACTAACTGCCTACTTCTCTTACCTTTCCTGGAGTTAACCCATCCATGTGACTGTATCTGCAACTTTTTTCCCTTCCTATCACTGCCATCCATCACCCCTTGTGCTTGTAAATTCCTCATTGCCTCTAACTGTCTCCCCAACCAATCCATTCGATCCGATAGGATTTGCAACCAATGGCATTCATTGCAGATATAATCCTCAGTGACACATAAACTCTCCCTAAACTCACACTTTCGACAAGAAGAGCATATCACACGACAAAAGGCCATTTTTGCTTCTTCCAATCTACAGACCCAAAAATAGCACTGTTTTATTCCTCTATAAAACACTGTTCCAGGCTAATTTAATAGATATGGCTTATATTTTTAAGTTTAATCAAGTGACATATCTCAGTGAAAATATCAAGAAAGAACCCACTCTGCTCACTACTGCAGACTTACTGTAAGCTCACAGTTAAAAATATTCACTAAGAGTCAGTGAGTCATAGAGATGTACAGCATGGAAACAGACCATTTGGTCCAACCCGCCCATGCCAACCAGATGTCCCAACCCAATCTAGTCCCACCTGCCAGCACCTAGCCCATACCCCTCCAAAGCCTTCATATTCATATGTCCATCCAGATGCCTTTTACATTTTGCAATTGTACTAGCCTCTACGACTTCCTCTGGCAACTTATTCTATATACATACCACCCTCTGCATGAAAACGGTGCCCTTTAGGTCTCTTTTATATCTCCCCTCTCACCCCAAAAGTATACAAACTAGTTTTGACTCCCCCACCCCAGGGAAAAGACTTTGTCTATTTATTCTATCCATGCCCCTCATGGTTTTATAAACCTCCATAATGTCACCCCTCAGCCTCTGACACTCGAGAGAAAATAGCCCAAGCGTATTCAACTTCTCCCTATAGCTCAACCCTGGCAATATCCTTGTAAATCTTTTCTAGCCCTTTCAAGTTTCACAACATCTTTCTGATAGAAAGGAGACCAGAATTGCACGCAATATTCCAACAGTGGCCTAACCAATGTCCTGTACAGTAGCAACATGACCTCCCAATTCCTGTACTCAATACTCTGACCAATAAAGGAAAGCATACCAAACGCCTACTTCACTATCCTATCTACCTATGACTCCACTTTCAAGGATCTATGAACTTGCATTCCAAGGTCTCTTTGTTCAGCAACACTTCCCAGGACCTTACCATTAGGTGTATAAATCCTGCTAGGATTTGCTTTCCCAAAATGCAGCACCTCGCATTTATCTAAATTAAACTCCATCTGCCACTTCTCAGCTCATTGGCCCATCTGATCAAGATCCCGTTGTAATCTGAAGTAACCTTCTTCACTGCCCACTACAATTCCAATTTTGGTGTCATCTGCAAACTTACTAACTATACCACTTATGCTCCCATCCAAGTCATTGATATAAATCATGAAAAGTAGGGGACCCAGCACCGATCCTTGTGGCACTCCATTAGTCACAGGCTTCCAGTCTGAAAAACAACCTTCCCCCACCACCCTCTGTCTTCTGCCTTTGAGACAGTTCTAGTTCTCCCTGTATTCCATGAGATCTAACCTTGCTAATCAATCTCCCATGGGGAAACTTGTCGAACGTCTTACTGAAGTCGATACAGATCACATCTACTGCTCTGTTCTCATCAATCCTCTTTGTTACTTCTTTAAAAAACTCAATCAAGTTTGTGAGACATGATTTCCCACACACAAAGCCATGTTGACTATCCCTAATCAGTCCTTGCCTTTCCAAATACATGTACATCCTGTCCCTCAGGGTTCCCTCCAACAACTTGTCCACCACCGATGTCAGGCTCATTGGTCTATAGTTTGCTGGCTTGTCCTTACCACCCTTCTAAAACAGTGGCACCACGTTTGCCAACCTCCAGTCTTCCGGCACTTCACTGTGACTATTGATGATACAAATATCTCAGGAAGAGGCCCAGCAATCACTTCCCTAGCTTCCCACAAAGATCTCGGGAACACCTGATCAGGTCCTGGGGATTTATCCACCTTTATGTGTTTAAAGACATCCAGCACTTCCTCCTCTGTAATATGAACATTTTTCAAGATGTCACCATCTATTTCCCTACATTCTATACCTTCCATGTCCTTTTCCACAGTAAATACTGATGTAAAATACTTGTTTATCATCTCCCCCATCTCCTACGGCTCCACACGAAGGCTGCCTTGTTGATCTTCGTGGGGCCCTATTTTCTCCCTAGTTACCCTTTTGTCCTTAATATATTTGTAAAAACCCTTTGGATTCTCCTTAAATCTATTTGTCAAAGCTATCTCATGTCCCCTTTTTGCCCTGCTGATTTCTCTCCTACGTATACTCCTACTGCCTTTATACATTTCTAAGGATTCACTTGATCTATCCTGTCTATACCTGACATACGCTTCCTTCTTTTTCTTAACCAAACTCTCAATTTCTTTAGTCACCCAGTATTCCCTCATCTACCAGCCTTTCCTTTCACCCTAACAGGAATATTCTTTGTCTGGGCTCTCGTTATCTGTTTCTGTGCTGTGACCTCTCCCAAACAGGTTCCTCCAAGATCAGTTATGAATTTCACTGTTTGTTAATTTTCCTAGACACACTCCGAAGTCCAGCGATACATGAATTCAAACAGCAAAGGCAGTAACTGTGCAGGTTCACTGCTCTGTCAGTTAGCCGTGGGAGTTTCTTTCTCTCTCTCTCTTGCACTGACCTCGCCTTTGTCTGTTCCTCACCCTTTTAAAAGTGCTGTTGTTTTGAGGTTTTTTTCCAAAGTTCCAAGACAATGCAAAAGCATATAAAATAGTAATTGCTACTCCTGGAAGTTGAGAAAATCACCTCCAACACCTAAAATGCCTCAAAAAAAAAGAAACAGCCAAACCTGTGCATGTTGGATTGTAGAGGGGACAATAAATGTAACAGGGACAACTTAACACATAAGGATAATTGGGGGATAGGTTACAGCAGGATCCTCAATAGTCACAATCACTTTGGTTTCAGGGGACAAATAGTGCCTCTGTTGGTATAACTGAGCTGGGGGCCCATGGCTCAGGGGATAATGTTGGGACATCAAGACTTAAATTGTTATGAAGGTGTCTTGGATGGTCCTTTTGGCCCTTAATTCCAAGAGGTGTTTTCATAAAAAAGGAGAGATACAGAGACAAGGGAATTTCTGGTGTAAACAATGTCTGTTTGGGATTGATGGGATGTCACACCTAAACTTGTCAAATAAATGTCAAGCATAATGGTCTGTGGTCTTACATGACTACAAAGATACTGACTACAAAGATTACCACTTTATAAACAACAAACAAACCCCTGCGAATTCTGTTTTCATTTGGAGACACATTTCGTGATCATCCCTTTGGAGGGTACACAAAGACTGGGGGAATAAAAAGGCAATTGCAAATGACATTGATAACTCTCATGATTTCAAGCTGGGTGAGCATTAGCATGGATGGAAGTTCAAAATCAAAGAACTATCCTGTGGTTATCCCTGCGTTGCAGGTTAAAAAAAAAAATTCTCATTCTGAGTGCGAGAGTTAGCTAGCTAGCAACCAGTCAAAAGGAAGATTCTTTGCCACTTTGAAAGCTGCAAACCAGTTTAAAAAAAATGTAATCTCAACAAAGGAACTTAAAATACTAACTATAAACTGAAAGAACTGTGGATGCTGTAAATCAGAAACAAAAACAGAAATTGCTGTAAAAGTTCAGCAGGTCTGGTGGTATCTGTGGAGAGAATTCTGAGTTAACATTTCTGGTCCAGTGACCCTTCCTCAGAACTGTATGGATTTCTCTCCACAGATGCTGTCAGACTTGCTGAGCTTTTGTAGCAATTTTTGTTAAAATCTTTACTATTCACCTACGAATGTTAAAATTACTTGTAACCTCTGCAATAACCTCAATGTTGAACTTTCTACTCTTTCTGCCCAATTCAGAGACTAATCCACACATCTGTTTTGTCTTAACTTTTGTCTTTTTGAACTAACCTCTTAATTCTTATGTATGTGTAGAGTGTTATATTACTAATTGCTTTCATGTTGAATAATTAATAATCTCACTCTTTGTTAATCCAGTAAAGCTTTGTTAATTTAACTCATTTTAAAATGTGCATTCATTCATATTTACGAGAAAGGTATCCAGAAATGATTATGTCTGCAGGAAGTGTCTTTGTTTGCAAATTCCATCAATATCGCATGGATTGGTTGGTGTGGCAGCTCGAGGCAATGAGAAATTTACAAGACCTAGGGAGTGTGATGAATGGTAGTTAAAGGAAGGGAGAAAAGCCACAGATACAGTCAGGTAGATGGGTTGACTCCAGGAAAGGTAGGAGGGGTAGTCAGGTAATGCATGAGTCTCCTGTGGCCATCCCCATTTCAAACAAGTATGCTGTTTTGGAAAATTTAAGGCTTGATGGACCATCAGTGCAATGTAGTATCAACAGTAAGGTTTCTGGTACTGAGGCTGGCTTGAGTGTAATGAAGAGTACATCAGATTCCAAGAGATTGTGTTACAGGACTCTCTTGTCAGAGGCACAGATTGATGTTTCTACAGCAACAGCAAAAAATCAGAATGGTGTGTTGCCTCCCTGTGCCAGGATCAAGGGTGCCTCAGGGAGGGTGCTGAATGTTCTCAAGGGGGAGAGGGACCAGCAGGAGGTCATTGGATACATTGGAACCAATGACATACGAAGGGAAAAAGATGAGATTCTGAAGGGAGAATATAACAAGTTAGGCAGGAATTTAAAAAGGAAGTCCTTGAGGGTAGTAATATCTGGATTACTCCCAGTGCTATGAGCTAGTGAGGGTTGGAATAGGAGAATGGAGATGAATGCACGGCTGAGGAGCTGGTGTGTGGGAGAAGACTTCATATTTTCGGATCATTGGAATCTCTTCTACAGTAGAAGTGCCTGTACAAGAAGGATGGATTGCACCTGAATTGGAAGGGGACTAATATACTGCCAGGTACATTTGCTAGAGCTGTTCAGAAATATTTAAACTAATAAGATAGAGGGGTGGGACCCAGGGAAATAGTGAGTAAAGAGATCAATCCGAGGCTGGTACAGTTAGGAAAAGGAGCGAGTCAGTCAGAAAAGACAGAGATAAAGCAGAGAACAAGGTAGGACTGATAAATTAAACTGCACTTTTTAATGCAAGAGGCCAAACAGGGAAGACAGATGAACTCAGAGCATGGTTAGGGACACAGAACTGGGATATCATAGCAATTACAGAAACATGGCTGAGGGATGGAGAGGACTGGCAGCTTAATGTTCCAGGATACAAATGCTACAGGAAGGACAGAAAGGGAGGCAAGAGAGGAAGGGGAATGGTGTTTTTGATAAGAGATTGTCTTACAGCTGTACTGAGGGAGGATATTCCGTGAAATACATCCAGGGAAGTTATTTGGATTAAACTGAGAAATAAGAAAGGGATGATCACATTATTGGGATTGTATTATAGATCCCCTAATAGTCAGCGGGAAATTGAGAAACAAATTTGTAATGTGATTTCAGTTATCTGTAAGGATAATAACGTGGTTATGATAGGGGATTTTAACTTTCCAAACATAGACTGAGACTGCCATAGTGTTAAGGGTTTAGATGGAGAGGAATTTGTTAAGTGTGTACAAGACAATTTTCTGATTCAGTATGTGGATGTACCTACTAGAGAAGGTGCAAAACTTGACCTACTCTTGGGAAATAAGGCAGGGCAGGAGACTGAGGTGTCAGTGGGGGTCAGCGACCATAATTGTATTAGTTTTAAAATAGTGATGGAAAAGGATAGACCAAATCTAAAAGTTGAAGTTCTAACTTGGAGGAGGCCTCAGTTTGTTGGTATTAGGCAGAAACTTTCAAAAGCTAATTTGGGGCTGATGTTTGCAAATGATTTGGATATGAACATAGGAGGTATAGTTAGTAAGTTTGCAGATGAAACCAAAATTGGAGGTGTAGTTGGCAGTGAAGAATGGTTACCTCAGATTACAACAGGATCTTGATCAGATGGGCCAATGAGCTGAGCAGTGGCAGATGGAGTTCAATTTAGATAAATGCAAGGTGCTGCATTTTGGGAAACCTGTGCCCACACCTCCTCCCTCACCTCCATCCAAGGCCCCAAAGGAGCCTTCCACATCCATCAAAGTTTTACCTGCACATCCACCAATATCATTTATTGTATCCGTTGCTCCCGATGCAGTCTCCTCTACATCGGGGAGACTGGACGCCTCCTAGCAGAGCGCTTTAGGGAACATCTCCGGGACACCCACACCAATCAACCACACTGCCCTGTGGCCCAACATTTCAACTCCCCCTCCCACTCAGCTGAGGACATGGAGGTTCTGGGCCTCCTCCACTGCCGCTCACTCACTACCCGATGCCTGGAGGAAGAACACCTCATCTTCCGCCTTGGAACACTTCAACCCCAGGGCATCAATGTGGACTTTACCAGTTTCCTCATTTCCCCTTCCCCCACCTCACCCCAGTTCCAAACTTCCAGCTCAGCACTGTCCCCATGACTTGTCCAACTGCCTATCTTCCTTCCTACCTGTCCACTCCTCCCTCCTCTCTGACCTATCACCTTCATCCCCTCCCCCAATCACCTATTGTACTCTATGCTACTTTCTCCCCACCCCCACCCTCCTCTCATTTATCTCTCCATCCTGCAGGCACTCTGTCTGTATTCCTGATGAAGGGCTTTTGCCCGAAACGTTGATTTTCCTGCTCCTCGGATGCTGCCTGAACTGCTGTGCTTTTCCAGCACCACTCTCATCTAGACTCTGGTTTTCAGCATCTGCAGTCCTTGTTTTTACCATAGAGAAAGGGAGCCCGTTCATCCATTCTTGATTTGGATTTTAACAATTTGGAGTACTCTGTCTGGAATGATAATAAATCTGGAACCTGAGCCGGGTTCTGAACATAATAAATTGGGAGTTCTTGCCATGATTTAAACCCACAGGCAAAACAAAAGAATTTGAGTGAGTAAATGATCACTTTGAAATCAGTTTTAAAATGAGAAAAAACTTCAAAAGACTTCCTGACTTCGGACTGCTACAATGGGAAATGTCTGCATTCAATGCCAACTTGTTCCTAGCAGAATTAATGGATGTCACTTTTGAGAATTTAAATATTCTGATCCTCAAGCAGTGAAAAGATTTAGCGAGGCACTTGCTTTAGAATTTTACCAGAACACCAAAAAAACCCAAAATTTTCAAAGGTGTCGGCTAATAGTTTACAATGACGACTGAGGATGACGCAAAATTTAGAATAATGGTTGGGAGATTAAAATTGAAGCTGCATAAATTAGAATTTCAAGGTAAAGTGAAGGAATTAGGAAAAGAGGGAGAAAATTCAAAAAGTGGAAAGAGTATTACAAGGAACATGCTGAAGCCACAATTATTTGCAGTGACCTCATCAGGAAAGTGAATGCGCTGTCGACAAATTTGAGGATAACACAAAAATAGGTGAAAAGGTCAGGCGTCATCAGGATGATATGAAGAGTTCTGCAGAAGGATAGAGACAGACCATAAGCAGAGTAAGCCATTCAGTCCATCTAGTCTGCCCTACCATTCAATGATGCTCTGATAGTCCTCAACACTTTCCTGTTTTCTTTCCAACAAACCTTGATCCCCTACTGATTAAAAATGTGCCTACCTTAGCCTTGAATATGCTTAATGATCCAACGCCAACAGCCCTTTGCGGTAAAGAATTCCACAGAATTAGTATATTTTCAGAGAAAATATATCCTTCTCCTCTATGTCCGAACTAGGCGACTCCTTACTCTGAGATAATGTCATCTGGTCGTACACCCTGCCCCCACTCCCAACCCCCAACCCCACCCCCATCCCCCATATGGGGAAAGAATGCCTCTGCAGCTACCTTGTCAAGCCCCCTGAAAATCTTATATGTTTTAGTCAGAATTTTTAAACGGGACCAAAGTAAGTCATATACTCTTAAAATGTCTGGTGGTCTTGTCTTGTAAGATGCATACTCCCTGGCCACTCTGCGTCATTAAACCTTTGGCACCTCCCTGGCACCTCCCTGACACAGTCGGTGGCAGCTACAGCTTTGCACACAGAGGGACCCAAACATGAGGAATTGTTATTGAGGAGGGCCAAAATGCAAGCAGAACGCAAAGTCCTGTGTACATGGTTATTCCTCAGTTGAAGTTGATGTCAGGCAGGGTGGAAATGGAGGGACTGGCCATTTCTACTTTGCTGAGTGGAAACCGACGAGGGCCCTGAATGTGGTTCCTGCTCTGGCTGTGCATCTCCTGGAGCAGCTACTGTCTCCTTGTGAGGATGGAGCAATTGGGATCAAGGTTCCCCAGCCCCTTCGTCACCAGGTCTTTGGTCCCGAGGATCAATGGGTGGGATGATGGAGTGCAGGTGTATGATCTTGGCAGAGGAGCATTGTGCTCTTTGCTGCTCCTGGTCATCCCTGGACACATAGACAAAGTCCCTGATTGCAGACACTACAGTGTCCCATGCTCTCTCAGCCTAAGATCAACCCTGAGATGTTAGTATCTGAGTTGGGGTTTGCAGATGGAGTATAGAAGGCAGTCTTGTCAATACTTCCTCATAGGCCTTGGTACTCTCACCTTCAGAGGTTGAGGACAAGGCTTCTGATGGAGATGGTTCATTCTCCACAGAGATTGAGGCTTCTACAACCTGTAAGAGAGAGATGGTGTCACAGTCAGCGGTTTGAAATGGCACCCCATGGCTGTGATGAATGCAGAGTTAATGGGGGAGTAGGGGTGGCATGCAGAATGTGACTTACAGTTTGATGGGACAGGGATGTTTCCCCCTTCCCATAGGAATGATCCTAGTCTTCTCCTGCAAGGGGCAAAATTCTCTTTGCATGTTGTGGGCTGTCTTGAGAGTGCGTTAGCATAATGCAGCTGACTTCACAAACAGAAAAAAAGGTTACATTCAATAAATGTACAAGTCAGCAGAGATTATTGGTGTCACATCTCACTGTCTGCGTCAAATATCCTGAGAGTTGCAATGATACCTATTATCTTTGATACCTCTCAGGTTTCTGCTTCATTTCCAGGGCCATGATGTCTGCACGGAGACAAATGCTACTTGCTGCAACTATGACTGCTAACTGTATTATACCACACCCTGACTGAGGTGGAATGTAGTTACAATGCAGTCCATTGTAACACCAGGACATTTTAGAGCAGATGATAAGCCTCCTGCAAATGCTTGGATTGATCTGGGAGTGGGAACTAACTAGTGTTTTCAGGCATGGCTAAACAGAGATACCAGCGACTAGATTGGGATTTTCATGGTGACTTGTTGATTTTCATGGTGACTTGTTTATTTTCAGATGGCCCCACACTAGGACTGAACTATTGGCTTCTTCTCATTCTGGTCCTCAAGTGTGTCACAGGGGGAGGAATTGAAATGGACAATGTGGAAAGGAAAGAGAAATCCTCAGCCTGTGTCATTAGGCATCTGTCCATCGCCTCCTGCCTTTAAATTGTGCATAAAAACTTTAAATGAACCGATCTTTAGCTGGAAACCAAGCAGGTGGCCGAATGTGACGGATTAACCTGATACCTGCCCCAAACATCAGTGTGCAAGATGCCAAAATCTAAGCACTAGTTCAGAGAGCCTGCTTGAATGTAAGCTGTCCTACTCTATCTATTGCACTTATTTTATGCCACAATTACATAATAGGCTGACATTGATGGCCAGCAAAATTTGAAACTAAACAATCATATGGCTGAAGATTAGAACAAAGAACAAAGAATAGTGTAGCACAGGAACAGGCCCACCAAGTCTGCATCGACACATGATGCCTTTCTAAACTAGAAACGTTTGCGCCCACACATTCCATATCCCTCTATTCCCTGCCTATTCATAAATCTGTCAAAATGTCTCTTAAACATTGCTATTGTATCCACCACTACCACCTCCTCTGGCAACGCATTCCAGGCACTTACCACCCTCTGAAGAAAATAAACTTGCCTATCACCTCTCTTTTAAACTTACCCCCTTTTACCTTAAACCTATGTCCCCTAGTAATTGATATTTCTACGCTGGGAAAAAGACACCAATGATCCATTCTATCTGTGCCTCTCATAATTTTGTAAACTTCTGCCTGTCAGCCCTTATTCTTCAACATTCAAATGAAAACAGATCAAGTGTGTTCAATCTCTCCTCATAGCTAATACCCTCCAAACTGGGAAATGTCCTGGTACCCTCTCCAGGGGTCCCCATCCTCCTGGCAGAGCAATGACCAGAACTGTACACAATATTCCAAATGCTGCCTAATTAAAATTCGATACAGCTGCAACATGATTTGCCAAATGTTATACTCTGTGCCCTGACTGATGAAGACAAACATGCCATATGCTTTCTTGACCACTTGATCCACTTGTGTTGCCATTTTCAGAGAACTGCGGACTTTCTGTATGTTGATGCTACTAAGGGTTCTGCCATTTACTGTATACTTCCCTCCTGCATTAGACCTTCCAAACATCATTGAAGAAGACTCTTAGGGTTAAGATGTACGCACATTTGGAAAAATATGGACTTATTAGTGATAGGCAGCGTGGTTTTGTGTGGGGAAGGTCAAGTCTCACAAAGTTGATTGAGTTTTTTGAGAAAGTGACAAAAATAATTGATGAAGTAAGGGTAGTAGACATTATCCATATGGACCTTTGCAAGGTCTTGGACAAGATCCCTCATAGCAGGTCGATACAAAAGGTGAGGTCACGTGGGATCTGCGATGAACTGGTAAGATGGACACAGAACTGGCTCAGTCATATCAGACAGAGAGTTGCAGTAGAAGGATGTTTTTCTGACTGGAGATCTGTGACCAGTGATGTTCTGTGGCGATCAGTACTGGGACTCTTGTTGTTTGTAATATACATAATGAATTAGAGGAGAATATTGATGGTTAGTAAGTTCACAGAACTTACAAAGAATAGGGGAGCTGCGTATAGTGAGCAGGATTGCCAGAGCATACAGCAGAATATAAATAGACTGAAGCCTTGGTGGAGAAACGGCAGATGGAGTTTAATCTGGACAAATGTGATGTGATACATTATCACTAGTCACAGATCTCCAGTCAGAAAAAAACGTCCTTCTACTGCAACTCTCTGTCCTATATGACTGAGCCAGTTCTGTGTCCATCTTACCAATTTTTCGCTGATCCCAAGTGACCTCACCTTTTGTATCGACCTGCTATGAGGGATCTTGTCCAAGGTCTTGCAAAGGTCTATATGGACAATGTCTACTACCCTTACCTCAGCAATAATTTTTGTCACTTCCTCAAAAATATTCAATCAACTTTGTGAGACTTGACCTTCCCTATACAAAACCATGCTGCCTATCACTAATAAGTCTATATTTTGTCCAAATGTGTGTACATCTTAACCCTAAGAATCTTCTTCAATGATTTCCCTACCATTGATGTATGGCTCACCAGCCTATAACTGCCCAGATTTTTCTTACTGCCTTTCTTAAACAAAGTAACAACATTGGCTATTTTCCAGTCCTCTGGGACCTCTCCTGTAAGTAAAGAGGATAATACAATTTTGTACATGGTCTTAGCAATTTCCTCACCTGTGTCCCTCAACATTCTGTGTTGATTCCATCAGGTTTTGGGGACTTGTATACCTTAATGCTTTTTGAAACAATCTACACTTCCTCCTTCTTTATATTGACATGCCCTAGAATATCAACATACCTCTCTATAGACTCACCATCCACCATGCTCTTCTCCCTTGTGTATATCAATGCAACGTATTTGTTAAAGACCTCAACCACTTCCTCTGGCCCCACTCATAAATTCCCTTCTTTGTCCTTGAGTGGACTTAACCCTTTCCCTAGCTATCCTCTTGCTCCTAATATATGTATAAAGCACTTTGGGATTTTCTTTATTCCTGTTTGCCAAAGATCTGTCATGGCCCCTTTCAGCCCTCCTAATTCTTTGTTTAAGTTCTTTCCTGTTATCTCTATGCTCGTCGCGAGCCCTGTCTGTTTTTAGTTTCCAAAACCTTACCGATGCCTTTTTTTTTAATTAAACTTTCAATTTCTCTTTTCTCCAAGGTTCCCAAATCTTGCCATCTTTATCCTTGATTTTCAAGTGTCAAGAGTAGCTCAATTTATCATTTCTACCATATATAATTGATATAGTCAAAACAAAACAGCATTCCTCTAGGACCAAGGTGCTACATGGACAGCACAAACTACACGACCATACACAGGGTGGCATAAAGTGAGTAAGAAGTGCAAAACATGCAAGACAGCACAGTACTGTGAAGACAATAGGCACAGTGGTGTACAAATTACAGTGTATTAAAAAAATGATAATTAATAAAACATTGTTCTAGCAGCAATTCGAAGTCGTGCAGAGTTTCAGATGGAATAGAGTCTGATCATACTGTGTTCAGGAGCCTGATGGCTTTGGGGAAGAAACTGTTGCACAGTCTGCCCGTGAGAGACCGAACGCTCTGGCATCTTCTGCCAGATGGCAGGAGGGAAAAGAATTTGAGTGAGAGATGTGTGGGGTCTTCCACAATGCTCTTAGCCTTTTGGATGCAGCGTGTGGTGTAAATGTCTGTAATGGAGGGGACATGCTGGTTCTGAACTCTAATCAACTGGCATTTTAAAGATTTCCACATGCAATGTGGATTTACCCCCAAACAGCTGCTCCCAGTCCACATTCCTGCCTAATATTGTGGTCGTTAGCCTACCACCAATCTTCCCTACTTTCACCGCGGGTATGAATAGGAAGGGTTTAGGGGGGATATAGGCCAAGTGCTGGCAAATGAGACTAGATTAAATTAGGACATCCGGTTGGCATGGACAAGTTGGAGGGAAAGGTCTGTCTCTGTGCTGTACAGTTCTATGACTCTATGACTCTATGATTACTCTTCCCTTCTACAGAAGTAACGTAAAACTTGCAGAATTATGGTCCCTGTTCCTGAAATGCTCCCCAACTGAAACTTGGATAACTCATTCCACAATACCAGGCCTGTTACAGCTCCTTCCCCAGTTGGACTATATACATATTATTTCAAAAAGCTGTACTGGACACACCTTACAAATTCTCTCCCAGCAAGACCTCTGGCATTGAGTGAGTCCCAATCAATGTTTGGGAAGTTAAAGCTACCAACCACCATATGGCTTTCCCACCTTTCCATAATCTGTCGGCATACCTGTTCCTCTATCACCTGCTGTTGGGAGACCTGTAGTACAATCCCAAAGTGTTTGTGCCCTTCCTATTCCTGAGCTCTACCCACTTACCCTTTATGCATGAGTCCTCCAAGGTGCTGTCCCTCTGTACAGTTATGATATTTTCCCTTATCAATAACACAACTACCCCAGCTCTTTTACATCCCTCTCTATCTCACCTGAAACATCTAAATTTCAGCATGTTAAGCTGCAAGTCTTGCCCCTGTCTCAACCAAGTCTCTGTAATAGTTACAACCTCATAGTTACATGTATTAATCCAAGCTTTAAATTCATCTGCCTTACCTTATATACGTCTCACATTAAAACCAATACACCTCAGACCACCAGTCCTGTCATGTTCAGCAACCTCTCCCTGTCAGTTCTCCCTCTTAGTCTCACTGATCTTAGTTTCTAACTCCTTCTTATGTCATTTTATTTGCTGACCTACTGCTCTAGTTCCCATTCTTCTGCCATGCGAATTTAAACCCGCCGTATGTGGCACTTGCGAACCTTCCTGGCAGGATATCTGTGCCCCTCCAGTTCAGAGGAGAACACATTTTCACCCCTCCAGTTCAGGTCCAACCTGTCCTTCTTGTACAGGTCCTACTTGCTCTGGAAAACATCCCAATGATCCACCTACCTGAAGTTCTCTGTCCTATATATCTGTAGCCACATATTAAGTGTACTAGCTTCCTATTACTGTTCCCACTAGCACGTGGCACAGGAAATAATCCCAAGGTTACAGATCTACAGGTCCTGCTTTTCAACTTGCTATCTAACTCCCTGAAATCCCATCACAGCCTCTCATCTTTCTTTCTACATATGTCGTCAGTACCAATATGGACCACAGCCTCTGGTTGCTCACCCTTCCCCTTCAGAATGTTCAGTGCCTTCTCAGAGACAGCCTTTTCCTGGCACCAGGGAGGCAACACACTATCCTGGAATCTTGCTTGCTGCCACAGAAACCACTCTCTGTGCCCCTGACTACAGACTCTCTTATCACTACTGCTCACCTACACTTTGACCCTCCCTGCTATACAACAGTGCCAGTCATAGTGCCAATCACTGTTGCTCCGGTTTTTCTCTGAGAGGCCATCATCCCCAAAAGTATCCAAAGCAGTATACCTCTTTGAGAGGGGAATGGACACAGGGGAATTCTACACTGCCTGCCCACGCTTACTCATCTTCCTGGTGGTCACCCAACTCATGTCTGTCTGTGTGGACATTACTGGTGGTGTGACCAGATCACTAAATGTGCTATTGATGACATTCTCAGCCTCATAGTGAGTCCACCTGCAGCACTAGGCACTCTATGTGGCAAATCAGGAGCTGCAGCTGAACACATTTCCTGTCAACTACATGGTCAACTACAAACAATAATCCAGGAACTGACTACACAACCTTACCCACTAGTCTCTTACTCTCACTCTCGATTCCTAGCTGACTACAACTACAAAAAGTGTGTACATTATCCCTTCCCAGACAATACTCATTTAGTCTGGTTCCTGGGGAGCCAAGCCTGGGTCACTTTTTGAGTCATGACATCACTTCTGGGATCCGCCCCAGATTCACACTGACAGACCCCGTTCCTCACGTATTTATCCTGCTGCTGTTATTCACCCCCTGATTTACTCTCCCTCACTCTGTTGCTGCTGTTGTCACTGGTTAGACATACCGAGCAGGTGGCCAGTGGATTAGCTAACAATTTGTTAACTGTCTGTCTAAGTTGGTTGTCAGGTAGCTGCGCTGGATGAGTCTTATGATTTGTGATAACATGTTTCCAAGTGGAAGATCTCACAAAGGCAACCAAATAATGGAGCAGGGTAATGGAAGGGAGGCAGAGTAGAAAAGCACATCATTTCGATAGGCCTGACCTACAAAATCTCCTGAGGCTGAGGACAGAATGATAGCTGGATGTCCATAGATGGAACTATCAATGCAGTATTGTGGTATGAGCACTGATTGATTGATTAACCCTCAGGACTGCAGACTGGTGCTTGAAAACCTTCAGTGACCTGATAAGGACATTCAAGAAGGTCCTTGTTTTGTCTTATTAGGAAGTATACTGGAAAATAGGGAGACCATGGAGACAGTAATCTGCTTGAACGTTTCAGGTGACATTGTGTAGGCCTCTCATCTGTAGGCCTGCTCTACATCTGTTTCTGAGTTGGTGATTGAAATTATGAGTCATTTCTGGAGGGGATATCCCTGGTTATCAGCCAGCCAGGCTATGACCCATTGGCCTAACTGAAATAGAAGTGGGACATAGTATTCTCCCTGACTATTAGCATCATGGTTTGCCTGAGTGAGTTTGTCGCAAGGCAGGTCGGGTGCTGGGGCAGACCAACCAACATAGGACCCTGATTTTAATACAATAGCAAGGTTTATTTTTTTAAATACTACCACTGCCTGTCCTGGAAGTTACGCTTCCTGGACAGAATGGACTCATGCGTAGCAGGTCGTATTTGACTCATTAATATGACATATCTTCAGAAAGAAACAAGTTAGGCTCGATAGAAACATAGGTCCTGATATCCTCGAACACTGAAATGAAAAGGGTGCAAAACAGTGAGGTCTCATTGTTGTAAAATTTACACCTATTAATTATCTTTAGTTATTTCTTGCATGTTAATGTATTGTGAATTATCGTGCATATAAGATGTTTGTCGAAACATCAAATTGCAAGTTACAACATGGTACTTGTTATTCAGCTTCCTGTCCCAGATCGTCCTCACAGATAATCTAAAACTATATGGAGATGAATCTGTAAAAAAAAACTAAGTTCACACCATTTTAAAACTATAAGTTATATTGAACAGCATTTTAAATAATAATTAAAGATGGCAAAGGACTGTGCTTTTGTAGCAATTTCAAGTCAATGAAACAATTGTGTATGAGCTTTAAGTGTAAAAATAATCAGGTTCCCTATTGTCACCACTTATCTCAACTGCAGACAGCAATCTTTAAGATGTGAATTGAGTTCCCATCTAGCTGGAAGTTACTTATTTTATCCATTTCTGTTTTATTGAAGGGGAAAAAAAAGTTCAACTGTGAGGGCCTGACAGTAATTAGCACAAGCTAGACATTAACAAACAAAGATTAGAACTAAGCTACAAATGGCACGTAGCCATGAGCAGAATGGTTATAGGGTGCTTTTATCCCTCATGAATGTGAACATTAGATTAATAACATTGTTTAACAAAGTGCTGCATGCATTCTCTTATGGCATTCATTATCAAATCTTAAATCTGTGCAGATTTCTGAAAATGACTTTTAAATGTTAGAGTATTGTAGGAAAGGAGGCTTGATTTGCTAGTTGGGAGATCTTGCTGTGAGGTTTTAATGAAAGATCATAGTGGCCCTACAAGGATCTTCAAGAAGCTATGGTCCCAGTAAAGCTTGAAATAATCTGTTTTACTTTTAATGGCAAGCATTTTATATTCATTAGGATCAAAATGCCGTTTTGCAAGCAAATTGCAAAGCTATTCTACTCACAGCTTGAGAACCTAGAGGCCCTACAGCTTTTTTCATCCTGTTCATAAATGCGCATGCTGTTAATATCCTAAATATGCTTTATTGCTCAGTGCCTTACATGCACTGTGTACTGTTATATGACATGTTTACAAGTTGCAAGGGCTAACATTATGTTTAAAAAAATGCTAAGGCTCCCTTGAAATGCACAAATGCTTTTTTTTCTGTCTGGCACAGATGAAGGAATTTGATAACCTTTCTTTGGGTCTTAGGGTAAGTTGAATATGTCTGGTCTGCCATGACACAATTTAATAGGCTTCTGAAAACACTCAAAAGGCAGACACAAATGTGTGGATGGGCAACAAGCCAGAGTGACCTGGGGGATGGGTCCAGTCTGGGAGGGTAAGGTTGTGATGGAATGCCGAGGACAAAGCTTGTCAGGATTGTGCTTTCACAGCCTGTGAGCCGAGTGCTTACTTCACCAGACTTTCCTGCCTTAAATACAACTGTTCTGTTTGGTAGTTAAACCAGCTTAGACTTGCCATAACCATATCAATGATTCACTTTTCTTTCATCTGTTGTCGAACTTTACAACACTTTGATGTGAACTCTTTGCACACTTAAAAAAATCTTTATGCTTTTTTACCTTATCAAAAAAATCCATTATTACCCTGCTGTGATTCGCCTTTCCTATTGAAGGGAGTTTAATTTCTTTGAAATCCATTTACCAGTATTAATGGTCTAAGACTCCATTAAAATATGATTTTAGAAATGTATTGCTATCCTCCTTTTACTTTACGTTTTTGAATAATCTTTTTTTCCTCCCTCCTCTTGAATGTATTGTTGCTTTCTGTAGTTTGGTTTGTAATTGAACGTTTTCCTCTGAAATACTTTGCCGGAATAGCATGTCCTGAGTCGTGATGTCAACAGGCTATTCCAACATGGAGGGCATCACAGCTCAGCCTGATCCTATTCTCAGCTAAAGGCTTTACATAGGCAATTTCAGCAGAGAAAACCCGAGTTGATTTTTATCACACTTAGCTGAGACCCTGACTACTACTTTGGCTGAAATCAGCTATTTTAGAGCCAATCTGGTATTGAATCTGAGATCATCTTGATACATGGTGGAGGACCACACAGAGTGATGCACTGATCTATAGCACAGCCTCAGGGAAGCTGAGTTTGTTTTTTTTTAAATGGTGTATTTATTCCTGCAACATTGTCTCTGCTAACAGTGAAGTGATGGGAAATAATTCAACCTTGAGCATATTTGCCCTGTACAGAATTTCCCTTTCTCTAAAGTTCACCTAGTTAAATGAAAGCTTTGTTTCTCTAACAAACATGTAAACTGCACTTCATTGTATCAGCATTGTAATGTATGCATTCCTGTTCAAGACACTTTATCCAGAGTGCCAGGTTTAATGGTAACAAATAACACAATTTCTGTCTGCTTAGACAACAGAAATCAATTCCCTTATTTTATGAAAACTGTGTTTTTAATATTTTTCATATGTTTCCATTTAGCAAGCTGGATAACAAAACAGAATGAATAACACAATGGATATCATCATCAAATTTTAATAGTACAGCATTCTGTGACAATAAAGCATTAAAACTAGTCTTATTTCCTTCTGATACTTTCTTGGGTTATATATGGGATAGTGGACACTAGGGAGTATGACACAAGGCTGCAATCGGTTGTGATTTATTGTTATTTTGTTGAGGTGTTGGTGACCAGAGAAACTTCTCCGAGGAGCTAAGTGGTGAGCAGGTGCTCACCAGAGAATTGGTGACAGCACCAAATGTTGCAGTCAGGGTATAATTAGTATGTTACTGGGTGCTGGTGTTCTAAATCACACATATTTGTTCTGTGACCTGATACTGAAGTATGCTATATAGTGTTCAGCACTTTATTTCTTGCAACATATTAAATTATGACTTCCGGATTACAGATAATATTACATTGCATTTCAACAATTCAATTAAATTTCATTACCTTTCCCTTTTGTAAATAGATTCCATTGTACTTGTTCAGGACATTATCGTGTATAATTAGAACCTATAACCAAAAGCTTGGTGAGAGAATTGGAATTACATCAATCAGCATATTCTGTTTTTTCTTGTTTTTCTCCTCACATGCCAAACAAATGCAATTCATACCTTTCCCTAATTCTGTTGAACTAATGCTGCCAGATTCTGTTTTAACCATCTCTGTTGGGCAGAAGGAAAGATGGCAGTAACATGTGTAAAGGATATTTCAGTGTGTTTTGACAATAATGTAATCTAGAGAAAGTGTTAGCCCCCTTGCAGAGGTCATCATTCTTAATACAGTGCATGTCATCAATTCTCAGGACAACAGGAAAAATGATCCAGTCAATACATATGAAATAGAAATCATGCATAAACATGCTGTCTTGCTATAAACAGGGTGACACCGATGAGAATTGGATATCAGTCTGGGATGCAATTTTCCATAACTTTTTATTATTCATAAGATCTTGTGATCTAATAAGCCACACCTCAAATTACTGTCCATTGAAGGCACTGCTGAGTGATGTATTCTGACAGTGCTGAGAAAGAATATATTATGATTAAGATCAGATGCCAACATCACTGGACCCTAAGCTGCTGCCTATTTTCAGTTTTCTTCCATCAATTTCTTTTTATTTTTTTAATCTTCAAAACCTTGAAAAAGCATGAATCTGTGCATCACAAATTGACAAAGGAATGATTTTACTCACTGATGTTGCTAGAGGCTCTCCTTTTTAATTCATCAAATGTAGAAAAACAGGCGTAGCCAGTATCTACAAGCCACATTCCAAAGGGAGATGTTTTCAATTCAGTCATTATAAAAAGGTCAGACTGGTTCAAGTTCAATGCCATGGAAAAGAAGCACTCTCTATAAGGAGTACCACCCACGCATGAAAGTGGAGGGAGAGAATTAGATGAACTATGTAACCTAATTTTTTGGGCAAATACAAGAAAATTAGCCTTCTGTGCTATTTGAATTTAAAACCACACATTAACAATTCGACTCTGAAAGGTGACAGAAACCACAACAAAGTAAACATGCTCCCTAAACCATTCTGCTGTAATGATGTTATTAGTATGCATGTTGCTGAGCCCAGATACAGCCTTTAACAGTTTGAGTCCTTTTTTTTGTGTGCATGGCTTTAGACTACATTCAAAGCAAGGCACTCAACAGACCAACGTACCAAAGGATAGATTCAGAGATAATTCATATCTGCAAATAGAACATGACCACCATGTCCATCTTCACTGCAAACCATTGTCTGCAGTGATATTAGGTGATATCTCTTGGCAGACAACAGAAGTGCTAACATAACAGCTTGTGCATATTAATGTCTCTGAATCAATTCTGCCACTGACCAGTATAGGAAGAAAATATTTGAATACTCCTCACGATTAGCATGGTATAAAATATATTTTATATCTCAGAATAGGTGTTAAAAAAACCCTGTAAATCATAAAGACACAGCATCTTATTCTGCATAATGATATTCAGAATCCTGTGTTTGAAGCAGTGCAGGATGGGCTAGCATTCCCAAAGCATGAATAGGTCGCAAATGAACAAATACATCTTCCGCTGATTTCTGAAACATTTAAGTGTATTTATCATAAAGGCCACATTTAGAAAACTACTTTAGAAAGAAAAGTTACATATTGCCAAAGGGCACAGAACTGAAATAAAGATGGTAGGTAACATAACAATAGGACTATACAGAACATTAAATCCAAACCGTAATGACCAAAATTTGCATCACTTTAATTGTTTTTTATTGAAAACACATGGCAATTCAGAGACTGAACCACTGCTAACAAAATCTGACTAAATTAGCATTGGTTCAGGCCATAAAGAAAAACTCAATCAGTTTAAAGGTGTGTTGTAGTGTAAGGAATTCAAGTAATTTTAATGACAATTTAGCACAACTTAGGCTCAACAAAGCCACACTGTCACCAATGGTAATGCACTTGTTCAATGGTATTAAAGATGTTGTTAGACTGTATGCCTGCAGAAATTTTGTTTCAGTAATGCCATTTTGAAGCATTTAAACGTTGAGGTCTGTTTACTGATTGCAGTGAAAAAGCTTCAAAGACACTTACTGAAGAGATTACATCAGATATTCAGTCAGCCCTCGGGACAGGTACTACAAAGTAATACAAGTGAATGGTTAACAGCATCAATGTTTGCTCACATTACATACATTTTTAAAAAAGCAATTGTGTACCAGCTGTAAGAACTGTAATACCAATTTCATATAGGCAAGTTATGTTCATGAAGAATTGAAACACAAATCCAAATTATTCTAGAAAAGTTAAGAAAATTTGAATTTGATTACTGTTTGGACTGCTCAATATTCAATTTTGCCTTTGCTTTATGAAAATTACTAGGTAGAACACTTTAAATTTACATTTGTTTTGATTAATCGGTCCCTTCCACATCTTCCAAGTTGCTAAAAGAAAATACTTGGCTATTAAAAAGAAAGTACTGAAGTTTCGTTCTTGAGTTGGGACCGTGGTGTCGGATGCATTTCTGAGACACAGCCTAGAAGCACAACAATGCCTGACACTTGGCTTAATTTTAAGCGACACACCAATTAGTGTCTAGGATATGAGCTTGCCTTCCTAGTATGGATGAAAGCTGGGCCCCCCGAGGTTGGACAACCAATAGGAATTGCCCCATCATGAAAAGATCAGCAGTGTCACTGCCCAAGGTTGGAACTGATGATGGGAGAGAGAGCATGTCTCAAGGTAAGGGTGGCCTCTGATGACCATGTTTACAGATATGTAGTGAAAGGCTGGCACATTTCCCGGTCATAGGAAATTGCAACTCCATCCACCTCTGCTCCAGCGTCCTCTGGTGTAACAAAAGTCCTGCTCAATAAGTCAGCAGAATGTGCTCCCCATGGCAAACTTCCTGTATTGGTGAAATGGTGGTGGATGCATTTATTATGGCAGTCTAATGACTTGACCCTTTTTTAGTGTGGCTTTTTTTTATTTATGTTCTGTTTTATGAGGAAGTTGTGTTGTCTGTTTTTCAATGACCTTGGTAATCTATTTTATGCTGTAACACTCTAGTAGTGCTCAGAATGTGCCTGCTTCTCTTTGGAAAATTTCATGTACTGACATTGACTGGTTCTCCGGAGGTATTAGTGGAAGATCAATTCAATGAAACTCTAGTGAAGCTATGTAATTAGTTTTGTGAGTTCCCATAAGGCCTGGTATCTATCCATCTCTCCCAATTTCTCGTGGTGGTAAGTGTTTAGTTTAATAGTGATATACAGAGAATATTTAACTCTGAAGAACTCCTGCAAACATATATGACCAGGTACCGAGGGGTCTTGTTGAACTGGTAGAACTATTTTCCAGGCATTACAGGACATTATTAGAACTATGCTTCTATTTCTGTTAGGGAGGGTTGAGTACTACATTGATGATGATCATGGGTCTGTTGAAAGACTAAATAAAGGATACAGGGGAGTGATTGGGCAATAGGTACATGAAATCAGTTGTAGTGATGTTAACTCATGGATAAAGTGCTCAGTTTAGGTGTCATTAAGTAAGTGTCTAGGTTTGCCATCGAGGTTTAGAGGCTGGACATGTAATTTATATGTCACTGATAGTGTGGAAGCAGTGACCCAATATTCAATAAGTGCCTTTGACTTCGCAGTTTCATTTATTTTTATAACTTGTTCTTTTTGTTGCTTTTCATTGATTTTTGTAGAGTGCACTGTTGTTCATCTGATAATCATCAAAACAACTGTGTACACATTTAATAGATCCGTATAAACAAGAACCCTTGTATATTTCCTTGACAATTCATTGTTATTGCAGAACTGAGTCTGTTAGAAATGATGTTGTACCATAACCCACTCCTGTCCTTGCAATCCATGTTCATTTTTCTGTTTCAGCATCAACAACAGCGCTGTATTTGGCAGAGTCCACCATGTACAGTTATTCTTATTCTGTTAACACAGTTTGAATTCATGGTTCTCATTTCCGCATTTTCTGATGCCTGGATTATGCTTAGAGAGATCTAAAAGATTGAAGAGGGTAGGCTGAGAGGTCAACTAGATAAACCTCAATTATAGAATGTACTCTAACTATGGTCACCAACTACTTGCTGTAGGGAGTACCAATCAAGGGACAGTGGCTTGCAACAGGAGTCTTAGTGCCTATCATTGCAATAGCATTGCTTTACTGACATGATAGGGTCCTCCATATTCATTCCTGATAACTGCTGCAAATCTGTAAGCTAATAAGGATTATAAATGAACTTCTTCCAAAATTAGCTTATTGAAAATATTTTTGTTTCAAGTAGAAATTGATACTTCAACTTGCAATTGCCATTATAATGTACTGCCACTGTGCTACTATTTGAGGTTTTTAGCACCTTTTGGCAAGCAATAGATTTTGTTCCACAAAGTTTGAGGAGGCATTTTTATCTTCTCTTATCAATTATAATGTAACCCCAGTGTTTGAGACATGCTAATAATGTCTCTTGCAAGCTTACACATAATAATTTATCTTGCAAATGTCAAATCACACAAATAAAAATAAACTGAATTAGTGCCACCTTCAACCTGGAGAACTAATTGGACTCCTTAACTTCAGTGGAACCTTTCAAAGTATAATATTTGTTCCTTGTGGATCAAAATGACTAATTTTTTGGAATAGATTTCTTTTAGTTAACTTGTGGCATTCTTTCTGTGTTCCACAAGGTACATCACATTTTGCTATACCACAATTCTGTGCTGTTACTAATGTCCCCAGCTCCTCAAACCCATCATTTGCTAAGGCACATTTATTTTGTGGAGACAATAAAGGAATCAATATTGATGCCTGAGGTGCCCCTGTTGCTGTCTAATTAATTTTTATGAGGCATGTCAGCCACAAGCAGCATGCTGCACAATAATCCACTGAGGAGTGAAGTACACATGGAACATCACTTTTAAACTAAAACTTAGTCATACAGACTGGGAAAGCCTCAGATTTGATCCCTAGGAGGGCTAATTTAGTTGCTAGGCTAAGCAAAAGGACAACATGACAATTTGTCCCAGCAATCCCCAGATTAGGGAGGATCCACAGTGCTGATTGTTACTTGGTAGTCTCTGCTAGGACTCCTATTAGTAGATAAAGGAAAAGACTTGTGTTTATATAGCACATTTCCTGATCTGAGGCTGTCCTAAAGCACATCAGAGCCAATAAACAGTTTTGAAATATATAGCTGAATGTTATTAAGCAGCTGTATAGCCTAGCCCTAACACCAGTGGAATGATGTCTTGCCCATGAGAGTTTTTGGCCAGCTGGTCAATCTCATTGGCTTGCAGCTCTTTAAGTCTCAGTAGCAACACAACTCAGAAATGAACACTGCTGGAACTGCAAGCATCTCCATGAAGAAGACCGATGTTAACCAGAAACAGGTATGTTCTAAACTTTTTGGATAAAGAGGCATCTGGAAGGGGGAAAGGCAGGGGGTGGGGAGGGATGTGGGGAGATTTCTAAAGTACAGCCTGGATGTTGCAAACTAAGGAATGTGACTTAGGGAGGTGCTTATGAAGCACACTCCCTGAAGAATGTAACACCTTTCTTTCATGATGGTGGTTGCAAGATGAGCATTAGCCAAGACATCAGATTAATTATAAGAGCTGTAAAGACTCATCTGGACCTAACTGCAAAATTAGTAGGTGACTTAATTGTCTTTTTTTAAATTTTGTAGTCAATTAGATGGCAGTTTCAGCATTCTCTCCTAAACTACTGCTTTAGTCTAACTAATCATACCAATGTTTCAAAATAATTTTTCCCTTGTAGAATGCATCATGCATTCATAAACCTGGTAATAGACAATAAAACAAAATCCTTTGTGTGCAAGCATAACCATTAGAAAAGTTGGCTCTGAAACTTTGCTTATGCTTCATAAAATCAAAAGTAGTGTTGATTAATGAGAACAATTACACTACTTGGTTTAGCTTAATGACATTTCCCACTACAGTTACAATGGATATGTTTCGTGGGGACACGTGAAGCTTAGCAATACTTCATAGCAACGCTATATATCTCATTGCTTCATAGCAACACCACCCATCCCATTGCATCAGGACTGAGACTCATGCTCTAATCATTGCAGAATTAAACATTTCTTTTTCAAAGCTCTCTGTTAGTCACTGTAACAATGCTGCCATTTCTCAGCATTTTCATGGTATAAATACATTCTAGCTGATGGGATGCAATTATTTTCTCAACTGAAACCCACTGGTGTTGGTCACAGTAAGTGAAGGATGGTATTGCATCAATATTACTTTGGGAAGGCTGTTCTGTCTGGAAGAAAAGCAGACAGTAAAGACAGTTAACAACAACAATATAGAACTGTTGCAGTCATTGCACAGCTTTGACATATGCCATGCTGTTTGCCTATGGCAGGTGGCTCAATGAGCTCAGAGAAGCTAGTGAGAAAAGTAAGCCTTGCCAGAATATTTTTTACAACAACCAGAACTCTCTGTCAGCGTCATCGCCACCACAGTAACCAACATGTTGTGAACATAGATATTGTGAGATAGGAGTGTCCTTTAAGACAGTTTGTGTAATGTAAGAAGTAGAAGTGTTCTGCAAATATGATTGAATGGGAGCACAGTTGACTTGTCTTATTACTGAGGTTAAGATAACTGACATGGCTAAAGGATCCCAAAGTACAACTTCTAAACTACAGTTGTTTGAAATATCAATTGCTGCAGCTATGGCTTTATTAGCGAGGCTTCTTTTCTGGATACTTATTTATCCACCAGATGAAGCCTGGTTCTGGCAGTAATGCTGCATATTTGATAAATTCTTGACTAAAATGTACAGAAATAGAAAATTAGATAGTGTGTCGCTAATGAACTAACACAGTGCTCTCGATGAAAAAGACCAGTTCTCTTAAATTTTATTCAAAACTAAAACTCACACACCCCAGTACACAGCTTTAAAAGAAATATAGATGGAAAGGGAATTTGCATGAAGGACCGAAACTCGTGGCACATCTACTGAAGTGCTTCATTAGTATTTTCTAATTGCACTATCTCAGAATTAAAAAGTGCAAATTCATTGATCATTTACTCTTCTAACAGCAGGAAGACAATCATAGCACCTCAACCATGGCAAAGTTTTTCTCTCTTTCTTTCTCGCTCAGTCTTTTGGAATTGTCTTTATGATGATCTACACAGCTGTGCGAGTGCCTTAGTATGCTCTGAATTACAAAAATTGGTACATAAAACAAATAGGTAGCGGAGTGGCCCTGCTGGGCTGTATCAGTTAGTCATAGTGCATAGGTCTTCTTGTAAAAGTAATTCGCACTTAGGCACAGCATCGCTCCTTTAATTACCACCAGATACCATTTACGCTGCTCAGACAAGCCCGAGATAATGGGCAGGAGGGAAGGCAGACTCACAGTCACAGGGGCTTGCAAGTAGATTCCAGCTTCCTCGGTGCATAATATTGTATTGCTCTTGCATGAGTGCTGTTCTATTACTGTTCTAAGTTTCAATGAAGTTTTGGGACATTTTTAATAGATTTTTTGTTTCAGTTTAATAAATAAATACAATAAATTAGTACTTGAATTTTTTTTCTCCCCAGGGGCTAGATTAGATAGCCTCCAATGTCGGCCATAGGGACTGTGCTGTGCAATTAACCCACGCCTGTTCAAAGTGGTACAGACAGCATGCAAACTTCACGCTACCTGCTAATTATAATTATTGTGGCATGCAGTCCAATGCTGAATGTGTTGGTGAGTAGCTGCTTGCCTCAGCAAGGCGGCACCACTTAAAGCTGTCTTACACTACTTAAAACCAGATAATTAGAGTTCAGATGCATTTTGGCTCTAGCATGGACAGGAATTTCTTATTTGTTTTTCTGAATCTGCTCATGGGATGTAGGCATGTCACTAACTAGGCGAGAATTGTTGCCCATCCCTAATCTCCTGAGAGAGCATTGTGGTGAGCTGCCTTCTTAAACTAGGATTTTCACTCTATCGACGTTTCACATGGCAGGGAGAAATGACAATATAGTGCCACATCTAAATGGCTTGGAGATGGTAGTGGAGAATTGAAGATTGGAAGGAATACACAAAAATGGCATAACAGATCAGAGAGCATGCCATGAGGTTTTCAGCTGATTGCCTTGGGGCTGGAAGTGTTCAGGAAGAGGGAAGCCTACAGGAGGCCAGGAGGCACTCCAGACATGTATGGAGAGGACAGTTGAAGCAAATAGCCATTGCAGTCAATGACAGCAATCTAGTCCTGAGGATCTGGGTCCAGTAGTACAAAGCATTAAAAAGCTTACGAGGGTGATCAAGGTCAGTAAATTCATCTTCACATGTAAAATACTAGTTTCTTTACCACTCAACCGCCATTACTCAAAGCTCACCTTCACAACCTCAGCTCAAGCTTGCACACTTAACAACTCAAAAAGCACATTCTTATCTCTCAGTTTGTACATACTGTCAGCTATTACACTCTTATAGGCACATCAGCCAGTGGATCACTTCACTGCCAACAGCTGTCACCCTCTTTTGCAGGGTAATGTGGCCCATCATCGACCAATTCAACAAGTAACCAATGAGGGGGACATGGAGGGGAAGTGAATAGGACAGGAACAGCTACATCTACTCATCCCCATTAAGGTGTGCATGCTGGCTGTAACCAATAATACATCACCAAACAGGATGTCATTGAAACAGTGGTCAGATTAGGGCATAAACCTTTGAGATAATGGTATTTCTACTTTAACCTGAACCATGATAAATTGGAAAACGGCCGACATGAACTAAATCAATATAGTCACTGATCACATTGTGGACATGCCTTGTGGTTCTGACTGACCCCACACTATTCCTGGAACAACTTGACATTTGATGGATATTCTGGAATTTCTGAGATTATGCCCTCTAGTCCCAGACTCTTTATCAAGGGGAAACAACACTTGCCCACCTTTCCCCTGAGAATCTTGTATGTTTCAATAAAGTTGTCTCTCATTCTTCTACATTCCAATGCTTGCAGGCACAACCTACCCAACCTCTCCTCAGAACAGTCCCGCCATGCCTGGTAGGAGAAAATGAGAACTGCAGATGCTGGAGATCAGAGCTTAAAAATGTGTTGCTGGAAAAGCGCAGCATGTCAGGCAGCATCAAAGGAACAGGAGAATCGACGTTTCGGGCTTATGCCTGAAACGTCAATTCTCCTGTTCCTTTGATGCTGCCTGATCTGCTGCACTTTTCTAGCAACACATTTTTAACCCCATGCCTGGTATCACCCAAGTTAACCTTCTCTGGACTGTCTCCAATGCCAGAATATCTTCCTTTAGATAAGGCACCCAAAACTATTCACAGTTTTCCAGCTCTGGTCTTGATTACTACCTTGATTCATTTTAACAAAAATCTCTATTTTTATAACTCCATTCACTTCAAAATAAAGGCCAACATTCCATTTGCTTTCCCTATTGCTCGCTGACCTTGAATGCTAGCTTTTTGTGATTCATGATACCAATTAAATATGAGACAATATATGCAGTGAATGTTAACCCTGATGATATTTGACTCTGCTGTGTTTGATGAGGTGTTTTTACATATTTACAATTTCAATCTGTTGGATGGATTTGCCCAAAATGTAGTTTTTGAAATCAGTGTATATATCTACTCAGACATTCATTATGTGTTCATTTGTTTCAGTTTCAGTTTGTTTCCAGTTTGTATAATCCTTCCATTTATACTCCCTTGTGAAACAGGAAACCAGAGGGTGATCAGAATAATTCTTCAAATATAGTATTCTTAGTTTGTACACTGTTTAATTATGAGCTAAGTTCACCTTATTTCTTTTTAAATGCACCATCTTTTTTTTTATTCCAAAAATATACTTTATTCATAAATATTTTGATGATCTGTACAATTGATCATGCCATACCTATGTAAACATCCCATTTCTTGGCATACAGAGACAGAGTAATCATTCATATATACAGGTCTGTACGATTACTGACCACATATTTAGCAGGGGGGTCTGCAGAGCCCCCTTACTGCGTCAGATTGCTGTGCTTAGGCAGGCAGATGTTACACGATGGTCTTTCCCCACTGTGCCTTTTAAATGTACCATCACCAAATAGGATCCTACAGTTATTACAATTATTTCTCTGAGTTACTGTTCACAGCTATCTATTGGGAAATCCTACACACATTTTGCTGGATTTGAGATTTGAATGTCAAATGAATTCCCTCTGGCAATTCATATAAAAGGCAACATTTTTTTGCCAAACTGTCTAGACTTTCTCTTGTTGTGGAGGAGCAAGTCTCATATCTTCAAATAGCTGGCTCATCATTAATCCACCTCGATTCAACATTCAGAAATGGGGTATAGAGTGACCAATAAGGCACTGATTTTAGCAGTGTTAAAATGTTTCCTAAAATTGAAACCACTTCAGAATCTGCATAACAGATTGGGTAGCAGGGTTGATCAGTGATTATCATGGCTACCTTACAGTGTGAGGTACCCAGGTTCAATTCCAGTCTTGGGTGACTGTGTGGAGTTTGCACATTTTCCCCATGTCTGCATGGGTTTTCTCCGGGTGCTTGGGTTTCCTCTCACAGTCCAGAGATGTGCAAGTTAAGTGGATTGACTATGCTAAATTGTCCATAGTGTCTAGGTATGTGCAGGCTAGGTAGATTTGCCATGTGAAATGTGGAGTTATAGGGCATGTGGGTGAGTCTGGGTGGGTTGCTCGTAAGAGAGTTGGTGTGGACCTGTTGGGCTGAATGGCCTACTTCCACATTATAGGGATTCTATGAAACAGAATCTATTTTATTTTTGCTGCTATTTTATGTTTGTATGTCATTTACAGGGTGTATTTTTCAAATCCTTTTATATAATGATAAACAAGTGGAATTGCAAAAGGTAATGCTTACATAGAGTTGCTAGATTGTATAGTAAAAATATTCATGATTTATTGAAAACTCTTACCCCTCCCTGACACATTTCCATATTCTAACAATCGTTGTTCACCATCTGTATAAAGAAGACTCTGGATTAGAATAAAGAAACACTTCAGATCTATTCAATGTTATTGGAGCACATTTTGACCTTTTTCATGGATCATGTTGCTTCAGTCAAACCAGTTTACTTCAGGAAGATCAATCTCTTTGACCTAGCCCCATACTCAATGTGAATTCTGGTTGAAAAGTAAAATCTGCCTGAAGTCAGTTGGTTCGATCTGCTAGCAATCATTCAGCATTCATTGATTTGTTATGAAAATAGAGAGGTTTCTGCATTCATTAACAAATCAAAATCAGCACCTATCACATACCTCAGAGCTGAGCCCCCTACTTTCCTCCCTGGTGTTGACTTTGGCTCAGCAATTCCAATAGTTCACATCTGGCTTGCTGTTTGATGGGTTGGGGTCAGCTCAAGTTGAATTGAACTGAATATTCAAACTGGAGCTAGTTTACACATTCCTAAGCCAAACTGTTCCTCAATGTTGTGGCAGCATTTAGCACAGAGGCAGTCTATTATGTATTCCAATGCAGTCTTTGTAAAAATAATATGATGAACTTCTGACTCTTGTGGAGATTTCATTTATGTTTGATGTTGTTCATTTAAAGATAGTCATGTTTATAATTAAAGGAAAAATTCAGGTTCTAAACAACTTCAATATAATACAGGAAGAACTCCTCCAATGCCCAGTTTGAAGAACTAATTAATTTTCTACTTCACTATAAAAGCAAATTTCCATTTACTGGGAGTGGTGATTAAAGCAAAAGGAAAGCGTTGTGGGAGTACTTTCAGTATAAAAAGCACTCCCCATCTACATATTGTGAAAAAAAATGATTGAATGAAATCTCTTACCTGCTGCGATATTAATAGTTTTGTATCTTTGATTCTTTTTGTGAAGATCATTCATTTTGACCTCCTCCTTTGGTTCGTCAACCTTACCATTGCGGCCTACCGGAGAGTGGCTGCACTGAAAGCTCCACAGCTTGGCTTTCCTTCTAAAACTGGAGGCTGTCCACAAGGTAGGAAAATTATACAATAATTGTGTACCCTGGCAGGGCTGGCATTTCCAGTCATAAATTTGTCAATCAGCTTGGATTTTGGTCGATGAGTTTTTTACATTTCCTCACTGACACAAGTGTAGCAGCTCTATATTGACGCTACATCAAAATTTTAAGAAGGATTTAAATTATGAATACAGCTCCCCCTTATCTTCTATATCCATCAACAGATTTATGTCTTCGGATCAAGCCAATATTTAGATTAGATTACTTACAGTGTGGAAACAGGCCCTTCGGCCCAACAAGTCCACACTAACCCGCCGAAGCGCAACCCACCCAGACCCATTCCCCTACATTTACTCCTTCACCTAACACTACGGGCAATTTAGCAGGGCCAATTCACCTAACCTGCACATTTTTGGATTGTGGGAGGAAACCAGAGCAAACCCACGCAGACACAGGGAGAACGTGCAAACTCCACAGAGACAGTCGCCTGAGACGGGAATTGAACCCGGGTCTCTGGCGCTGTGAGGCAACAGTGCTAACCACTATGCCACCGTGCTGCCCCATCAAAATACAAAGGGACATAAGAGTTTCTATGTTGTTTGTGCAGCTTGGCTGGAAATGTTCTCACTGCATTCCACTAACATAACTGTGGTATACATTTAGTAGATTCCTCAATTGTGCGTAAGTAGTGTTTCCACCATCATTATGACAATGGAAGAAGAAGGCCCAAGAAAATTCCTGTCTTTTATTTCAACTTGTCATTTTTTAACTAAGGTTTGAATGATGAGACAGGAATATTGCTAGCAAGTGGTGAGAGACCCATTCACATGAATTAATCACTATTCTGTCTAATCTATATGCAGTTTGCTATTTATCCACATAGTGGAGAGCAACTAGATGGCAGGTAGTTGCTCGGTTCCGGTGGAGACTGTCCCATCAATACAGATCCCTCCTGTTTCAAAACTGATGCCAATGCCCCATGGAATAGAACCTCTCTTTCCCACACCACTCCCTTAGCCAAGTGTTTATACTCATTCCATGCTGCTGCTGCTCCAAGGCAGATAGGGAGATCCTGAGTTCAGGAATCGAGGACATTATCCAACAGGTATGAGATACTTGCTCCCTGTAAGGATGAGGAAAAGGGTTACAGGGAGGATGAGCCAGCTGATCATGGCACCATGGTGCAGGAGGCCATTCAAGAGAGGAAGCCAAAAGGTAAGTGATAGTTGTGGGGGATTCTATAATTAGGGAGACTGCATCCTTTGTAAGCTGAATCAAGAGTCCCACATGGTATGTTGCCTGCCTGGTGCCAGAGCGTGGGACATCTCTGACTGTCTTGAAAGGATATTGGAATGGGAGGGCGAGGACCTAGTTATTGTGATCCACGTTGGACAAACAACATAGCAAGGCTAGGAAAGAAGACCTTATCGAGGATTATCAAGCATTAGGAATGAAATTAAGGAACTGGTCCTCAAGGGTTATAATCTCTGGATTATTGCCCAAGCCACATGCAAAGTGTCTTAGGGATAAGAAAATTAAGGAAGTAAGCACATGGCTAAGGGAGTGGTGTGGGAAAGAGGGGTTCCATTTCATGGGTCATTGGCGTCAGTTTTAGAACAGGCAGGATCTGTACTGATGGGACGGTCTCCACCTGAAAAAATCGGGAACCAGTGTTCGCGTGAAAAGTATAAATAGGGTGGTCACTAGGATTTTCAACTAGTGAGTCGGGGGCAAAGGAAGGGGAAAACAACAGGAAGTATGGTGGTAAATAAAAAGGAAAGCAATAGGTTAACATGTGTGCAGGAGAGTTTAACTACATGACTATGAAAGAAGTAGAAAGGAAGGATAACTCAGAAGATATTATTATTGGAGGTGTTGTAATTCTTAAAGACGGTACAAAAACTAGCATAAAGGCACTTTCCCTTAGTGCTTGTAGCATTTGTAACAAGTTAGATGAGTTAACGGCACAAATCATCGCAAATGAATATGATTTTGTAGACATTGCAGGATGGGAAATAAGGGAGGTGGTGTAGCTCTGATATACAAGGACAACATCAGGGCAGTAGTGAGAGATGATACAGGTACCATGGAGAATAAGGCTGAATCCATTTGGGTGGAAATTAGAAATTCTAAGAAGAAAACATTACTGATGGATATAGTCTATAAGTCGCCAAATAATTATGTCACATTGGGGGCGGGTGATAAGCAAAAAAAAAAACTTATGCCTAAAGAAATGGTACAGCAATGATCATGTAGATTGGTCAACCCAGCTTGGTCAGGGTAGCCTTGAGGAGGAGTTCATTGAATGTAACCGCAATAGTTTTCTTGAACAGTATGTCATGGAACCAACGAGGGAACAAGCTATCCTAGATCTGCTGCTGTGTGATGAGACAGGAATAATTAATGATGTCATAATTAGGCATCCTCTTGGAAGGAGTGATCACTGTATGGTAGAATTTAGAATAAAGATGGAAATTGTGAAGATAAACTCCAATACCAGGGTCCTGTACTTAAACAAGAGTGACTACAATAGGATGAGGAAGGAGTTGGCTAAAGCAGACTGGAAGCAAAGACTTTATGGTGGGACAGTTGATGAACAGTGGAGGACTTACAAAGCAATTTTTTGAAGTGCTCAGCAAAATATATACCAGTGAAAAGGAAGGAGTGTAGGAAAAGGGGTAATCTGCCATGGAAATAAGGGAGGCTATCAAATTGAAAGAGAAGGCATACAAAGTGGTCAAGATCAGCTGGAAACTAGAATATTGGGAAAGCTTTAAAGGTCAACAGAAAGCCAGAAAAAGAGCAATAAAGAAAAGTAAGATAGATTATCAGAAAAAAACTAGCTCAGAATATAAAGACAGACAGCAAAAGTTTCTATAATTATGTAAAACCAAAAAAAGAGTAGGTAAAGTAAATATTGGTCCTCTAGAGGATGAGAAGGAGGATTTAGTAATGGGATATGAAGCACTGAATAGGTACTTTGTGTCGGTCTTCACAGTGGAGGAAATGAATAACATACCAGTGATTGACAAAGAGATGAGGGTAGGCGAGGCCCAGGAAACAATCATTACCATGAAAGAGGTAGTGTTGGACAAGCTAATGGAGCTGAGGGTAGACAAGTCTCCTGGCCCTGATGGAATGCACCCCAGGGTGCTAAAACAGATGGTGGGAGAAATAACAAATGCGCTTGTGATAATTTTCTAAAATTCACTTGGACTCTGGACAGTTCCAGCAGATTGGCAAATGTGATGCCACTGTTTAAAAAGGGAAGTAGGCAAAAGATGGGGAATTATAGACTAGTTAGCTGAACTGTAGTGGGAAAATGCTTGACTCTTATCAAGGAAGAAATAGCAAAGTGTCTAGATAGAAATTGTCCCATTGGGCAGACACAGCATGGGTTCATGAAGGGCAGGTCATGCTTCACTGATCTTTTGGAATTCTATGAAGACATTATGAACACAGTGGACAATGGGGGCCCAGTAGATATGGTGTATCTAGTTTACCAAAAGACATTTGACAAGGTGCCACACAAAAGGCTGCTGCATAAAATAAAGATGCAAGGCATTACAGGCAATATATTAGCATGTACAGAGGATTGGATGACCAACTGGAAGCAAAGAGTGGGAATAAGTGAGTGCTATTCTGGTTGGCAATCAGTGACTAGTGTATGTTTCAGGGATCAGTGTTGTGACCACAATTATTCACAATTTATGTTGATGATTTGGAGTTGGGGACCACATGTAATAGGTCAAAACTTGCAGATGGCACTGGTATAACAAAGTGTGCAGAGGACTGTGAAACCTTGCATTGGGACAGAGACTGTTTAAGCGCATTGGCAAAAGTCTGGCAGATGGAGTAAAATGTTAATAAATGTGAAGTTACCCATTTCAGTAGGAATAACAGTAAAAAGGACAATTACTTGAATGGTAAGAAATTGCAGCATGCTGCTGTGCAGAGGCACTTGGGTGTCCTTGTGCATGAATCACAGAAGTTTGGCCTGCAGGTGCAACAGCTGATGAATAAAGCAAATGGCATTTTCTCCTTCATTGCTAAAGGGATTGAGTTTAAAAACAGAAAGATTATGTTGCAACTGCATTGGGTGCTGGTGAGGTCACACCTGGAGTACTGTGTGCAGTTTTGGTCTCCTCATTTAAGAAAGGATGTACTGGCACTGGAGGGGGTGCAGAGGAGGTTCACTAGGTTGATTCCAGAGTTAAGCGGGTTGGTTTATGTGGAGAGACTAAGTAGACTGGGATTATATTCATTGGAATTTAGAAGAATTGGGGGGGATCTTATAGAAACATAGAAAATTATGAAGGGAATAGTTACGTTCGAAGTAGAGAGGATGTTCCCACTGGCAGGTGAATCTCGGACAAGACAGCATAGTCTCAAAATTAGGGGGAGCAAATTTAGTACTAAATTGAGAAGGAACTTCTTCACCCCCAGAGGGTTGTGAATCTATGAAATTCCCCGCCCAGTGAAGTAGTTGAGGCCTCCTCAGTAAATGTTTTTAAAGCTAAGGTAGATCATTTTTTGAACAGTGAATGAAGGGTTATAGTGAGAAGATGGGTAAGTGGAACTGAGGCCATGAAGAGATCAGTCATGGTCATGTTGAATGGTGCACTGGGATTGAAGGGCCAGACGGCCTGCTCCTGCTCCTAGTTCTTATGTTCTTTTGTAACAATTCTTGGTATGAAAGTCAGAGTGGGTACCTGGCAGCTTCAGGTCACTGTATACTCTTCTAGTCCCCAATCTTTGCCAACAGTCCCTTAACCTCAGACTGTATGTGCAACAATCACCCACGACTTCTATCCATGGAGATTGGCATCAGGCGCACGTGACTACATCATCATGGGACATTTCCAATTCACTTAGAATACAGTTATCCACTTCAATGCTGCACTAACATTGTCCATTGCAATGCTGCTGCCAAACCTTTTGTGTACAGGGCAGCACTGACCTCATGGACTGGAGCAGGGTATCAATCAAAGCTCTTTGTTTTCTCAGTTGGTGTTTATACTCTGTGGTTACTTGGATACGCACAGCATCCCCGCCTTACTTTGTCTGTTTGCACATTGACACATCATTCCATATATACAGGCTCTTCATTCTTCTGTCCTTCTTTGCTTCTTAGCCAAATTCACCCAGTCATGGGGTCAGTTCCCACACAATCCCCAGCTTTATTTCTCACTGTTACTTGTGACCACTCCACAGTCTTCATGCTGCCATGGAACACTGATGCATTCCTCCAAGTAAACATTCTATGAGAACCATGGCTTGACCACACACCTTACATCTTCCTCCCAGTCACAATCCTGTTGACCTTCCTTCCTGTCCACTATCTCAACCTAAATCAGAGAGTTCACAACCTCAGAATCTATTGAGTTATTTGAATGTCTTAGCTGAGCTTCCAACTCTATTAAACTTCATCAGGTAGATTCCATACGTTCAGCTCCATGAGGCTGCCAATCCCCACTGCATACCTGTTTCTGAAACCCCTCATCCATGCCTTAAATCATCTCCAGATACAGCCACAATAGTGCTCCCCTGCAAACAAAAAATGCTGGAAATCACAGCAAGTCAGGCAGCATCCAATGAGAGACACCAAGCTAACATTTCAGATCATTCTTCATCAGAGCTGAAGACAGATGCTGTCTGACCTGCTGTAATTTCCAACAATTTTTGTTTTCAGTACAGATTCCAGCATCTGCACTAATTTGCTTCTACATCACGCTCCCCTGTCTAGTTTCCCTTTCTTCATTCTCCATAATGTTTATTTTGTCCAAAAACCCTGTAGTTTCTATTCCATCCCATACCAAGTATTATTTACCTATCATCCTTGTCCTTACTAAACAACATTCATTCCCATTCCACGACTACCTTAATTTAGAATTCCTTTTCCTTTAATGGTTTCACCCACTCAGTATCTCTGCAATCTTCTCCAATCCTGCAATCCCACCCCGAACTGTATTCCTCTGATCACTTTTGAATCCTCTTGCCCAACATTGTCAGCCATACCTTCAGCCGGAATTTCCTACTTTATAACTCTCTACCTTTTTCTCCTCCTTTGAAGTCCTACTGAAACTTACCACTTTTAGCACACTTTTGGTCCCAATTCCTAATACTGTGTCTTTGTCTTGCTTTTTGCTCTGAAGTGCCCTCTTCATGAAAGAGGTTAATTAATTGTAGATTGTTATGATGCTAAAATCGCTAGGAGAAAAATAAGTTGGTTATGCTTGATCTATAACTTTGATCCTAGAGAAGGCTGAATTTATTCTTCAGATGTGCTCCACATCTAGTGGATGGCATCCATCTCACAGGAGATCAGTAAGAAGCTAGTTATAAATGATTGCAATAATACTTGATTAACCCTTAATATGTTCTAATGGTTTTTCTTTCCATCTCTTATTTTAAAGGAAGCATTAATTTGTTGATTGAGAACTGTCCCATTTCCCATAAACCTCGTCCACAGACCTTGTGAAATTGACACGTTTGTTTATTTCACAATATCGTGGGAAGAGGTCAATGACCGCTCAGCTCGGAATGGTCGCTCAGCGCTGATGAGTCATAACGTCTCCGCTCAGCTACAGGCGTATACAGTTTATAAATGATTTGGAGGAGCCAGTGTAGGACTGGGGTGTACAAAGTTAAAAATCACACAACACCAGGTTATAGTCCAATAGGTTTATTTGGAAGCACTAGCTTTCGGAGCGCTGCTCTTTCATCAGGTGGTTGTGGAGTAAAAGATCGTAAGATACAGAATTTACAGCAAAGGTTTACAGCGTGATGCAACTGAAATTACATGTTGAAGAAGACCTGGATTGTTTGTGAGTCTCTCATCTTTTAGAATGACCATGTTGGTTTCATTTCTTTCATTTGTAAATTTCACAACTTAGATTCGATTTCTAAAAAAAAAATGAATCCATGTAAAATACAGTGCATATAACGTGATGCTCTTTGTATACCCTTGGGGAAGCCAGGTCCATGTATATTAGCAGCTGCCATAAGTAAAGGCAAAGTAAAGGCTGTCAGGAGACAATGTGATGGAGAAAAAGGCTGAACAGAGGTCCATTGTGGAAAAGCAAGTGGCAGAGGCCGGGAGACTACTAAGAATGTATTGGTGTCCAGTACTGATGAGGAGCAGGGGACAACAAAAACATTTACGGCCCTTAGGTCCTGAATGAAACGGCACCTTCCCGGTTTCCCTGGTTTCAGGATTGGAAGTATGCAGTATTACAGGGGCTGGTGGTAGGTATCAAAATGCCTTAGTGTAGGAGGGAGTCTATAACAGGTTTGATTCCTCTCTGTTGCAGCCGGCGCAGAACAGCTCCCTGCTTAACCTGCTTCTAAGGTAAGACCCCGGGGAGAGCAGTGAATACAGGCATTTAATTTACAAAGGGTTTGATGGTCCAAAAGGACCACTAGACAGGATGCGGAAATGATAGCTGCGTCGGCGACTGTGACTGGTCTGGCGCTAATGGGCACTGCATTAGAAAGTGGTTCTGTCATGGGTTCTCCAGAGACACCTACAGTGCGGACAGTATTGGAACTGAGGGGGAGGTCCGCAGAGGGAGCTGTAGACGAATGTGTGGCTCTAGAGTCCACAAAAACCGAAATGAGGCAATCCCCCACTTCCACATCCATCATGGGATTTTCAGATGGGGAGTGTGAGAGACACCTCCCTCCTGTGACAGCCCTAGGCTTTTGGGGCACAGGGAATGGGTCGTCTGCAGTAAAGGCAGCCTGCTGAGGCTGTCTTTGTTGAGGAGCATGATTTTGCTGGAAAAGTGAAGGTGGTGTATGGGTGGAAGCCTTCGATGACCTCTGAGGGCCCGCTAACCAACAATCTCTTTCCCACTGACCCAGTTTTCCGCATGCCCTACAAGTATTCCCATGTCGCTGTGCCTGGCCTTGGCTTTTACCCTGATTCCATGGCTGCATGAGCTGAGGGTATGCCTCCTTCCCTCTCTTACATTCAAACAGTCCCTGTCAGTCTAAATTTTTGAGAGTGCATGTATCTCCCCACATGGCTGCTTGCCAGGTTAGTTTGTGGAATATGTAGACATGAGCATATCAGGGCAGCATGCATTTTACAAGGGTCTGCACTGCTGATTTACCATTCTCTGACAATGGGATGCCCGCTGAGGACTCCCAGTCATCTTTGAAGTAGGTAGTGAAATCGGAGATGGGCTCAATAGATTTTTGCAGGCAACAGGTAACTTGCCCGGATGCAGTGATAGCATTCTAACGTTATTCACAAGCCAGGTGGAGCGTGCAGGTGCATTAGCCCATGGCTCATCAGGGAATTCAATGGAGGTCCTCACAGTTGTCCAGTGAGACCCATATGCTAACTGCAGTAAAGTCTGGACGTCCTGCCATCAGTAATTGTAGATATCACAAATTTGTAGTAGCCAATTGAAAGATGCTTTAGCACCTCATGGGCATCCTGGAGCATGCCTTGGACCTCAGCGTGAGTCCAGGGCTTGTTGAGAGGTGTAGTGCCCATCATAATGCTGGGGTGCTGGCTATTGAGGGTCTGGGGCTTTGAAGTAGCAGCCGCACTATGAGTAAGTCTGGTGTTGGAAGTGGGATTGGTGCCCACTTGATCTGGGTGTCCTGTCCCTGACATGCTTCCTACAACTGATGCCTCCGAAATCCCCTGCTTTGCGGTACCAGGGGGTGTGGAAGGACGCACGGCAACAAATACAGCAACCTCACTTACTAGCGGGTCTGGCTTCGGAGCTGGGAAAGGAACTTCAGGACATTGAGGGGTATATGGTGGTGTGGCAGTGGGTGGGGAATTAGACGATGCAGAGGTGTTTGAAAGCTGACAGCGACCTTCATTTTTAGAGGGCTGGTGCCCTTTCACGACTTCCTTAACCTTTTCTAAGCATTGAATCCTTTTGTCATTGTCCCAAGAGGGGTCACTGTATCCACCCTCAAAATGCCTTCTCCAGTAGTCCATTTTCTCCAATTTAAAGGAGCCCCCATAAGGCCAATTTCCATAGGGCCACCCATATAAATCGGAGGTGAAGGGAATGCCATATCTACTGTCACTTGTTTCCTTCCGTACTGTGTCAGCCGGTGACCCTGGTGTTACCAGAGGATCTCCTACCTTGTTCTTGCAGCATACATGTTTACCATCATGCTTTTGTGTCCACCGTGAGAGAGTCAGTGGATGCAGACCGCCCACCTCAGCGGGACAAGTTAGACTTGCCCCCCAGGGACAGTCCTTCTCCCGAGGATTTCGAGTTCTGCAACCCCATTTACTTGTGACCAGTCGAACGGGAAACAAAAAACAGATAACAACACGAACCACCACAGACAGGACGAACATGTGAAAAAAGCACTCAGGACAAAACACTGGACAAATGAACAAGACAAACACAGGCACCCTGGTCAATTTCACAAGGTCTGCTTACAAGGTTTATTGGAAATGGGACATTTCTCCAACAGTTTGGTATAGTTGGCAGGATCCCTTGTTCACAACAGGGCTCCAGAGCAAACCTAAATGTTTAAGAATTTGGCCAATTGCGTGATCCTGACCTGAGCCAGCGGGCAGATCCTAAGTTGGGGATAGATGCTACAGCAAGACGCAAGACCGGAAAGATTGCCTCTCTACATTTCTAAATTTTTCTAAATTTTTTCCTAAAATTCAGCTGACTGCATAGCCCCACCCTGAGCCAACAGGCTGATCCTAAGTTGGGAAGTGACGCCAAGGCAAGACGGGACCTTGGAAAGACCGCTGCTGAGCAGTAATTCATGTTCAAAATGGTTTCCCTTCTCCGATCGTTGTTTATTCTAAATAAAGTAATTGCTCGATTACATTGTAAGACTGAAAAAGGTGATAAAAGAGCATTCAATATTTGCAAGTAAGTTGTCTTTATTTTCCAAGCTGATTAAAATACACTTGTATGATCACTAGGAGTATAATGTCCACTCCCATGGAATCATATTCTTTGTCTGTCCTTCAAACAAGGCTAAGCTGTGAGCCCTCGGACCCCCTTGTGATATTGTCAGGCAGATGAAGAAGACTTGAAGAATCTCTCATTGAAACTTGTGCAATATAGATTATTATCGTGATGTTTGGTGTTAAAGGCACTTTTAGAAGGGAGCTAATGCAGATGTAACCAGTAACAATGAGTAAATGCATATCTTTGTTTCATTGCCAAAATAGGAGAAACAAAACATCATAAACTTTGTGTGCTTAACGAAACAGAACTCTGGAATTTGCCTTCAGAGTGTTGTGCTATCTGTTATTTCATCTACACTTCATCTGGAGCTCTGAAACAGAACAAAGAGTGCAGTATAGGGATTGTATACAAACATATCAAAAACATTACTGTACATTATGTTATTAACTAGGTTAATTAGCAAATTGGCATTCTAACCACTAACATGGTTATTTCATTGAGGAAATACAACTGAAGATTTGTTAGTTATATAAAACTCTCTACCTAGTTCTGCCGTACCTTAAACAATTTTCTCACGCCTGTTCGTCAGCACCTTGTGGGGTTATAAAATCATGAGGGGCATGTTTAGGATAAATAGACAAAGTTTTTCCTTTGGTTCGGGGCATCCAGAACAAGAAGACATAGGTTGAGGGTGAGAGGGGAAAGATATAAAAGATATCTAAGGGGCAACTTTTTCATGCAGAGGGTGGTGCGTGTATGGAATGAACTGCCAGAGGAAGTGGTGAAGGCTGGTACAATTGCAACATTTGAAAGGCATCTGGATGGGTATATGAATAGGAAGGGTTTGGAGGGATATGGGCCAGGTGCTGGAAGACGGGACTAGATAGGGTTGGGATATCTGGTTGGCATGGACAAGTTAGACCGAAGGGTCTGTTTCCATGCTGTACATCTCTATGACTCTATCTATGACTCTATATTATCAGAATTCTGAGAAACTAAGCTCCCACCCAAGCCACTCACCATCCAGACCTGGAAATATACCACTGTTTGTTCACTGTAGCAGTGTAAAAATCCTGGAATTCCACCCCCACCATTGTGGGTTTACCTACAGCATATGGACTAAAGTGTTTCATGAAGGCAGTTCACCAACATCTTCTCAAGAGCAGGTAGGGACAGGCAGTAAATGTTGGTCCAACCAGAAGTGTCCACATCCCATGAGTGAATGAAACAAATGGGAGACTGAGAAAACTTCATGAATATCACTGATTAATTCATAATTGATCACACTCAACGCATTATGAGAAAACATTTTACAAATTAGTTTGTTAGTTTTGCTTACAGTGAAACAATTGATGATGCGTATGTGGGAGTACTTACATCAGGTAGATGGCAGCAGTTCAAAAAGGCAGTTCATAACTACCTTCTCAGGGACAAGGAATGCTAGCCTAGTCAGTGGAGACCACATTCCATGAATGAATAAAATAAAAATCATTCAGAAATACCATACTTGCTTTTTAGTTGTACAATGTATTGATATACTTCATGGGTTAGCATTTTACACTCCACCGCCATTGGGACCAAAGGCAGAGAGCACATAACATTTCAACCAATTGGCCTTCCTGCTGCTTGACCTGTCTGAAATGTCATGGGTGCACAAGCAGGTCATTGGGCAACCTGCTCACTTTGGGCCTTTTCAGATTTTTAAGTGGCCATTTAAAGGCCACATTTTTCACCCTCTTGAATTTTAACTGTGATGGGTGTGGCTCATACCACATAGGAACCCATCCAAAACATTACCTTGTCCTTTACTCCCGTTCAGCCCGCCTCTCAAAGCTGGCTCCTATTATTCTGCACATCCCACACTGATGCCTGCCAGCCTGACCCCACTTGACAAGATATGAGAATACATCTGAGTCTGGGCTCCTCTTTGCCTATACTGGGCAGGGGCCAGGGCCTACTGTGTCCTGTTAAATCCAGCCTCAAGGCATGTTTTTAGATGTTATGGATGCCTTCAATGATTAAGGATATCCCTCAGGCAATGACTTACTTCATATTATTTATCATAAATATATAAAAAGACTGTTAAATACCTAATGGAACAGAAGGGAAATGAGGTAGCAAGGAAATATGATTATCTGGTCATAGCACAAAACCAACGGATCGGCTTACTATTATAAAACAAATCTCCTCCATCCCCACCTGCTGCAGCCCCATTTCTCTTAGCATTGCGTGTCACTGAAAGGAAATTCAAACAAGGTACATAACAAACTGTCACCGATCTAACTCCCTTCCTGAAGCTAGATTTCACTCCCAGCCAGTGTTTAAATTATTCATGTAGGGATATTTTTTCTCCTTTGGGCACAACTGATGTTCCAGGAACAAATTGTGCCAGTTTTGAAGAGTGCTTCTTCTGACCTTCAGTTTCCACTCAAACTCTTTCACGTATCGTCCATCGCAAAATCTATTGTGAATCAGTACAATTGGGCAGCATTTTAAAAAGATATAGATTTTAATTACAAAAATTTGGCTTAAAGAATAGTCCTTGACATACTTTAGAGTAGTAACTTAGTGCTGGTTAATTACTGCACTGGAAAATTAGTTTATCAGAGAGAGAAAAAGAACAGTGTTGATCCATAACCTGTGAATAATCAAATTTTGAATGATTGAAAATGAGTTTTAAAAGCATGCAGACATATTTGTCAGTTAGAGTGGGAAATCATAGTCAGTTCTTTAGTGAAAAGTTGTATTAAGGCATTTTAAAACATACCTATTCATATCCTTGGACACAAAAGAGCCAATTTCATTGTTAGAGTCTCCTTGAAGGCTGGAAACTGAGCAGTTAGAACAAATGCCCTCGCATGATGAATTAAATCTAGGGGAACAGCCAGTGTTCTGGATGGGATCAACCAGATACTTTTAAATATCTCAACCTGATACTTTTTTTAAAAAAATTGCAGAAACCTGATGTACACTGAGTGGAATTTGTGTTTAAAATTCTGTGATCTTTCAAGAATGCTAAACTTATTTTATGCAATTTGTAGCAAAAACGCGTCAAGAAATAAATCCAGCAGAAAAGGGCAGCATTTGCCTATCATGTTTGTTGTAAAGCAAAAGGTGGGTAAATATACCCTGACTAACAGTTTGTGGTAACGTTTTTTCAACTCAAACACGTTACACGTAAGTTGGAGAAAGGAAACAAGATTTAGGGGAAGGTCCAACACAAAGTTATTGAACACTTTATCAAGAAAAACAACGTTTACCAGGCTTTACAACAGTACTTCAATTAAACTCTATCAAACTGTATTGACCTCTTCACAGGACTCTTCAGTAAATTGTTTTAAATCTCTAAGTAAACAGTCTCGAATCTACATTAGTTATTTACTTCCACTTCTGTGGATTCGCTATAACCTATTCAAAAGTGCCTATTGCTATTACTGAACTGCGTGCCTGAGAAAGAACTGATAATACCATTCAACAAGCCGATCCTCAGTCTTTGAGGGTTGGTTGATGCTTCAGGATCTGCAGTCATTGACTTGGACTTCCCCTCTTCTCTAAGGCTGGTTCTAGTGTTGGGGTTGCCTCATTGAGATGGTCTTCCTGGGTCTGATCAGTCTGATGATGTTCATCACAAGGTACAAGGAGCTGCAGATATTGTAAAGCACGGCTGCCAATTGAAGGTGCTCTTTGGAGATGCTATTGATGAAAGCACAAAAAAATCACAGCAAGCTGGAGCTCCTTTTTGCCACTTTTGCGCCCCCCTCCCAACTTTGCATCTTCCTCAACAATTCTGTGGCCTGTGTCCAAATTTTAAATTATCTTAAACACCTAATTTAGATAATCTCTTTATCTTCTACAATCAACAGCACAATCTTGGTTTACGCACTTTTACCCCAGTATTATTCTACTGAATCTCTGCTGCATCTACTCCAAGGCCAGTATGTCCTTCATACATTTCAGTCTTGAAAACTGTTCACACAGTATTCCATTTGGAGAAAGTGAGGACTGCAGATGAGGACTGCAGATGCATTCTTCAGGAATGCATCCCGAAGAAGGGCTTATGCCCGAAACGTCGATTCTCCTGCTCCTTGGATGCTGTATTCCATGTTTGATCAAAGCAGGGCTTCGCATAGCTATAACGTAACCTCTATCCTCTATAACATTGTTATTTGAACTTTTTGGATATACCAGTTAACTTAAAGTCCAATGACTCAATTTTCAGAAATATTTGTACAAGTGATTGTGCTTTCTAACATGGCAGTGGTAGCAGTGCAGCGTCAACAGCACATTATTTGAAGAAGTGTTAATCATCAACAGGAGCTCCTGGATTTCCACATTTAACTACATATTTGTGGACTCCATAAGTTCTTGACGGTTCCACAGAAGTAGCAGCACTGAACACAAAGTATTGTTCTCACTACTACTGCAAAACTGAAGCCAAAGTAAATTTTTAGTAAGTCTGTCAGTTGCTGATTTTCCAATACAATATGATCTGGGTCTATCATTAAGCTGCCTACATTACAGTAACTGAGCACTTTCTTTATCTTACTCTATTTTGGAAAATATAGAGGCATTGTCCTTGATAAGCCTCAGAGAATTTTCCCATATTACCTTAGAGCAGCTTTTGCAACTTGCTTTATATCCCTTCAGCATCTTTTTTTATGTCTCTTAATCTGGAGAATTTCTACTGCTCTATGCCCCTCTACAAGTCTTTTCACTTGGTTTTAAACTATTTCTCACTTCTTTCATTAACCAACATTATTTAATTACATAAAAACAGTATGCACATGATTTGTATTCTACCAAATGAAGTTTTGTAAAGTAATACTACATTCATAAAAGTTCTAAATAACACTTCATTACAAATTACTATTTCCAAAAGAGCAATATAGGTTTTTTTTTTGCATGCTATGTGGATTTTAAAATGCGTCATTACAATTGACAGTACACATGATATTTATGATATATATTCCATGACAGGGATAAAGTTCAAGGGTTTTGATACAGTTCTGAGTCCCTCGCTGTGATCTTTCTCCATTGAGCCATTGTAGCAGTTGCCCCAAGCTTTGGTGCATCACTCAGCAATGAAGTACTGGATCTTGGAATGTGACAAACTGCAACATTTAGTTGTGAAAAACCCTTTTAGCTAAGTGACTTATTAGTTCCGAAACCCTTGGCCATTAAAATCACTAAACAAAGAGCAATATGTTTTACTAAATCTAAGAGTGCCTGTTCTCTTGTCAATTCCAGAACATACTGTTCAAGAAAACTATTCGAATTCACATAGTTCTGCTTTCCTCAAACACTGAAAATTAAAGTCTCCCCAGTGTCAACACTGAGTACACCCAACAATGTGTATGAACCGTAACTTTAGAAGAGGCATTCTTTGTGCCAACTTTACTTAATTTTTCACATTTGTTCTTTGGGTAAGAGTTTTTCTGGAACAAATTGCCCATCCCTAAGTTGCCTTTCAAAAGGTCTAAAGCGTTCTAAAACCACTACAGTCTATGTGATGTCAATTTACCCACAGTGCTTTCTTTCTACTGCACTTTGATACACATGTGTGGCTTCCTATACTATTTCAGAGGGTCAGTTAGAGTCAAGCGCTCTTCGTACAGATTATGAAATTGCCTGTAGATAAGCAGATTTCCTCCCCTGATGGAGACCAGTGAACCAGATGGGTTTTATGACAATCTGGTAGTTTTATGATTATAAAGTAGCATTTCATTGCAAATGTATTAATTATTTGAATTCAAGTGCCCCCAGCTGCCAAGGTGGAATTTGAACCTGAATTTCCTGAGCATTAATCCAGAGCAGTAACACTGCCATAATATAACCATCCTCCTTAAGGCTATCTTGAATGCCATGAACAATTAATGCCCACATGAAGGCAGTTTAAACCTAATGCTGCAAGGGAATGGTTGGGCATTGTCAAAATCGCTTTACATAGCACCTTCACATCTGCAGATGAAGAAAATTGACACTCCATCAATCTGGGTTGAGTGGAAGTCCAATGACTAAACTACTGTGTCCAGGGTAAAATAAATATAACATGGATCCAAAGTATTTCTTTATATGGAGTGTTAAAATTTGAGAATGATTAACAAGCTAAATTAATGGAATCAAAGATATTTGGGTCTTAAAAAAGCAGTTTGTTCTCAGTGGTGAGGGAGAAATTTAATGGACAGGATGACATTTTCTTATTTTCTTTTCCTCAGAGCCAGCTCTCAGATTGAACAGAACCCCTGACACTTCTGTGTATCTTTTTTTCTTTTTTTTCTTTTCTCCCTTCCCTAACACAAAAGTCCAGCTCCCTTAGAGCCAGCTCTCAGAGTGAACAGAATCCCTGACACTCCTGTTCTTTTTTCTTCCTTCCTTTTGACATTTTCTTATATTCTTGTGTCTGATCTGTAAAACAGAAGAAGAATTAGTACCAAGACTTCAATTAATTTTGGTGTGCAGCAAAACACCTATCCCAACCCCTGCCCTATGTCCATCCTGGACCTTGCTCAGATTTGGACATGGCAATATGTGTAAGAGACTAGTCGTGCCTTGAAGTTCATTGAACATATTGTGCACATTTGACTTTGAACATTGTTCTTCCTTGTTAAGCTAACAAGGACCTTTTCAGTAGGTAGAATGGGACAGTGGGCTGAGTTGTGCAATAGAATACAATGGATTCATGTTACAGCTTTTGTTCATAATACTGAATGGTTCACTATTACTGCAACTAATCGATGGCTGCCAATATTGGGTACTTAGGAAGTGGTTAACCACAATTATTCCCAAATAAAAGACATTTTGAATAGAGTTGATTATTAATTTGTTATGGTTGAACATGAATAATAAATGAAATTAATCTGACTTTATGTACATACTGGCAAAAATACAAAAGGCTATTTTGTCAAATATCCAACTGCCATATAGGCAGTTTTCCAAAATATAAACTTGGCTAAGGATCCATGCTTCACTTACTGAAATCCTACTTTATCAAGTATGTTTCATTACAATATTCCCTGCTAACCTGACTAAAGTTACATGTAATTTGAACTGAGCAACATTATTAATTAATTTGGACATCATCACAGTGGACTCTTTGATGCCACCCTCAAATGACTTTGAGGTATAAAGAACCAGGGCCATTGAGAAGAATTTCAACATTGTTGTGTTTGCATCACCCGCGTGATGGGAACTCAATACTCATGCACATTGAGGGAGTGGAATCCACTTGTATTTGGAAAACAATAGAATAAACAAATGGTATACACAAGTCAATGTTATCAGCTATGCTATGGGGAGGCGGACGGTGTAAAACTTTGTTGGTGGCTAGCAGGAATGAAATGAAGATGTTTCACTGTGTAAGGAGAATCTTAGTGAGCTGCCTTATGCAGTACTGCAAGGCAAACTACAAGATCTTGTTCATATTTTCCGCAGCAACATGGAAAAAGCCAGACACTTGAAAACTGATTTCCCCATCACCTCTAGAGAGGTTCAGGCAGTGTGGTCCATGTCCTATTTTGATGATCCAACTTACAATGTCATAAAATATCAGATTCCATGTTTTTATGTGAAAGACAGATGTCTCAAGCATTCATCCTGAAGTTGATGTAAGAACATTGCTGCCTGAAGTTCTTTGGTAGCAATTTTCTTTCTGCTCTCCCTTGTTCTTTCACCAGCAGCTCATCCCACTGTACATGGTCTCTGTTCATTCTTTCAATGTTAAGAATCACACAACACCAGGTTATAGTCCATCAGGTTTATTTGGAAGCACTAGCTTTGGAAGCACCGCTCCTTCTTTCAATCATCCTCGATTCCAGATGGAAGAATGTAATGAGCCAACAAAGTCTGGAAGTGATGTTTTTCAACACAAGCTTTTGATTGATCAAAACAAAAAGCCAGGTCACTCCCTGTAGATTACTGTTACTTTGTGCAAATACATAAAATCTCTACTGCATACAATTGCACTAACGCTGAGAAGAAATAGCACTGTAACTAACCTGTGATTGCTGTATGATTTCTTTAAGCAGCACCAGTGGGACCTTCTTCACACCATTTAATATTGTGTTCAGCTGTGTGAGGTTCCGACAGGATAAGCTGGAGCATGGTGTTTGGAAATGATCATGATGACATCAGATCAGCATTGTATACTTATTAACCCAATAATGCGCCTGTTTCTATGCTGTTTATGGTCATTAGGTGCGTGCACATAAAGCTCTTTACTGAGATACTATTCAGTACATTTCCCAATGGAAATATACATGTACATCTAAGAAAACATTTTCAAGCATTAGGAGACTATGTAGCACATATGAAAAACACTACAAAATTCAATTTAGACCCTTAGATCAGAAATGAAAAGATAAACGTATTTAACAGTAAACAAGTAAATGAACAGCATTCAGAGCAAGTAACATATTTACAGTTATTTCAAACTATTTTCCTTGAAGTGTCAAAACAACAAAGACACTTCTCTTGCGCTAATTCTTAGCATAAAATTGATCCTTGAAACACAATCACTCACTTCTCTTATGATGCCATGTTACCATGGAGTCATGACCTAACTCGATATTTTTGCTGGTTTCAGAATGAAGGCTGACTGGGATCAAGTCAGCCACAGATATCTCATTTAAAATCATTTGAATATAAAATGAAACAAATGACAATAAAAACTGCATCCATATTAGCCACTTCAGGTGGTCAGCTTTTCAGATTTCAAACGCAATATTGATAAACTAGCATGTGGGTCAGGAGATTGAATTGAATAGCTGGGCTACTTAAACATATCGATGTAATCAAACCACCTAGTTTCATAGCAGCCACTTGTAGTCACACTACTTATTCATCTGGGTTTGCATATATATTAACTAGGAAAGGTTCTGTTGAATTTCCTTTTACTGTCAACAATGAGAAACATCAAACAGGAGAGGGATACAACCCATTTACAGAAAGATGCTGATAGATTAGATTCCCTACAGTATGGAAACAGGCCCTTCGGCCCAACACGTCCACACCAACCCTCTGAAGAGTAACCCACCCAAACCAATTCCCCTAGCCTATGTTTACCCCTGACTAATGCACCTAACATTATGGGCAATTTAGCATGGCAAATTCAACTAACCCGCACATCTTTGGATGGTGGGAGGAAACTAGGGCACTGGGAGGAAACCCACACAGACACGGGGAGAATATACAAACTCCACACAGGCAGTCACCCAAGATGGGACTCGAACCCAGGTCCTTGGCGCTGTGAGGCAACAGTGCTAGCCACTGAGCCACCGTGCCACCCAAAGGTTAAGTAACTGGGCAAAAAAGGTTGGCAAATGGAATATAATGTGGGAAAATGTGAAGTTGTTCATTTTGAAAGGGAGAACAAAAGAACAGAATTTTATTTAAATGGAGAAAAAATGCAGAAAGCAGCAACACAAAGGGACTTAGGTGCACTGGTGCCCAAAGTACAGAAAGCTAGCACACAGATGCAGCAGGTAATCAGGAAGGCTAATGAAATTTTAGCCCTTGTTTCAAGAAGGTTGGAGTGTAAGAGTAAATATGTCTTACTGCAACTGTACAAAATGTGAGTGAGACACATCTGGAGTAATATGAGCAGTTTCTGTCCCCTCATCTGCAGAGAGATATTGTTTCATTAGGGGCAGTTCATAGAAAGTTCACTAGGATGGTCTCCAGTATAGAGGAATTGTGTTATGATCAAAGGTTAAACAGGTTGGGAACCTACTCACCAAAATTCAAAAGACTGAGAGATGATCTCATTAAAATACATAGGATTCTCAATGGGACTTGACAGGACAACTGCTGAGAGGATGTTTCTCATTTGGTGAGAATTAAGGACTAATTTAAGACTGAAATGAAGAGGAATATCTTCTCTCAGAGGTTTGCAAGTCTTTGGAACTCCTTGCCACAGGGAGCTGTGGTAGCAGAGTCCTTGTGTATATTTAAGGCTGAGATAGATTCTTGATCGGTAGGGGAATCAAGGGTTACACGAAAAAAGTAGGAATATTGACATGAGGAATGTCAGATCAGCCATGTCCTATTGAATGGTGGGGCAGGCTCGAGGGATGAAATAAAAACTAAACTTCTAACAATTTAATAAAACTGTGAATTCTAATTTACCATCATTCATGCTGGAAAGAAAACAATCTACGAGTGCAAACAAAAGTGACCTTTAAGTGTCGTTGTCTTTATTGATTGCTGGCTGCCCAGCACTTATTATCCAGCCCTTGTTCCCCTGTAAAAAGTGGTGTTGACCTTCCTTCTTGAACTGCTGCAGTCAATGGGGAGTAGGTACACCTATAGTGCTGTTAGGAATAGAATTCTAGGAGATTGACTACATGACAGTGAGATAGTAATATTATAGACCCAAGTCAGGATGATCTATCGCTTAAAGGGGAAAATGCAGGTGATGGTATTTCCATTCATCTGCTGCCTTTGACCATCCAGATAGTAGGGAGTGCAGCTTTGGAATTTGCCTTTGAAAAGCCTTGGTGAATTGACATGGTGCACCTTGTAGATAGTATACATGGTACTACCAATAGATCAGATGCCAATCAAAAGGGTTCATTGTTCTGGATAATACCGATTTTCTTGATCCAGGAAAGTGATGTGTCTTCTATTAGACTCCTAAATTGTGTCTTCTGAGTTGTGGAGATGCTTTGGAACGTCAGATGGTGAGTTACATGCCTCAGAGTTCTGATCTGCTGCTGTAGTCACCGTACTTATCCAGTTTGGTTTCTGGTTAACTGCAAACCCAAGGATGTTGATAGTTTGTAAACAATTGGGATCAAAATACAGTATTTTTTTACAGCTTTGTAATAGTGTTAATCATTCTTGGCTACTTGCTGTGCTGAAGCTATTAGTCTGAAACCCAGTCAAGCACTCATAATGGCTAGAGCCATCATAACAAAAGACACCTTAGAAAATGTTGTTTAAAGTTTTTACAATGCGTTTTAACACATAACCACCAGTTTCAGCCCAATATTAAAATGAAATCATTTCTATAATGTGTGGCTTGATAACAGCCTGTTAAGCAATGGAGAGGAGCGGGTAAGGATAATGTTTGCAACTTTCAAAGGATGTTTTTTTTAAGATGTGTAGCTATCAGTCAATTTAAATCACAGCTACAAAATATAACTGCAGAGCCTGCAGGAGCATTTTTTTTTCAAAAACATTGCATTATGACATTTTCTTAAAAGGAAAAGGTACTGTAATACATGGCAATTGCACAATGATGATCAATGTAAGAGTTAACCTACCTTTACAGGTCAGATCTCTATGATAAATTGTTACCCTAAATTACATCTGTATTGCAACACAGCATCTATTGGTAGAATTTGAAGGTGTCAAAAACTTTTACACATACCTTTAGAATGTTCCCGACTCCTCAGTAGGCTTCCTCCAGTGGTCATGAACTCTTTGAAGAAAGTACAAGTCTTTAGAGACTCCAAAACTTGTGTGATCATGTGAAAATTGTACACAGGAGGATATGAAATTTCCCTTCACAATTGGGGCCCTAACATTGGAAGACCTGTATCTGTATTTTGCATTAAAGACTTTCCAAATCTGTGAAAAGGACACAATATAATTGCATTGGATCAGGAAGGTAGGAGAAAATTGTTTCTCCAGCACAAAATTAAAGTTAAGTCCAAAATCTCCTGACCCATTTTGTGCATCAACTGGCAGACAAAATTGAACCCAATATTGCAGGGAAAGCTGCTTCAGATTTATTGCAGTTATATGATTAGTAAATTGTTAGTTAATTGAAGTGCTATGCTTAAATCCACTGACAAATTATGTGTTGTACACAATGATTATTGTAATATTCTAACCTTGTGAATGGATTAAACAACTTTAAAGATAACTTGATAATAAATTTGCACAATGCATGTAACTTATTGAATATACAACATTTCCACTTGATTTCTTTTTTTCTAAAATCGTATTAGATTCCATATTCTGGTTTGTATTACATACTAAATTTACACTTCAGTGTTTTCTGGCAATGAAGTGAACTAAGATATTTAATCCCTTGTGGTTATTTAATGCAAAGGCTATCTATTCAATGCATTATTCTTACATTAGCAATGTTTGAAGATTAGGAATTTAAATTACATAACTTCTCAAGTGAATAATATCAGGTAATATCAAGGCAAAATAACATGGATTAATGCTAATTTTAGATTATTATTCAGAAATTTTGCTGTAGCTAGGAATAAAACATGAATAAATACAAATTAGAAAGTGTCTCTCTAAGGTCCAACATCATGTCCATTAAATGGACAATACACAGAAGCAGCTCTTAGTTTACATAATGTGATGCATGCATATATGAATGAATATTAATGGTTTTTTTTAGAAAAAGCATTGAAAAAACTCCTGCGATGACAGATTAAAGCCCTTGTGGTAAAATCTTCTTTCAGACTGGCTGTAACCTCAATTGATAGTAACAATTTTACCTTCAAGATAACACCTCCATGGTATCTGCTTCCATCGTTTAAGCTAAATTAATGATTTCATTACAGATTGAAATGGCACTTAAGGCATTGCTGATTTACCTGTAATCCCAGCAATATTCCAAAAATACCTCTGTGTCTTCTCTGATTAGCCATTCTTCACATCCAATTGATCTGTTGAGGTAATAGTCGGAAACACACCATGCAGTAATTACTTACATCTGATTTAAGAAAAGAATATTCAGCACTCCCACTGTTCCACTTTAAGGTCTTCATGGACTATTAACTCATTCCTGTTTATTAATACTCTAATGGGCGGATCCTGTCTGGGTTACAATGATTATATATAATTTTTGTTCTAAAATGAAAGAAATGAATATGAAAATTTGCAAGCATTATGTGACATGGTTAACTAGGAAATGGCACCAGTATGTTTTGTTAGGTAGTAGTGTACATAGTGGTATTATTTCCTGTGTACTGCAGTGTGTACGAATATTAAGTTTGAGAATTGTACTTTACAATGTTTCCTGCGGGTGTTAAATTCCTTTGAACCCTCTTTGCCTACAGGTACAATCCTCAGACTATTACATTTATCATTTGCTTATTGTTCTATTCCGTCTTTTAAACTGTTTTTTAGCTATTGTTTTCTGCTGTGATGTTAAATCAAAAATCAGGCTGTTCAAGAGGTAATGGCAAGAATAACTTTACTCCTATACTTAAAGACAGATGTTTTCTTATTTTGAAACAAAATGTGCTCAAGTCTGATGCTCCATTTTTTTTAGGAATTCCCATTGTTACTGTGATTAATGGAAAATAGCAGACAATTGTCCTATTGATCATTAAGCAGGAACGACAATAAGCTTAATTTTTGACCACAAATAATTCCAATTTTGGATAATGTGAAAAAAACTGTTACTGAATGAATATTGCCAGTAATTTAATCCATCCCTCTGTAATCAATTGATTATATGTTGTAAAGATTGAAGCATAGAGTTGACTACAATCAACAGCTCCCAATTATACTATTCAAATGCCATAATGAGGATATTGTGGTATACTAGCCAATATTGTAGTTAATTTGGCAGGAAATATTATGTATAACCCCAAATGAAACAGCATTGTGAACATCTGCATATCAGAAAATGCAAACTGTTGGGATAAATTCTCCACTTTCAGCCATACTATTCCCTTATATTTGTTGAATAACAGTCCACACAGTTGTGTAAGCATTGTCATTGTGAACTTACCTGACTGGGGATAAATTTACCTAATGCCTAGACAAACTATGAAATTCACACGGCCAGAATTTCAGGACTGGAGGAGTACTAGGTGATGATGGATAAGCCGTAGGGACTTTGAATGTGCTGGCAGAGCTGAGGGATTTGTTTGCTTGGGCTGAGAAGGAGCACACTTGATATTCCTGGAGGAAAAAATACAAGTTGAAAGTGTAGTTTTTTATTAGCAACTTTCAGCGATCTCTTTCAAAGCTGTTCAAGGCTTAGTTTAATGAGGTAGGCTTTGTTTGCAGCTCAGGCTCTGCCCATGTATTTGAATTTCACCTTTGAGGTCCCATGCTCAGTGCAAGATGCTGATTCAGGCAGGTAGACCCTTGGCTCAAACACCTTGAAAGCCAATATAACATCCTGGGTATTTCTGATGCAGTTTATTCATGGCACATTATGAAGAATTTCAGAGGTCTCATGCTGACTTTGCACTGGAAACATTGATGGTCATTTCTCCCCCACTAGTTTATTTATTTCAAAGTTTTGAGACATGTCTAAAGGCTTGTTGCGTAGCATTACATTGGAATTGTTCATTGGTTGTTGTTTTTTCAGTTGTGGTTACAACAATTGCAGCAAATCGTATTGTAATTTGGCCACACCAATTAATGGCTAAGCCATTTAATCCTTATGCTCCCCAACAAGGTGAGGGTGAGCTGAGTGTCGAGAAGGGTCATTAGGCAGGAAGACACCATCGCCCTGAATTTTCCCAACAATTCCAAAGGCTATGTGCTCTTTTGCAGTCAGCCCCATGCTATGAAGAACAATTCCCTCCATAAGGCTCGGGAAATCCACTTGCTGTGTCCTCATCTAGTTCTGCTCAAATATCTACCATTGTGTCCTTCAAACAAGCGGGATGATTGTCAGCTATTCGCTTGTACAGCATTTTAGTGATATTCTGACCATAGCCAGATGTATGTGAAGAGCGATACATCGAGCTATGGTCAGAATATCACTCCAATGCTGTACAAGAGAATAGCTGACAATCGTCCCGCTTTCTTGAAGGACACATGGTGAGGTGAAGGTGAGGTGAAGTATTAGGACGTTGGGTCCTAATGGCCATTCTTTGTGAGTAATGTGGATGTGTTGCAATGAGCACTGTATGTAACTGATGGACTGGTGGGTAAATGTCATGTATTCACTGAACTTGATGACCAACGTCAGGTTATGAGACCTCGTGTTGCACTGCTTCCAGCTCCTCTGTCAGCAATTAACTTTATAGCTACTTACACCCAATCCTTTAAGAGTTGTCCTTCATGCCCTCTTGATACAGTGCAGAATCATTACATTTCTATTTCTGTCCACCCCTTCTATTAAGCTCACCTTGATCAAATGATTAAGCGTTTTACTCAGAAGCATTGTGAAGTGGCTCAGAGACACAGGAAGTGGGTACGCAGTTGCAGCATAAAGTAAGAATGCAAATAGAATCTTGTCACTTAATTCAAAAGAACTGAGTTATAAAAATAAAAGAAGTTTTGTTACAATTATATAAGGCATTGGTGGGACTATACCTGTAGTGTCCAGTTTGGTCTCTTGACTTGAAGAAGGATATGGTGGCACTGAAGGCAGTTCAAAGGAGGTTCACCAGGTTGATTCCAGATTCACCAGGTTGATTCCAGAGATGAAAGGCCTGTCATATGACGAGCAGTTGAATAACTCGGGCTTGTACTTGCTGGAGCTCAGAAAATGAGGGAGGATCTAATTGAGGATTATAAAATGCTAAATGGAATTGATAAGGTGGATGTTCAACAGAAGTTCTCCCTTGTGGGACAGTCTTGAACAAGAAGTCACAGATGTAGCATGAGAGGAAGTAGGTTCAAAACTGAGATGAGGAGAAACTACTTCTCTCAGAGGGTTGTGAATCTGCCAAACAATGCAGTGGAGGCAGAATCAATCAACTGATTCAAGAAAGAATTAGATATGGTTCTGATGAAAAGTGGGATAAAGGGCAAAGGGAGCAGGCAGGAAAGTGGAGTTGAGACCAGAATAAGAGCAGCCATGATCATGTTAAGTGGCAAAGCTAGCTTGAAGGGCTGAACTGCCTACTCTCACTGGGTGAAATTGGCCATGCTAAATTGCCCATAGTGTTCAAGGTTGTGCAGGGTGGGTGAATTATCCATGGGAAGTGCAAGGTTACAGGGATAGGGTAGGGGAGGTGGGGGTGCGTGCAATGCTCTTCAGAGTGTCGGTCTGGACTTGATGGGCCGAATGGATTGTTTCTTCACTCTAAAGATTCTACGATTCTATAACTCCAATGTTCCTAAGTTTGCTCCCTCAGTTTTTCAGATGGCTGTACATAAATAATAATGTTAATGGTTACACATACCATTATCAAAACTGGTAATGACCGAGATGGCCCTTCAATTGCCGAATTTTCTTATTGAACATTGAACTGTTCTAATTATGATGTGTATACATAAGTATAGACTTGTCACTAAAAACTGGGCTTGATGGTAAATAATAATTCATCACTGTATTGAATTAAAATATTTTAGTAGTTGTTAATTTCACAGCAAACCACATTATGATGACTGAATGCTACTAGCTAGCTCAACGACAACAGGAACTGAAAAAAAATGGGAGTAAAAAGAATAGCGTAGATTGCAGACTGGCATGAGTATTCTTTCAAGGTATTTCATTACTTCCCTGCCATTATTTAAATACAAAACCTGATGTTGCTCAAACAGAAAACCCTGGGCTAACATCTCCTTGGAAGATCAAATTTAAAGCTGATCACTTGCTGGTTGAGGTATCTATTTCCAACATTTTGCATTCATTGGGAAAATATCTTCTCTTAGTACTAACTGAAAAGAAATCATAAGCCTTTTTACAAAGAGCAGGTTTGCATATTTTAAGAATAAACATACAGCATTTTAATTTCTTCAATAATTCTTAATATTATTTTCAGAGTGACCAAGATTAAGCCTCACTAACTAATCCAATGTCACTTTTGTATGGCCATTTTGATAGCATCAAAGTATTGTCAGTTGAGTACAACTGTCCTTAGTTAAACAGCAAGAGATGCCTGCATGTACTTATGAATGGAATTGAGAGTAGGTCAAGGGAAGGACAAACTCTCAGGTCAAGTCCTTCAATTGATCTGCCATCCTCCATTTTCCAGTAAAATATGGCAATGTGCCTGCAACTGCTGTTTGATCTTTCTGGAAAACTTAAGTTTGTGTTGAAAGACTGCCCCACCCCCACAGCTTCTGTTGATGCACTGGCACAGTCACTTACCTTGTAAGTGTACCTCACTAACATTCATTCATAGAACGCTGCATGATCTTCTTCAGCAAGAAGGCTACACTTACTTATGTTTTCCGTTAGAATATGATTGAAGGGTGAATATGTCACATTTCAGACTGCCGAATTGCCGAAGTAAAAATGTGTGTTGGTGAAGTAAAATAAATGTAATTCGATAGAATCACTGGGTATTTTTTGCTTGACCTTGCCACATTTCTGTTTGGATTTTGTTGTAACTTTGGTATTGATGAATAAGTTTATATAAGGCACAAGTGAAACAATATGGGTCAAAAGTTCATTGCATTCATTACATTGGTTCATTTTTCAGATTGAGGTTTACTCACCACAGTTAATATTGAAGCTTTTCACTCTCACAAATTGTTTGTTCTGTTTTGTTACCTTACAAACTTCAAGTTTTTAAACCTTGCAGGAGCTTCCAACACTTTTTAAAGTTTGTTTAATATTATAAACTAAAAAATTACTGTTGCTAAAAGTCAAAAACTATTGTATATTAACTGTTTCATGTTTAGTCTCTGTTACCTTTACCTCTGACTGCATTCTAATATTGCTTTGTTTCATTTCCTGTGTGAATGATAAAGCCACTAAGGTTTAACATTAACATTACAGTCTGTGGCGAAGATACAGAGGTTTGATTGCAAGCTCACAATATGGAGTTCTGTCAGCTAGGGCTGGGTTTTCATGGATAGTGGACCATTAACAATATAGAGCCGAGTCTGAAAATGAAAGTTCTGCAATCAGTTCCCACAAATCCAATGGTGGCTTTCACGAGGAAGTGGAATGGGTTGTCAATTGCCAAAGTAGGAAAACTGAGCTCAACAGAGTAATTTGAACCTCTTGCTCAGTTCAGACGCATCCCATTTTGGCTGTTGCAAGACCCTTAACACACAATGTTGGAATCCAGAACGTAAAGAGACATGATATGAACTAATTAAATTCAAAACAAACATTTTACTGATCGGCGATGCATTGAGACATAGCAGGAATTGGCAGCATTCATTGCACTTTCCACAGTGAATTAGGTACAATGTGTTGACATATTCCTTTTGCCTACAGAGAACGGGGCTTGTATCTGAAAAAAATAGCTTGCAGCTACATTAACATTGCCAGTCTGACTGATAATCTTAAATTGTTAATTGATGTAAATCTTAGCATATTTAAATGTATTTACAAGATGCTGTCCAGTAGCAATGTCATATCTAATGTTGGAACTATGTTATGAGTTTTGAAAATATGGACTGGTTGAGGACAGTTGGTCTACTGCCACTGTGACCAGTCAAAGGGACATGCTATCCTCCAGTCACTGGGATCCGTCACCACACACCAGTCAAAGCCATACATCATATTATTCATTTGTGTAGTGGGACAACATCTTTTTGGTTTGATAGCAACATCCTGTTAGCGGAGAAAATTAACTCTAGTTCACTGCAAAGTAGCAGTATCAGATGGCCAATAGGACCTGTTGCTCAAATCTTTGAGACATCTTCCATATTCTAGGATTATCTAGATAATCTGAGCACATTTTACAGCCAAAAATGGGAACCCTAGGCCTTTCTAAGTATTTGTACAAAACACAACGAACAACAGTTTGATCAAGGTAGCTTTATTGTACCGGATAGTCTTGTTAGATCCCACCTCGGCATCTGGCTTGCACAGTCAGTAGATGATGATGACCTATTCATGAGGCTGCTGATGAAGAGTTTACGCTCGAAACTTCGACTCTCCTGCTCCTCAGATGGTGCCTGACTGGCTGTGCTTTTCCAGCACCACACGTTTTGACTCTGATCTCCAGCATCTGCAGTCCTCACTTTCTCCTTGCTAATAAAATTGACATTGTAGCACATGGAAAAGTAGGAATCCCAATGTGTATATTGACTAATGGATGCAGGCTTACAGTAGATAAAAAAAAAACTCAAACTGCAGTCAAGGAATGGAGCTGGATTGACTTCTCCATTTCAATGGTGAATTTGTTTGCAGGATGGAATTTGTATTAGATGCTACAGATTCAAATATGACAATGGGCTGGCACGGTGGCACAGGGACCCGGGTTCAATTCCCGCCTCGGGTTTGCATGTTCTCCCTGTGTCTGCGTGGGTTTCCTCCAGGTGCTCTGGTTTCCTCCCACAGTCCAAAGATGTGCAGGTTAGGTGAATTGGCCATGTTAAATTGCCCATAGTATTAGGTTCCTTAGTCAGGGGTAAATGTAGGGGAATGGGTCTGGGTGGATTGCTCTTCGAGGGTCGGTGTGGACTTGTTGGGCCGAAGGGCCTGTTTCCACATTATAGGGAATCTAATCTAATCATCTACACATGAGAAGCACACGTGGCTACAAAGTTCATGGCCACTTTATCAAAGACACACTTCTTATGCAAACCAACACAGTTGTTAACAATATCTGGGCCTAAAAAAATCATCTACACATCAATGGTGTGCGATGATCAATTTGGCAATACATGATATCATTAAAACTGAACTAAGACAGTTAACAATTAATGGTTCTTGCTGCATGTCCATGCTATTGAGAATCCAACCCATTAACACTGTCTTCTCAAATGGAATGAATTGCTGTTCCCTTTCTCAAACTGGTATTCTTTATTTCATTTCTGATTAATGTAAGCCAAAAAGCTTTGACTTAATTTCTCTTTTTAGCAACATTTAAGTGTCAGAGTGACAAATTGATCGAGTAAATGTAAATGCGCTGCAAGGTTATATTAGGTTTGTTTAATTGTCATAACCTGAAGTTTTTTAAATTGCCTATTCATTAAACACATACAAAGGCTTAATAGGTCAGTGAGAGTTAGCGACAAATATATTTCTGTTGGAATGCTTTCCTTGACAGATCATCTGATTCTGGGCGAAAGAATCAAAATGCCAACTAGACATACAGTTTTGATAAATGTATTAGTTGACATCTATCCAAGCGTTATTATTATGTCATTATGAATAGTTGGCTGAGTTTCAAAGCTACAATTATCTTGGCAGGGTATTCTGTGTTCACAGTTTGATTGACATTATAAAAAGGCTAAAAATAGATTAGCTATCATTGTTGCTTTTCTAAATACTTATTTTTAATAAGAGATTAACAATGAGGAGATTTAATGACATAGAATGGGACTTTTTTTCGCTATCAACTGTGTAGGAGTGAGAGCTGTGTTAGATTGTTAGAAGTTTTTTTAATTCCATTTTGACATGTCTCTTGAATTCCATGGTGGGCACCGGGTGAATAGTTAGGAAGTGAATGAGATGGCAATGGAGTAGGTGGGGGTGTGGTTGGCATGGGGTGCCGTGGGGGAGAGAGGAGTTGTGAGATGTATGGGCTGCTGGGCCAAACAGTTTCTAAAACAATTGGAACAAAATTCCAGTACCTCATGATTGTCTAAATCTGCTTTCCAGATCAGCAACCCTGATACAATTCTGACCCCAATTTGTTGGAATGTGATTTGAATCTACCTGAGCCCTTTATATCAGGTGGGTCTGCCAAATCAGAAATATCCTGACTCAAGCTATCGATCCAGTAGCAAAAATGTAGCCTCGGTCTGACACAAGTCTCCAGTCACTAGATGGTCAATTTTTATTGACTTATGATCTTGAGATTCAATACTTGTTTTTAGACCCTCCATGCTTTTGTGTTTTTGTATTTTTTTGCTAATGCTCCTACATTTTCCTACTTTAAAACCCAAATGAACCCTTCTCTCTCCTCAGATGTCCATCGTTTTTATGACTTGGAGAACAGAAGAACACTGTATCAGTTTATTCAGTTTACCTTCTGCTATGGCATGACAACCCATATCATGGAACACATTAACAAGCTGATTTTTTTAACCCTCTCCCCAGTGTACTCAAAGATAAAAGAAAGACTTTCATTTATATGGTGCTTTTTCACAACCATCACAAATCTCAAATTGCTTTAAAGTGTCATTGTTGTTGTATTGTAGAAAACATGGCTAGTCAATTTTTACATAGCAAAGTGCCATGAATAGTAATGCAAAAATGACCAATCAGCTTGTGCATTGTTGATTGAAAGACTATTATTAGCTAGGAACACCTTGCTCTGAAATAGTGTCATGGGATCTTTTACCTCCACCTGAGCAGGTGTCCTTGGTTTAATGTTGCATCCAGAATACAGCATTTGATAATGCAATATACCCTTGATACGTGACTTGAGATTCAGTCTTGATTTGGGTACTCAAATCCTGGACTGGGACTAGAACTCAGACCCTTGTTATTCAGAGGCAAAAATTAACCCATGGCTGATACCTAAAGTGCCTGACTCAATCAATATTTAATTAGAACCAATTTTGGCATCTTAATTCATTAGCAGGTGTCGAGAGCACTCCTGCTGTAGATATCCCATTCTCGAAATGCTTAGCACGCAAAGAACATGACCAGAGCTAGGAGTGAAATTGCCGGCCTGAGAAAGTGGTTACTGCCAGCTTTCTCACCAGCTTTTGAAGCTTTTAGATGGTCAGAGGGTTCCAGGGCCTGTAAATCCAAAGGGTATATGAAGTGGAAAACTCCATTCACCATTAAGAGCCTTCTTCCAACTCTTCCTGATCCCACTCAAGCCCATGACTGTAATATCAGAAACTAGTGAAAGGCAGGGAACATATTCTAACAGCCATTCTTTATATGTGAATATACAACTATTTTAATCACAGACACAAAGCTGTCACTTCCAGGAAGCCGAGATCAATATAAAGAAGATAGAAACCCAGTACAATTAGTTTCTCCTCCTTTTGTTTTGACCTTTGCAGCTGAAAAGTGAATGTTTCTTGTGGTGAAGAATGATAAAACCGGCCTCTTAAACTTTTATAAATACATGTGTCTTCATTAAAATGCATTATGTGGATCAGATTTCATTTGTTCAATAATGCTATTGTTTTAAGAGGAACACTATTGCCGAATGTGCTGTGGTTTATGCTAGAGTAGGTAGCTTTGTGGTTTTGTGACCTGTCATTTTTCAGCTGTGCAGAGAATTTTAATTTCAATGGGGGTTTCACTTCTGTTGACTCATCTCTATCCCCAAGGATAACAAAGAGATCGGCATAATTTGGATGTGGTTAGAGAAACCAGACTTGCACTCGCCTGCCACCTAACTCCATTTCCTCAGCACTTGATGTAACAAATCCATTAATATCCTTGACCCAGAGGTAAATTAGCAGCAGTTGTTTTTGGTTGTACGTTGATCTAAAACCTACATGGATGTCAAGTAACTTTCCTTATTGCCATCATTTAGTGTGCATTTTTCACATTTTCCCCAGCTTCTGCAAATCTTATCCAATAATAATATATAGCAGAATGTCATGGTCACCATAAGACCATAAGACCATAAGACATGGGAGTGGAAGTAAGGCCATTCTGCCCATCGAGTCCACTCCGCCATTTAATCATGGCTGATGGGCATTTCAACTCCACTTACCCGCATTCTCCCCGTAGCCCTTAATTCCTTGTGACATCAAGAATTTATCAATCTCTGCCTTGAAGACATTTAGCGTCCCGGCCTCCACTGCACTCCATGGCAATGAATTCCACAGGCCCACCACTCTCTGGCTGAAGAAATGGTCTCCGCATTTCTGTTCTGAATTGGCCCCCTCTAATTTTAAGGCTGTGCCCACAGGTCCTAGTCTCCCCGCCTAACGGAAACAATTTCTTAGCGTCCACCCTTTCCAAGCCATGTATTATCTTGTAAGTTTCTATTAGATCTCCCCTTAACCTTCTAAACTCCAATGAGTACAATCCCAGGATCCTCAGCCGTTCCTCGTATGTTAGACCTACCATTCCAGGGATCATCCGTGTGAATCTCCGCTGGACACGCTCCAGTGCCAGTATGTCCCTCCTGAGGTGTGGGGCCCAAAACTGGACACAGTACTCCAAATGGGGCCTAACCAGAGCTTTATAAAGGCTCAGTAGCACATCGCTGCTTTTATATTCCAACCCTCTTGAGATAAATGACAACATTGCATTCGCTTTCTTAATCACGGATTCAATCTGCATGTTTACCTTTAGAGAATCCTCGACTAGCACTCCCAGATCCCTTTATCCTTTGGCTTTATGAACTTTCTCACCGTTTAGAAAGTAGTCCATGCTTGTATTCTTTTTTCCAAAGTGCAAGACCTCGCATTTGCTCACATTGAACTTCATCAGCCATTTCCTGGACCACTCTCCCAAAAAGTCTAGATCCTTCTGCAGCCTCCCCACTTCCTCAGTACTACCTGCCTGTCCACCTAACTTTGTATCATCAGAAAACTTTGCTAGAATGCCCCCAGTCCCTTCATCCAGATCATTAATATATAACGTGAACAGCTGCGGCCCCAACACTGAACCCTGCGGGACACCGCTTGTCATCGGCTGCCATTCCGAAAAAGAACCTCTTATCCCAACTCTCTGCCTTCTGTCAGACAGCCAATCCTCAATCCATGACAGTAGCTCACCTTGAACACCATGGGCCCTCACCTTACTCAGCAGCCTCCTGTGTGGCACCTTATCAAAGGCCTTTTGGAATTCTAGATAGACCACATCCACTGGGTATCCCTGGTCTAACCTACTTGTCACCTCTTCAAAGAATTCTAATAGGTTTGTCAGGCACGACCTTCCCTTGCTAAATCCATGTTGACTTGTTCTAATCCGATCCTGCTCTTCCAAGAATTTAGAAACCTCATCCTTAACGATGGATTCTAGAATTTTACCAACAACCGAGGTTAGGCTAATTGGCCTATAATCTTCCATCTTTTGTCTTGATCCTTTCTTGAACAATGGGGTTACAACAGCCGTCTTCCAATCATCCGGGACTTTCCCTGACTCCAGTGACTTTTGAAAGATCTCAACCAACACCTCTGCTATTTCCTCAGCCACCTCCCTCAGAACTCTAGGATGTAGTCCATTGGGGCCAGAAGATTTGTCAATTTTAAGACCTTTTAGCTTTTCTAGCACTATCTCTTTTGTAATGGCAACCATACTCAACTCAGCCCCCTGACTCCCTTTAATTGTTGGGATATTACTCGTGTCTTCCACTGTGAAGACTGACACAAAGTAAAGTTCTCCAGTTATTTCCTTATCTCCCATCACTAGCCTTCCAGCATCAGTTTGAAGTGGCCCAATGTCTACTTTTGCCTGTCGTTTGTTTCTTATGTATTGAAAGAAACTTTTACTATCATTTCTAATATTACTGGCTAGCCTACCTTCATATTTGATCCTCTCCTTCCTTATTTCTCTCTTTGTTATCCTCTGTTTTTGTAGCCTTCCCAATCTTCTGATTTCCCAGTGCTCTTGGCCACTTTATAGGATCTCTCTTTTTCTTTGATACGTTTCCTGACTTCCTTTGTCAGCCATAGCTGTCTTATCCCTCCCCGGATAATCTTTCTTTTCTTGGGGATGAACCTCTGTACTGTGTCCTCAATTATACCCACAAACTCCTGCCATTTTTGCTCTACTGTCTTCCCTGCTAGGCTCTGCTTCCAGTCTATTTTCATCAGTTCCTCTCTCATGGCCTCATAATTACCTTTGTTTAACTGTAACACCATTACATCCAATTTTGCCTTCTCTCTTTCAAACTGCAGACTGAACTCTACCATATTATGATCGTTGCTTCCTAAGTGTTCCCTTACTTTGAGATTTTTTATAAAGTCTGGTTCATTACATAGCACTAGGTCCAAAATAGCCTGCTCCCTTTAGGGCTCCATGACAAGCTGTTCCAAAAAGCCATCCTGTAAGCATTCCAAGAATTCCCTTTCTTTGGATCCACTGGCAACATTATTTACCCAGTCCACCTGCACATTGAAGTCCCCCATGATCACCGTGACCTTGCCTTTCTGACATGCCTTTTCTATTTCCCGGTACATGTTGCGCCTCTGGTCCTGACCACTGTTAGGAGATCTGTACATAACTCCCATTATGGTTTTTTTGCCTTTGTGGTTCCTCAATTCCACCCACACAGACACCACATCATCCGACCCTAAGTCATTCAGTGCCATAGATTTAATTTTGTTCTTAACTAACAAGGCCACCCCGCCCCCTCTGCCCACCTCCCTGTCTTTTCGATAAGTTGTAAATCCTTGGATGTTTAACTGCCAGTCCTGAACCCCCTGCAACCATGTCTCTGTGATGCCTACCACATCATAATCATTCACGATGATCTGTGCCGTTAGTTCATCTACTTTGTTACGAATGCTACGAGCATTCAGGTAAAGTGCCTTAATGCTAACATTCTTATCATTAGAGATATTGGAAGTCATAAGATGTCCTAAGTTATCCTCCTTTTTGTTGCATTCCTAAACTGCCTCCAGGTTAAATCCACCTGCGTACATGCAATCTTCCTGCTTATCTTTCCATTTAACTCCATACTCCCTGTCGCTTTCACTTTCCCTTCCCCCCAACTCAGAAGTTTAAAGTCCTACTGAACACCCTATTTATCCTCTTCGCTAGAACATTGGTACTAGATCGGTTCAGGTGGAGACCGTCCCAACGGTATAGATCCCCCCGGTTCCAAAACTGATGCCATTGCCCAATGTCACACCTGATCTTGGAACACATCCTGCCAATGAGTAACCCGTGACTGCACAAATATAGAAAGTGATCCCGAGGGTGGCATTCAGTCCAGGATCTGAAAACTGCTGAAGGAACATTGGTTTAGGATTGTCACCTTAGACAAGGTCAGTTTGCATAATGGGCAGGATGAATGTACTGGAATGAGAGGATCATGGCTTGATCTGTGACATTCTCTTTAGTGGACTTGAAAATCCTTTAAAATGCTGAAGAAACTAATTGATCCACTGCGTAATGCATGGAAATACCTGAAATAAAATGGCACCCACCTTAAGAAAAAAAAATGACTTTGTGCAGCCTGGGAAAAAACATATTCCAGACTATTTGACTTAAAATGCAGACTGTCTAGTTCAAAAATCAGATGAAGAGCAATTCTGTCAAACAACCTTACCAATCAGCAGTAAAAATATAACAGCACAAACATAGTAAACCCAGCACCTACTATCTCACCCCTACAGTAGGCACACTACAGAATCAGTGAAGCAACATATAAATTAGAGACAAATGTAGCTCCACTCTAAACCACTTAAGATAGATTGAAGACATTTTAAAGGATTGCTTGCAAATTAGCCTGCAGTGGAGTTTATAGGGGATTCATGGAAAATAATGCAATTTGTTGCATCTCAACTAAAATAAGGTTTGAATTGAAAGAAGCTACAAGGTCGATTTGTGTTAGGTAAAGCAAGCAGCAGCCAAACATTTCGAAGAAATTGCAGATTGCATCATGGTTTTAATACCCTTGACATTGTTATTTGTGAGAAACAGAAATTATTTTAAATCTTGTAGTCAATATTCTTTCATGAGGCAGGAAGAAAATTGTCACAAAATGCCAACCATTCTCTCCAATATTTGCAGATGAAGAAGTCTGAGGTAGCTTCCTTTTCAATCACATTTTCTCATGTTCATTGCATCACTTTGAGCTGATCACTCGTCACAATATCATTCTTTCTGAACAAGTTGCTTACCAAGCACAACAGATGCTGATAATCTATTTCAGTTGGTAAGAAGTAAAGCTATTAACTTATGCACTTATTAAGAACAGATATTGATATTCCAGGAAAGGGTTATTGTATTAAATGACTACTCATTTAATTATAACACCAAGCTGCTAATTTTGCTGTTTCTATGCACCTTCTCACTGAGAAATAGCTAAACTAATAAATATTGGATGTAATCACCTGGTCCAGTCATCTAAATCAGAATAACTCTTAACCTTTGAACCAGATGTTCACCTGTTTGAGTTCTACAATTATCTATCACATAAATAGAGTTTGCACCCGGAACAAAAATACGCTTTTGCTCATATTGTGAAGTTTGGTCTCCCCTGTTCCTATTTAAAGATTCAGTCTAAGGTCAAAGATTAGCCATTACTATATTCAGTAGCAGAACAGGGTCAAGGGATGCTGTAGCCCACTCTTGCTCTTATTTGTTATGTTCTTATGTTACATGTTAGAACAACAGCAGCTTGCATTCATATAGCGCCTTTCCTGGAGTAAGACATTACAGGCTATTTAAGGCAGGTGACCAAGGGCTTTGTCAAAGAGGTAGGTTTTAAGGAGTATCTTAATGGAGGAAAGAGGGGAGATCGAGAGGTTTAGACATGGAATTCTAGAGCTCAGGGTCTTCACAACTGCAAGCATACTTGTCAATTGTGGCACAACAAAATCAGACGTGTAAAATGCCAAACATACAAAAGGAGAGTTTTCTGAAAACTTGAAAATTTGAAAACAATCTGAAAGGAGAAACCAGTAAGACTTGTGAATGTCACAAACTGATTTAACTGATTTTGTGTACCATAAAATGGAGCTCATTTATTTATAATTATTACCAATTTTGCACTCTGGGATGGAGGAGAATTTTAAAATTGAAGAGTTGCTCAATTGGGAATTATTGTAGATAAGTGAACACGGGGTGAAGGATGGAGAGGACTTGCTACAAGTCAAGAGAGGAACAGTCATGTTTGGATGAGTTCACCTCTATTACCACTCTTGGCTAAAATGAGGCAGAAAGGGATGGAAAGCCGTCTGAAACAATTGGTTGATTACTCAGCAATTTATGAAAGAAAAAAATGGTTTCACATTTTTGAAGCTGTGGTATCATCACAAAATTGAATATAAGCAAGCTTTTATCCAGTAAACTCTTAAAACTTGTTTATTCTTGTCAATTATCCTCTATCCCCCAACTCTCCATCCCCACCCAACCCAAAAGTACTTATTAAAACTCAAAAAGCATTCTCCCTCATTTGTATCTGGTGTTCTCGATAAATAGGAGGAAAGCAAGATTATCCAAGAATTCACCCACTGCCTAACTTGTCCTGAAGCTTTGGGAAACAATTGACTTTACCTATACTCCACCCCCATCATTAACATCAAACAGACACTGAGGTACCCCATCGCTGAGAAAAAAGTGTTAGTATTCCATTGGTAATACAAGCAGTTGGACTCCAAAGCTATTTTATATCAAGTACAATTAATCATACACTATGAACTAAAAAAAAATGAACACAGTATAAGCATAAAGTTTTGCTCCTTCTGCCTTTTTAATTGGCTGACTATTACCATCGTTCATCAGAGGACCATTGTCTGCACGTAAGAACAGCCCAGTTTTCCCTCGCAGTACACAAATTTGTTTGAGGCTATCCTTTCACAAAATTCGAATATTAATGGTCTTAAGTAATAAAATAATCTATTTTGTAAATGTGCAGCAGTGTTTGTTTAGAGTCCCTTCACAAAAAAGGGATAAACTATCACCAGGATGCTTGTCATTTGTTTTCAGATTCAAGGTCTAAATGGATTTGTCTGTAGCTGCCAATGTACAGTAGCTCACAATAAATGCAAATTCAGTTGATAAACATGGTAAGAAAAGGCTGCAATTTAATCTGAAGTATGGCATTCATCAAAAACCGCAAAAAACAATATGCACAATTTCAGCATATTTTTAATTCACGAATTGTAAGAAATGGGATATCACCCCCGCCCCCAAGTGTTAAAATTAAGCTGCATCCATGTCTGCTCTTTTTAGTTCTTAGATTTGCTACAAAAACAGATGATGGCGCCATCTTGTCTGCCCCATGAACATTGCAATAGAAATCTTAAGGATATGTTTGACCATTTTGGTTAATTCTTGGAGCAACAACTTTCCTACATGCAACATTTTAAGAAAGAACAAGCATACTGGTAAGCAGAATTTATAGAGCCACTGTGTATTTGTTTTCACTTTTCAAACAATGAGATAAAATGTTTGTAACAGTTAATTTTTTATATCTGTCATATCCCTACTTCAGAATACCTTAGACTCATGAAAGTTCAGGTATATATTAGCTATAAGAGAAAAAGGTTTTGTGAAGCATTATTTTTTAAATTAAAACATAGATCCAACTTCGTTATAAAATACAATCAAATGTAAACCATCTTCAGTCTTATAATTAGAGTGAATTATTAACTTAGATCTGTATTAGCACAACTATAAGCTTCTATTGATTAATAGCAATGGGTTCAAATTGAACTTCTTTTCATCTATATTAATAGAACATAGAGCAGTACAGCACAGAACAGGCCCTTCAGCCCATGATGTTGTGCCGACCATTGATCCTCATGTGAGGTAAACCTAATGTACAAACCTTCAAATATCTGTGACCATATGCATGTCCAGCAGTCTCTTAAATATCCCCAATGACCCTGCTTCCACAACTGCTGCTGGCAATGCATTCCAAGCTCTCACAACTCTCTGTGTAAAGAACCCGCCTCTGACATCCCCTCTATACTTTCCGCCAAACAGCTTAAAGCTATGACACCTTGTGTTAATAATTTCTGCCCTGGGAAAAAGTCTCTGGCTATCAACTCTATCTATGCCTCTCATTATCTTGTAGACCTCAATGAGGTCCCCTCTCTTCCTTCTTTTTTTCCAATGAAAAAAGTCCGAGCTCAGTCAACCTCTCTTCGTAAGATATGCCCTCCATTCCAGGCAGCATCCTGGTAAACCTCTTCTGAACCCTCTCCAACGCATCCACATCTTTCCTATAATAGGGCGACCAGAACTGGACACAGTATTCCAAGTGCGGTCTAACCAAAGGTTTATAGAGCTGCAATAAGATCTCACGGCTCTTAAACTCAATCCCACTGTTAATGAAAGCCAAAACACCAAATGATTTCTTAACAACCCTGTCCACTTGGGTGAAAATTTTACGGGATCTATGTACCTGCACACCAAGATCCCACTGTCCCTCCACACTGCCAAGAATCCTGTCTTTAACCCTGTACTCAACTTTCAAGTTCGACCTTCCAAAATGCATCACTTTGCATTTATCCAGGTTGAACTCCATCTGCCACCTCTCAGCCCATCTCTGCATTCTGTTAATGTCATGCTGCAGCCTACAACAGTCCTCTATACTGTCAACGACACCTCCAACCTTTGTGTCATCTGCAAACTTGCTAACCCATCCTTCAATCTCCTCATCCAAGTCATTAATAAAAATTACAAAGAGTAGAGGCCCAAGAAAGAGCCCTGTGGAACACCACTCACCACTGACTTCCAGGCAGAATACTTTCTTTCCACTACCACTCGCTGTTTTCTGTCGACCAGCCAATTCTGTATCCAGACAGCTAAATTTCCCTGTATTCCATTGCTCTTGATCTTCTGAACGAGCCTACCATGGGGAACCTTATCAAATGCCTTGCTGAAGTCCACATACACCATATCCACCGCGCGGCCCTCATCAACTTGTCTAGTAACATCCTCAAAGAACTCAATAAGATTTGTGAGAAATGACCTGCTCCTCACAAAGCTGTGTTGACTGCATTTAATCAAGCCATGCCCTTCCAGTATGGTCATAAATCCTATCCCTCAGAATCCTTTCTAACACCTTGCAGATGACAGGTGTGAGACTGACTATAATTGCCGGGGATATCCCTATTTCCTTTCTTGAAGAGAGGAATTACATTTGCCTCCCTCCAGTCCGCAGGTACGACTCCGGAGGATGCAAAGATCTTCGCAAGCGGCGAAGCAATTGCATTTCTCGCTTCCCAAAGCAGCTGAGGACAAATCTGGTCTGGCCCTGGCAACTTGTCAATCTTAATGTTTGTCAAAATTTTCAGCACATCAGCTTCCTCAATCTCTATCCGTTCCAGTATGTGTACCTGCTCCTCAATGGTTTCATTCCTACAAGGTCCTTTTCTTTAGTAAAGACAGAAGCAAAAAACTCATTTAGGGCTTCCCCTACCTCCTCAGACTATATAAAAGTTCCCTATGCTATCCCTGATCGGCCCTGTTCCTTCTTTGATCATTCTCTTATTCCTCACATATGTGTAAAATGCCTTTGGATTCTCTCTAATCCTTCTTGCAAAGCCTTTTTGGTGCCCCCTCCTGGCTCTCCTCAGACCACTATTGAGCTCCTTCCTCACCTGCCTGTAATCCTCTAGAGCTGAGCAAGACCCTTGCTTCCTCCACCTTACGTAAGCTTCCTTCTTCTTTTGATGAGAAGCTCCTCAGCTCTCGTCATCTAAGGTTCCTTTATCTTACTCTTTCTTGCCTGTCTCAGAGGAACATATTTATGCATCACTCGCAACAACTGTTCCTTAAACAGTCTCCACATGTCTATAGTGCCCTTTCCATGGAACAATTACTCCCAGTCCATGCTTCCCAACTCATGTCTGATAGCATCATAGTTTCCTTTTCCCCAATTAATTATCCTCCCATTGTGCCTGCTTCTCTCCTTCTCCATAGCTATGTAGAATGTCAGGCAGTTGTGGTCACCATCACCAAAATGCTCTTCCACTGCAAGATCTGACACCTGCCCCGGCTCATTGCCGAGCACCAAATCCAAAATGGACTCTCCCCTCGTCGGCCTGTCAACGTACTGAGCTAGGAAACCCTCCTGAATTAATGAAGACAATATTCTGATGAACTGGTAGCTAAATGAATTTGTTATGAATGTATCAATGCAATTGTGTACTAATTCCATTCAGTACAATTTCACCACAAAAAATAAAAGGAAGGTGACTAGATTGTTAATTTTCCCAGCATATAAATTGCTTATTCATTTTACAGCTTTCTGAGGTTCAAAGTCATGGCACACAGGTTGCTTCTCAATCCTGAGAAGAAGTGAATATAGATGCAGAAGTGTGAAGCATACACCAGATTTTACATTGTTGTGGATTGCCTCCTTCCTAGCTATTAACAGAGGTCTAAGTGGATCTGTACCCATGCAGAGCTTGCATGTGCTGATTCCAAAAGTATTAGCAATGCTTCAGTGTCACACATTGAGGTCAACATCAAGATGACTCCATCTTGCTCTTTTTGCCCCATTAGTTGCTTGATGGCCTGTATTGTACTGTCACTCCCTAATCACATTCTCCTTATTTCATCATAACATTAAATTGGTAATTTTACAGTCCAGTTGATTCGACTTAAGAGAATTCCTTACAAATTCATATTTCTATTGTTGAACAGAAATTGGAAAACTCACAAGTGTTTCTGTTTACCATTATTTTATTCAGTCTTGTGACCTGAATACAGCTAGCTGTAAATTTCTGTAATGGGGATTTGTTCTGCCTGAATTAGACCTTTTAGTATGTTTATATCCTAGATTACACACATTCATGCTCATGTTCAATAAATACCTTTTCATTTTTAATCAAAGTATGGCAAGTTTGCATTGTAAACAGCATTAGTTGCCAGGGTTTTGTAGGATGCAGTTTACAAATTGCTGCCTACAGATAAATGCCATGTGACCGTAAGATTGAGATACTCATAATGTCTTTAATATCACTTTATGATGGCAGAAGCAAGAGGGTGTGACCGTGAGGCATGAAGGTGCGGGGAATCCACCATATAATGGTGGAGGAGTTTCAGCCCTTTATTTTGAACAACAGATGTGAAGTACTTAGGACCTGGGTGGCTCAGATCAATGTTTGCAAATTGATGGGCAAACTGACCACAGCAGGATATCTTACAAGTAGGTAGTCAGGGAAAAAATAGTCAGGGAAATAGATACAAGTCCTTGCAGCCAATATTTGCAGTTACAAAGGTTGCCTGCCTGGTGCCAGTTGCTATGCCATGAAGGAACCCAATGATGTGAGTCACACTGGAAGTGAAATTCTGTTGAGAGGCTTTGAATAGCTAGGGTCAAAATTAATAGCACAGATCCTCAGAAGTCACAAGTCTCATTCCAGAAATAGATAGTAACCTTGGGGATAAATAGTGAGGAAATGAAGGAAGTTAATATCAATGGAGAAAATGTATTGGAGAAATTTAATTGACTAAAATGCAAGAGATCTATGAGAGTTGCACCCTGAAATTCTAAAGGAGGTAGTGACATCACACTGACTTTTTTAATTTTCCAAAACTCTACAGGTTCATGTCTATTAGAATGGATGCTGACAAATGTTGGGCCATTTAAGAAAGGAGAGAGATTTAAAACAGAGAAGGACAGAGCAATTAACCTAAAATCAATGGTTGGGAAAGTGCTGGAATCCATTATTAAGGAAATCCTAATGATCATTAGAAACAAGTATCATTAGAATATGTCAACATGTTTCTTTTAATCAAAAACGCATCCTGTTTGACAACATTTGTGGAGAGAAGGCAGAGTTTATGTTTTGGGTCCAGTGACTGTTCTACAGAACGGATTGTAACTGGGAAAAGATTGGTATATATATGCTGAAAATGGGGTAGGCGAAGGGGAAGGAGTAAACAATAAGGGATATGGAGACTAGAGAGAGAGAAAAACAGTTGGTCAGACAAAAGAATTGGTAAAGATCAGCCTCGGAGAATGAGTCGCTGCCAACAGGTCTTCTAGTAGTTGACAATTGGCTGTTTGTGGTGGCAACCCATATGAGGTCTGGTGTGTGGGGTTTGAAGTAAGGACTTGGGAGAAGGTGCTCAATATTGAATGCAGATGGCTCAGGATCCCCCATTTGGATGCCAGGCATTATCATCACATTGCTTCTACCTCAAACACCCCATTGTCAGCTACTATTGGTGCCCATTAGCAGTTATTTCTTGTCCTAAGCTGACTTTTACTCACTCCTTCATTGCTCAACTGTTTTTCTCTTTGTTTGGTCTCCATCTCCATTTATTGTTTACTCCTCCATCCTCCTTCCATTCAACATCAGCATATATACCAAACTTTTCCCAGCTATAACCAGTTCAAAAGAAGAGTCACTGGACCCAGAATGTTAACTTTGATTTCTTTCCACAGATGCTGCCAGACCTGCTGAGTTTTTTTTCCAGCAATTTCTCTTTCTGTTTCAGATTTCCAGTATCTCCACTTCTTTGGGTTTCTGTTTTATATTAATAGAGATTTTTTTATAAGTTAATTATTCTGTCATGTGACTGCAGCAGCGAATAACTGTCAGAGGCCAATTTCATAAAAGTGAGAATGAAAATTGAAAGTTGAGACTTTCATTCTGAGATGAATTGTAACAACTGTACTAACTGTTTTATCTTAAAGTACCTTGTGGCTCTCAAGCTCTAAGCTTTTAGCAAAGGTTTAGGAATATACTTGATCTAGTTCTGCATCTCTGAACACTGATTGGAACATATTTGTCTAAATTTGTAAGGCCTATGTTGAACTGCCAATTCTTTAAGTATCAGCAAATGCCTAACCCTTAGATTTTTGAACCTGAAGAGATGATTGTTACTTTGCAGCAGGGGCACTATGTTTGGATTGGAAGCCATCAATGTCAAGAACAACTTTTTTTATTTGTTCACAGGACAAGGACGTCACTGGCTAGGTTAGCATTTATTGTCCATCCCTAGTTGCCCAGAAGACAGTTAAAGGTCAATCACATTGCTATCACATATAAGCCAGACCAGGTAAGGATGGCAGTTTCATTCCCTAAAGGATATTAGTGATCCAGATGTGTTTTTCCAACAACTGGCAATGGATTTGTGGTCATCATTAGATTTTTAGTTCCAGATTTGTGTTAAATACAAATTCCACCAGCTGCTGTGGCAAGATTCAAACCTAGGCCACCAGAAAAATTACCTGCTTCTCTGTGTTAACAGTCCAGTGATAATATCACTAGGCTACTGCTTTTCCAGGTGTCCGCAATTTTTGTAGGATGACCTCTAACATGAAAAAGAGCAGTAGTTTCTTGGGATATTGTAAATCCTACATTTGTTTCAAAAGCTGTGTTTTGGTTAAATGAGAGGAGAGGAGATCATCGTCTTCAATGGAAGGAATGCATGCCATTTGCAGACTCAGCCAAGATTTCCTTTTGGAATAGATATGTGCGGACTTCTGAAACTTTCTATCTTAAACTATAAAGTTACTCCCTATCTGCATATTGAGTATGCTCAAAAGCACCTTCTAAGGATAAATACTTTCAGTCATTAATTGTATAAAGCTATGTCTGTATAATTCATTCCAGAAGTTTCTATGAAACCCATAAGGGCTTTCTCAGCTCTTTCTCAATTCAACTCTTTCACCTTTTGCCTGGACTTGAATATGATCCAGACTGAAGGCAGTATCGTTTGTTCTCACAGCTTCCAATGTTACTTTACACACGGAAAATAAAAATATTCACTTTCTGTTAGAAGGAATAAATGTCAAACAGATTTTCCAGAATTGTTGGATTTGGAACTTGCTACTTTTGAGAACGTAATCTTCTTAGTGGCAGTGAAAATTCAGCAGCCAATCACAATGGACAATTCAATAATTCAGTATTGATGTTTAAAACTTCAAGTAGCCATTTAGTGGGGGAGTTTTCAATTTTAGCTGAAAATAACTGAATCACGTAAGAAAATACCTTTTTAAATGTACAGTCAAAGTATTCAAAATATATTTTGAATGCCTAAACCTAAAGAAATTATATAATTTCAAGATAGTAGTAATATAGTTAGAAGTAATAGTGCTAAATTACACAGGTGCAAGTATTGACAGAAGAATGTTTAAAAGGATATTGCTACCTTTTATGCCTTGAGCTATGCAGAGATGAGTTAACAGGCTATGTTGTGTGAGTTGAGTAAGCATTACTGATAACCATTGATTGTGCTCTATTTTGTTTCCTCCTTGGGTAACAACATCATCAAACAGGCTGAACAGCACATCGACATCTGACAAAGCTGATGACATAATCTTCCGGAATGTGCTGGGTGCCGAATTTAATTCACAAGGCTTTCTGTGGCATACCCACCTTTGCGTGTCTCAAAAGCTGTAAACATATTGATTTTGTTCCACTAGTGGCGTCTCATGTCGGTTCCACAAAGAGTCTGAGACATTTAATAATATTGATAGTTCCAAAATAGTAGGAAGTAGATAGTCTTCTGGAATGATAGCTTTGTTGACCACCTTAAATTCAACAGGTAGTCTAAGTTTGCTGTTTTTATGTTGATTAGGTTCAATATCCACGGTCTTAGGTTGATTCACTCAATTACACTGAGTTGTTTCAGCTCGCATGACACTTTGGCATGGTTTGTAAATGGCAATGTTCGCAAATTGTGCAAGATTGGCAAATTAATGAATCACTGAGGGAGCATGACAGTAACACTTAATCTTCCCAGATTGGCTAAATAAGGAAGGATTCTGGCTCATATAATCTGGGCCATTGATCACACAAATGATTCACACCAATCAGCAATTTTTCCATCATAAGGTTTCTGATGCTGGGTACATAGAACGTGAATCTATCTATGGTGATATGTTTGTAATTTGATGGAATACAATTCATTTCCAAAATTGGAATCATTGAGTCGTCATAAATTTGAAGACACTCCATCTCAGAAGTGAAGAAAGGTTAAAAAAAATGGTAAAATGTGGATGTAAATGTGAAACAGAAACATTCGCTCCAGCATTGAGGAGCTGACTGTGGTTTCAACTAAGCATTCCTCAAAATCATTTTGTGCTTTACCTTCTCTGGTAATGTACACATTCCATTCCTTATTGTCAGCAGAGTTTCCTCCATATTTGAAACCAATAGAATCCTCTTCTTCTTTGACACAAATAGCTTTTCAAAGTGATTCCACTTTAAGCTGAGCCAGGAGGAACGAATTGAACTTATCTGAAGTTTGCCTCTCCTTGAAGATCAGCTGCTGACCTTCTTCTACTTACTAGGATATCCTCAGTGGCATCAATATTATATTGTGAGAGCTGATCATAATGTTGTACTACCTTGTCAATTGTGGAGGAATAAACAAAATGTGTTCAATGTGGCTACATAGTGTTGAGTTCATGGATGAGTCTCCTAGATCAATATATTACACAAAGATGGTGAGGAGGCGAGGTTGGGATTTTTTTTATCACTGTTGAGAAATTGAGGGTTGAAGAACTGTGTAACCCATCTTTTGAAACTGTGAACGCTTATCTTTTGGAAGTTTACTGGTCTTGAAAGATTGCTCCACTTGCAAGTGTCCTGTTCATGAGCAGCTTAGTGAGACAGTATGGAATGTTTGAATGAGAACAAGGGCATATTTTGAGCTCAATAGAGAAATCAAACCCTAAAAAAAAGCTGATTGAAGTAATTACAAATAAGGGCTTCACTTTTGACTGAAAGAAAATAAAATAGGAGATGAAGGTAAAACAAATGTCATCCTCACCACGATGAGGCCAGTGGCTTTTGATATAGTGTCCAATCAGTGTTACCTGAGGGACCCTGTACTATGGAATACACTAAAATAAATTAGATTATTATGGCTTGGCTAAGAATCACACTGAGATTTGCATTCCATCAAAGGAAATGGTTGCCAAGTGAGACAGTAGCAGAGTGCATTCTTGACCTAAAGCAATTCTCTTGCCACTGTGGGTGTTACATTGTTAAAAATGATTTAGGAACTGTACATTCATGTGTATGTCTGCAGAAGTATCCAGAGTACTATATCACTCACTACTGCATTACAGTTTGTGTGTTGAACTAACAAGGTATTAGTCCACAGCAAGTGGTGAGATGTCAGAAGCACTAGCATTTCAGTCTCAAAATATGGCTCTTTGGTACTTCTGAAAAGCACAAGATACAGTTGATGGCTGCAGTTGTCGGTGAGCAAAAGGCAAGCATTATAAATGAAATAAGTGCTGAATTAAATTGAGAAAAATAAAAGCAACTCAAGTTAATGCCAGATGGGAAGAAATTAACAGAGTGTATGATACAAAAATTAAAATAGATGCTGATAGAGTAATGAGCACACATGCCCAGTTCATGAAGCCAGTGATGTCATCGAGGTATTTAAGAATTTAAAATATAAGTTCAAATTGACACTTGGTAATTTTTGAAAAAGTACAAGTGAAAAGGAAAGGGTCAGCTCCATCCTTTTGTGGGCAGGAGAGAAATATTTGGGTATTTTTAATCGCTGGAAGTTGAGTGAGGATGATAGAAAAGAAACTAGACAAAATTCCAAAAACTTTCAGCACCTAGCTCCAGTCAAAGTCAAACACCGATCTGAAATTCTGAGCTTGAATCAGCAATCATATGAGCCCTGTTAATACAGTAAATTTGTTAGTGAGATTGTGAAATGCAAAAGGCACACATATCTTCAAAGAAATAGTGAAAACTCATTTGGGGCTTTGTACACCCTCAAATACAAAGAAAATTTTGCTTTTCTATCCATTCATGGGACAAGAGCATCAATGGCTAGTTACAAAGGATAAGCTTGCAATACTAAGGGCTATTGACACTGCCAAAGCACAAGAGGAGGCGATTGCCTAGTGGTATTATCGCTGGACTGTTAATCCAGAGACCCAGGTAATATTTTGGGGACGTGGGCCTACAGTGTAAAAAGTGGAATTTTAATCCAATAAAAATCTGAAACTAAAAGTCAAATAATGACCATTGCCAATTGTCAGAAAAATTGCCAATCTGGTTCACTAAAGTATTTTAGGGAAGGAAAATACCATTCTTAACTGGGCTGGCCTACATGTGACTCCAGGCCCACAGCAATGTAGTTGACTCATATCTGCTCTCTGGGCAATTGGGAATGGGCATTAAATGTTGGCTTAGCTTGTGACGCCCTCATCCAAAGAACAAACAAATCAAACCCACAAGTAGACAAGTGAAGACACTGGCTAAGCAAATGGCTAGCCTTCAGTTAAGACAAGGGTTGATGCAATTAAACAGCAACAATAAAATGCACACCAGACAGAGAGGAAGCTGTTCACAGAGTTTTGGACAATGACATGAATCCACAATCAGAAGAAAATGTCCTGGACATGAAAATTATAGAGATCATGGAATGCCCAGTCACTGGAAAAGAATGAGCAGAACAAAGAAAGAAAATGGCAAAGCACCAGTGTTATGGACCAGGCCAGACCCCCTCAAACATTTCAAGAAAGTAGCCCGGACCCTAACTTTGCTCGATGTTTTAAGCAGGTTTATCGTGGATATTCCAGAAGTGATGCAGCTGGTCAAACCACTTAGTTTTAAACAAAACATAATTTATTTGCAAGATTACCAAATGAAACACAAACAAAAGAGAACCAAATGTAGGATAACTTTAGATATCCGAAAACCCAACAGATTATCCCAACATAATGATGCGGTTCCAAATTCCTGCAACAATCCCCATAAATACCCCTTGACAAAAAAGGTAAAATCAGACACAGGGTCTTACAGTAGAGACAGAGATGGCAGAGAGATTCAGCACGGAACACTTCCTTCCATGTAGCTGTTTCTTCGACCAGCAGCTTCAAACTGAACTGCTTTCATTGACCAGCCAGACTGCTAAAAAAAACCAAACCAAACCCAACCAGAGAGAAGCTGAGCTGGGAGAAGTGGCCACTCCCCTTTCATTCTACAAGTTTTTTTTAAGCTTAAAATCTTCCTCAAGTAGATTAAGCCCAGACATTTCGGAATTGCTGCTTTTACAACTTCTCTGAGAAAAAAGCCAAGGACAGCGTCACCTTGTTAAAGGAGCAGCATCATCACACCAGAGAGAACAAGTATGAAAAGACACCAAAGCATCCATGCCCTGAAGATGATGATAGTTTTGAGAACACAATAGAGATTGGGCTGAATTTACCCAGAAACCAGCTAATTTTGGGGATTTTCATGAATGGGGCTTCCTTTGTGAACATTCACAAACCTGCCTTATTCACCATGCACCAAATCATTATTGTATCCCACTTGTCATATTCACCCCCTCACCACAGGCAGATATACTGGGCACTGCCAGGACTTCCTGCTTCCAGCATCATCAGTGAAGCCCAGCCATACACTTGGTCAAGTGTTGGCAGTCTGCACTGTCTTCATCAATTGCCCCAGGCATGTTAGCACATAGGGAAATTGACACCTCGCTTTGCTGAGCAGGACCTGGTGGGTGAGAGGTGTGTGTGCACGCTATCCATGAACATGCCTTGAGATGTTGGTGCCTGGAGTCCAAGACTGGGGGGGGGGGGGCTGGAATGTGATGGAGGAGAAAATGGTGAGCTGGAGTTGCTAATTAACTCCTCTGACTTTCATGTTGGGAATTGTCACTGTCTACTTTCTATCCAGCACTTAGTAAGATGGAAAATGAGCTGAGATTATGTAATAGCGACATAGTAACATGCGCTAATATATACAGATAAGCCTCTTGCTCCTCACTGGCTGGAATCTCACTTCAACATTGAACAACTGGTTGGAAAAAAGGGAGATTTTGCTCTGAATGTCAGGAATCTCCTTATTGCAATTCGACCAGTTTTCTTTCCAGTGCCCACATCAGTCAGCGACTGGGAGGTTTCTGTCCATAGGAAGTATACCACGGTGCAAAAAGTCTGAAAGTGACAGTCACCAGAGAAAAGAAATTCACAAAAGCATTTAAAAGTGTGAAAAAAAATCAACGACCATAAGTCAGCAGCTGAAGCTTGATACCAGTACATGGAGTAATATCGTCCTGCTCAGACTACACCAAAAAAACCTGAATGAAATATAGTTATCCACAGAAGGATGTTGTGAAATCAGGCAGTGTTTTACTGGTGGACTGTATTGATACTGAGAATGAACAACCACAAATGATCCAAATCAAAGGGACACATAAAGGAAAAGACATGATCGACATATTCTAAGTCACTGGAACCTAAGATTCCGAGGCGAAGAAGCAGCAACAACCTGGGTACATTCCCCCCCCACCTCTCCCCCACCAGTGAAAAGTATGCTCTAATCAGAATCAAGAAAGGCCTGGTCCAAATGTATCTAAAATGTTTTCAATAGATAATTTGATCATTTGAAGACTTTAGTATCACGTTGCTATTGCTCTAGAGAAGGAACCAATTAATCATCCCCAACACAGAGCTGAAAGGAAGGCTTAAAGCAGAGCTCCAAGGGATGGAGAAGAACAAGAAAGTGATTCACAGAGACACAGCGCCTACAGATTGATTAAATTTCTTTCAGTGAGAGAGAATGCAAGTGAACAGCAGTACATTTATCTGTATCCCAAAAATCATAATCAATCACTTAGAGAAATCACAACTCCATTCAGACATTGAAAAGTAATATGCCAGCATTGGTGAGTGCAAACACCTTCAGCAAGTCTGATACTTGAAATGGCTACTGAAATATGAAGCTTGATGAGGAATCTCCACTGTTGACAACAATCGACGTGCCCTTTGTAGATGAGAAGATCACGAATGAAGTCATGTGGAGAACCAAGAAAGCTGGGACCAATCTAACTGTAGAGAAATGGATTGTGAAGGTGACAGAATGCCACTTCTTTGGAACATTGTAAATATATTGAAAAAGGCAAGCTGAGTCCTGATAATCGCACAACTATCTTGGATATGGAAGTTTCAAGAGGTGAGAAAGGGTTGAGAAGCTTTCTTGGCTTGATCTAACACATGAGACATGCCTCATATCTCAGAACAAACAGCAGGCTTATGAGGACTGAAGAGACAAGATGTTGACTGCTAATCACCACAGTAGCATGAGAGAAGGAGCTTGACCGCTCATGGTCAGGGGACTATCCAAGTACAGTCCAGGAAGTGGGCAACAGTCAGTCCTGTCGGGAAACACAAGCAGTCAGGTCTTCGTGTACCACTACTCGAAGCTCCAAAAACAGTGGTCAGAGTCTGAGCAGTCATGTAAAGGGGCTGCTCATGGAAGTTGTCAGAGATCTGGGGCAAATGAAGTAAAGGAGGCCCATCTGTCGATCATTAAGAATGGTCCAAATCGGGCCTGTAGAGGGAAATGCAGAGGAATTTGGAGAGGTGATAACAAATCATGATGGTCAATGGGGTGTACACATGCGGGCAATGGACATCGGGGACAGGTTAGTGCATACTACAAAGGATGTTCATACAGGATGCAGTTATGTGCATGCTAAATAGCAACTAGGCTGAGAGAATGAGGTTATATGTGTGAAGGAATGTCTGTCATGTGGGCTATTTGCTATGGACAGCATGGCCTCATGGCTGGTGTGCCATAATATTGCTGGAGAGGGTCAATATTGTATTGTGACAGTTGTCCAATTGCACAATTAACTGAAGCCCTACAGTGTGGAAGCAGGTTATTTGGCCCAACATGCCCACACTGATCCTCCAAAGAGTATCCCACCCAGATCCATTCCTCTACCCTATTGCTTTACATTTCCCCAGACGAATGCAGCTAACCTACATATTCATGAACACTATGGGCAATTTAACGTGGCCAATTCACCTAACCTGCACATCTTTAGATTCTGGGAGGAAACCAGAGCACCCAGAGGAAACCCACGCAGACACGGGGAGAATGTACACATTCTACACAGACAGTCGCCCGAGGCTGGAATCGAACCTGGGACCCTGGCACTGTGAGGCAGTAGTGCTAACCACTGAGTCACTATGCCACTGGGAAACTGTTTTTTTTGGCAAATATCACTGGGTGACGAGTTGGTCTATAATAAGTATGTGGTAAGGTAGGGCTAGAATCATGGAATCGTGGAATCCCTACAGTGTGGAAGCAGACCATTTGGTCCATTTGATTCACACCTGTCCTCCAAAAAGCATTCCATCCAGACCCATTGCTGATCTTATCCCTGTAAGCCCACATTTCCCACGGATAATCCATCCAACCTGCAAATCCCTGAACACTGTGAGCAATTTAGCATGGCCAAACCACCTAACCTGCATATATTTGGACTGTGGGAGGAAGTTGGAGCACCAGAGGAAACCCACGCAGATGCAGGGAGAATGTGCAAACTCCACACAGACATCATCTGAGGGAATCCAGGTACGGCACTGCTAACCACTGAACCACCATGTCAGGCCTAATTGATGCCACAACGATTGAGTAGCTAGTTAAGGTGCCACTTTGGTTAAAAATATGGTGAGAAAACTCATTAGATCTCATGATGGACATCCCTTCAAAAACTCAGATTTAGCCAAAAATAGCCCAAAGTAAAAGGAATTGCTATACTGATGAGGCATCTTTTTTTTAAAAAAAGCGATGTAATATTGTTATATCATTCTACCTTTTAAACATTACTGATAAATGGGATGTGAGTGTACTGGGCTCAGACAGGATTTACTACCATTCCTAATTGCCTTTAAGAAGATGGTAGTTTTTGAACTGTCAATCCATGTGCTGTAGGACTGTTAGAGAAGGAGTTCCAGGATTTTGCTCCAGCTACAGCGAAGGAATTGGAGCTTGCTGTGGGTGGTGCTCACACACACATCTGACTTTCTTGCATTTTTTTACATGATAGAGGTTGTGGGTTTGCAGTGCGCTGTCAAAGGAACTTTGGTGAGTTGCTGTAGTGCATCTTGTTGGTGGTTGACAGCTGCTGCCACTGTGCGTCAGTGATAAAGGGAAGTGAATGTTTCTTCAGATGGTGAATGGGATGCCAGCCAAATGGGCTGCTTTGTACTGGATAGTGTCAAACGTCTTTAATGTTGTTGGAGCAAAGGGCAATGCATTTCTGACAGTTTGCCAGGATAGCTTAATGCCTTATGCACAGTTAAAACAATAAATAAATATGCGACTTGATTAGAAACAACAGGGCAATTAAGAAGGTGAATAGCAGTGATGGGAGTCCAGAAGATGAGTCAGTTCAGATTTGTGGAGATAAACAAATGATAAATAAGGATATTGAGGATAATAATTAGCCACCATCTACCAGTAAAAGTGAGATTCCTAATTTAGCCAATGGGAAGGTGTTCAATAAGATAGATCTTTCAAATGCATAATTGCAATGAGAATAAACTGACAAGGTCAAGGAATTGCTTGTTATTATTCATACAAACAAATGGTCGTATCAATATGAAATCTGGGTGCCTTCTGTTTGCAGTGGCCTCATGGATCAGGAGAAAGTGAGGTCTGCAGATGCTGGAGATCAGAGATGGAAATGTGTTGCTGGAAAAGCGCAGCAGGTCAGGCAGCATCTAGGGAACAGGAGAATCGACGTTTCGGGCATTAGCCCTTCTTCAGGAATTCCTGGCTAATGCCCGAAACGTCGATTCTCCTGTTCCCTAGATGCTGCCTGACCTGCTGCGCTTTTCCAGCAACACATTTCCACCTCATGGATCAGGTACTAATTGGAATGAAAAGAGCGTGCTGTTTCAGAGATGACATCCTTATTAGCAGTAAGGTAGAGGAAGGGCACATTGTAAGGTTGGACGACATCTTACATTGACTTCATGAATGTGGCACCAATGAAGAAAAGCACAAGGGTTTCTTAATCGTGTCGGATATAACATAGCTGGATCATCTAACAGATGGTGAATGTATCCGCCCAAATGAGGACAAGGTTGAGGAGATTTTGAAAGCTAGCAAACCAGAGAGATCTTTGAAAATTCATTGTGGTTGTTGTGCATTATTTCAAATTCAACCTCAGTATAGCTAGTAAATCCACTTCACTCTATCGATTGCACAAAGATGGAATAGATTGGGAGTGGTCTGCATTTGACGCTATTTTGGCTCACAATGAAACCAAGAAAAAAATTGTTTCAGTATGTGATACCTCCCCATAATAGTCAGGGTTGGTGTTAGAAAGGTGGTGTGGAGAAAATTCTAGTTTTTTTCTTGGTGTGGGTTAACAAAATCAGAATGAAGTCACCCATAAGATGTTAGTGGTCATAAATAATGTTACAAGTTCCTCAGTATCTGTGCATGAAGAAGTTCACTTTGTTAACTTACCACCAAGCCCTTATGACCATATTCAGGTCACAGAAAGGTATCAGGATGGCTTCAGAGATGGGCATTAATTTTGATGTAATCATTAATTTTGATGCCTCAGCAGTGCAATGGTAAATATTATAAGTAAGCTGATTTTACAAATGCAGAATTTTAAAAAATTTCCTAGGAAGACTGATTCATTCTTAGCCTTTGACTTACTTGTGAATTACTCTGCATGCCAGAGTCTGCCACAGACATTAGTGAAGAAACTGACATGGTGCTTAGTGAAGTATTCAATTATATCATGAATGACTGGCCTAAGCAGGTAATGATGAGAAACTACAGGATTGTTTCACACATAGAAATGAACTGTGTGGTAGATTGGAGCTATCACTTTTAATATACTGGTATCAGTTGCAGTTCTGTGCTGTCCTTGTTTTTGCTGGGTTTTGTTTTAGTTAAATCAATAGATCCCAGAGCAGTAATGATGCAGGATAAGATGTATATTTTTGTACTTTCACTTGGACATTGCACAAAGATGAAAATGAAGTATCAGAGAATCACCCAACACTAAGCTCAAATTAAGATAAGAGAGCCCTTACAGAATCCATTGTGTTGGCCTTCTGGTCATTCCAATGTTAATAAAGTCCAGGAGGTCCTATTAACCGAATGCATATCCTCACCACTGGACTTTACTCTCTGCTCACCACCCAAGCAACACTTAACACTGAGGTGGTAAAAACAAACATTACTTCACAATGTCACTGTGACCTAAAGTAGTTATTTGCAAACACATCTCCACTTCCATCAGATATCCCCCTTGGCCCTGCAAAAGATTTGTAGGGTTTACATCCTCTCAATCCATCAGAATTTCAGGGTTATATAGCTGATGTCTCCAATGGCAACATGAAAGATCCAGTTGCATAAAAGTTGAGAACTGTAGTGATCTTGACAGTTTCAAACAGTCGTCCCTATGGTTGGAGGTCAAATTCTAGGAGACAGCAAAAGTCTGTCGCTGTCTCCCTATTGTAATGAGCCTTTGACCCTGTAAAGTAGGTGCGCCTCTGCCTGTAGATAGGGTTTGTTTGTAAAAGCTGGTAAGGGCAGTTCTCTTGTGATTTCCTCCGACCTGCCTCACATCCCTACTTTCATCTACTCTTTTCTTCGAATAAACAAAAAATCTGAATTCTCCTGGAAACACCAATCTCCCAAAGTACTATTGCTGCAACTAGAAATTTGACAGGCAAAATTCTGTGGCTCAAATTAGCACAGAAAGAATCACCCAACACTAAGCTCAAATAAAATGGCACTTTCAGAGCTTCTTTTCAAAACACGGTGGCATCCATTTTAAATGACAATTTCTGAAGGATCTCGGAACACAATATATGCCTGTGGGAAAGGAAAATTCTGTTTGGAGCTTTCAAAGATTTAAATAATAAAATGAAGCTTTTCCCTGTTTTTACAACAATTTGTTTTTAAAGATCAAAACTCCCAATCTACCCTCACTTTCCTTTGTGAATGTCCTTATAAATCAAGTGCACTTCATTTATTCTTTGGTGAAACATTATTTGCATTGATCTTGTAATAATTCCTGCTATTTTGAATCAGATCTGTTGCCAAAAAAAAGATAGTAACTCCCTAAATTCTGTCACCACTTGCACAATGATTGCACCCTTCAGCACTACCCCCACTGGGTAAGAAGAGATTAGTAAGGATAGAGCTAACAGGCAGACACATTCTGGGTGTCTTTTGATCCTAATTGACTGTCCACCAGAGCTCTGCCCAAAAATCAGCATAAAGGCCAGTGGAAAAATCACAGTAAGTGAAGTAGTTGATTTTCCTTTCTATTACAAGCAGAGTTTTGCTGCACAATAGAAGCTGTGTAACTGAAACAGCTCTGTGGGAGCTGATTTCTGCACTCTGTGGAACAAATGTCATAGTGATTTCCCCAGCTTATCAATATTTCTGTCAGCTGTGAGACCCAGTAGTTCTGTTGGTGTAATGTGGAGGCTGAGATGGAGACATATAAAGCATGCTGAGAATTTAACCTGAATCCTTAAATACTGGTGAATTTAACCTGAAGCTGAGCTACTGCAATGCCAAAAGAGCTGATTTTTAGAGTTGACAGTTGCATCTGTGAATTTCCTAACTTAATGACCTTCCTATCCAATGATTTCTGAGACATAGCTTATGCAGATACATGAAGTCATGGAAATGCTAGAAGACAAAAAGAAAATGCCCCAAAGCATATAAAGTTGTTCCAGAATTTCTTGAATAGGCAACATTTTATCGAAGTTCACTATCCTCTTAATCAGTTGCAGTAAATTTGATTATCCTTCCAAAGATCCTTCCAATATCTTTTTAGAAAAAAACCTTACATTTAATATAATGCCTTTCATGACCCAAAATGCTTAACAGCCAATGAAGTACTTTTGGAGCATAGTCTCTGTTGTGATATAGGAAACCTGGCAGACAATATGCACACAACAGATTCCTGAAGAAGGGCTTATGCCCGAAACGTCGATTCTCCTGTTCCCTGGATGCTGCCTGACCTGCTGCGCTTTTCCAGCAACACATTTTCAGCACACAACAGATTAACCAAGCAGAGTGTTAATGACCAGATCATCTGTTTTTGTGATGTTGGTTGAGGGATAATTATTAGATGGGACATCCAGCTAAGGGACAACATTTTAGTGAAGAGGGTGGCGTGTGTATGGAATGAATTGCCAGAGGAAGTGGTGGAGGCTGGTACGATAACAACATTTAAACAGCATCTGGATGTTTACATAAATAGGAAGGGTTTCGAGGGATATGGGCCAAATGCTGGCAAACGGGAATAGATTAATTTAGGATATCTGGTCAGCATGGACATGTTGGACTGACGATTCTGTTTCTGTGCTGTACAACTCTATGACTGTGACTCTATGACAACTCCCTCAGTGCTGCATCACAATGTCAGCCTGGACTTTTGTGCTCAAGCCCTATATTGGAATTTGAACCAGGACCTTGTGACTCAGAGTATTGCTAATGTTCGAGCCACAGTTTACTAACCTGTATTATATGATGAGCAGAAACAATGGGGAGCTTCCTCCTTAAATTAAGATTAGATTAGAAGTAGAATAAATTATTAATCGGTGTAACTGCGAAATAAAATAAAACATAGGCATTAATTGTCCCTGTTTGCAATGAAAGCCTAAAGTATTTTATCTAGCAAGAAACCAGTTACCATTTGTGGTGCTGCCACTGTACACATCGTTTATAAATTTCTTTCAAGTGATGCCCTATACCAACTCCACATGCCATTATTTCCATGTTCAGGACTGTAATCTATGAAGTCACAATTAAGAATGCACATAAAATCTGACAACATAGAGGGTCAATAACATATCCACACGATGTGGACCACTTTAATAATTTTTGGATACTGTGGGTGAAAGTCCCATAATGTTTTGGAATGCGAGAGGTACGATGACGAATGCCAGTGGCCATCAAATATCTGCTGTTGCTTGCCATGCACCAGGCAATTCCTTGCATGAGGAGAATAGAGCGGGTGTGGCATTGGGAAAGGAGACTACTGTGTGAATGGGTCAGCAGCACATCAGGAAGGCATGCCTAGATTTGTGCAACAGTAAATGACATTTTGTATGTCTGAGCACAATTGCGTTCATTTGATGTTTGATGTGTTCTCCAGCATTGAAGATCTGTTATTGCAATGAGGTCATGCTTTATTACAGATATAAGACAACCCTTCCCTAATCATTTCATGATGGATGCTTCAGGCTTTCAGGCACCTTGTGCAGATGAACTCAAGTATTTACAGGCAGCTAACAATTACCCAAGCAATTTAATTAATCTCAGTACCTATTTACAATGACTACATCTTATGACATTAAAGAGTACATCACCATTATATGTCATATCGTCTGTCCTCATAACAGCATATCTACCAATATACTGTAGCCATACCCCAGAGATGATATATTGGGTATGGATCAAAAAAACCTGCACTGGGTAAAGGAAGTACTGGATTAAAGATTCTCCATACATGAGAAATACACAGGCATTTGACTTGTACACTCAAATCTCAAGTATTATCAGTGTCCTCTCCAGAGATGGTTAAAAATTGTCTTTATCTACCAAAAAGGAAAACTTTCCACACATAGCAAACAAATCTTGAGGATTTTGCTTTTTATTCAAATAATTTTCTTTCACTTTTTGAAAACCCACAATTTTCAAATTGCACAGAATAATACCTGATTGTAAAGCTTCAGCAGTTCTTATGTCATGCTTTAACTAAATTACCAATGCTCTGAATTCAAAAGGTATACCTGCATTGCTATCTTGGCCTTTCCCTGAACCTTCCAGTTTAACTCACTACTCTTGTCTGATCTTGCTGTGCCTGAAGGGAACTTGAAACTTGGTTGGTAAAATTCCAGATGAGGCGCATGCAAAATTAGAAATCCAATTGAGGCAAGTCAACACATCAGGGAACGTTTTTAAAGTTATTTTTTACCAAGTGAACGTGAGAACATAAAAATCCAAGAACTGGAGGTGCATATCTTTGCATGCATCCAGCAGAGCATGTCAGTGCAATGGTATAGCACTGGTGGGATTCAGCTGATGCAAAGTATAAATCTTAAAAGATGGGAATGATATTAATACATTCTATAAGCACAAGGACAAGTCTGAAATCAAGGTAGCTAAATTATTTTGAAATAAATGTTATGACCAAAAAAAAATATGATACATATCTGCATGTATTTTAAAAGTTGGTCTAAATCGAAAAGAATGGTAATTTTAATGTTGGAAAGAAATGAACTAAAAATATGGGGAGGAAACACAAAGTGGTAACAAACAGGAGTGAGGAAAGGCCACTTGACCCCTAGAGCATACACCTTCACTCACACTCACCATAATCCTTTAGTATCAAAAAATCCATTGATTTTGAACTTGAATCAGTATGAATAACATGGATGTAAAGATGACCATCAAAATGGGCACTTGCACATGCAGAATGGGTAGGGTAGTGTCAGTTATCGACAAGAGGTTCCGTAAACCAGAATGAATCTGTAGATATCTGACTGACATTACTAGGCTCTCTGTGTAATGATATTGCACTGGCTGTGCATGTACTGAGGGCCCTACTGAATGCACTGAATGGCCAAGCATCCAAAACTCCCTGGGATAGAGAACTGAAAAATCCACAACATTTTGATTGAAGAATGTTCTCCTTATCTCAGTCCTAAAAGGACTGCATTAGACACATACTCACCAGCCAAGGGAAGCATCATTCCCCCCACCTTCTCTATCAATTCCTTTAAGAACTATATTGGCTTCAATGACATTACTTTCTTCTAAATTCTAGGGAATTTAAATTAGACTATATTACCTCTGATTATAGGGCAATTCTCTCATCTCAGGACAACTCATTTTCATTGCAGTGTCTCTAAAACATCCTCCCATAGTTCAGGATAAGTAAGAACGCATCAGGTGTAATCTTACCAAGGCTCTATAGAAATTTGGTAAGGTTTCTTATTCTTTTGGAATATTGGTAATCAAATTATTTGTTAACTCAAATGTTGTACTTGTAAAACATCTTCTGTGATTAACAGGCAGTCAGACCTAGAGCCGTCTACAATAACAAATAAAAATATCAATATTCCCTAGGCTCTCAGCATTTAACGAACGTTCTTCTTTTCAATTTTCTTCCCAATAGATTTAACTTCAATTTCTTCATATTATATTCCATTGAACACATCTGTACATGCACAGAGGTCGTCATGTAGTAGTAAATGTTAGTGGATCAGTAATCAAAAGGCCCAGGCTAATGATCTGCAAAACACAAGTTCAAATTCCCCCACAGCAACTGATGTATTTTAAATCCAACTAACTGAATATGAAATTAAAACTAATCTCAGTAACTTTACGAAGACCACGAAGCTATTAGGTTATTGTAAAAATGATAGGATCGGAAGGAAATCTAACATCCTTATCCAGTCTGGCCTATAAGTGGTTTCAGAGACATAGTAATGGGGTTGGTTCTTAATACCACTCTCAAATGGTCAGCAAGCCATTCGGTTGTACCAAACTACACCAGGAAAAATTAAAAACAAAAGAAACTTGAAGAACTACCCAGCCTCAACCAAAGTTCAGGAAAGGACAATATCACACCTATGTCAGTTGACCTCTAGTAACATCTGAGGGCTTATGACAAAATTGGGAGTACTGTCCAACAATCTAATATTGGCATAATCATATTCACCAATCATACCTCACAACCAATAATCCAGAATTCCCCATCCCCGATACCAGAGGCCGATGTATAGTGGTATGTAGTCAGGTGAGAATTGCACTGGGAGTCTTCAACATTGGCTTAAGACCTCACAAACCTTCATGGTATCACATCAAACAAAGGCATGAAAACATGCTGGTTGCCATCTAGTGCCCTCCTTCAGCAGATAAGCCAGTACTCCTCCATGTTGAACAATACTTTCAAGAAATACTGAGTGTAGCAAGGGTGCAGAATGCACAACCATAACCCATGACCCAGGCAAATGGTCCAACATGTCCTCACTCCACCATCAAGCTGGGGGGATGAAACCTAGTTCAAAGAGGTGTAATTAAAAATCTGTCTAACTCAGCTTTAAATATCTTCAATGACCCTAGAAAGAATTCCAAAGACTAACAAATTTCTAAGTGAAAAAATTCCTTGTCACACCTTGTTTAAATGAGGGAAGTCTTAGTTTGAAACTGTGCCCAAGTTCAAGACAACCTATGAGGCTGTGATAGTCTCACATCTGTGAATTCTCTACGTCCTCCGCTTTAGGAGTGGGTGGGGAGATCAGTGTGGTGAGGAGGGGGAGGATTGGAAGAAGTAAGGTTTGTGAAATAAACATTTTTTTTTGACACTACCATAGCTTCAAAATGAAATGTAAGTTTCAGGCCAGTGCAACTCTGAACTCAGCAATCCAATACCTGAGCTATGGACAAAACCAGGGTCCTGTCTCAGAAAGTAAAGCAAACACAAATGCTGCATCACAGACTCTAACTTTATAGCTTCAAGCCAACTGAGTAATCAGTGTGTAGTGTGGAGTATGGAAGATCATACCAGGAATATGTACATGGAAATGATGTGCCAGCCTGATGATGCTATGGTATTTCTATGCTTAATTATAGGATCCTGCAACACAGAAGGTGGCCATTCAGCCCACCATGTTTGAATACCAACTTGTGAGGGAACATTCTAATTTAGTTCCACATTCTAGTTATTCTAGCAACTCTTCCAAAAATGCTGTAACGTAGTGCTCTTCAAACCACGAACTGCAGACTTAAAATTCTACACAGACACACGGACCCCACACCCAGGCATCTACACAAAAATATGCATTACTGGCAAATCCTTTCTAGCTTCATGCTACATTAGCACCATTGAGATCTAGAGAGCACTGAAAATTTGCATTTCCCATTTCCATTTCCTATTTTTATAAAAGCTTCTGCCTGAAAGTTATATTCTTGACCTTGTTTCCCACTTTCTAAATTAAAGGATTTTCACTTTACATTAAATATAAAATACCAATATACTAAGTAATCCACTAATAAGATTATTTTTTATTTTACTACAAACCTAACTACAGCTACATTGATGCATTTTACGCTGTTCCTTCTTTCGTCTTGCTGTTCAGTTACATAAGCATGGTGAGTTCTAAAGCTGCTTACTGTTTAACAATGACCAGATCCTATTGCACATTACCCTGTTACTCACATTATTCTATTACTCACAGTACTCTTGACTAAATCAGCATTAGATTGCACAGTTCCCATCCAAATGTTCGGTGTGCTGTACTTTATAATACCAGTTAGAAACCTGGTCTAATCTGCTCATTGTTGCAAATCAGCTCTGTCTAAATTGGAAGTAACTGAGGTTCAAGCACAGGTCTTTCGTATACCCAACTAATTATAGCATGCAAAAACAAGGAACTAAAAGCTTTGCATTTATATAGCACCTTTCATGACCTCAGCACATCCAAATCAATGAAATTATTGTTAATGAAATATTTTTGAAGTGTATTGTACTGGAAATGATCATTTTGTCTTTGATCCCTGTTTTCTGCCCATTAGTAATCCTCAATGCGTGCTACTATGTTATCCTCATTCCCTGAGCCCTAACCTTTTGTCATAACATTTTAAGACTAAAATTGGGCCCTTGAAGACAGAAACGGGGAATATATTACGGGGAACAAAGAAATGGCAGAAGAATTAAATTGGTACTTCAGATCTGTGTTCATTGGGGAAGACACAAGCAATCTCCCTGAGGTAACAGTGGTTGAAGGACCTGAACGGAAGGGAGTTTATATTTGCTAGGAATTGGAGTTGGAGAGACTGTTAGGTCTGAAGGTTGATAAGTCCTTGAGGCCTGATGGTCTACATCCCAGGTACTGAAGGAGGTGGCTCGAGAAATCGTGGATGCGTTGGTGATTATTTTCCAGAGTTCGATAGATTCGGGATCAATTCTTGCAGATTGGAGGGTGGTTAATGTTGTACCACTTTTTAAGAAAGGTGGGAGAGAGAAAGCAGGAAATTATAGACCAGTTAGCCTGACCTCAGTGGTGGGAAAAGTGCTGGAGTCTATTATAAAGGCTGAAATTACGACACATCTGGATAGTAGTAACAGGATAGGTCAGAGTCAGCATGGATTTATGAAGGGGAACTCATGCTTGACTAATCTTCTGGAATTTTTTGAGGATGTAACTCTGAAGATGGACGAGGGAGATCCAGTAGATGTAGTGTACCTGGACTTTCAGAAAGCTTTTGATAAAGTCCCACATCGGAGGTTAGTGAACAAAATTAGGTCGCATGGTACTGGGGGCAAAGTATTAACTTGGATTGAAAGTTGGTTGGCTGACAGGAAACAAAGAGTAGTGATAAACGGCTCCATTTTGGAATGGCAGGCAGTGACCAGTGGGGTACTGCAGGGATCAGTGCTGGGACCGCAGCTTTTTACAATATATATTAATGATATAGAAGATGGGATTAGTAATAACATTAGAGGAGAAAGTGAGGACTGCAGATGCTGGAGATCAGAGCTGAAAATGTGTTGCTGGAAAAGCACAGCAGGTCAGGCAGCATCCAAGGAACAGGAGAATCGACGTTTCGGGCATAAGCCCTTCTTCAGGAATGAGTAAAGTGTGCCCAGCAGGCTAAGATAAAAGGTAGGGAGGAGGGACTTGGGGGAGGGGCGTCGGAAATGTGATAGGTGGAAAGAGGTCAAGGTGAGGGTGATAGGTCAGACTGGGGTGGGGGCGGAGAGGTCAGGAAGAAGATTGCAGGTTAGGAAGGTGGTGCTGAGTTCGAGGGATTTGTCTCAGTCAACTCATCGAGCCCTCCACAATCACCTGATGAATGAGCATTGCTCCAAAAGCTAGTGTGCTTCCAATTAAACCTGTTGGACTATAACCTGGTGTTGTGTGATTTTTAACTTCCTTAGATTGGTTTGATTGAAGTCACCAGTCACAATAAACAGGCCTTGGGATATTCCATCTCCAGGGTGTTAATTGTGTAGTACAGAACATCCAGAGCTTCCTCAACCTTTGCTTGTGGCGGTATGCACACAGCAGTTAGTATAGCAGCAGTAAATTCCCGTGGTAGATAGAAGGTGTGGCATTTGATGGTGAGAAATTCAAGTTTTGGGGTACAATGGTTGCCCAGGTTTGCAATGTTCATGCACCACAAGCTGTTGATTAAAAAGCAAATTCCTCCACCCTTTGTCTTACCTGAGGAAGCTGTACTGTACGGTACATACAACGGATAGAAAAACCATCAGCCTGAAGTGCTTAATCGGAACAGATGGGTTGAGCCAGGTTTCTGTGAAGCAGAGTGCGCAGCACTCGCAGGACAAATATGTTAAACCTAAATAAGGAGACGTATTGGGCATGAAAGCTGAGTTAGCTCAAATGAACTGACATTCTAGGCTAGGGGGCAGATCAATGGGAATACAGTGACAGACATACAAAGGGATATTTCAGAATACTCAGAATAAGTATAAAGAAAATTTCTAGAGGGAGGACAGACTTAAAACGTGAAGCTGTTCACTTTGTCAGGAAGAATGAGAACGCAGACCAATACTTGAACTGAGTCCAGCTGCAGAATTCTGAGGGTGCAGAGGGATATAGGTGTTCTTGTGCATGAATTACAAAACATTACAATATGGAACCAGCACTTAATCAAGAAAGTTAATGAGATGTTATCCTTTATTAGAGGGGAATTGAGCATAAAAATGAGGATGTTATGCTTCAGCTATGCAGGGCACTGATGAGACCAATTCAGTTTTGGCCTCCCTATTTAATGGAGGACGTAAATATGTTGGTGACAATTTTTAAAATTCATTCATGGGATGTGGATATTTGTGTTGCTGACTAGGCCAGCATTCATTGTCCAGAGGGCATTTAATAGTCAACCACATTGCTATGGGTCTGGAGTTACATGTGGACCATACCAGGTAAGAATGGTTGCTTCCTTCCCAAAAAGATATTAGTAAACCAGATTTTGTTATTCTGACAATCAGCAATAGTTTCATAGTCATCGCTAGACTCATAATTCCAGGTTTTTATTGAATTCAAATTCCACTATTTGCCATGGGAGGATTTGAACCTGTGACTCCAGAGTATTACCTGGGTCTCTGAATGAAAACTTTAGCAATAATACAATTAGATCATCAGCATAGGATTCCTGAAAGCCTTTTGAAGATAGTTTGGACAAGCTAGGCTTATTTCCACCTGAGTTTAAAGGATTGTGATTGACTTGATTGAAGTTATAAGATCCTAAATGGTCATGACAATGTGGATAGGGAGAGGAGATTTCCTCTATGGGTCAATCCAGAACTAGGGGACACCGCTTAAAATGTCATTCTTTCAGGACAGAAATAAGAGGATTTTTTTTTGTCACTGAGAGGATTGTGCAACCTGGGAATCTCTGTTACAGATGGTGGTGGAGACAGTCTCACTGAATATTTTAAAGACAGAGCTGGATGGATTCTTGTTAGGTGGGGGAAATCAAAGAATATGTGGATAGATGCTAATGTTGAATTCAAAAGCACAAACAGATGTTTGTGGTACGGTGGCTCAGTGGTTAGGACTGCTGCCTCACAGTCCAGGATCCTGGGTTTGATTCCATCCTCAGGCAACTATGTGGAGTTTGCACATTCTCCCTGTGTCTGTGTGGGTTTCCTCCTGGTGCCCTGGCTTCCTCTTACAGTCCAAAGATGCGCAGGTTAGGTGAATTGGCCATGCTAAATTGCCCACAGTGTTCAGGGATGTGTAGGCTTGGTGCATTAGTTAGGGGGAATGAGTCATGTTGGGATACCCTTTGAGTGTTGGTGTAGACTTGTTCGGTCAAATGGCCTGTTTTCACACTGTAGGGATTTTATGATACGATCTGCCATGATGTTATTGAATGACAGAGCAGGTTTGAGGGGCTGTATGGTCTACTTTTGCTCCTATGTTATATGTTCATACCAGTATGAATAATTACAAATGCACAGGCTTTCATAAAGAACAGTATTGTATGGAACAATGTAAGCCATCCAGGGTAAATTACAAATATCAATCTTTTTTACTTCAAAAGCATGGTAAACTTAACGAGAAACTAATCCAGAAGCCTGCTGGGATTGCAGCACATAGGAAGTATTGATGATTGTTGAGAGGTAGTGGAGCAAGCCATAAAAGCGTAATCTAGAAAATTGCACATGAACAAAAAAATACTTCAGGCCAATTATAATTATTCAAATCTACAGGTGATAACTCTAATGTATTCATTCAGTTCTCAAGCAATCTGTAGTCAAGGTACTTTACATTCAGGTTAGCCATAAATTTGTGCCATGCATCAAAAACACAGCTCACAATAACTGCTCATTCAGATTGTCCCTTTTTCAGAAAATTCCTGATAGCAGAAAGCACCAAGTTTAAACTGGCAATGGAGCACAGTGAAAAAAACTATGCCATAGAAGTTATAACAGATGCTACAGAGTAAGAATGCATACATGATGTTGGCATTCAATGTTTGAGGACACTGGATGCAAAGGTGTGATGCTTGAATTAATAGGGGGCTGGCTCCTACACTGGCATAAGTGCTGATGCATAACAACAAGTATTTTGCTCTCAAATCACTACCAGTACTTTTCCATCCAGAGCCTCCATGAAACTGATGAGAGAAGACACAATCTATGTTACTGAGACCGGGACTTGCTACTCTGGCACACAGGAAGGATTATCCAAGATTGTAACATGTCAAGGTAAGAGCTCTCAAGAAGACAGCTGCTCTCATTAGAACATCACTCATAAATAAAACACGAGAAAGATTATTTGCACTAGTGGAAAGAGCAAAAAGGGAAAACACAGCTGCATATCACATTAAATACCTTCAATGCTGTTGAAATGGAAATGCAGCATACTTCCTTTGACTTTCAGGAATTGCTTTCTTTCAACATTTCTGTTACCCATACAGAGGTCAGAAGTAACGATTCTTTAAATGGAAGGGAAGATAAAATCATTTAAACTTTTACTCCAGACACATTAAGAGAAAATCTTGAAAAAATGACCAAAGGAGTTTAGACAATATCATGGTAACATGTTACAAATATCATTGAGGACAGGTTTCACCATGGGAGTTTCTGTACTTTAACCCTGCATTATCATGCAAGATAGCTGCAACATGGAGGAGTTCAACATCTCCAATTCATATCACTAAAAATCCAATGAGAATGACATATTAACCTCTTAGTTCAGGATTCTTTTTGACTATCATTATCAAAAGACAGGTCCCATAACTGAAAATAGAACATACTGTAGGGTCCTTTCATTGCAGTTCATACTTGACTTTCTCTGATCTCAGTTTTTCAGCAAAATCCTGCTTCATCTTCGTTTCTTCCTTGCTCATGTCTTCCTCTGCTCCCAGCCCACTCTCTTTCTCTTTCTGTTCCCAAGCCACTTCATTTATCTACTGTTGGATTTCCTTTCCTTCCTGCATCACTCCCTCTGGTGTTTGTCTTCCCAATTTTCCATCCATGCAGCCTAAGTGGCTTTAGCCTTGGGAGGGAGCTGAGATTTGGATAGAAACCAAACAGTGAAAACATAAGAACATCACTGATGAGGAATGGCAAGTTCATAATCATTATTAACTTAAAAATGAGATAGTTCTATCGAACAGACACAGTGGCATTGGTAAACTGAGCACAATTATGATATGGTAATAAGAGCAACAGTTCAAATACTATGTTGATATTTCACCAATATTACACAAGATGGATAAATACTTTTGGCACATAGTAGCCTATTGCAGGATTTTAATCAAATGTGCAAAACAAAACAAGGTGTCATTGCAAAAGTAAGAAATTGCAAAGGGAAAACAGAAGTTGAAGGTAAAATGCCAAATTGAAGGAAGAAAATGTGTTCTTTTCTCTGTTACCTTTTATTCAATAGACAATAGGTGCAGGAGTAGGCCATTCAGCCCTTCGAGCCTGCGCCGCCATTCAATATAATCATGGCTGATCATTCCTAATCAGTATCCTGTTCCTGCCTTATCTCCATAACCCTTGATTCCACTATCTTTGAGAGCTCTATCCAACTCCATCTTAAATGCATCCAGAGAGTGGGCCTCCACTGCCCTCTGGGACAGAGCATTCCACACAGCCACCACTCTCTGGGTGAAGAAGTTTCTCCTGAGCTCTGTCCTAAATGGTCTACCCCTGATCATTTTTGAGAAGAGTTATTTTTCTTCTATTCCTTTTTAAATGTATTTCTTACTTTTGACAATATAATTTCATGTACTAAAAGAACACTGGTAGATTACCTTTTTTTGCTTTATTACACATCTTGGCCCATTTTGGTGAGCAGTTTTTCAGATGTTATCTGTACGTTCTTAAAGATCTTCTTCCTTGTATTTTAATTCATGAGTCCAGTTCATCAACCACTTATCCCACCTTTCTACCAGTCAAGGTGGCAATGAATGAAGCCATGACCATCTTCATATATGTTGCCTCCATATCCTGTGGTTCTTCTGAATGAAGCAGAATTCATCAGGAATATGTTGGTGTTCGTCAGCTTTGCTATTCCATGGATGAGGAGGAACTAACATAATCAAAGTGGTTAACAATGTTGGGCCTGAAGTCTTTGGGTTTCCTGTCTCATCTTCAATCATTCATACATATAGCATTAATATAAAGCTTACTGAGGCAGTGTCAGGGCTTTTTAAAATAAATCAAGAACATTTCAGGTCAAATTCGTTTTGGTGCCCCTAGGTTGCAAGATGTTGACTCTCAAAACTGGGTCTTATTCAGTCAATTTTACATTCATAAAATAGTACACCAGGTACAATTCCTATCACCAAGTGTCACTTTGGTGTCTGATTCATTGCTAGAACTTGAATGTGCATTTTCCCATTTTAATGCAAATCATGTTTTTCTTTCTGTTTTACCAAAATGGATTCCATAAGTCAGGGAGCAAAATTGTATTCATGTTTATTTTCCGATCAATTGCTAATTTTTGTTTTGTCAATTTTCTTTTTTCTGGACCCTCCTCCTGAAAGAACAGATCTGTTGTTATGATACAGTTCTGGAATAAACAAGAGCACTCAAACTGGCAGTCCAAACGGCAATCTGTCTTACATAAGCCTCAAAGGGAGTCAACTGGTTACTTGAACATAAAGAGTTCATGGCTGAATTGGATTCTGAGTCACCTGATATCCTTTCTGGCAGGGAGTCACTGAATGGGAAAAACGAAGAAGAACTCAGACTCAACACCACTTCATATTGATACCAGCTGAGTGTCAAGGTGAATCCTACACTCAACAAATAACATAAATCTATGTAGGTCACTGCAAACCAAGTTGTGCCTTCACTATAAAAGAGAACATTTAGCAGTTTCTGACATTTAACAAGTTGGGATTACTTTACTTTCTAATCTACATATTAGCCAGGACAATGTAACTGTCCCATGAATTTATTTCTATCCACATTTGCAGAGGAATATGAATTGTACATGGTCTATGAATTCCGTGCTAAAAGTAATCTTGACTAATCTATTTACTTGATTGTATTTTCTTATGTAGGGATAGATATTCAATTTATATTTTCCAATCAATCTGGCTTTCCATTTTAGATAGTGCATGGCATAAGAAAATTTGAAAAGTAGGCCAATCATGAATAAAAAGAGACATTAAATATAACATTAAGTTAAAAGATAAAGCTCAGCTCCAAAAGGGATCAGTAAACCTGAGGAAAAGAAGCAAAGGATGACCAAAAGATTGATAACAAAATTGAAAAATGCAATGAGTAAACTATTGTTATGATCCATCGTTTGACTGCAACAGGCTTTTTAAAACAAACTTGATTGCCAATTCACTGAGTGTTTAGCTGAGTAAGTACAGTGCCTGTAAAAGACACACATAGACATGTTTTCTTGTATTCTTTTCAAAAAGTGAACAATATTTATTATACTTAGCACTCAAAGATTCACACGCACAAGCACACACATTTAGGATGGATGGAGACAGAAAGTGGAAGAGCCCAGTCAATAACAATTTTTCTCTGTGACTTAAATTTATTCTCAAATTTGGACCTGGAGAAAACAAAGGTCTCTAAAACACAAAAGATGGTAATTTGATTCATCATACCATCATCCTACACAAATTGATTAGTTACCCAAACATGGTCATGCTAAATTGATTCTGGGTCTGTTGTTTAAATTGAAAAGTTTAAACAAACTTTATCACTGTACTTAAGTATATACGATTAAAAGAAATCAAATCTTCAAATAAATGTCATTACATTATGGCAGTAGAGTTCCCTTCTCAACAGGATCTATTATCCATGGGCATCTGCTGGCTTAGTCTACACCCAGCTGAATGCTGAGGTGCTGTCTGGGTGTTTTGTGAATGGGTCAAGGAGATGGGCTTTTCACATTCCTTTAAGATGATTGTCCATGATCATTTTTTTCCAGGCACAGGAATGTAAGAGCGGGGAGAAGCCATTTGATCCTTCAAACCTGCACCATCATTCAGTAAGATCATTGCTGATCTATCTCTGGTGTTAACCCTGTCTGGCCATCATAGCACCTATCAAAAATCTATTAAACACAGCTTTGAGTAAATTTAATAATCAGCTTCCACTGATTTCTGGAGAGGAGAATTCCACATACTAATGATTCCAGGGAAAAAAATTGAAAAAGTGATCTCTTACTCTAAAATTGCGTCTTCTAGAATATTGTAACTTCTGAAACTTATTCTAAAACATCTCTCATTCATGACACCCTCATAACCGGAAACATCAACCTAGTATCTACCTGTTAAGTCCCCTTATTAATTTATTTGTTTCAATAAGATCATCTCCCATTTAACTAAACTCAGATACGTAGAGGCCGAACCTATTTAACATTTCTCCATAAGTCTCTCATTCTAGGAATAAATCAAGTGAAAATTCTCTGAAGAGCTCTGAATTCAATTATATCCTTTTCTAAATGGGACATCAAAACTGTACATTGTATTCCACATGTGATGACACCAAGATCTTGTACATCTGCAATACAATTTTCATTATATATTCATTTCCCTTCTAATAAATGCCAAGTTTTAATTTGCCTTCTGAATTATTTGCTGTGCCTATATACTAACATTCTATGATTCATGTTCTAGAAAACTCAGATTCCTTACACCATAGAAGTTTGCAATTATTCTCTAAGTCAATGATATCCTTGTACTGTTTATCTATTCTCTCTGCTAAAGTCAACAAGTTCACATTTTTCTACATTATATTACATTTGCCAAAGCTTTGCCCACTCACTTACCCTTTCTGTGTTCCTTTGTACACACTTCACTACCCCTTGACAACGTACTTTCCTATCTATCTTGCTGTCATTTCAAGCTTACAGATTTAGCTGCCATACATTTGGTCCTTTGTCTAAGTTATTGATCCAGATTGCAAATGATTTACCTATCGGAACTGACCCTTGCAGCTGTGCTCCAGTGACAACTTCCCAACCAAAAAAGACTCATTTTTCTACACTTTCTGCTTCCTGTTAACTGGCCAATACCTTACTGAAATATTTTATGTATTGTTAATATATTATTCTCCAACTCATGTAGAACTCTGAGCTCAAAAACTGCATGAATTTATGTAAAACTCTGTTATCTCACTTTTTAGATTAGAATCAATCTAAACATCAGGTCATAGGCAGAGAACACAGGGGGCCAACACCTTCAACATATTGTCTAGCTAACACCATTGTTAACAGCTAACCCGAGAATGCAACTTGAAAAAAAAGGGTTTTGCGATTTACACATGAAAGAAGTGAAACTATCACTGTATTCTAACAGATGAAAGGCTTAACAGACAATCAATTTTTCAATGTATAATTTCAGTTACATCACACTGTAAATTTTTGCTATAAATTCTGTGTTACGACTGAGCCCTCCACTATCACCTGATGAAGGAGCGTCGCTCCAAAGGCTAGTGTGCTTCCAATTAAACCTGTTGGACTATAACCTGGTGTTGTGTGATTTTTAACTTTGTACACCCCAGTCCAACACCGGTATCTCCAAATCAATCTAAGGAAGGTGTTGCCCAAGTAATACCAGAATATTACCTGCCCCACCAGGGGCCCGAACTTTTTAGACCACTGCTACACCACTGTGAAAGATGCTGTGTTTCTTCTCCTGGCTTACAGGCAAAAACTCAAGCAGGAGACCCCCTCGCAGATCCAGATCCAATGCTGGTCAGAGGATGCAGAGAATCAACTCCTGTACTGTCTAGAATCAGCTGATTGGACCATGTTCAAACATTCCGCATGTACGTTGGACGAGTATGCCATCACCATCACAGACTTTATCAGCAAGTGTGTGGAGGACTGCATACCGAGGAAGTCAATCCGGGTGTTCCCCAACAGGAAACCCTGGATGAATCAGGACATACAGAACCTGCTAAAAACCAGGCATGAGATCTTCAGATCTGGAGACCCAATCAAATGTAAGGAATCCAAGTATGACCTTCACAGAGCCATTAAGACAGCCAAGGGCCAATACTGATCCAAACTGGAGACCCAGACAGACACCCAGTGATTATGGCAAGGACTGAATGACATCGCAGGTTCTAAAAAGAGCCAGTACATGATAGCAGACGATGACACATCCCGCCAGATCATCTCAACGTCTTCTATATTCGTTTTGAGCAGAATTTCGGCAGAGAGGTAACACATATTCCATCAAGTCCTGACAAACTATTCCAACAGTCACTGTATAAGTTTTCCCTTGTGTAAATCCAAGGAAAACTATGGGACCAGACAGAGTACCAGTTCATTTACTCAGGGCATGCGCAGATCAACTGGCAGAGGTCTTCTCGGGCATCTTCACCCTCTCCCTGCAGCAGGCTAATATCCCTGCCTGTTTCAAGAGGGTCAACATCATCCCTGTGCTTAAGAAGGCTCATGCAGCATGTCTCAATGATTACCACTCAATGGCCCTAACTTTGGTGATCGTGAAGTGCTTTGAAAGGCTGGTCATGGCATTAATCAACTCCAGCCTCCCCATTACTCTTGACCCACTCAAATATGCCTTTCAAACCAAATGACATACCACTTGCCCTTCACTCCTCCCTAGAACATTTCGGTACCAAGAACAGCTACATAGGAATCCTACTCATTGACTACAGTTCAATCTTCAAACCTATTATCCCCTCGAGACATAATCTTGGACTAAGCCCCACTCTCTGCAACTAGATCCTCAGATTCCTGACCCACAAGCCACAATCAATGAAGATTGGGGACAATATTTCATTGTCACTAACACTCAACACTGGAGCCCCCCATGGGTGTGTATTCAGTCTCTACAGTACTCACTGTATACCCATGGCAGCATCATCAAATACCAGACTAATGCCATTTACAAGTTCGCTGATAACACCACCATAGTCAATTGACTCTCAGATGGCAATAAAACTACAGACGAGAGGTGGAAGACCTGGAAAAGTAGTGCACTGAGAACAACCTAACTCTCAATGCTGGCAAAACCAAGGAACTCATTATTGATTTTCGGTGGGATGTTACTCATGCCCCCCTACACATTAACAGCACAGAAGTGGAACGAATGGAGAGTGCCAAGCTCCTGGGAGTGGTCATCCACAACAAGCTTTCTTGGACTCTTCATGTGGACACACTAGTTACAAAGGCCCAACAACGTCTCTTCTTCCTCAGGCGAATACCTTTGCCAAATTTTATAGGTGTGCCATCGAGGGCATTCTGTCTGGATGTATCACTACCAGGTATCGCAACTGTACCATTAAAATCATTGTGGAGAGTGGTGAACTCAGCTGAGACAATCATAAAGGCGAACCTTTCATCTATAGAATCCGTTTACCAGGCCTGCTGTCAAGGAAAGGCTGCCAGCATTCTGAAAGATCCATCCCACCCTGGCAATGTTTTCCACAACCTCTACCATCAGGGAGAAGGTACAAAAGCCTGAACACATGCACCAACCAGTTTTGAAACAGTTTCTACCTTACTGTTGTTAGAATACTGAATGGACTCACAAATTCTTAACATTTGCCTGTACCTGTGTTTTTGTTTTTGCCGCTGTTTACCTATTACTGACTTATCTCTGTGATCTGCTTGTATTGCTCGCAAGACAAACCTTCTCACTGTGCCTTGGTACATGTGATAATAAATTCAATTCAATTCAATTGTCCTAAACACCTCATTTCCTTTTCAAACTGGATGTTAAATTCATTTATATCATGGTTACTACTGCTTAACATACCTTAATTCTGAGGTCATTAAGTAAATTCTGTCCCATTACATGCCTCGTCTAATTAGACTGCTCTGTCGTCAGTTCCAGAGCTTACTGCTCCAAGAAACTCTCTCAAATGTATTTTATGAACTCCCCATGCATGCTACTGCAGCCAATCTAATTTTTCAAGTTTCTATTTAGATTAAAGCCACCTGTGATTATTGCTATCTCTTTATCACAAGCAGCCAATATTTCTTCTCATGTACTTTGTCACACAAAATGTGGATCATTCCCACAAACAACCTCTTTCTCTGTCCCTCACCTTCACCCAACCCTATTCCTCATCTTGACCTCCTGAATCAAGATCACCTCTAACTACTGCACAAATGCCATCCTTACTTAATAGTTCAGCCCTCCACTTTTACCAACCTTATTATTTTTCTTAACTGTCATGTACCCCATATTATTCAGGATACATTCCCATCATAATGTAGCTATGACTCTGTAATGGTTCTGAAAATATACGTATTTTCTTCAATGTGGAATTTTGCCTTGTGATGAAAGGTGTTTGATTTATATATGTAAATAATCAACAACAGTTTTTGAATAAGATTTTAAGCTACTGACATATGAATTTAGTTTATTTGTGCAAAAGGATTTAATAAGTTACTCAGGATGAATATATTTTAGAACCATAATTTTAAACTAGCTTGTGCTCAAGTTCAGATGACTGAAGGCCTCTTGGAGTGTTGATGGAAGTTTGCGTATAATATGGTGTTTCCAGCAAGACACAAAGAAATATTAAGCCATGAGCTTAGCAGAAGCTAGAACAAGTCCTTTTGCCAAAAGTTAGTTAAAAGCCTTTGAATTTATATCAAAAGAGACCTGACTGAAGTTAGTTGTAAGAATAGTTTCTCTTCAAAAAAATAGCTTGCTTGAATTGTTAAAGAATTAGGTTACCTTTGTGTAAGGATTCAGTTTGTGAAAACTGGGCATATTTGTTTAGAAATCTGTGTGTTAATCAAAACTGAAAAAGTCTAAGATCTCAGTTGTGAGAGTCAAAGAAAACACTTCAAAGTTCAGAGAATCAAAATTGAAAATAAACAGTTATGTCAAGCTTCGGTTCTATTTGGGAAGGAAAGTTTCACTGGATTTTAATTCACTGTAAGATAATTGTGTTTGGGAATAGTTAAGAGTTTGTTTTTTTGTCTGTTTTAAGTCTTTCAACTGTGTTATCTGTAGATAGTTTGGCTTGTTTCATTTTAGTAGTGTAATAAACTTTTGTTTTATTGTCAAAACCAAATCAGCACAGATTTTCATATTTTTACAGTGTTGATCCCAAATATACAAACTTGAAGAATTAAATTCTGAATGTTACTGTGCTACTTGTTGCTGACCTTCTTGTTGCTGCCTCGAGAATATTAGTTTTCAATTTTTATAATAGGGTAGCATTGGAAAATAGTATAAAAAGTACTACCCACTTATCCCTGCCTCTTTGCAAGATCATGAGTAAATGTGTTTGTTTCATAGTGCTGTCACTCTACATCATCCAGAAATTGAATAACAGGTGGATGCTTTGGGTCAGAATGTAGTTTTTAAGTGAGTATAATGATATTTGACCAACACTGTTTCAAACCAGCCACATCCCCACAATAGTCTCTGCAATATGGAATTGTATAAGCTTCTATCTTGCCTTCTTTCAGTTTTTGAATGTGTCATTTAAACAAAAATAAGTACCACAGCTTTATGCATTAAGCAAGATAATGTTTCAGTGAAAAAGTACCATGTTAAATTAATCAAAAACAAAACAATGATTTATCATTTCAGAGTTCTTCTGGAATCTGAATTGTCCAGTGCTAATATCAAATGGAATCAGAGCAGCTGAAATTGGATATCTTTTGCTTATAATCTTCCATTCCTCCCAAGTATGTGAATCATTATTCACCTCTCATGCTTTAGTTTTCAATTCTAGAATTGTACGCCGGTTATTAGTATGCACCATAGATTGGTCATAAGTTCTTAAATTTCCTTACTGCTGATGGTGTCACAGAGGACATATTTGGTGTTATGAACTGCCCCTCTTCTGGGCAGCAATGATGACTGTGGAAAGTAGATTACACAATTATGACACTGCAGAGGAACATCTCTTGACACTGGAACAATTCAGTCAAACAGCACAGAATGTGCAGTGAGCTGTAAGTATCTTAACTTTAGAAAATGCATGAAGCACCACATTTGAGTGGACCCTGGATGTTTGTGTGCCAGCTCAATGCAGCTGCAGGCCTGAAAGTACAATTTGGTCATTTGTACAGGAAAATCTGGGAGGCCATGTTGTGGAGCCAGAACTGTGAGTGGTGGCATCAGACTTCATTATGTTGTTACTGTAGTCTGTTGTAGTGGTTCATTATCCACGACTGCAACTCTGTTGCATAGACAACCAGCAATTAGACCAAAAAGGGACATTGGGAGAGAGATTTTTGATTGAGTGTGTGTGTGGGAGAAGAGCTGGGAGAAAGAGATGGTGAATGAGTGTATCAGAAGAGGAAGGATGTTGGGAAGATCGGTACCTGTGTGCAGATATGTGAACGTAAGTGTAAGTAGGGTGAGAGGGGCTGACTGCAAAGGTTCCATGAGGAGGGGAGAGAGCTTTCACGAAGTCTTCTGTCACCAGGCAATTTGGTGACCTTGGCTGAGATCTAATTGATTTCAGGAAATTATAACATTTTGCAAAGTATCTTAAAGCACTGATTTCCATTTTTTAAAATGGTATCGATTTGTAATATGCAAACTTTTAAGAATTAAATTCTGAATGTTATCAACTACTTTTTGCTGACCTTTTTGTTGGTGCCTCAAGAATGTTGGTTTTCAATTTTTAAAAGAAGGTGATATTGGAAAATAGCACAGAAAGCACAGCCCACTTGTCCCTGCTGCTATTGCAAGATCATGAGTAACTGTGTTTGCTTCACAGCACTATCACTCTACTTCACACAGAAATTGAATAGCAGGCAGATGAGCTGGGTCAGAATGTACTTTTATGTGGGTTTAATGATATTTGACCAGCACTGCGTCACAGCAGTTACATCCCCACAATAGTCTCTGCATTATGAAATTGTATAAGCTCATCTCTTGGCTTCTTTCAGTTTTTGAATGTGTCAATTTAAAATCTAAACATGACAGCTTTATGCTTTATCAAGACAGAAGTTTTGTTTATTACTTGACTATTGTTACAATTATTTAAGTACAATATGATAAAAATAATCATTAAAGTGCGGTGATTAAGAATTCAAATAAGATCAAAAGTCATGCATGAAGATTGAAATGAGATCAGTCTCTGGTGTCATTGCAGGTCTGCCTTGCTTAAAGGTTACTTTTGAAGTGAAACTAATGAGAGGTTGAAGTCAGATTCAGTAGTTGTGATGTCTTCAGTGGCTAAATAGTTGCTCCCCCACAGGTATATTGAGCAGAACAGGTTCAGGAAACAAGTGAAGACTCCTCTGTTTTTCTCTTATAGGTTGTGGCTCTTGTTTAACAGGGAAGTCCTGAACACTCATGTGCCCGTTGTTGTGGTTCTGTTCGCCGAGCTGGGAATTTGTGTTGCAGACGTTTCGTCCCCTGTCTAGGTGACATCCTTAGTGTTTGGGAGCCTCCTGCGAAGCACTTCTGTGATGTTTCCTCTGGCATTTATAGTGGTTTGTCTCTGCCGCTTCCAGTTGTCAGTTCCAGCTGTCCGTTGCAGTGGTCGGTATATTGGGTCCAGGTCAATGTACTTATTGGTTGAATCTGTGGATGAGTGCCATGCCTCTAGGAATTCCCTGGCTGTTCTCTGTTTGGCTTGTCCTATAATAGTAATGTTGTCCCAGTCGAACTCATGTTGCTTGTCATATGCGTGTGTGGCTACTAAGGATAGCTGGTCGTGTCATTTCGTGGCTAGTTGGTGTTCATGGATAAGGATCGTTAGCTGTCTTCCTGTTTGTTCTATGTAGTGTTTTGTGCAGTCCTTGCATGGGATTTTGTACACTACGTTGGTTTTGCTCATGCTGGGTATCGGGTCCTTCGTTCTGGTGAGTTGTTGTCTGAGAGTGGCTGTTGGTTTGTGTGCTGTTATGAGTCCTAGTGGTCGCAGTAGTCTGGCTGTCAGTTCCGAACTGACAACCGGAGGTGGCAGAGACAAACCACTACAAATGCCGGAGGAAACATCACAGAAGCACTTCACAGGAGGCTCCCAAGCACTGAGGATGTCACCTAGACAGGGGACGAAACGTCTGCAACACAAATTCACAGCTCGGCGAACAGAACCACAACAACGAGCACCCAAGCTACAAATCTTCTCATAAACTCTTGTGCCCTTCTAGAGGAACAGGGACTGCTTCAATTTGTTTCGCTCGAGATCTCCACCAACATGATTGCTTGCAGCCAGATTTATATACAGATCAAGACTTAAAATTACTGCTCTCGCAAAACTGTTGAATTATGGGAGCATAGGAACAGGAGTATGCCATTCAGCCGCTGAAGGCTTTTCCACCATTCAATGAGATTGTGGCTGATCTGTGGACTAACTCTATATACCTGCCCATGGCCCATATCCCTTCATACCTTTGCTTAGCAAACATTTATCTATCTCAGATTTAAAGTTATACTGAGCCAACATCCACTGCCAATTGTGGAAGACAGTTCCAAATATTTAATACTTTGTGTGTAGAGTACAATGGCACAGTGGTTAGCACTCTGCCTCACAGCACCAGGGACCCAGGTTCAATTCCAGCCTTGGGTGACTGCCTGTCTGAGGAGGTTCCACGTTCTCCCTGTGTCTTTGTAGGCTTCCTCCCATAGACTAAAGATGTACAAGTTAGATGGATTAACCCTGATAATTAACCTGTAGTATCCAGGGATGTGCAAGCTAGATGGATTAGCCATGGGAAATGGGGGTTATGGTGATAGGGTGGGTCTGGGTGGGATGCTGTTCAACAGGTTGATGCAGATTGGATGGGCTGAATGGTCTCTTTCTGCAATATCGAGGTTCTATGAGCTGCACTGTAGCCTCTCTCCTGAATGATTTGGTCCTAATTCTCAGACAATGCCCCTGGTTCTAGAAACTCAAACTAGTGAAATAGTTTAATGTTATCTACTTTGTCTTTTCCTATTAATATTTTGAAGACTTTGACTTCTTAACCTTCTAAATTCCAGGGAAAACAGGCTTAATTTGTATAATCCCTCCTCATAATTTAATCCAAAATGTGCAGATATCATTCTTGCAAACCTACATTGTACTACCTCCAAAACCAATCTCGCCTTTCTGAGGTGTGGTGCCCAGATACTCCAAGTGGGGTCCAAGCAGGGTTTCGTATAACTGCAGCATAACTTCTATATCTTTGTACTCCAGCTTTTGAGATTTAAATAATGTGGAGGTGTTGGACTGGAGTGGACAAAGTCAGAGGTCATACAATACCAGCTTATAGTCCAACAGGTTTATCTGAAACGTGAGCTTCAGTCCACTTCACCTGATGAAAGAGAAGTGCTCCAAAGGCTTGTTATTTTAAATCAACATGTTGGACTATAACCTGGTATCATTTGATTTCGGACTTGGAGATATAAAGGCTAGCATTCCATTAGTTTTCTTAATTATTTTCTGCACCTGCTTGTGACATTTTGAACAGCTACGTACCTGAACCCCCAAGTCTCTTTGGACGTCCATTATATTTAACTGCATACTATCTTAAAAGTATCCTGATCTATCATTTATCAGACCCTAATCTGTCCTTTTTCAGTCCAAAATGGACAACCTCACAGTTGTTTACATTGAACTCCATCTGCCACTGTTTTGTCAATCACTTTGTTTATCAAAATCCCTTTGTAGTGTTATGCTATCATTGACATGGTCTACAATGCTATTTATTATGCTTCCATAAAATATATTGGGTTATCTGAAGTCTGGGCACTGACCCATCCATTGACTAGATTTTTGGACTAGCTAATTAATTTTTGAACTGTTTCAGCCATTAGTTTGGACAATTATCATTCTGTCAAGTGTTTCATGACCTATGAAGATCTATTCATACCTCTCAGGAAAACAAGTGTTCATATTTATCCTTGGAAGTGTTCATTGAATTAAAGAAGTTTTTGTGACTTTTTCTTGAGAAAATTGTAGTTTTGTAATTATTATTCAAGTGTGATTGCCTAGTGATATTCTCACAAGACTATTAGTCCAAAGACCCAGGTAATATACTGTGGACCTAATTAAATGAATTTGAATTCAACAAAAATCTGGATAAAGGTGTAATGATGACCAATAAATTGAGACAATTTTCAAATATTGGGAAAGTCCATCTGCTACACTGACGTTCTTCAAGGAAACAATTTCAGTCGTTACCTGGTCTGGCCTGCATGTGACTGCAGACTCACAGCTATGTGGTTGTCTCTTAACTGCGCTCTCAGCAATTGGGAATGGGTAATAAATGTTTGTCTAGCCAGTAATACGCTCATCCCATGAATGAATAAAATAAAATAATACCAGCTGAATCCAAAAGGATAGTTATGTGATATCTGTAGTCATTTTATAAGATTCTTTGCCCATTTTGAACACGGATCAACTTTCGTTACAAAGTACATATGGTAGCCATAGCTGATGAAAATTGTTATGATATATTCAATTAGCTGTTTAATATTAATGCACTCAATATATCAGAGCTTCCAGAAAGCAAAATGAAGTTGTGCATTCCTAACAGCATGCAGAAAACCCCCCAGAAAAGTAGCCCTCAGTGTTTGCATTATTTGTGCATTATCTACAACCAAATGGAACAGCAGTTGAAAGAAGCTGGACTTCCCATAAATGCTATTTGCAAAATGGATATGTTTTCCCTTTTGTCAGCATACAACTGTACACATATAAAGCAAATGGTATTGAAAATATGTAAATTTATTCGCAAACAATGAATGTATCTATACAAACAATTATATAAACTAACTGTTCTCGAAAAAGATATCGAATGAATGAGAAAAATGCAATGAGTCAGTCAAAGATGTGCCTTTTCTGCACGTTTCCAATTTTTAGCACAACACCTGAGTTACCAACAGACTGTTCTAAACAGGGCCAACGTTTTCTTTATTTTTGAAATGAGCCTTCACTAAATCTACATTATGTTGTTCCTGAGTGAATTGGAAACAAAAGCAAGCTAACATTGCCAATGCCATAGTGGAGGATAAGCAGGAGATCACAATTGCATTCCACCACTTACAATTATGCAAGATTTAATTGGCTCAGAAATATTGTATCATATCATGTAGAAATAAGAAGTATTCCTTATTTTATCAAAATTAAAATTGATTAGAAAAGATGATATAATTTTTTTTATTTCATCAAAATGAACCGAGTTGGCAAACTGATTTAATGATGTAACATGACATTCAGTGTTGATGACAGACAACAATATACAGACAGATGGATAGGGGCAGAATAGTATTACATCCTTATGAGCCTTGCGATAAGGAAAAAAGTAAAGCAGGATATATACAGAATGGCAATTCATTCTGGCAGCAATTAAAATATATTACTTTCTGGATAAATTAGGATAGAAAGAAGAAGTGTCTTCCTCTGTGCAAACCATTCACAACTGAATAATTTTTTAATCAGGATTATTAACATTGCTCACTGCCACATAATAGTCAGGTGCCAGCATGTAGAATGCTGGGTACAATGTGAACTGAAGAATCAGAACAATCTGTCATTATTATTTACCAACTATAATTTTAACTTTAATTTAGCGCTATCAGAAATGGTATATGCTTTTAAAAATAAAACAAGCAATGGAACAAATTTGATTGAATTAATGTCTTCTCAATGTGCTGTACTAATGTGCTAAGCAGAAAGTTCTTGGTGGTTTCAATTAAATTTGCGTTAAGTTATGCAGAGACATACATAACCCACTATTGTCGTCCTAATTTCAAGCTGAGTGTTACGATGATTATTATAAGACTGAGATCATGAAAGATAACTGACATTGTTTAGATTCAGATAATCATAGAATAGAATTTAACACAGAAGCAGGCCATTTTGCCTGTCTGTGATGACTGTTTACAGGAAGAATTCATAGTCCGATTCCTCCAATTTCTAAAAGAGCCCTGTAATTTTTATATCGTTAGATAATCTTCCAACATCCTTCTAACAGTCTCACTTCAGTCTATTGCCATACACCTTTCAGATTCTAATCACTGACTTCATAAAAAATGTTTTTTCCACATGTCACCATTGCTTACATTTGGTCTCACTTACTGAGAAGCTACCAGTGTAAACTCGATGTTGATAATCATGTCATGCCTGTTAAAAAAAAGACACATTGTGAATGGACAGCACCATATAAGTATTCAACATTGCAGTTAGTCAATTGTTAACAACCCTTAACAATGCCATCACTGCTGCTGTTGCAGCCTCCTTTGGGAATAGGATTCTCTATTCCTACTCATGTACCAAAGTAAGGTACTGTATGTTAACTTCTATCTGTCAATGCTGATGTCCAGGGCCAACATAAAATATCTGTCATGTAGCCTGATGTAACTGGCATGCTTTCATTGTTTTTTGAAAACTGTGTGTTATGTATCGCTCGTTTGGTGCCATCCTCTCGTTTAAGGCAAAAAGTTCCACTGCAGCACTTGAACCCAAACGTTAAGGCTGAAGTTTCAGTGTAGTACTGAGGGAGTACTGCACTGTCAGTGGTGCCACATTTCAAATGAGTTCTTAAACCATCTGCCTTCTCTAGTGAACATAAGAGACCTCCACTATTCTGAAGAAAAGAAGATGAGTTATTCCCAGGCTAATGTTTATCCTTCAATCCACATCACAACACCTAGTTCTGTGGGTGTTGTCACTTTACTCTTTGTGGGAGCTACCTGTGCACAAATTTGCTGGCACATTTCCTACATTGCAACTTTAACTCCGCTTTGAATGTCTTTCCTTGCTATTTAGCACAGACTCAGAGCTAGGCACTTGTCATGGTTACCAATAGTGATCAGTTAAGGGAATAGACACGGTCTTCTATGACACAAAGCTGCATCAATGTCACACCTCCGGTATGTGCCATCAGTTTATATAGCAAATTCACTGCATGTGCTTCCAAATGGATATGTCCAGAAAGAGTCCTAGGTTGAGTCAAGGGGGCTATTATCAGTCAGGGGTCCCTCTGCAGTCAGTCAAGGGCAATCCTTGATCTCAGTCCAGGGTGTTGAGCAATCTGTGTCAGGTGCTCTGTATCACAACATCGCAGGTCTGGGACATAGATAGTCCTTCAGGTCCAGCATAGCCAGTCCATGCATTAGATGTAAGTTAATGAAGAAGCTTCACACAGATCAGCCAGCAGTCCAGTCACTCCACAGTCAGGGCTGTCCTTCCAGCTTGGTCTGGCATGTCAGCCACAGTCGATTCAGTAAATCTACTCGTTGAAAGTCAAAGGGAGCTATCAGAGATACTGCTGGGATAGGGAAGTTGGGGAAATCAGTTGTGGGGAGGCAATATGTTGGGATACAGAGGAATAATAATTGGAATGGGGCTACTCAATATATAAGGGTGAGAAGTTACGTTGCTTAAGTTTCTGCAGGAATAAATAGGGGGGATATCGTTGATAGTAACCACTGTCCTGGCTCCAGTGGGGACAGAGTCTCATGATGGTTAACATGACTAAGCTGTAAGACCAAAGTTTAGCGAAAGTGGTAGGAGATGAAGGAAATGAAAGGGTTGGGTGAGAATGTGCGGCAGTTCAGAACTGTTGAGGTTGACAGGACAACGAGGAAAAAAGGAACACGAAGGTTTGGGTTGTCATCTCGACAAGGTAAAAACAAGAGCTGCAGATGCTGGAAACCAGATTCTGGATTAGAGTGGTGCTCGAAAAGCACAGCGGTTCAGACAGCATCCAAGGAGCAGGAAAATCGATATTTCAGGCAAAAGCTCTTCATCTGGAATACAGGCAGTGTCTGAAGGGTGGAGAGATAAATGAGAGGAGGGTGGGAGTGAGGAGAAAGTAGCATAGAGTACAATAGGTGAGTGGGGGTGGGGATGAAGGTGATAGGCCAGGGAGGAGGGTGGGTGAAGGTAGCAAAGAGTACAATGGTTGGATGGGGGTGGAGATGAAGGTGATAGGTCAGAGAGGAGGGTGGAGTGGATAAGTGGAAAGGAAGATAGGTAGGTAGGACAAGTCATGGGGACAGTGCTGAGCTGGAAGTTTGGAACTGGGGTGAGGTGGGGGAAGGGGAAATGAGGAAACTGGTGAAGTCCACATTGATGCCCTGGGGTTGAAGTGTTCCGAGGCGGAAGATGAGACGTTCTGCCTCCAGGCATCGGATGGCGAGGGAGTGGTGGTGAAGGAGGCCCAGGACCTCCATGTCCTCGGCTGAGTGGGAGGGGGAGTTGAAATGCTGGGCCACAGGGTGGTGTGGTTGATTGGTGCGGGTGTCCCAGAGATTTTCCCTAAAACGCTCTGCTAGGAGGCGTCCAGTCTCCCCAATGTAGAGGAAACCGCTTCGGGAGCAATGAATACAATAAATGATATTGGTGGATGGGCAGGTAAAACTTTGATGGATGTGGAAGGCTCCTCTAGGTCATCTCGACAAAGGCTGAGCCTATGACTCACTTTTCAAAGCACCACTTATGTTGCCTTATTCCTCATCCAAATCACAAGTGCTCAATGGAAATAAGAAATTACTGCCCCAAATATGGAGTAAGGATTTCTTCTGAGCACGGAGGCACATCTTGTGAACTTAACGAGTGTCTTCAAGAAGCAAGTTCATTAATCAGGGCCTTATTCAGTCTAGGTTAAAGACATCTGCAACCATAGTACTATACATAAGAAACACTTACAAGTGAGCAACTTATGGGAAACAAGAAATCTGCACCATGCTATTAAGCTTTGTGAAGCAGATAAAATCACAGGCATCCTTAAAAGTTTCACCTGCAGGCTACAATTTAAATGCCATCCAAGGTTTCATAGGCTACATAAAGGCATAGAGCTGTTCTCCTCTCACTTTGAACTGTGAGTATTTCTCAAAGTGCTGCTGTAGGCTGTGCTGCTCACTGCCAGATGATACTCAGGTGTCACCTTTTTTGGGTGATGTGGATGATCCTCCTGCACTTACAATCGCTGAGTGTATTTATATGGCATGATTTATGCCGCATAATCAGAATAATGTCTCTATGTCAAAAATCTAGATACAGACTTCCCCTGGTCCTAATTTTCAGAGTTCTCCATGTCCTATCGTATTGAGGAATAACATTATTTGTGTATGATGTGAATGCTGACTGCTCAAATTACTAAAGACCTGCTCTGTTCCTGATATTTCCCACACAGGTTCTTGGCATCCGCAAAAAGCAGGGGATTCATCATCGTGATTGTGGTACATTGACGGTGCAGAGAAACGGAGGAGGAATAAATGCAGCAGCAAGCCCAGGACCAGCATCAAGCTCCAGCAGCAGCCACACAGTTTCCATGTGAAGAAATCATAGGTAAAGATTCCCTCAGATTGCAGAGACGTGCAGGAGGCTCAATAAAACTTCTGCCTACTGCGCAAGGTGCAATGTCACCACAGACAGAAGATATCCCAGAGCACCATCTCATGTCATCTGCTGGAATGGGACATGTGACCTGAAAGTGAGGGTGACCATCTTACCCCAGTGACCATTGAAGTGATAGTTGTGTTAAATTCTTTGGTTACTGGCTGCTTCTAAGGAATCCCTGAGGGTATTTGTGGCATATTTCAATCCACAAATCTCTCAAGATTATTACCGATGAATTGTACTTCCCCGTGTTGAGGTCAGTGCTACAGTCTGAGCACTAGGCTTTACCAACACAGCTGGTTTCAGCCAGGTACAGGGCACTATAGATTGGACACGCATTGCTTTGAAAGCACCATATCATACCAAAGCAGACTTTATCAACAGAAAATAGTTCCATTCCATCAAAATACAAATCATCTGTAACCATTTTCGAAAAATGCATCAGGTTGCCTAGAAGCTGCTGTGACATCTTTATCCTTTACAACTCCAGGTCCCTGCTTTATTTGAAGGCCAGAGCATTTATAATGATAGTAACTGAGAGACAATGGCTATCTTCTGCAATCATGGCTGATGACTTTGCTACATAACCCCTGACTAAGGGCATGTGGCCATATTGCAGCCCATTCTTCAGCCAGGGCCACGGTGGAGCAGATGACAGGCCTCCTAAAGATGACATTCCAATGTTTGAATTGGCCTGGCCTTGTCATCCAGCCCAGACAGAATGTGCAACCGAATCCTTGCACGCAGAGCTTAGCAAAGCTGGAGCAGGCAAACAGGGGATTTGATGGAAATTGAAGAGCTAGGGAGGCAGCATCCATCTTCCAAGGAGGAAGCTGAGGACATTAAACTGGAGGAACATCACCTTCACCATGATAGAGCACAGCATCAGGCAGGACTTTACTGACAGCTGCTTTCAATAGATTTGGATTAGATGAAGCGATCACTCATTGACTGTACATTTGTTGCTGTTCAAAAGATAACCAGCCTTTGTACATTCATAAAATCAGATGCAGCTTGTTTTTATTTTCTTTGCTTTTCCTATTCTTCAATAAAAGACAACATTTTCAAATGTTTTAGGGTTTTTCAATTTGGGATGCTCCCATACTAAAGAAAGAAAAGATGTTATGCCAAACTGGGCCTTAGGGAAGGAGTAACACTCTCTTAGGCAGGGTTCTAGCATGGCATATCACTAATGACAGTTAACCTGCAGAACTTGGTTTTGTAGTTGCAGCCATGATGACAGTTAATCAGATAGTGATGATGCAAAATAACAATACAATTAGAACAAGATCATCTATTTGTAGTGATGCATCATCTGTGCCATCTATGTCCCTTTCAAAGCTGTTATTTTTGTTTTCCTCTCTCAAGAAAATAAAGAGTCACCCAAGTCCTCCTCTTCCATTAGAACGAAACAACTTAGGATGGTTTAACCTCTGGCAAGGAGTGAGATGGGAAAGGGCAGCCTGCATGGTAACCTCAACTGGTGCAGGAGTTGAACCTGTTCTGCTGGCTTGCTCTGCATTACAAACCAGCCATCCAGTCAACTGAGTTGAACAACATCGTCTGAGTGCAATGGATGTGAATGTTCCCATCTCACCTTTTTCAATCTGTCTGCAGCTTTGGACATTGTCGATTGGCCATCCTTCTCCAATGCCTTTCCGCTTGTTATCTAACTGGGTGAGATTGTACTCATTTAGTTCCATTTTCATCTATGCAGGTGTAGCCAAAGAATCACCTTCAATGGCATCGCCTTCTGTTTCCATGCTGTTATCTCAGATGTTTTCCTACAGTTTAATGTTTGTTCCCTTCTATTTATCATCCACGTGCTGCCATTTTGTGATACCACTAATATCCATAGCATTGGCATCCTCATGGACAGTGATGAGCCACCCCTTTGCCCCACCACAACTCCTTCACGGTCTCTATCTTCTCAGATTGCTTATCAGGTGAGCATAGATTTCCTCCAACTAAATGTTGGAAGAACTCCACCTGATGTATTAGCCCTCTGCCACCAACTCCATTCCTTTGTGACTGACACTATTCTTTTCCCTGTCTTGTCTAAGATGAAACCAGATTATTTGTAACTTTACTACCATGTATTGGGTGACAAGTTGAGCTCCTGACCACAGAAATGCATTCCAACACTAAGACTGTGTGTTTCCACCTCTGTATGATCACCCAATGCAGCTCATGTCTCAGCTCATGCCTTGGTATATCTACAAATTGATATTCCAACACAATCCTGGCTGGTCTCCCACATTTTATCCACTATAAATCTGAGGCTAATGTCTGTGCTATAAAATTCACTCATCATCCCTGTTGGCTGGCATAAATTTTCTCCTATTCAGCAACACCAAGCTTTTAAAATCCTCTTCCTTGTGTTCAAATCTCTCCCTGGCTTCAACTCTCTCAATCTCCTCCAACTCTTCCATCTACCGAGGTGTCTGTGCTCCTCCAGTTCTGACTTTCTGAAGTCCCTGATTTGAATTGCTCCATCATTCACATCGTCACCTGCCAAAGCTCAAAACTCTGGAATTTCTGCAACAGAGACAGAAATTGCTGGAGAAACTCAAGTCTTCCTGAGTCAGCAGATCTGGCAGCATCTGTGAGGAAAAAAAGCAGAGTTAACATTTTGAGTCCAATGACTTTTCATCAGAATTGGCTTTGTTTTATTATTCTGGAATTCCTGTCCTTTCTCTACCTCCCTTTGCTCCTTAATGTGCTCCTTAAAATCTATCTATATGCCCAAGTTTATTGTCATCTCTCTGCATTATCTCTTTATGTGGCTTGTTATCAAATGTTGATTGATAATAATCCAGTAAAGTGCTGTGGGGTGTTTTACTATGTTAAAGGTTCTATTGTTGTGTAAAATAAATTACCCTGCCCCGACCTGTCAACATTGCTTGTGGAATAGAAATGGTTAGGGATGAGCATTAAATTGAGATACACTTGGAAAAACTTGAATTTGGGTCAGCAGAATTCTGAGGTCATTGTCATTTTAAATAAAATGAAGATTCAATTGTACTCATGCTAAATTCATGTAACTAGATTACTTTGGTTTTTAAACCAACAAAATTACATGCCCTTATATCTGTGCACCACCAACATTTTAAAGGAAGGTCAGTTCTATTAAATGTCTGCATTTAATCTGAAAGAGGTGTATGTTTAATGGTGCTTGGAATTTCCCATTCAATTTCTGACAGTCAATGATAAGGACATGTGAAGGCTGATTAATAGTTATACATTCACCACTCTGTTGGTGATGGATTAATGAATATGGATTTGAGTTGCTTTATCTATATGAGACATGCTATGAAAATGCCTCCCTTGGAAGAAAGATGCATGTTTACCATGTTCAAGTAACCAAAGATTTGGCTAAATATTTAGTATGAAAACCCAATGTTCCTAGCCATGATCATGAGTGTAAGTGAGTCAATTCAATCTTTTCATACATGCCCAGGGAATAAGAAACACTTGGGATTCGCACTTGGGAACAAAGTGATTGAGAAGAAAGCGAAGGATATTTCTTCACTCACAGGTGTGAGATTCTCGAACTGAAGCCAAACTTCAAACCTGAATTTACTAAAGGCTTCTTTGTCAAAAGCCCTGTAGCTCAGAAACTTTTCTCTCAGGTTGAAAAAACAGAAACAAGTTGCTTAAAGATGCAATGAAACATGAAAATTCAAGTTCAAGAAAAGAAATAAAAAAGTGGTTCACACAGAACAAGCTACTGCAACAATTAACTTGAAGAATGACATGGGAAAGAATGTTGGTTGTCATCATGCTCTGCATAGAAACAGAATTAAGTCAGTGCAAAAAACTATCAGCATTTAAATGGAAGATACAGGGCAAGGTCACAGACTTCCTTTAGAACCATCTGTATTACTATGCTTGAAAATATTAACAATGTACTTACAGAGACTTTATATCTTGTCAGTAACATTCCATAAATAAAGCTGAATGACAGCTAGTCATAAAGCTGCCTTTTCTCAAATGAAGTAATCTGGTGGCAAATACTTCTTAACCAAATGAGTGTCGACTGGACCAAGCCATAACACCTATATTTGCATATTTCATAATGTAAACACTTTATTTTCATAGGCTGTATCTTATTTTTTATATAAGTAGCACTCTGTAAGAACCATTTGCAAAATAATTTGCTCATATATCAAACATTTCAATAGTAAGTGGCGAATTGTTGCATTTGCATTGATAGGTCAACAACAGAAAAGCCTGTTTTTTTTAAAAGCTAAAATGTTATTCAGCATTTAATTCCCAAGGTCTTCCAAGGATGTGATAATAACAATATTTTTAGATCTTACTTTACTTTCCTCTTCTGACCTATGGCCTCCACAAGCTGTAGACAGTGGTAAGGTGCAATGGACCATAAAGTTGTCCCACAACATCATCCAATGATATATTATAATTAATCCAACAGAAAACTGTCTGCCTAAAAAAAGAGCAACAGAAGTTAAGGCTGAAATTAGATGTCTACTAGAAGGTTGGCTTAAAATATGCAAAATAAGTATACAGAGTTACTGTAAATGAATGTAAGGTTTCAACTTAGAATAAAACCATTATAATACAAATAGTTTAAGTACTAAGATGTGCAATCCAATCCATGTTTCAACAAAATGAATAAAAGGGGATTAATATTGTGCATTAATAAAAATGACCTCATTTGCCTTTCATCACCATTTTATGTTGCTTGCTTCATCAAGCATCTATGTTGCATTGATGCAAATATGGCCCCATCTGGTGCCTTAGAAGCGTAAACTGCACTGTAGATTCAGAGCGCTCAGTGGCTTGGAATTCCTTAACCTGTTTTCATTCGCACAATTTCAGGGACATTGAGGCACTATAGTTTTGCTCAAAAATCTCATGAGTTTTCACTTATCACAGCTAACCACTCATATTGACAAAGTTCAGATTGATTGCCATAGACTGAATTGTGGAAAATCTGACCACTACTCAATTTAAGGTGCATGTAATAATTAGGAGTCTATAGTACAACTCTTCCAGATAATTGCTGCACATAGTTTATAATGCAGCCTGTAAAAATCCACAGAAGGTTTAGGGTAGTTTTATTTGCTCACTGTGAAGATTTTTTCCTTTCAATTGTTTCCTCAATATATTGGCACTGAAGTTGGCGGTGCTTGCTGCCACAGAATGTGTTTAAGCAGATGTTGTCCCATTAATTAGCTCTGGACCTGGTTTTATGAGAGAATTCCCAACTCTCATTCCAAAAGGGATAGGTCCCAGAGTGTGTGCTCTAAATCCACATTCCATAGCCAGCTCTATAGCAGCAACAGTGGAATTGCTGCAGGTCTGTGTAGAAGGTATAGTTCTTTATTTCTAATTTTATGTTATATTTCACAATCTTAAAGTCAAAGTAATAGGAAAGGTCAGTGATGTCAGGGTGGAAGCACTTTGTTACATGAGTGGGGCATCCACAGGTAAAACAGTTGATTATCAGATTAAATACAGTGACAGTAGTCAATGACAATTTTATAGCTGTACAATCATCTGTTTTCTTGAAATCCTGCCTAGATTATCTTAATTCATGGCATGACTTTTGTTTATTAATGTATGACCAAGGATTAATTTTAGGTATTGCTATATAGTTGAGTTGTTGATCTTTCCTTGCAACAGCAGTCTTTCTAAGATAACACATATTGTTGTGCAAATGTGCTAAAATTGTCCGTTCAGGTTTGTAAATATCAAAACTGGGGGGAGTTCCACCACAAATAAAACAGAACCTGTAAACAGACAATCTTTGGGCTTCAGTGAGTTATTCTCATGGATTTTGAATCTCCTCCTTCCCAACTTATCAGCCCTGCCCCACATAAACTTAATTAATTCATTGGCTTTGAAATTTACCATGTGCAGTATTAGAGCTGAAAAATGTTGCGCTGGAAAAGCGCAGCAGGTCAGGCAGCATCCAAGGAGCAGGAGAATCGACGTTTCGGGCATAAGCTCTTCTTCCTGAAGGATTCCTGAAGAAGGGCTTATGCCCGAAATGTCGATTCTCCTGCTCCTTGGATGCTGCCTGACCTGCTGCGCTTTTCCAGCACCACATTTTTCAGCTCTGATCTCCAGCATCTGCAGTCCTCACTTTCTCCATGTGCAGTATTATTCAATTAATACAGGCAGCTTCTCTCGCTGCTTAAATAACATGAGAAGGTTTAACACACTTGTATGTAAAGCATTTGTGCACAAACATGACATTGCACAATTACACACAATGTAATGCCAAAGCCATTGTTCACTGCTATTCCCATTGCAGTCACTGTTCACAAATTGACAGCAAATAGTGTAATTGTTCTAGCTGCACAATAAGCGTGGTAGGTGTGGATGTAGCAAGTGATTTGGACTGGACTGAAATTAATTAATTTCAAAGCCAATGAATTAATTAAGTTTATGTGGGGCAGGGCTGATAAGTTGGGAAGTGAATGACTTAATATTTTACACTTTTTTTCTTACTGATTTTTTGATCCAGGTTAAAAGAAACAATCAACTGCAGTCTTTGTAGAAGGAAAAACACCCAACAGGGACTTAAGGGGCAAACAGTGGCTTGGTGGTTAGCACTGCACTCTCATGTACCAGGAACCCAGGTTCAATTCTACCCTTCGGTGACTGTCTGTGTGGACAGATTCTCCCTGCATTTGTATGGGTTTCCTCTGGGTGCTCTGCTTTCCTCCCATAGTCAAAAGATGTGCAGGGTGATGGATTTGCCAACCAAATGGCCCATAATGTGCAGGCTAGGTGGATTAGCTATGGGAAATGCAGTGTTACAAGGATAGGGTAGGGAGATGGATCTGGGTGAGATGGTCTTCAGAGAGTTGGTGTGGACTTGATGGGCCAAATGTCCTGCTTCCACACTGCAGGGATTCTACTCTATGAAAATGTTGAGAATTTTTGTAACATTAGGGTTAATAGCAGCCAGAAGAAAACTGCAAGTTGGCTACTGGCAGGTAGAGAGAATCTTCTATTTTCAAAATAACTTTATTAAACAGTCTGTTTTTGTAACAACAGTCTGTTGTTTCAAAACAATTCAAGCTTGAGAAAATCAATTCAGTGATAGATGATATTTGTACATCCAGGTTTTTGAAATGACATTGTAATATGTTGATGTGCACAAGCCTATTTTTATCTAACAGGACAAATATACTTGGGTTTTCTCCATCAAACCAACACAGTATTTCCATGTCAGAGGGGCATTATATCCTCGCAGTTTGTACCAGCCAGTGCATAAGGAATGATGCTATTAATTCTCTTGGGCAATCTTCAGGTCTGATTATTGGTGAAATAAATTTGCATGCTGAATATGAGGTAGGTGAATCACGGACTATACAAATTATATTTCCTGACAGTGGTTAGCCGATGGTACGGCACAGCTTGTTTTTTTTTCTCTTTGTTGAAAGCTGGAGTATTTCAATTCATTACATGAGATTGGTTAGAATTCCAGTCTCTTTTTACTTGATATTGAGTCTGTTATCTCTGCATGGACTAGCATTTTCCCCTGAGTACCCACCTAATCACTACTTAAAAAATCGAAATGTATAGTTAGTGTCATGATTTAGATACCAGAGAAGCTTTATTTATCAGTACCGTGAGATAATTTCAATTTGAAACTTTATCACTCTCTGCATTTAACTGATTTGAAGGCTTTTTGCATATTGTGAGTGGGACAACTCCATATAGCCATTACATTGTGCCCAGTGATTTTTAAGCAATTCAAGACAGGATTCATACTTCATGTGAAAATAGGTTACCATGGATATAACTAATGAAAGCAGGTTTAAGGAACAGATAGTGAAAGTATGAGTAAATATATTTCAGATATGCTCTATCAAAATCCTGCATTGTCAAGAAGACTTGGCCCTTTGTGTATAATGCTTAAATATGAGATGTGGAGCTGCTGTATTGCACATGAATATTAAATTTTATATTCAAGCAATAGACGTGATCTTTTTTTGTACCAAAGTATTAACGTTAAAGAACTTCATTCAAATCACTCATGCTTTCAATACCTGGAGTAAAATAGCTGTGAAAATTAATTTTAGACATTCCATATTAACAAAATAATGAGATGTTACTGTAGAGAGGCACAGCCGGCAATGGAAGGACAATCCTATCAAAGCCTGTCATTTGCTGTCAACACTGACAATTAATTCTTTTCATACATTTTCATGCACTTTTCCAAAAGCAAATTATTTGATTTAATAATCAACAAAGGAAAATATAACAAACTGGTGCATTAGTCCTTTAATCATTTGAAAGCAAAGAGGACATGTCCATTTTGGTCTACTCAAAGTTTATTGAATTATAGTTTATGTATTTTAAATAGCTCAAATATAAGTATTTCCATATTAAAAATTATATTCTAACTAGTAATACCAGGACTGTTAAATTGCGGAGTGAGTATTATCATTGGCCTTATATATTATAAAACTGATGAAGTGGTAAGACATTTTATTATTTGTGTGTGTGAATGTGAACATGTTGACAGGAATGATTTTTCAAAACCATGTAAGATAATTCATCCTGAAACATGTTTATTGAATTTCCTGGATCTGATGGCATGATATAGTTGTGATAAAACATATATTATACAAAATGAAATTAAACATTTAACCTTTTAGAATCTTATTAATGCTGACGTCAAGAAAGGTTGGTAATGGATATTTCAGAGGGAAAGAACATGTGCCCACGTGTGCTAAAGTCAGCCTGAACTGGTTAGTGAGCACATTGCTATATACATTCATCTAGTCAACTAATGCAGACTTGCTCATCACATCACTTAAAAACAATGAGACGCAGCAATATAACAGTGCTTTTCATAGTATTATGGTAACTTAAAAGCCAGTAAATGTTTAATAATGAATTGAACTGGGAGCATCACAAGAAATACTGTCGGTTTGCACTGCTACTACCAAACATGCATGAGAACTAGCATCTCATATATTTATAACGTTGGGTATGATTTTACAAAATATAATCACTGTGCTATCTTTAGATTAGAGTACATCAGGAAATGTCCTCAATGTATCATTTATTGCAGAATATTGAAAATTCTATCAGAAAGATGCCTATACAATAAAATGCAGGTACAAGAAAAACCTTAACGAAAAACCTTCTGGAGGTGTACAAAATTATTTTTATTTTATTAATTTTTATTTTTAAATATCTAAGTCAGTGCTGAATAGATAGTCCCATATTCCCGTGACTATGTGATAACAAACAATTTGTTTTGAAAATTGTAAATTATACATTAGTTGAGGTTATTGAAATTTGTTTGTCTTTCATAGTGGTTAAAATGTTGCACTAATCAGTATTAATCAAGTAATATTCTGCACACTATCTCACTGAACTTATAATACGTAGAATATCTTTTAGGTAAATAAACACACACCAGTTCGAGGAGATGTAAAGTAATCATAGTAACATAGTAAAATTTTCCAGTATTTTATATTCAAAGACTAAATATTCATCTTGTAGCAGCTCCACTGACCACACTCACTTTATTCATTATTCCATTTGTGATATTATGTAAAATGTCCACACTTATTAATCATACAATGGAGCAACAAACAAAATGGTATTTGATAGACAGCCTGAAGAAAACTTGCTATGTGTCAGAACTCAGTCACATATAACTGAAGGATCTAGCTCATGTGTGATTTGACCTTATAGGCTGCAAGCATGGATTGTGCATTGACCTATCATAACAATGCAAGAATTTCAAATGACCCATGCAACTGACAGAATGTTTCACCTTTCAAATGTAATGTAATATTTTCTGATAAGAAGCTTACATTAGGTTTCTTTAGCTGGAAAACACGTGACTAGTATTTTATAGAAATGCTAAGTTGAACAGTGAAGCATCCTTGACTGTGATGGAACAAAGCATGCTTTTAGGGTAGATTTAACGGTGGTATTTCATTGGACTCCATTTTCTTGCAATGGTTTAATGGATGCATGTTCATTAGGGTAGTATTGTGTATCACTTCTACTCTGACATCAATATGTTTAACCCATATTCAATAAAGTGACACTGTGCATTGATGTGACCTGATTTCAGTGTTCAGTGTAAGAGAGTGATTAGGCCCTGTACCAAAATCAGTGCTTATGAGTTTATTCACTGGAGCAATACTGACCACTAAATCGGATTACATTATTAATCATACTTGCGGTGTGCTGCACAGGTGATCTTCCTGGTATAAAATGACATCTTCATCACCACACCTGGAGAGAAAATACAGAAAAACAGAACATTAATACTTGGAAATGACCGTGTCATTGGAAGGAAACTCCAAATTAAGGTGTATAAGACAATTTGTGTCATTTGTGAAGTTTTAATGTTGTGTCCTCATGGATTTTTGACCATCATTTTGGTAAGGAGGTTGGTGCAGCTACAGGGAGTATTAGTCAGAAGCACGCAGAACAGGAAAAACTTGATGTCAGTAAATTGTGAATTGATGTGAGTGCTGCTACTTCTAATGTAAGTACTCCAACAAATGCCCTATCTACAAGCCTCATGTAACTTCCATTTGCAACCAATGCTACTTAAAGGAATTATCAAATGTGCTTAGATTAGTTGCTGATTGATTTTTACTGGTTGCTGTAGACTGTGTAGAAGTGTTTAGTCATTTGCATGCTGAAGTCTTTGCAACATCAAGGAGTGTATTGACTAATAATTTTTGAGCTGTTTGATAGAAAGCATCAGGGATAAAGACAGAAGGTCCGAAACCAACAGACATACCCTTACATTGACATACCCCAACATTCTGGACAGGTAAAACTTTGTATTAGAGAGAGTGAGCTGAATAAGTCATTTCGTGGAGTATGAAATCAGAAGTTCAGGGCTACAGTTGCCCACTCCAAATGTTGGCCGCGTGTTTATCTATAGGACTTCCGGGTTCCCTAAGAATAGATACCTCTCCTCCTCTGCACCTTCTTTCTGAGGTTTTCACTGTCACAATTGGAAAATCTTGGAACTCACTTCTTGCTGTATTGCACGGACATTTAGTTTTCTTGTAGCACGCACTTTATTCTGCAATGTGTATCAGTATTTGAACCAGCCAGAACATAGCTCCACTTTAATAGGTGTATTCCAGCTTTAAATAGTGCATATTCACTGGTCCCTCATGGTATTTCACATATGCAACCACATAGCAGCGTTCAGGAGCCATTTAAATTGGCTGTGTGTATACTGTTTGCAATGGATGGTGGGCTAAACCTACACTCTGATCCAGTGTTCATTTCCTCACCATACCTGATTTTGCAGCCACTGTGTGCAGGTCCTATCCTTAGATTTGTGTATGTGATCATAAATTGAATGAAATAATGCAAAATATAGGTTCTGGTTGACGTCGACCATTGCACAGAATTCAGAATTAACCTTATGCATACAGAATCATTCATAATGAGGTGAGCTAACACTGAAATATTACTATTTATGGATTGCCTACAGTCATGGACATTAACACAAAATGGAGATGTCCCAGCAGGTACAGGAGTATTGCATTCTGGTCTTGTTATGAACATTGGTCATTTTCTTAACAGCTGCCTGTCACTCGGCTCTTGGCAGAGACAGGTGCTTAATTGTGAAATTTCTCTATTTAAATGAAATATAATTCCCTATCAACAGTTACAATGTGAAACATCATATTTAATGGGAAAGGAAGGGACATTTAGTACAGGGATTAATGTGTCATCTTTAGATATATTACATGGATTGCCTACTGGCATGTGACAGATTCTGAAAATCAGTGTGGATCACATCTATATACCTAAGGAGCTTAGGAGCAAACTGCAGCTCAAATATATGTTCATGTGCAAACATTGCTTGAACTCTTCTGAGGGATTAGCTAATGTACGAAACAATTCTTTCCGGTTCTGGAACGCCATTGTGATATTGTACATCATGACATCAAAACAAAGTTGTTATGCAGTTGAGATGCTTGTCACTCACTGATTTTCCCATAAAATATTACCAAATGTTTTAATTGCTGTTGCTGACACAATGGCAAGCATTACATCCTATCTCCATTCCAACACTCCACATGTCATTCCACAGGGAACTCATCAGATATCCACCTGAAGGCCAGCACCCCTTACATCTTGAAGACCATCTTCAAGAGTCTATAGTGCTCCTTAGAGAAGCACTGGCATCTGCCCTACCCATGACTGGTCACTGGACAGACATGGCTGACAAGGGCAAATTAGCACAGAGTCTCCGACAGGAACCTGAAGGGACTGGTTATTGGGACAATGCATAGTAAGGCTATCGCATCCCAGAGGACAGACAGAGGAAACACTGCCACTGTACAATGTCAGCATGGCTGGAAATCACTACCAGGGTCAGTGCCCAGTCGAGGGTTCAGAGGACCTGGCAGCAGTACCAAACAAAAAAGTCTGTGTCCTTCCAGTGATGGGGTATACAATGAATGCCAATTATATCATGTGAGATCAGGATTGGCAAAGCTTGTACATGGCATTGACTCATTCTGAAACCAAAGACCTCCCATTGCACACTGTTCAGCTGGCTATATGCATGGGAGTATCAAGCACAGGCAGTTCCCCAGTAACGACAGTGCAAGGAACGTACAACACACAATGAGGGTCAATGCTGCATGATGGTCAGGAAGTACACAGCCTGCACGCTGGTGTTGTGACCATGTCCATGTGCAATACCTACATTCAGCCCCTGTGAACATCCAGTGACCTGTTGTTGATGCAATCCCCAAAACTCATACCTCACTCCCCAATATCATCCTTTCTTCCATAGGTTCCCAAACCCTACCAGCTTCATATCCCACAGCCGAAGAAAAGCATTTAAACTTGCCTCACCACTGGCATGGCACTTCCAGAGTCAAAGGACTGACCATGACCCACTCCATAAAGCGTAAAAGTACAGACCTCTTCTGCAAAGCTTCGCTGGCCAGATGCCTGACTGTGGCCAAGCCCAGGACCGGCAAGGGAGACTGTCCTTGACTAGCCACTCTAGGAGCCCCTCGAACTGACTGGAATTGGGAGTGGATGCTGCCATCACATGGTACAGTTCCCAGCCTGACATTGCGCAGTGACATACACAAAGATGTAGGCAGCCTCACCTGAGAACTGTTGCATAACACAGCCACCTACTTGATGGTGCAACTGTAAGAATTACCACTGCCAGGCCTAGATGCCTCTCCCTTAGAGAAAAGCTGATGCAGCTATGCATGCCTGCTTGCTGGCATGGTCCGCTAAACAAGTGTGAATGTGCAGAGCACAATGTCGGGGCATTTCCTAGATGTCAGGATGTAGTGACAGCTCCTTGAATGGCAGCTGCTAATGTCTGTGGTTCAAGGGTGTATGTGGCTGGTTCTCTTGGATGGTGCCCTGCTCTGTATTTTGCCATGAGCAACGTGGAGATCTCTTGGAGTAAGCAGTGAGCTATACCCCGCAGGTACCCACTCCGTTTTTACCCGATAGGTAGTTTGTAAAGTGCTGCCTGTGGTAGGTCATCTGTTAACAAGCCCGTTAACAAACTGGTTAATAAGCTAGTTAACAAACCTGTCAACAAGCAATGATGAGCAACAATTGGGAATCTCACATTCCCTCGAAGAATCTTACCACTTGAACAGAGCGGGGAAGCTACAGCAAGATTATCTTGAGATCATGACTACCATCTTGCCCAATTCTACCACTCATCTCGCCAAGCACACCTCTCTCAGTTGTTTATTCAAGATTCAGCCTGAAGTCCAGGTTTTGTGCCTTTATTACTGCTTCATTACATATACATTACTTACAGATCGAACACATTATACTGTCTCCATTTCATTGTGCAGGGAAAGATTGAAAATGAAGAACTTTATGCGAGAGCATCACGTGTTACTGCCTGTGTGGTCTGGAATCTCTGCAATAATGCAACAGAAAGGTCTTAGGCAGAACAACCTCATGATAAAAATCAAAATTCAAAAGTTCATTTTACCACTATTGTAACATCACCCCACCACAATAGAACAAACCTGAACAATATTTCTTTCTTTTTGTTCATGCTGAGCATTCCATTACAAGGTCAATGCGCAATTACAGTACAAAAACTGGAACGATAACACACAGGCAGCCTACATTCACTCTTTGTCCTGATCTGGCCTCAAAATCTGCTTTGGAGTAAGGAGCTGCATTTGTTCCCTGTGTTATGCTATCTTCTCAAGTATTAACCCTTCACTTACCCACTTCTGTAATCCCAATACCAAAATCAGTCATGGTTACAAACTTGACCTCAAGATGGGTGATAAACAGAGGATTGCCTCCTGTCTGGGCTTTCATCCTGAACCTCATTCCCATGCAGCATTACATCATCATGATTAGACCAGTTTGATTTTGAGATGTGTTTCTGTTCCCTGGGTTCCCTTCTGGGTAACTACGTTTTAGCTCATGGTGTGCTCCAACCATAGTGTCTATTGTGGGCATCTTACCTTCTACGTTCCCATTTGTCTTGGGCTTGGATCTTCCCCCAACCTATCCTATTTTACGTGGAACACTCCCACCACTGGCTGGATGTTCATCTTCTGCTATTGTTCCCAGTGACTCTTCCATTAAGTGATGATTCACCTTCAGTATCTCCGGGCCTGTCTGAGAACTCCTCAGGTCCCTCTCTAAGTTAACCATGAAGATATCTATCAATCTGATCTCAGGCTCTAGCCTGTCATCTATTCTCACTTTCTTTGGCCCTTGCCTTTTATTTTTATTTGCTCAATTTCTCTGGCTTTGGTTCTGTCTCTTTTTGATCATGCTGGCCTGTCCTCAACTTTATTTAACTGAAGTGTCCATTCCTGAGTTATACCAAACCATGCAAGCTTTACTGCTCCTAGTAATGCTTCTGAATTTCTCTCAGCTGAAAGGATGTCTCCTCTCATGGGAGAGTCTATGATCAAAGAGCATAGTCTCAGAATAAAGGGGTGAAAATTTAAGACTGACATGAGGAGGAATTTCTTCTCGATTCGTAGATTCATTCGGCACAGAAAAGACTTTTAGGCTTATCAAATCTGTATCAATATAGCTACCACTAAAAGTGTGCTAATCCCAATTTCCTGCACTTGTCCCATATCATTGAATGTCAAGATATTTAGAGTACTCATCTAAATATTTTTTAAAGGTTGTAAGATTTCCAGCTTCTACTACCTTCCCAGACAATACATCCCAGATTTCTACTACGCACTGAGAGAAAACATTTTTTTTCCCAAATCCCCTCTGAATCTCCTGTCCCTTTTCCCAAAACTATGTCCCCTCGTGATTGACTCCTCAACTAAGGGGAACAGCAGCTCTCTATTCACACTGTCCATATGCCTCATAATCTTATTCACTTTAACCATGTCCTCCATCAGCCTTCTCTGCACTAAAGGAAACAAGCCAAGCCTGTCTAGTCTCTACTCATAGCTCAATTTCACCATCCCAGGCAACATGTGGTGAACTTCCTCTGAGCTCTCTGGAATGCTATTACACCCTTCCTGTAGTAAGGTAACCAGTACTACACACAGTACTCCAGTTGTGACCTAACCAGTGTTCTGTATAACTTCAAGATTTTCTCCTTGCTCTTATAATCTATGCTATGACTGATGAAAGCAAGTGTCCCAAATGCCTTCTTAAATATTCTATTCACATGCTCTGCTGATTTCAGAGATTTGTAAATAATTACCCAAAGGTCCATCTACTGCCCTAAGCTACCCTGTGTCCTGTCATTCATTAAATACTCCCTCACCTTGTTTCTTCTTCCAAACTACATCACTTTATCCTTTGATCTCTCCTTGTGTCTCTTTAGTCTGTGACTTTCCTAAGTCTGTGTGACTGTGTGATCACTTATAGTTGTCAGCCAGAACTACTATTTGCACTGTGCTAGACTTTTCTTCTGTATGTATCTGGATTGGAAAGAATTTGAACTCTTTGAGGAGAATTGCCTCACAACCTTTCTTGTAGTGGTGACAGATTTAAGTACCTGCAGTCGCTGGTCAAAAGTGAGCTGTTCAAGCTTTCAGGTTCAAACTATGTCTGGTCAGCCTATTTCTTAAGGATACAGAACATCTGGCACTAATTGATGCCCACTTAAAATTGCCTATTTTATTCCCGATTTACTCCCATTCCTGATGAAGGGCTTATGCCTGAAATGACAACTCTCCTGACCTGGATTGCTTTTCCAGATCACACTTTTCAACTCTGACTCCTTCGTTGTCATTGACATGCTCCTTAGGCTTGACAAAGTCAGCTCTGTGAGTTTTCCATGTCAACCTATTCTGCAAACAGCAGTGTCCATTGCAGACTAACCACTTTCACTAATGTGCTTATCTTTCAAAGTAGCTAAATAATGCATCTACCTCTTACACATCAAATTTATGGATTAAATGGACAAATCTAAATATTTTGGCCATTAAATCAGTTCGGTGTGATTTCCTCCCTGTTCTCCCTTCTCAACTAAAATTCTCCCTTTCGCTTCCTGTCTCTCTCCCTCTATTCCCTGCTCCTGAAATTCCAGTTCTAATCCTAGCTGTTCCATTTCTAAGTTATCTGTGTCACTATCCTCTGTTTCCACCTCTCGTAGCTTCATCACCATGTTGCATTCTGAGTGATTCCTAGCTTTATCTCTGAACTCCACCTCTAACTGCCAAGCTATGCTTTTTAATTCCGCAAAGGGCAAAGCCTTTAACTTTTCCACTTTCTTTGTCCTGTATGAAAGTACTAACATCAACTGTGTACATTCAGCATATTTAATGTTACAGACTCAGTTTCTTGCTTACAAAAAAAGCCTTCAAAGAAACAATTTATTTCCTCCATTACAATTCTATTGTTTGTCTATGACAGTACATTGGCTGAGCCTGAACATTTGCCATGACCAGGTGAGGAGCAGTAATTCATCTCCCCACTTTTTAATTCCTTTTTGGTTGGTTGCAACAACATTTTTTTTTTAATATGCAGCTATGTCACTCAAGTGACAGAAGGAAAAAAAATGTTATTACCTAATTACACAAGAAAAAAATAATAATGATACAGCATCAAACACACACCGCAAACATTGGCAACAATGTTTGGTACTGACAGAGAGAGTAAAAATAATGCAGTTTAAAAGTTCTTAGGGCCCTTGAGGGATAAGACTTCTAAACAAAGACCAATTGCTTTAATTGTAGACTGGTCTTCTCAGCAGTGGTGACATTTATAGATGTTTTTGGAAGCACTGGCTTTCGGAGCGCTGCTCTTTCATCAGGTGGTTGTGGAGTATAAGATTGTAAGACAGAATTTATAGCAAAGGTTTACAGTATGATGTAACTGAAATAATATATTGAAAAATACCTTGATTGTTTGTTAAGTCTCTCATCTGCTTGAATCTATGTAAGATTCTGTTTATTCATTTTTTTAGATTAGAATCAGTTTAAACATTATGGCACAGACAGCAGCACAGAGGGGTGCTAATTCCCAATGCATTGTCTGGGCTAACACCAATTGTTAAAGTTCATTTGAGAATGTAACTTTTAAAAAAATGTTTAGTGAGTTACATATGAAAGAAGTGAAACTAACATGGTCATTCTAACAGATGAGAGACTTAACAAACAATCAAGGTATTTTTCAATGTATAATTTCAGTTACATCATACTGTAAACTTTTGCTATAAATTCTGTGTCTTACAATCTTATACTTCACAACCACCTGATGAAAGAGCAGCACTCCGAAAGCTAGTATTTCCAATTAAACCTGTGGACTATAACCTGGTGTTGTGTGATTTTTAAACTATGTACACTCCAGTCCAACACCGGCATCTCCATATCTTGCATTCTCAGTGAATGCTTGCTGCTCCAATTTACTTTATCATCAGGCATTGTTTTCAAGGATGATGAGAAATTATAGAGAGAGATGTCTTTTAATCCAGTTGTTACCAATTCATATTCTTTTCTTCCCCCTGGCTCAGCTGTTCAAAAACAACAGTGAAAATATAGTTCTGTGCATATTCCTAAGTCTGGCTCCATTGCCTTTCCAAATTGACTAACTAGCAGACAAAGTTTTGATCTCTGAATGTATGAAGTATATCTAAACAAAGGTGTGAAAAAACATAGATGTGAAATTGTTTACATTGACTCAGTTGCCTTGTTTTGATAACTTAAATAAAAAACATGTAACTTACATGCAGACTATCTTGTCATTTCATATGGTCCTGATGAATCTTGACTCTCTCTGTGGTCAGCTGACAATGACAGCAATTTTAGGTCCATGTTTCTTCTTTTTTAATATCCATTTTCATCTGTAAAACATCTCAGATATCAGAATTAAATGATGGATGATAAAATTTGATAGTCCAGAAAACCAATGTCGTAACAATTTTCAGTACCAAGTTTTAGTTACATAGTGTTTCATGGGGTTATCTTGGAATATATGATCACACAGCAGTAGTGTAATGATATTGCTGGCCACTGCTTAAAATACGTGCAATTAGTCAGGGTATTTTCTGATATGCTTCATCAATTAGCCTGCAATTAGAAATATCCATGTAGAAATACTTGTGGCTTTTTTTTGACATCCCTTCACAATTTCTCATAAAATCATTATGAAGCAAACAAAATCTATAAATTTGTGAGTCTGTTTCTTTAAAAAAATGACCTTAAAAGTTCAGAAAATTGTGATTCCAGTTTTAAGACCTGATACATAATCATTACATTCATTTGAATATAAAGTAACATGGTTTAGATTAGTAATTTCTACAGACATTTATACAACAGCAATCTTTGATTTTCAATGGAGTTGGTTGCCAATGTCCCTATCCACCAAGTAGCTCCTGTTATATTATCAATCAACTTCTTCAGATATGTTATAAGATGTCTCTAGAGCAGGTGGGGCTTGAACTCAGGCAGTCTGACCCAGAGGTAGGGAGACTATACTACACAAGAGCCACAAAGTGGTTTCAGAATACCTGAATATCAAACATCATCAGGTGATGTGTCGAGTGAACTGATCAACCCATTCAAACTGTTTCTAGACTAATGAGCCAAGACACATTTCCATATAATTCGAAGCTATTCTGACAAATCAAGAATGCCATGTTAGATTAAATTAGTTTATGGGCCATAAGTGTAAAAATGATTTTGTACACTTGCATGTAAAATAACTTGCTAGTCAAATACGTATGTAAATATTGTTATTACTGGAAGCCAAGTGTTTATCTCTTCTAATCAGTTTGCATCAGCACAAAACAATCGGCATGGGCTGTTGCTTTGTTTAGGTTAGTGGAAATTTTAATAATTAATTCTCATTGCAAACATTTATATTTATGCAGCATGTTACCATGAAAACAAAATCCGGTTAAGTTTTACAGAGGCATGATGAGGCAAAAATGAACAATGATATTTGGAGAGGAGGAGGACGGTCAAGGAACCGCAGTTCAAAGACAGTGTTAGAGGAAGGTAGGGTGCTGGAGCAATGGGAAGGTAAGGAATTTCCTGATAAGGGCTGAGACAATGGCTGTCAAAAGTGTGCACAATACACAGAAGTCAGCCAGAGGCAGAAGAATTATAGAGATAGAAAGACATACAGAAATAGGGAGAGCCGAGTATTTGATGAGATTTAAATTGAAGTTGAGAATTTTAAATGTGTGAAAAATTGCTCTCCTGATTACTATTTACTGTCATTCTTCAATCTCAATTGATGGATTGATATTTCTCCAAGTTGAATACAACCTGATTTAGACAATAATGTTAGTGATGGAACAGAACATACCCTTAATGGGGGACTTCAGTCTCCATCAACAATAGTAATACCTGGTGGCCGGACTTGGGAATGGAACCTGCTTGATCGACGCCTCACGCATCCTCAGATGAAAACCATCCCCAGTGTATTTCCCATGTATTGGAGAGATGGGATTTGTGCGCTTATAAAGCAACGGATATGGCAGCATTTCAGGTTGGCTGTATGGAAGATGATAACCAGAATGGGACAGAGATGTGCAGAGTGCTCAAACATAGAAAAAACAGCAGTAAATGGTGTCAAAGGAGGGGAAAATGGTTAAAAGATAAAATGAATGACTCTTTACTTGAATGTACGTGGTTTTTGGAATAATATTATCAAATTAATGGCTCAAATAGTAATTAATGGGCATTTTCTTATTCCTATTTCAGAGACATAGTTACAAGAATATCAAAGCTGAGAACTAAATATTTCTGGGTATGTAACTTTTCTAAAGAACAAGCAAGAAAGAAATGGTGATGGTACTTTGATAGTGTGGGGTAGAATAAGTATGATAGCAAAAAATAATATTGGATTGGAATTTGTAGTATCTAGATGGGTAGAGGTAAGAAATAACAAGGGAAAGAGACAATGTCAGTAGTCTAAAGGCCCCCCCCTCACAGTTTCTATAAATGATGTGGAGGTGCCGATGTTGGACTGGGGTAGACTAAGTTAACAATCACAAAACACCAGATTATAATCCAACAGATTTATTTGGAAGTACTAGCTTTCAGAGCGCTGCTCCTTCCAGGTAGCTGTGGAGCAGGATCATAAGACACAGTATTTATAGCAAAAGATTACAGTGTCATGCAACTGAAACAATATATTGAACAACTCTAGATTGCTGTTAAGTCTTTCATCTTTTAAAATGGGTTGCAGGTTTCAGTTCATTAATATGTAAATCCCAGAACTTCTTTTGAGACACATTCTTGAGTTAACTTAAGGTTTTAGACAGAAAGGTGACAACTCAGACAATGCATTAAAGTTGTGAGGTTAGAGTTTGTTTGTTTCCTTACACTACAACAGGGAATAAACCAGGAATTAATGAAAACATGTAAAAAGGGTAGTACTTTAATCATGAGTGACTTTACTCTTCATGTAGATCACAAAAATTTGATTGACAGATGTACAATGAGGAAACATTCACAGAATATATATGGAACATTCTCCTCAAACGATATTTTGTGGATCTAAGCAGGGGTAAGGCTATTTTACATCTGGTACTGTGTAATGAGTTAAGTTTAATAAAAAAAGATATCGGAATAAAATATCCCCATGCAAACAGTGATCATAACATAATAGAATTTAGCATTCAGTTTGAGAAAGAGAAACTTGGGCCAGGAACAGCAGTTAAACGAAATAAGGGCAATTGGAAAGGAATGCAGGCAGAGGTTGCTGGAATGGACTGGGAATAGAGCTTAGCAGTGAAGACAGTTGAGGATCAATGCAAACATTTCAGAAAATAGCTCATGACCCATAACAAAGTTATTTCACCTCAGTTGAGAATGTAGTTAGACCAATGAAGTGGCTAAAAGACGTTAGACCTTCGGGTATAGATTGCTATGACAAGCAAAACCATGACTGTGTATACCAATTTGTCAGAAGAATGATCTGAAGTTTATGAAACTGTTGAAAAGACAATCCTCAATATTTCTGAGCTTTGTCCCTGAAGCTTATCAATTAAAATTTAGAACATCAAGAAAGGAGCCTAACCAGACATTTGTAGAACTCATAAGGCAAAACACAATTTTGGAGGATTAGTGGTTTCAATAAGATAATATAAGAGAAAATGTATTGTGAAAGGATTCTGAAATAGAATTCTGACAAACCTATAAAAATAATTTATTTGTGTGTCCAGCAGAGGTTCTGGCAGATAACTGTGATATCCCTTAAAGACTGTCACAAGTGATAAAATCATTACATTACAAAAGGAAGTTGAATGAGACACTAGCTTTAGAGATCAGACAGATGGATATGAAGTAGTAAAGGAGAAATGGCTAGAACAAAAGAAAATGCTGCCACTTTAATAGGACTGGACATACCAAAACCCATTAGACTTTTAATGGGAGACAAATTAAAGTTCTGGTACTAGCAATGAAATATCAGCTTTTGTAACACTAGGCTGACTTTATCAATGCAAAGATATGCATTTGTTTGGAATGGAAAAAAACAGCGTTCCAATGAGTGACTCAAACAATCCTTGAAGGGTTATGTTGCTGCCTGGTTTACTTCAATGACATGATTGTTTCCAAAAAGGTTAGAAAGCACATTTGTGCCACTTGACTGGATTAGTTGATCAACTTCAAAAAATAAACAATTTGATTGTAAATCTGGCCAAAAGTGAATTTGCCAATGCTGAAGTGAATTATTTGGGCCACACAATGGATAATTGCCACATAATACATAATAAAGTGAAAGGAAGGGCTCTTTTGGATTTTCCCATCCAGAGCACAAAATGCAAAACTTTGCAACATTGTTTACATGAGTAGGTTTATCAGAATTTATTCTGAACTTCTGTACTGTGTTGGCTCCTTTAACAAATTTGCTCAAGAACGGCAGGATATTTGAATAGATGCAAGAATGTATTTAACAACTTGAATGTGCACTTTCAATTTTAGAAGTGCCACGTCATGAGAAGCCATTTAAACTAGCTGTTGCTACCAGTGACATCAATGTAGCTCTGTTTTACCACAAAATTAAGAGATGGAGATTAAATAGTTTGTAAGTTATTTTTCGAAGGAACTGACTAGATATGATTACAAATAAGGTCATTGATGTGAAGAAGGAGGTATTTGGTCTTGTGTTGATTTTCCATCATTTTGAAATATACATCTCCCACCTTGTGAAAGAAATTGTTATTATTCAGGTCACAATAATTTAATAGTTTTGGAATAATTTCCAGGCAAAAAACTTACAATTTTTTTTCAGTGGAATTTGAACATCTGATTACAATTGAAAACTATTCATATGCCTGGAAAACAAAATATTATAGTGAATAGTTTATCAAGAGCACATCTGAAAGACACTAGGTTATATGATGCATATTGACTCATGCAAAGTCTGGTTGCCATATACGTCATTATATGTTTAATATTTATTTTAATACTGTTAATATGACTTAGCAATAGCACTGTAAAGGACTTTTATAGGGAAATGGAAATGCCTCCTAAAGATACAATTTCATTCATCTTTGGGAGAAGGTGTAACAAAAGATATTGCTGTTTAATGGATTCATTATGGTGACCTACGTCAAGATACAGTGAAAAGTGCTGTTTTGCTTGCAATACGGGCAGATCATACCATACAAAATGCATCAAGAAATCAGAACAGGGTGTAAAGTACAGTGTTACAACCATACAGAAGGTGCAGAGAGAGAGAGAGAGATATCAAAATTAACATTTGAGAGGACCGTTCAAAAGTCTAATAGCAGTAGGGAAGAAGCTGTTCTTGAATCTATTTGGACATGCATTCATAAATTTATATCTTCTGTCTGATGTAAGAGGGTGGAAGAATATGACCAGGATGGGAGGTATCTTTGATCATGTTGATTGCTTTCCCGAGGCAGTGGAAAGTACAGCTGGAGTCAATGGATGGAAGACTGGATTGTGTGATGGACTAGGCTGTGTTCTCGACTCTCTGTCGTTTCTTGATGCCTTGGGAAGAGTAGTTACCATACCATGCTGTGAGGCATCCAGATAGGATGCTTTCCATAAAAATTGGGAAGAGTCATTGTGGACATGTTGAATTCCATTAGCCTCTTGAGCGAGTAGAAATGTTGTTGTGGTTTGTTGATTGTCATGTTAACGTGGGAGGTCCAGGATTATCATCACTTCCTGGAACTTGATGGTCTTCACCATTTCCACTTCAACACTATTGATTGGGAGGGGGGGGGTGTGGAGGTGTGTCATGGAGAGGTACAGCATGGAAACAGACCCTTTGGTCCGACTTATCCATGCCGACCAGATATCCCAACCCAATCTAGACCCACATGCCAGCACCCAGCCCATATCCCTCCAAGCCCTTCCTATTCATATACCCATCTAAATGCCTCTTAAATGTTGCAATTGTACCAGCCTCCACCACTTCCTCTGGTAGCTCATTCCATACACATACTACCCTCTGTGTGAAAAAGTTGCCCCTTAGGTCTCTTTTATATCTTTCCCCTCTCACCCTAAAGCTATGCCCTCTAGTTCTGGACTCCCTGACCCCAGGGAAAAGACTTTGCCTACTTACCCTATCCATGCCCCTCATAATTTTGTAAACCTCTATAAGGTCACCCCTCAGCTTCCGACGCTCCAGGGAAAACAAACTCAGCCTGTTCAGCCTCTCCCTAAATCTCAAATTCTCCATCCTTGTAAATCTTTTCTGGATCCCTTTAAGTTTCACAACATCTTTCCTATAGGAAGGAGACCAGAATTGCACACAATATTCCAACAGTGGCCTAACCAATGTCCTGTACAGCACAACAAGACCTCCCAACTCCTGTACTCAATACTCTGACCAATAAAGGAAAGCATACCAACCACCTTCTTCGCTATCGTATCTACCTGCGACTCCACTTTCAAGAAGCTATGAACCTGCACTCCAAGGTCTCTTTGTTCAGCAACACTCCCTAGGACCTTACCATTAAGTGTGTAAGTCCTGCTAAGATTTGCTTTCCCAAAATGCAGCACCTTGCATTTATCTGAATTAAACTCCACCTGCCACTTCTCAGTCCATTGGCCCATCTGGTCAAAGTCCCATTGTAATCCCAGGTAACCTTCTTCTCTGTCCACCACACTTCCAATTTTGGTGTCATCTGCAAACTTACTAACTGTACCTCTTCTGCTCGCATCCAAATCATTTATATAAATGACAAAAAGTAGAGAACCCAGCACCGATCCTTGTGGCTCTCCACTGGTCATAGGCCTCCAGTCTGAAAAACAACCCTCCACCACCACGTGTGATCTCAACTCCACTTCCTGAAGTCAATGACCAGCTTCTTTGTTCGCTAACATTAATGGAGAGATTGTTACCTTTACACCATGCTGTTAAGCATATGGTTTATATATATTTTAGCATCTTTTTTTTAAAGTTTGAATTTTAGAAGAATTGCATATGGGTGTAGTCCTTCTTTGATGAAGGGGTTTAAACATTAACCAGATCTTTCTGGAACCATGATTTGAAACTTACATAGTCCTCCTGGAGTTTTCATAGACTTTTATTTATACTAGGAGTGCTTCCAACTGGAGAGAAAACGCATCAAGCTAATTGCTTAGCAGAATTGGGGATGAGCTTTTCATTTGAATTTAGTTCAAAAGCTTTTGGATAGTTCAAAGGAGACTTGACTGAAGTCAGAAGCAAATATAGGAAAAGGAGAATGTTTCAACCAGCAAAGAAAACACATTACTTTCTTGAAAAGTGTAATTTGGGAAACCTACAGACCATGAGGGTTTGGTTGGAACTCGACAGTGTATGAAAAGATTGAGAAGGTCTAAGCTGCCACTTTTGTGAGTAGCTAAGGGAATAGGTCTTACAGCTGACAGGATTGGAAATGAGAAGAGGCAGTTAAGTCAGACCTACACATTCGATAGAGAAGGAATTTGTTTGGAATTTTGAAGGGATGGTATTGGGGAATAAAACGAGGTAAAAACAATAACTGCAGATGCTGGAAGCCAGACTCTGGATCAGTGGTGCTGGAAGAGCACAGCAATTCAGGCAGCATCCGAGGAGCTTCGAAATCGATGTTTCGTGCAAAAACCCTTCATCAGGAATAAAGCTTTATTCCTGATGAAGGGCTTTTGCCCAAAACGTCGATTTCGAAGCTCCTCGGATGCTGCCTGAACTGCTGTGCTCTTCCAGCACCACTGATCCAGGTATTGGGGAATAGATGAGTTTTTGTTCTGAAATCTTTCAAACTGTATTGTACATAAATAGGTTGGTTTATTTTGTTTTGTTTCTATTTCTTTTATGTAATGAACTTGTGTCTTAACGTTAAAATGATATTTGCAGCCTCATGCTTATGTTCCAGTAAAAGACCACCACATTAAGTTACAAGGACCAAAATATGCTCTATCAGGCTGGGATCTGACTTGTCCAGTAGCGATGTTAGTTGGAATCATAGCAATACTCTCTACAGAATACACAGAGCCAAGTCATCAAGGCCTCTTCTGCAGCCTCTCCCAAACTCTCAAGAAATTTGAAGAAGAAATTGACATTGGAATTCAGACAGTAATTTGTAAGGACAATAGTCAAGGGATTAAATTTTTATTCTGAGTCAGTAACACAGAGTAAATGTGGGTGAAAGTGCCCTGAATGGTCAGATTTGTATTCTGGGGAGTGGTTGCTAAATGGAGTCAATCCCTGCCAGAAAGAATTTTGTTTATTAAAAAGGCATTTTAAAAAAAGCATCCCTTGTGGGCGGCACGGTGGCACAGTGGTTAGCACTGCTGCCTCACAGCGCCGGAGACCCGGGTTCAATTCCCGCCTCAGGCGACTGACTGTGTGGAGTTTGCACGTTCGCCCTGTGTCTGCGTGGGTTTCCTCCGGGTGCTCCGGTTTCCTCCCACAGTCCAAAGATGTGCAGGTCAGGTGAATTGGCCATGCTAAATTGCCCGTAGTGTTAGGTTAGGGGTATGGGTGGGTGGCGGGTCGGTGTGGACTTGTTGGGCCGAAGGGCCTGTTTCCACACTGTAATCTAATCATGTAATCTAATCTAATCTAATCTTGTACCCCCACAAACATCACCTCCATTCACTTTTCATGACCCCTCCATACTCTTCATATCAATGCAGTGCCAACTAATGCAGACAGATGAAGCCTCATATATCCCAAGGCCCTTGCAGCCCCTATGCTTATTAAGTGCCAAAACCTTTGCCAACTCATGCCCCCACTGACCATACTTTGAATTTATACTGTCCATATGCCATGATCACAGGTCATACACCCAAAACACTACGGATATTTTTAACTTTAAATTGCAAAATGTGTTTATTAAAAGAGGACTGGTACAGTCAAAAATGTTATTTAACAGGTTGCCTGGGGAGAGAGAGGCATACACATAGAATGTCACGCCGGGTCAATGGGAACTTTAGACAATAGCCCTTCAAAGAAGGAAGCGTTAAATCAATCAGTTTGGATTGTGATCTCTTGTAACAACAAAGCATAAGTTAATTTGAGGCTGGAAGAAGGGTATCCATAAGGGAAGTGATCTGTGGTTAAATTAACCTTGTTGTGGTCAACTGACAGGGGTGGGAGAAAAAAGAACCTGCACCAGTAAAATCCTACCTCATCAGAGAGTTTAACATTTTGGAATATCCAATCTGGAACTATAACAAATTGGGAACCTCACCCAGGAAATCAGAAACAAAAACAGGAAATGCTGGGAAAACTCAGCAGGTCTGGCAGCATCTATGGAGAGAAAACAGAATTAGTGTTTCAGGTCCAATCGCCCTTCCACAGTCTTAGTAATCAAGTTGCAACGTACAAGAGAGACTGACTGAGGGACTGTGTTCCATTCCTATTGTATTTCCTAAACCTTTTCAGCTTTTTGGTTCTTACACTGCTCAAAAGAAGAAGCTGGTTAGTTGAGTATCTGGGAAGTTATTAAGATTTTTCTTTTCTTAATGTTCAAATTAGTGAGGCAACATGGTGGCTCAATGATTAGCACTGCTGCCCCATAGCACTAGGGATCCAGGTTCATTTCCAAGCTTGGGCGACTGTCTGTGTGGAGTTTGCATATACTCCCTGTGGGTTTCCTCCGGGCCATCTGGCTTCTTCTCACAGGCCAAAGGTGTACAGGTTTAGTGGATTGGACTGCTGAGTTGCCCATTGTGTCCAGGGATATGTAGGCTATTAGGATTGGCCATGGGGAATGCAGGGATAGGGTAAGGATCATGTGCATGGATGGGATACTCTTCAGTGGTTTAGTGTAGATTTGATTGGCTGAATAAATTGTTTCAACTCTGTAGGGGTTTTATAATAATACAGCAGCTTAGTAAGTTTAATAATTATGGTAAGGCAAATATGACATTTTTAAAAAGATAGAAAATTTGACTACAATAATGAAGTAGTTTATGAGAACACATTAAGGCTGGCAGGACAGATGATATTTCAAAGTTTCAGTATGTGGGAGTTCCTAACTATTAGTTTTATGCAAACATGTTCGTTGTAAATGTTGGAGTTCAAATAGTTATGTCTCAGAGTCCACGAGCTGCAGGCCGAACCACAGACAGTATGATGCATCAGGGAGGGCAAAGTTATCCTGATTCTTTGTACCAATTGGCAATCATACCTCTTGGAACTGGATTGCTCAAGTTTGGTCAGTGTTCAGGGACATGAGAATATGACTGTATATGAGACAACTGAGAAAATCCAGAGAACATGGTAGTCTTTACAATTATCCAACATGTTTGAAGTTATTTTGCCTTGTCTGGATGAGAGTGAGAGCTGCAGTGGGGTTGAGCAAACTGACATGACACCATGGTACAGGAAGCCATTCAAGACTAAGTACTAAGAGGGAATGCAGTGCTAGTAGCGGACAGTATAGGATGGATTGACACTTTTCTCTGCAGCAAAGAGCATGAGTCCACATAGTTTGTTGTTCGCCCAGTTTGAGGGGTCAAGGCCTTTGCCCAAAATGTCGATTTTCCTGCTCCTTGGATGCTGCCTGACCTGCTGTGCTTTTCCAGCACCATTCTAAGGTAGACTCTGATCTCCAGCATCTCAAGTCCTCACTTTTGCCTGGTCAGGACATCTGCTCAAGGCTAGAGAAGAACTTGCAGTGTGGGTGGGAGATTCCAGTGATTGTTGGCTGTGTGGATACTAACAACAAAGACATGACAAGGAAGGAGGTTCTACTTATTAGGTTGAGGATCAAGATACCAAATTAAGAAACAAAACCTCAATGATCATAGTCTCTACAGCTTTATGCATGCCATGTGCAAATTGCTGTTGGATAAAATGAATTAGCGAGCTGAAGGCATGGCTTAAAAATAACATGGCTGAGTCCTGATAGACTTTACCATAGGGTCTTTTAAAAATTGGCTAGTGAGTTAGTTAAAGCATTCACTTTAATTATCCAAAACTCCCTTGAATTGGAGGTAGTCTCAATGGATTGGAATGCGACAAGTATAACTCCTTTCTCCAAGAACAGAGAGAGGGAAAAAAGCAGAGAACTACAGCTTAACATCTGTTATAGGAGGAAAATGTTAAAAACTATTATTGCAGATAACTGAAACAGAGCACTTGGATAAGTACAAGATAATCGTGTAATGTGTTTTTGAAAAGGCAATCATGTTTTAGAGTTCTTATCTCTTAGAGTTCTTTAAAGAGGTAATTCCTGCTATAGTTAAAGGGGAACTAGTGAATGTGCTGGACTTAGATTTCTAGAAGGCATTTGAAAAGGTGCCACATCATAGGTTATTATGGAAAATAAAACTCATAGTGCAGCAAATAGCAGAATGTTGCCAGGAATGGAGGGTTTGAGATATAAAAATAGTCTGGGTAGGCGGGGACCTTTTTCCACAGGAGCATAGGAGGTTGAGGGGTGACCTTAGAGAAGTTTATAGAATTATGAGGGGTACAAATAACATGAATAGCAAAGGTGTTTTCCCGAGGGTGGGGGAGTTCAAAACTAGGGAGCATGTTTTTAAGATAAGAGGAGAAAGGTTTAAAAAGCATCTGAAGGTCAACTTTTTTACACAGAGAGTGGCTCATGTGTAGAATGACCTGCCAGATGAGTGATGGATGCAGGTACAATCATAACGTTTAAAAGATATGATAAGTACATGAATAGGAAAGCTTTGGTGGGATATGGGCCTAACACAGACAAGTGGGACTAGTTTAGTTTGGGAACATGTTCAACAGGGACTAGTTGGACTGAACAGTCTGTTTCTATGATGGACGACTCTATGATTCTATATTAAATACAGAGGGACCTTGACAAAGTAGATGTGAAGAAGATGTTCCCTTTTGAGGGAGAATCTACGATTAGGGATCACTGTTTAAAAATCAAGTGTTTCTCATTTAAAATTGAGATAAGGCAGTTTTTTTCTCTCTCTCTCAGATGGCCATGAGTCTTTGGAAGTATCTTCTTGAGAAGATGGTGGAAGCAGAGTCCTTGAATAGCTTTAAGACAGAAAGGATAGATTTTCAAGTATTAGTTCTTTGTATAAACAAACATTTCCTTCAATTACTTAGTCATTACAAAAACCAATACTAATTTACAGTATTCAGTCCTTTAACAAAAATTGCATTCATAGCCCCACATCAGAAGCAGATCATTTCTTTATAACTTTTGTGAGTTGTTAACTAATTCATAAACTTAAAAACCAACCTGCTGTGATAATGATACGGTGTGGTAGCAGCCAACTAGCACATAGGTCAACAAACATCTATTGAAAATGCAAGAGCTTTCTTTTTTCAACTATAGACAGGCTAATTAATTTCAAAACTTAACCATTCCTTCTGGGCTATCGGATTTCATTCCAATAATTACAGTGAATTGAGACCTTTCCCTCATATGTCCAAGTCCACCATTTCATTTTCAGGAATATAAGTTGCCTTCACTGCTTCTGTTTGAAGGCTGTTGGAATGTTGCACTATGCTTCTGCCTTGAGAACTGTAGATGTATGAACACATTCAGCTTTTTGTCTTTCCCCAACATCAGTGAAAATGGTGGATCCTGAGTTCAGACATCATTTAGACCAAGGTGCAGAATGCTTCAATTTTACAAAAATTAGCGTGAAAGTTAGATTATTCAAGGAGAGCATAATGATAGCGATTTTGGAAAGATGTTAACTGAGGCAAGAAAAGCACAAGGCATGAATTGAAGTTTACTCTTTAATTGATGTCATGTGTTTAAAGATGCAGAAATTATCTCTGTTGCTATTAGCAAACACTTAATGCATTCATATAACAATCCTATGTGTGTCAGATTATTGCAGATTTAAATCATTTAAGTTAAATGGACTAATATTTCTGCTGAATTAATAAACAGTGGAACATCATGCAAACTTGTTCTGTTTCTTGAATTGTTTCTTCTAACAAGGTATTGGTGACTGACTAAAAATCAAGTTGCCAATGTGCCTCAAGACCTTGAGAATGTTCCAACATACTCATATGTTGCAGATATAAGTGGGAAGTTTAGATAACTACTTGTCGATTTCACCTTGCCTGGGATGCAACACGATACCCTATGATAGTGGTAAGAGGTTATGATAATCGTGCAGATTTGATCTGAAATATATTCATCCTGTTTTTAAATACAGATTTATTTAGAGCTCTTCAGAGCGTTCGGAAGGAAGAGCCAGGGGTTATGGTCTGTAGTGAGGCCAGTGACAGAGGAAGAAAGAGATGGGGTCCAGCAAGCTGACTTTAGAGACTGAAGTTGGAAATTGTTGAGCAAGATTTCAAGGTTAGTAATCTCCAGATTACTCCCGGTGACTCACAGTCATGAGTACAATAGAACATAAGAACATAAGGGCTGGGAGCAGGAGTAGGCCCTCCGGCCCTTCGAGCCTGCTCCACCACTCAATAAAATTATGGCTGATCTTTTTGTGGACTCAGCTCCACTTACTCGCATTTTCACCAAATCTCTTAATTCCTTTATTTTTCAAAAAAGTATCTACCTTAGCTTTAAAAGCGATTCCTGAAATAGCGTCAATTACTTCTCTGGGCAGGGAATTCCACAGATTAACAACCCTCTGGGTGAAGAAGTTCCTTCTCAGTTCAGTTCTAAACCTGCTTCCTCTAATCTTGAGGCCATGCCCTCTTGTCCTTGTCTCACCGACCAGTGGAAACATCCTACCTATTTCAATTTTATCGATTCCCTTCATAATTTTATATGTTTCAATAAGATCCCCCCTCATTCTTCTGAATTCCAATGAATATAATCCCAGTCTACTCAGTCTTTCCTCATAAGCCAACTCTGGAATCAATCTAGTGAACCTCCTCTACACCTCCTCCAGTGCCAATGCATCTTTTCTCAAGTAAGGAAACCAAAACTGCATGCAGTATTCCAGGTGTGGCCTCACTAGCATCTTGTACAACTGTAACATTACCTCTCTGCTTTTAAACTCAACCCTTTAGCAACGAAGGACAAAATTCCATTTGCCTTCCAAGTTACTTGTTGTACCTGCAGACCAACCTTCTGTGATTCATGCACAAGGACACCCAGGTCCCTCTGCAAATCAGCATGCTGCAACATTTTCCCATTCAAGAAATAATCTCCTTTGCTGTTACTCCTACCAAAATGCATGACTTCACATTTACTAACACTGTATTCATTAACCAGACCTTTACCCACTCACTCAATGTTCCGCTGCAAAGTTTCACAGTCCTCTGCAGACTTTGCTCTGCCACTCATCTTAGTGTCATCAGAAAATTTTGACACTGTACACGTGGCCCCAACTCCAAATCATCTAAATAAATTGTGAATTATTACAGTCCTAACACTGATCCCTGAGGCACACCATTAGTCACTGATTGCCAGCCAGAGTAGCACTCATTTGTCCCCGGTCTCCTCTTCCTGTCAGTCAACCAATCCTCTATCCATGCTAATGCTCTACCCCTAACACCATGCAGCCTTATCTTATGCAGCAACCTCATGTGCGGCACATTGTCAAAGGCCTTTTGGAAATCTAGGTACACTACATCCACTGGGTCCCCGTTGTCCACCTTGTTTGAAATGTCTTCATAGAATTCCAAAAGATTTGTGAAGCATGACCTGCCCTTCATGAACCCATGCTGTGTTTGTACAATGGGACAATTTCTTTCAGATTGCCCTATTTCTTCCTTGATAATAAACTCAAGCATTTTCCCCACTACAGAGATTAAGTGCACTGGTCTATAATTCCCCATCTTTTGTCTACTTCCCTTTTTAAACAGTGGTGCCACATTTACTGTTTTCCAATCTGCTGGGACTGCCCCAGAGTCCAGCAAATTTTGAAAAATTATCACCCACCTGCTATTTCTCCAGCTATCTCTTTTAGTCCCCAGGGATTCATTCCAATTTGAGCCAAGAGTCTTATCTATCCTTAGCTCCATTATCTTACCCAACACTAACTCTTCTATAATAATAATTGTTTCCAGTTCCTCATCTACCTTCGTCTCTTTGTCACTTACTGGCATGTTATTAGTATCCTCCACTGTGAAGACTGATGCAGAGTACCTGCTCAATGCTTCAGCCATTTCATCATAACTAAATGCCCCTTCTCATCCTCTAAAGGACCAACATTTACTTTAGCCACTCTTTTTCATTTTATATATTTGTAGAAACTTTTGCTATTTGTCTTTATATTCTGTGCTACATTTTTTCTCGTACTCTATCTTACTTTTCTTTATAGCTTTTTTTTGTGGCTTTCTATTGACATTTAAACTTTTCCCATTGTTATAGGTTCCTGCTGTTTTTGGCCACTTTGAATGGTTCTCTTTCACTTTGGTAGCCTGCCTTATTTCCTTACACACCCATGGCAGATTACCCCATTTCCTACAGTCCTTCCTTCTCACTGGAATATATTTTTGCTGAACTCTTTGAAACATTTCTTTGAAGGTACTCCACTGCTTGTCAACTGTCGCACCATAAAGTCTCTCTTTCCAGTCTACATTAGCCAGGTCCTCCCTCATTCTATCATAATCCTCCTTATTCAAGCACAGGACCCTGGTATTGGATTTTATCTTCACACTATCCAGCTGGATTTTAAATTCAACCATATTATGATCACTCCTTCCAAGAGGATCCCTGACTATGATGTCATTAATTATTCCTGTCTCATTACACAAGATCAGATCTCAGATAGCTTGCTCCCTCATCGGTTCCATTACATACTGTTAGAAAGCTATCATGGATACACTCAACGGTCTCCTCCTCAAGGCTACCCTGACCGAACTGATTCAACTAATCTACATGCAGATTAAAATCCCCCATGATAATAGCCATACCATTTTTGCAGGCATTAGTTATTTCTTTGGTTATTGCCCACTTCAATGTAATGTGATTATTTGGTGGCCTATAGACTATACCTATCAGTGAATCTTTATTCTTTGAATTCCTAATTTCCACCCAAATCGATTCGACCTCATGCTCCATGGAACCGATGTCAGCTCTCAGCACTGCTCTGAAGTCGTCCTTGAATATCAGAGCTACACCACCTCCCTTACCTTGCTGTCTGTCCTTCCAAATAGTCTGGTACACCTGGATACTTAATTCTCAGTCATGACCATTCTGCAACCATGTATCCATGATGGTTACCAAATCATATTCATTCACAATGATTTATGCCGTTAACTCATCAACTTTGTTACGAATGCTACAAGTATTCAGGTAAAGTGCCTTTCTTTTAATTTTCTTACCATCATGATTCACAACATCTCTAACATCTCCTGAGTTATCCTTCATTTTTGGTTCTTTCATAGTCTGCCCTGAACTTAAACCATCCTGCATACATACTAACCTGCTGCTTACCTTTTCATTTATCACCATAGTTTCTGTTGCTTTCCCTTTCCCTTCCCTCTCCCCCTGACTCACAAGTTTAAAGTCCTGGTGACCACCTTATTTATCCTTTTCGCTAGAACACTAGTTCCAGATTGGTTCAGGTGGAGACAATCTTATCAGTATAGATCTCCCGTTCCAAAACTGATGCCAATGCCCCATGAAATGGAACCCCTCTTTCCAACATCATTCCCTACATGTTTACTTTCTTAATTTTCTTGTCCCTAAGTCAATTTGCACATGGCTCAGGCAGTAATCCAAAGATTATGACTCTTAAGGATCCTTGAGTAGGACAGAGCAACTGAATGTGTAGCTGGAGAGATGGTGGAGGAGGGTGGACTTTAGATTCCTGAGGCACTGGGAGTGTTACTGAGAGGTAGGATGTATACAAGATGGATGGCTTCCATCTGGACAGGAATGGAACCAACATCCTTGCAAAGTGGCTTGCTAGCTAATGCTCTTGGTGTTGATTTAACCTGAATTAGACTAGGATTCTGACAAACAATTCAGAGCGGAGAGAAGCTGCAATGGAACTCGAAGAAGGTGAGTCCAAAACTAGAGGAAACATAGACTAGATAAGAAAGAAGTGAGTTTAGCAAAGGTAAATGGAATACAATTGTAAAGAGTCTAACAAATAAGACAGAGAAGCTGAGGATGCATGTTAGGCATGTGGGATTATGATAACTATGACAGATGTTTGGCTGAAAGATGCGCAAGGTTGGCAGCTCAACATTCCTGATCATAAGATATTCAGGTAAGATCAAGGCGGGGGGTTAAAGCAAGGTGGGTGGTCACAATATTGATTATGGAATCGATCATAGCAGCAAAATACTTAAAAGACATCCAGAATAACTTTTTAATCCAGTATATACAATTCCCAATAAGGGAGGAACGGTTCTGGACCTAATATTTGCATATGAGCCAAAAAAGATAGAAGGCAAATCATTAGTAGAGGAATTTGAAGTATTCTTGCGAGTAATGCATTTGCTATGGTATACGTGGACTTTAGCAAGGCTTTTGGTCAAGTTGCAGATTAACCAGATCAGCAAGAGCCCATGGGAATCAAGGAAAAGTGGCACATTGGATCCAAAGGTGGTTGAGAGGCAGGAAGCAGAAGGTGGTTTTTCAGGAATGTTTCTGTGACTGGAAGTCTGTTTCCAGTGGGTTTCTGCAGGGCTCAGTGCTGGGGCTCTTGCTGTTCATGTTGTACAGTAGTAATTTGGACTTGAATACAGGGCGTATAATCGAAATATTTGTGAATGACATGAAAATTGTGGGTTGGTAAGGAATTAGGATAGCTGTAAATTGAAGGAGGATATCAACAGACCTATTAGGAGTGGCAAATGGAATCCATCTGGGAAAAGTGTGAGGTAATACACTTAAGGAGCAGTAACAAGACAAAGGAATATACGATGAATTGTGTTCCCCTGGAAAGTACAAAACATCAAAGGGACCTTGCTGTGGATATCTACTGATCCTGGAAGATAGCAGGGCAGGTATGTAAGGCTGTTAAGAAGGCAAATGGGATATCTACCTGTAATAGCTGAGATGTAGAACATAAAAGCAGGGAGGGTGTATTGAATGGGCTGAAGTGCTACCACTGCTAATGATATTCAACAGCTATATGACCTTGAACTAATCCTGTGAACATTCCTGTCCGTGCCAAAGATGGCATAATCAATGTTGCTTTCTGTACTTGCTCAGCTGGCTTTCAGTGTAACTGGCTGCTTGTTACACTGTATAAGAGAGAGAGTTTCGTTCTGAGGTTTTGGACTTCACCTCAGCTCGGGATCGTGAGCGGTGTCAGGAACAAGCCGAAGCCTCCAGAGCAACCTTCGATTGACAGGTCTCTAACAGACAGGCTAATCGCTTTCTTTTCCTTCCTTATTGTCTTTATTTATTGCTTAATAAATGTTCATATTTAAGCAAATTGCTATTGCTGAGTCATCTCTTAACTACATTAAACAGATCTGAAAAGAACTGTTTGGACATACTCTGTGATCCAAGACAGAGATTGTGTTGGAATTTTATAAAATGCTTGTTAAGTCACAGCTGGAGTACTGTAAGCCGTGCTGGGTATCACATTACAGAGAGGATGCAATTGCACTCTAGAGGGTGAAGAGGAGATTTCACAAGATGTTGAGTGGGCTGGAGGGTCTGAGCTATAAGTAAAGTTTGGATAGGCTGGGGTTGTTTTCCTTGGAGCAATGAAGGTTAGTCATAGCCCTGACAGAGCTGTATAAAATTATAAAAGGCAAAGATTTTAATGCATTAGCAGAGAGGACCATAACCAGGACACATAGATTTCAGATAAGTGATAGAAAACTAAGAGGAGAATTATGGGAGATTTTTTTCACACAGAGGGTGTAAAGAGTCTAGAATTCATTGCCTGAAAGTGTGTTTGAGGCAGAAATATTTAAGCAGAGTTTAGATATTCACTTGCATTACCATCGCCTCCAGGGTTAGGGACAAAGAGCTAGAAAATGTTACAGTATTGTCATATTTTTCTGTCCAGCGTTGATATGATGGGTTAATTAACCACCTTCTGCACTGCAAATGCCAGTGAGTCTATGACCTTGGCCTAGAAGGTTTAAAGTCTGCTCAGGATTATAGTCAAAGTAAATCACCTTTGTTAAAGCTTAGCACCTTCTTGACAATGCACATCCCCAAAGCTGTTCATCACCATCACCCACACCCTCAGAATGTTAATCTCCCTCTGATAATATTCACTTTCCTCTCCTGATGGTGTCCAACCTCCCTTTGAACACTGGTCACCCACTTAGCTCCCTCCCCACCCACAATATTCATCTCCCTCCCATCAATATTCATCCTCCCCAGGCAATGTTCATCATCTCCCTCTTGGCAGGATCAACATTTGGGGTGTTGTTTGGAGGGAGGGAAAATGAGCACTGCTTGGGTTGTGAATGGTGAGAATTGTCAGCCCAGAAGGTTAAACCTGTGTAGAATAAAAATAATTGGAATGAGTATACTGGTCATGTTGCAGCTTCATGTTGAGTTATGCAAGATCAATCTGAGTCATTCACCCAGTTTACTGTTTTTACCCTCTGGGAGTGGCCTTGGCAGGAGATAATGAGCAATGTTCAGGGTGAGGAAGTGTGAATTGTTCAGGGTTAAAGGAGGGTGAGTACAGACTAGAGTGGTGCTGAAAAAGCACCGCAGGTCAGGCAGCATCCGAGGAGCAGAAAAATTGACTTTTCGGGCAAAAGCCGTACATCAGGAATGAGGCCATTATGAAGGGCTTTTGCCCAAAACATCGATTTTCCTGCTCCTCGGATGCTGCCTGACTTGCTATGCTCTTCCAGCACCACCCTAATCTAGACTCTGATCTTCAGCATCTGCAGTCCTCGCTTTCGCCTAGGAGGGTGATTACAGTCAGGGATAAGTGTGGGTGATTACAGTCAGGGATAAGTGTGGGTGATTACAGTCAGGGCATAAGGGAGCAAAGGTCAATGAGTACTGTTGGAGATGTGAGGGAATATGCAATGTCAGGGATGAGCAAATTGGGGGGTTGAGCAGTGTCAAGAGTGAACAAATGAACATTACTGAGGGTAGGCATTGTGGGCAGTGTGGGGGACCGTGCATTGTCGAGGAAGAGGGAATAGAGGAAGTGAGTCTTGTCTAGGATTACAAATCTATTTAAAAACTCTGCAGTTCAATTACCAAAGACAGAAATTAAATGAATGTGTCTTCAGTCGATAAAGAAAAAGAGAATGTAGCTCCATTATTGCCACATTTCAGCACTTGGCTACTTGGACTACGCTCATCTCTTGATTCTAACAGGAAATTACTGGAAGTGAGCTGATAATAGCACAGTGAGGACAATACAGTACCTTATCTCCTTAACTGAAGAAATTTAAGAATTATGAATGAAACAGAGAATTCACAGAGAAGGTTTACTTGGAGACAACAAATTTGAGTTGAATCAGATGCATAACAACACAAAACGTAAGGGCAAGAAACATTGAATAGGAGAGAACCACAAAAGTTTTGGAAAATAGATAAAAACTTGCAACATTCTTAGTTGTTTAATAGTTTTAACTTGTAAGAATTGACTGCATGCAGGCATGAAACCCAACAGCTTAAATAGTTCCCTTTCTAGGCTGGTGTAAGTTGGCATGGCAGGTACAATTATCCAATTATCGCTTTGTGAGAAAGGTATTTACATGGTGAATATGAATCCTAACTTACTGCAGACAGTTAAATGGAGAATATTCACATGTAGATCCAATAAGTTCTTATAAGTAACAGGGAGGTTGAAGGCAAGCTGCTGTTTGATCAGATTAAATACCCTACAATATGGAAACAGGCCCTTCGGCCCATCAAGTCCACACTGACCTTCTGAAGACCAACCTCTAATGCACCTGGTCTGCACATTGTCACATTGCAGGAGGAAACCAGACCATCCAAAGGAAATCCAAAGGATCACAAGGAGAACTTGCAAACACCTCACAGACAATCACCCAAGGCAGGAATTGAACTTGGGTCCCTAGCAATGCGAGTCACCATGCCACCCAAAAAGGATGAAACAAAAGCATAGTAGCATTGACTCGCAGGTCATGGAAATCAGCAGTTTTTGTCTTCACCTGGAATTAATCAGTTGGGCCATTAATTATTTTGTGAGTCAGGAACTTTTGGTTATTTGCCCCAAAAAAATTAGTCCTAAATTTTACATCAACAGTATTCGGAGATTATTACGACTAAACCAAGCTCTTAAAGTCAAATGCTAAAGATCTACTTTTGAGGTAAATTGAACTTGGCTCAGAAGATTCTATCAGTTAAAAATGTTCACTACAGCTTCCTTCCTGGTACACATGACACACGCACTGTTAATAGAAGCTTGTCAGCATTGCTGATGTTCTCTGATGCTTTGTATATTCAGAGCCTTTGAATGAAGGTGAGCTATCACAAGTGAAAAGCTATTTTCTCTGGGAGCATTAACATTTGAAAAGCATAAGCATTCTTTTCAATCTATAAATCATCCAGCATAAATCACTTTCCATGATTACATTACAACTACCTTGTCATCAGAATGCAGTATCTTGTCTTCATGATCATAGCTACAGAATTTGCAGCAATAACTGCTCTTCCCATATTTACACCAGCATTGCCAGATCTATCCTTAGTCCCTCCTTTCCCTTATTTATTTACTGTCTCTCAGCAGCATTATCCACGAGCATGGAGCAACCTTCCATGTGGCAAACTATTGACACCCAGCTCTAATTCTCTGCCATTTTTCAGGATTAATCAAATGCATCTGTACTGTCAGACCGTCTCTCACATATTCATTCTTGCACAAGTCACAATATTCTTCAGCAAAGCTTTTGAAAAGACTAAACCTGTTTCTTTTGATCCCCAACAAGAATTCTCTCCCCTACCAACAGATCAATTTGCCTTTCATGTCACAGTTTCAACTTAAATCAGACTGTTCATAGCTCAGTGCATTTTTCTGGCTATAAGCTAAACTTCTGATCCTATATGCTCTGTATGAAAAAGACTACCCACTTCTAACTTTGTAAGGTCACTTGCTTCTGCTTCACCATTGCAATCCTCATCAATATTTCTGTCACTTTAAGATCCTATTACCCCAATGCTCTCCTGTCCAGCCCAGTTACAGGACAAAGATCCTGATGCATGCTTTACATGATTGGGAACTATCCATTCCAGAGTAAGGGATCTTTAGAAAGGACAAAGAAGTTGATGTAGACAGGTGCTTTGCCATTTAAACACAGTAGGAAGATTTCTAATAAAGATGATGAGATAGTAGATGGATAGAGTTAGGGCACAGCAGACATTGGAAGATACTGGTTGTTCTTCACAACTCCTGACAGTCATGGTGATGTTTATATGTACAGAAAACAGAGAAGAATGTTAATGCAAAGCTATGTTCATCATGAGAGAATTTCACTTTCACATAGATTGGGAAACATGTAACCAGTACAACAGTAAAGGGAATGACTTTTTAGATGCTATTGAGATCCACGTTGTAGCACTATTCAGACTTTTAGGTCATCGGTTAGCAGAGCTTGCTGGTTGGTCCTTAATCCAACCATCCCCATTCAGGTTTGATCCAATGTCTAGATCCAGGCCTTTGGGCGTCATACTCTCAAGTTAATAGATTCTGCAGAAAGATGCAATTGGAATAGGAGAGGGATGTTTCAATGATAATAACATTACAACTCAGCAATTACTACAATAAGTGAATGTTAAGTCTTTATTTTGTTTTCTATTTGTGAAACAGGTCCTCACCAAAAAAAACAACACAACGTTTAAGCAGTTCAGAAGAGGACATGGCTTTGAACAGGTCCAAAAATCACATACAGCAATAGGTTCATTAACTCCATAGATGGAATGTTCTTTTGAGAGAACCATTTAACCCTTAACATTCCTCACATTATACTTGGAAGTAATGCAGGCAATCTCAGCTCTGGGGAATTCACATCTCCATCTGTATCTTACAGTGCACACCAGGTACTCATGTACTGTGCTACTGTCTCTGAATTCTTCTCTCCTGCTGGAGGAGAATAGGCAAAATAAATACAGACGTGTCCATTTGTGGATCGAAAGGGTGGTGACTACATAAGGCTTCTCATCCACTTCAAACAACAGACCACAGAGCTGGCAGGAGACGAAGGGGGATATGTGATTAGATTACAAGTCCACACCAACCCGCCTAAGCGCAACCCACCCATACCCCTACATTTACCCACCTACCTAACACTACGGGCAATTTGGCATGGCTAATTCACCTGACCTGCACATCTTTGGACTGTGGGAGGAAACCAGAGCACCCGGAGGAAACCCACGCAGACACAGGGAGAATGTGCAAACTCCACACAGTCAGTCGCCTGAGTCGGGAATTGAACCCAGGTCTCTGGTGCTGTGAGGCAGCAGTGCTAACCACTGTGCCACCGTGCCGTACTGATGGGGATATGTAGGGATATGTGAGGGCATATATGGGGATATAGGGAGATTGGATATCAACAGCCAGCTAGTGTGAAAACCTTCAGTTATTCCCAGTTGCATATGCAGCAGCAACCTTGGATGGTTCATGGTTTCTGATAGGACTAAATCTTCTCATTTTACTTTTCAGCCTCCAGATCCCATTCCCCAAACCCAGACAAAGAGGTTTATTGTTGAGAGTGTGGTGCTGAAAAAGCACAGGAGGTCAGGCAGCATCTGAGGAGCAGGAGAATTGACATTTCGGGCAAAAGCCCTTCAGCGATCGTTCCTGATTAAGTGCTTTTGCCTGAAACATCAATTCTCCTGCTCCTTGGATGCTGCCTGACCTGCTGTGCTTTTCCATAATCACATTCTCGACTCTAATCTCCAGCATCTGCAGGCCTCACTTTCGCCAAAGAAGCTTATTGTCCCAGGCATCGTCAGCTTTTTCATCATGCCCCCATCTTCCAAAGGGGTGAGGGAGATACCATTAGGCACTGACTGTGAGGGAATGGAACATTGGCACCAGGGACTCATGTCAGGACCCTTCTGAAGTGCCCTGCAACACCAAGGTCCAATCACGATGCAGTGGCAGTAAATGAAAACAACATTGAAGTCCTTCTTGGCTATTGTCCTACTAAACAACCCTCAGTACTATATTACTTTAGTCCATTTTAATCTGTTAATATATCTGACTGTTCATGTTTTCCTTGTAGAATGCTTTGAGGGGCAATAATGACCCTGGATACTTGTGTGAGCAGCAGTGTAAAGAGCTTTGAATCTCTCATTCATTGCTATCCTCTGAGAGAAACATAACTTCCGAAAAGTGGGAAGTTAAAGATACATGCTTCATGTTGTGACAGTCAGTTAGCATTTTTCTACCACTCCATGAGTGTTGATACCCCTTTCAAATACAGGCTTGAAGCATGGTCTTCATTTAAGTTTGCAGATTGCCGTTCTGATCCCCTGGCCAGGAAGCTGAACAAGAGATTGTTGGTGCAAAGGGAGCCAATTCAATTACAATCATTGACAATCACAGTATCTTAATGTTTGACATTTACAAAGCAAGCCTTTCCTTGAGGGAAGAAACAGCTCTGTACCACAATTAGTTAATGCCTCTGATTGTCCACATATGTTAATGCAAAGAAATTTGCCTCAAATCAAGCTGCTGTCAGGCTATCACGAGCCTGTCTGCTTCATTTCAGTATTGCATTGGTTTCCTCAGCATTTCCGTTGATCTCCCCTCTTCCTTATCTGAGGAGGCATACGGCTGGTCCAGCTTCCTCATCTTCTAAGTTCTCAATCTTGCCAATTGAATTAAGTTGTGTGGGATGCAGCAAACAATCACTACCCTGTCCACCAAGTGCTAAAGAGCTTTCCCCTGAGCATTTCAGATACCAGAAGCATATCTTCAGAAGACAAATTGTCTGTTCAGTGATTGCCTTGGTGGGTGTATCGCAGTCTGAGGGTTGTACACAGGGCTCATTAAGCATGATTCTGGAGTATTCCTTGTCACTCATAAGTCAATCTTGGAGATGATGCAGAATTGTAAACATGCAGGAGTCTGGCAGTTAGGAACCTCAGGAGGCTCAGGAAATTTGACACATCCACAAGGATTCTGATCAATTTTTATAGGTGCACCACAGAAAGCATCCTTTCTGAATGGATAACAGTGTGGTTTGACAACTGCTCTTTCCAAGACCACTAGAAACTACAGAGAGTCATGAAGATAGCCCAGTCCATCACACAAACCAGCTTTACATCCATTAACTCTATCAATACTTCCTGCCACCTCAGGAAAGTGACCGATATAATCAAAGACCCCTCTCACCCTGGTTATACTGTCTTCCATCCTGTTTTGTTGGAGGTTTGTCTACGCATATGAATAGATTCAAGAACAGCTTCATTGTTGTCAGATTCTTGAACGGACCTCTCAGTTAATGCAGATCTTTCTTTCTGCATCTTTGCTGTGGTTGTAACACTGTATTCTATACTCTGTTCTGCTACCCTGATGCACTTTATTACAGTCTGTCTGTATAACACACAAAACAACACTTCTCACTGTATGTCAATACATGTGACCACAGTAAGTCAATCAATAAATCAATTAGTTGTGCAAAATGTAAATATCATCACAGTAACCTAGATAGTAGAGTGCACACCGATAGAAATTATTGCTTGTGGTCATAAATGAGCTGGACCTTGAGGAGTGAAATCCCTCTCCGTTCATGCGTAATGATGCTGTAGAGTTTGAGTGCACCATATGTGTCACTGCTGGCCCCTTGTACCTGAGGGAAACCAGTGATGGCTGCTAATCCCACAGCTCAGGGAAGTTCACTGTCTTGGCCTATGCTGAATTGGACAAATTGCCCTCCCAAATGTGCATTCATGAGTTCACTAATGTCCTTCATACAAAAGCATTACAGTGCTGCTGTGATCTTCAGTGCTGCAAACAGTTGTGCTGCCTCCCAAGCTGTATATTTACAAAATAAATGACAGAAAGCACTGGAGAAACTCAGCAGGTTTGGCAGCATCTGTAGAGAGAGAGAAAAACAGAGTTAATATTTCAAGTTTGATATGGCTATTCTTCAGAACTGATCTTATGAACTGTGTGCTTGCTAATGTAATGTTTGTACATAAACTAGCTCCTAGTTTCTGTGGTGCAAGAAATAATACATGTCGTCATGTTTGGATTTTGGAACACATATGGTTCCCATTTTTGAATAACAAAGTTGTGTCAGTGAATGTAATTCAAGCAAGTTATGTTGTTAATGAATACTCATGCCATGCTGATAAATGTTAAAGAGCTGCCTGGACCATGAGGATTGGTAAAGTCAACCAGTCTGAAAGTTTCTGAGAATTTAAAAGCAAAATTATAATCTGCTGTTGGACAAGTGAAGTTTTACCTTACTGCCTCATAACATTCCCCTGCCTGCCTGTCAGAACTTTCTCGGAGACCCTGGAAAAGTTTGCTGCATGTGTAAAGATGCCCTTCAAACAGTTTATACTATGTTTGGAAGGATAGCAACTGTATGATTGGCTGCTAGGTAACAAAACTGCTTGAGGGTATGACAGTTTGGCCAGAAGCTATCATACTTCCACAGTAAAAAGAAACCTCAAACCTGAAAAAAGCCAATTAGTTTACCTGTATCAGTTGCAGTGAGCTGTGATTCTTAATCAACAAGTCAGACACTTCATAAGTGTGAACTAGTTATTCTGTGCCTCATGAAAACAAACAAAAGTAACTGAAGAAAGAAGAATGAGGAGCAGCAATTCAAAAAGATCATGAAGCCTGGTTTCTCTGCAGTGTCCCAAGAAGAAAGTTCGGGGATCCTGTTTGGGGCTCCTCTTTCCTAAGAGTGCCTGCTGGGATCACCCTGTTTCCCTGGCATGAAGTAGAGGTGTCTCATCTTCTTCTTGCCTTACCACTAATTCTAAGAGAGTGCTGAACCTGAGTCTCCATGACGATTGCCAACCTCTTCATAGACACAGCCAGATGCATTCAGTTCAGAGCCTCTCATTGTGGACTGTCTCATTCGTCTTACTGACTGCCTGATATTCCTGTGAGTATCTGTGCATTTTGGCAAAATCATTAAATGGTGAGACCATGTAAACAACTTCTGCCAGGGACTAACCTGTGATTTTGGCCATTCTCTGAATGCTGGAGACCTGGGGACTTTCTTTCTCGACAAGCACAGAGACATGTTGGTGTTTTTCCAGCACTACATTTTTCAACTCTGGTCTCCACCATCTGCAGTCCTCACTTTCTCCAAGCACAGAGACATGTTGGTGAAGCGCTCACCAGATTGTGAGCTACACAAAGAGCATCCACTGAGGTGGAAGTTTTGAACTGATGAGAGGTGCAGGTGAATACTAATGGCTTCTACTTCAGAGATGGATCAGAGGGTCTTCAGCTACTTTGGGATGGAGGTTCGCTGGGTGCTGCTAAGTCAGTTCTGAAAAACACTCGTACTGATCTCAACCTGTACTCTGCTTTTCTCTCTCTCCACAGATACTGCCAGGCACATTGAGTTTCTCCAGCATTCTCTGTGTTTTGTTTTTAATCAAAGGTAGTCTGATTTCTTTAGTTGGAGGTCTTGGGGAGATTTTGTCTCTTGACCCCAGTGGTCATAGAAGTGTCAGAGTGAATACTGAGATGATGGATGAACATAGTAGTCCATTTCTATTCTGTTCGTTGGAGAGTAGGAGGTTGATGGCTGACCTTATAGAGGTTTATAAAATACAGGAGGTTAAGATAGGGTAAATGGTAGGTGTCTTTTCCCTAGTTGGGTGATTTCAAGACTAAGCACAACATTATTGAGGTGAGAGGAGAAATATTTAAAAACAAACATGAGGCACAAATCTTTTACATAGACGGTGCCTCGCATGGAGAAAGAACTTCCTGAAGATGTGCTGGATGTGGGCATAGTTACAACATTTAAAAGACATTTGGTAAATACATGAATGGGAAAGATTTTGAGGGATATGGGCCAGGGGCAGGCAGATGGAGCTAGTTTAGTTTGGGATTATGTTAGGCATGGCCTGATTGGACTGAATGGTCTGTTTCCATGCTGTATAACTCTATGACTCTAGGTCAGTGAATCCTGTGGACGGAGACCACCTTCCCAGTCTTTCTTTCCATCCATACCATTCATGTAGTTTTGTCTCTGCGTGTATGTGTGTGGTGAGAGAGTTTCATCATGTGGAAGTTTTAACTCTTAGTAAAATGTCAATGGTTAATAATTGCTCATTTGTAGCAAGAATCTATTTATTTGTAATAAATAACAGTCATTGTTACATAGAGAAACCTGATCTCGGCCTTCTGTCAACTTGGCTCTGAAAGACAAGGGAAATTTGGGAATTGTGAGGTCTATTCTGAAATCTTTTACTTTTTGATGATGCCAAAAATAATGAGACATAGTTTCCAGTGTGTTACGAAGAAGGCACAATAAATTCCAAGTGATCAATGAGCTCACATATACACTGCATGCTGGAACTATGCGCAGCACTGACTCTGCTTGGTCAAAATATGGCCTACCCTGAAATGTTTTGAGATCGGAGCTATAATCTGCTGATTAAATGGTCAGTAATTAGGGGTCACAATTTCAAGATAGTCAGCGAGAGAGCTAAGAGTGAGATGAGGAGAAACCACAATACTGAGAGAGTTATTAGGATTTGGAATGCACTGCCTGGGAGAGGGATGGGGACAGATTCCATGGGAGGTTTCAAAAGAGAGTTGGATATATATATATGAAAGTGATTAATTTAGGGGGGCTATGGAGATAGGGCTGAAGAATGTGATTAGGTAGGTAACTCTTTCAAGAGCCAGTACTGACACGATGACTCAAATGGCCTCTTTCTCCACTGTTAAAATAATATGATTGATTACTTACGATGAATGAATGAATTAATCATAATTATCTTGACATGGTAAAAATAAGCAAAGCACTTTGGTTTTAGATTATGACAGTGAGAACTATATCATGCGATTGCTATAGGTGCACATGATTTCAATCTCTACCACTGATGGAGATATTTCTGTAGGTCAGTCGGCTTTCAGATGTACTCAGTGCTGACACCAGCCTGAGGTTCTCAAATGTAATATAAAGTAGCACATGTTGGATCTGTACAATTAATATCAATTGCTGTTTATGAGAAAGTGCTAAATTGTAATTATAGTCAGGAGGTCATGAAGAGAATGGAAAAGATTTGGATAAATCCCAGGGACTGAAAAGCTGAACATTCGCTAGTGTCTAAGTGTTTAAATCAATCCATGAATGTAAGCAGCACCTGCTCATATAATTATCAATTCATCAATTAAAATATTTATACTTTTTGGTCAGACAGACAGAAGATATTTCCTTGCATATCTTTTATTGTGTTAATGACAATTATCATTTAGAATAGTGTTCTTAAATAGATTTCCACCAATGGTGTCTGGCAGACTGATTAATATATTCTATCGGGAAATTTTTAAGTTATATTGAAGATGCATTAGTGAATCACGAGTAAGATTTGAATAACAATTTTTGCTCACATTGTCTACATGCTAAAAATATAGCATTTGAACCTCATGCAAAGACACTTGGTCTGGAAATAACTTACATACGTTATCCCTTAAAGATGAACATTTTGGCAAGATAACATTGTGACTCTGTTATGAATGGTTTCTCTGCAGTTGACGAGAGTTCAAGATGTGCAAAATATTTTCACCTTTTGGGTGTTAATTGTTGTGGAAGGAATGACAAAAGAGCAACTGGAGAATTAAAGATTTTATTTTGCCCATTCTTGTAAGTGCTGAGACGAGTAATCCAGAGTGTCAGACTGGCTATATACTGTGAAATACCTTTAACCGCAGGGTCACAAATTTTTAGTGAAGATCAAGATAACTACTGAAATACAGTCACTAACAGGACAATTACTGTTGTAAAATATTATCATTTTCCCTCAATCCTGGGGCACAAAAGCCAGGAAGAATGAAAATGGTCAGACATTGTTGGGGCTCACCATTTAGCAATTAACTGGAAATTTCAAAGTTTTACAGAGAATCCGTAGCTTCAATAGAAACACAGGCCAGATCAAATAATATTTCTCACCTCCAGCTTTATTTCTTAAGAATACAGTGCACAGTTCTGGTCTCCATTCTACAAAACTGCCAAATAAATACTGATGGAAGTGCAAATAAGATTTTTAAGGATAGCACCAGAGCTAAGAGATTACAATGATCAGGAAAGATTTGAAAGGTTAGAGCATTTTATCTATAGATGAGAGAAGACTTGGAGGTGACCTAATTTGCTCTTTAAAATAGTGACTGAGCTGGTCAAGTTAGGTGAAGAGGGAATGCTGTCCCCAGGAAATAGCAAGCTGTGATCTGTGTTTAAGTTTTGGAATGAAGGATAGTAGATTGTGGAATTCTCCAAGGGTCAGAAACTGGGATCACTTTTTGGTTTGATTCATTTGAATGAGTTGACAATTTGAATATGGAATAAAATTTCAAACTTTTCTGATGATAACAAATTGGTTGAATGGCAAATAGCAAAAATAATACAAATTGACTGCAAAAGGACATCAATTGGCTTTCAGAACAAGCAGCCAAGGGGCAAATTGGATTTAATGAAGATGGATGTGAGGTGTTGCATTTAGGCAGGAGTGAGTGAAGAAAACTGCTGGTTCAGAAGAGAATGCAGGACAAAGGGATTCGTGGTTCATGTGAATAGATTTTCACAGGCAGCGGAATGATTTGAGAGAATAAATAGTCTGATAAATAGAAGCATTTGGACAAAGCAGAGCAGTTATATTGTATCTTCGCAATTCTCTAGCTAGGCCAAGGCTATTATTCTAGGAGAAAATGAGGACTGCAGATGCTGGAGATCAGAGTCGAGAGTGTGGTGCTTAAAAAGCACAGAAGGTCAAGCAGCATCTGAGGAGCAGGAAAATCGATGTTTTGGGCATAAGCCCTTCAACAAGAGTTCCTGATGAAGGCTTTTGCCCGAAATATTGATTCTCCTGCTCTCCGGATGCTGCCTGACCTGATGAGCTTTTCCAGCACCATACTCTTGACTAAGATTATTATTCTATCTCCCATGTATCTAGGAATCAGTGGATAATTATGGAAATCCTTCTATTATCTCCATCCCACTTCCTTTAGAGACCTGGGATGCAATAATCAGGACCAAGTCACTTTACCACTTCAGAAAGGAGGGTCTTTGAGAGGGTGATGAGGAGATTTGACTGGTTTCTGAGGTGATGGATTTTGGCTACCATGTTAGTTTGGAGAAGCTATGATTCCTCAGAGCCAAGAAGATTGTGATGGAGATCTGATAGAGATGCATCAGGTTATGACAAGCTTAAGTAATGTCTTTCTATTGCCTGATGCTACAAGGCAGCACAGATTGAAGGTTTTGGGCAAGAGGTAGATGGAAGATGTGAGCAAGATTAGTTTTTCTGCAATGAGTTGTAATGATCTGGAACTTACTGGCTCTGAGCATGGTAGAAGTAGAATTGATCAATGATTCAAAGATAAATTGCATAGACATGAGGAAAGTTAACACATAAGATTAGGAGCATTTATCAGAGGGATAGGATTGATTGGATTGCTTTACAGAGATTTAACATGGTCTCAAAAGCTGCATTCCTTTTATGTGTATTGTATTAACTCCATGGTTTAAGTTATACTTTGCTCAAAGGAAGTTGAACATGTTTGTTAGAGGTTCATCACCTGAACTACAGAACATCACTGCAGGGGTTTGTCAGGTACTGAGCTAAACACATTTAGTTGCTTCATCAATGATCTTTTCTCCAACATAAGATGACAGATAGGGATGCTGACTGATGATTGCACAGAAAGACCTGGATAACATTCAGTATAGGGCTCATTGTGGCAAATATCATTAATGATGGACAACTGTAAAACAATAACCACCAACAAGATGAAATATAGCCATCTCTCCTTGATGTTCAATGGCATTGCCATTGCCAGATCCTTCATAATCATACAAGACATGGAGTTGTGGAGTACTGGCTTAATACCTTTAGACTCAGAACAGCTACTGAACATGAGCCCCCAAAAGGAACAATGTCATCGTGATGTCAGATCACGTGAAACTGGGTCCTCCATCAGTAGGTCCATAATGATGTCCTACCTTGCCAGCTTCTATATAATTCAATATTCAATCATTCTCACTCATTAATGCTCACTCACATTAATGTCGAAATGACCTTACCATCTATGTTTTCACACAGTGAATAGTTAGGATCGGGAATGCACTGACTGAAATTGTGTTGGAGGCGGATCTGATTGTGGTTTTCAAAAAACATTTGGATAAGTATCTGAAGAGGATAACCAGGCCTTATGGAGAATCCAATTACTTTATCCCATAAACTATAACTTTTCTATGTTTCTATGATATACACATCTTGTCATAGATGCACCATTAGCTTTGAGAATACAACTAAAATCTAACAGCCAGACTTAGCTTTTTACTCATCTTTGATTTTTTTTTACCACTTCTAGGTGTTTTGTTCTCAGCACTAAGTCTTAAGAAGGATATAATATGTTGGAGGGGGTGCAATAAAGCTTCACTAGATTATTATCTGAACCCTAGGTTGCCTGAACTAGGCTTGTATTGCTTCAAGTATACAAGATGAGGCACTGATCTAATTGATACCTTTCTTTAAGATGATTAAAGGTAAAGGAGTTAAAGAGAAGCAATTCCAGAACATGGAGGAATAAGTTTAAAGGTAGAACTAGGCAGTTCAGCAATATTATCAGGAAGCACTTCTTCCACGAAAAAAAACTGTTGAGTTAAGGTCAATTTATCTGTTCAGAATATAGATTGATGTATTTTTGTTACGGATGGGTATTAAAGGATATACAACCAAGGCAACAGAGGGATTTAAGATACTGATCAGCCAGGATCTAACATAATGGCAGTACAGACATGAGGGTTTGAATGGCCGACACCTGCTTCTATGATCCTCTCTTTGTTCCCAATTCTCAAAATAAATAGCTTATTGTTTTTGGTAATGAAAAACAGACAAAGGAATTTCATAGTGCTGCATTTAACTGTTCATACTAATGCTGCACAGCAGGTTTTCACCCCATAAATGTTTAAAATAGAAGATAGAATTGTGAAGCAATATCTACTTAATTGGCTGCTTATAAGATTTGCTATTATAAATATTGCAGACTGGCCTTCCAAATAAACATTATTGTGTCCCACTTCAGTTATTAAGATTTTGATTCACATTTTAAGGCAGTCTCATTCCTGTGAGATTCATATCTCTGCCAAACCTTGATGCCACAGCACATAAATTCAACTGATGACATCAGATATAATTATAACACTTTCTTTTAAACTAATGAAGATCTTACGCAATGGCCACCTTGGGGCTGATGTGCTGTGGCAGAAAGAAGGCCATCTCAACAATCAGATGATGGACTAAAGCATTCTTCACATTAAGTAAGGGGACTATATACAGCACTCAGATGAAGAAAAAAGATTCAGAAACATGCTCACAAACTCTGATTGTTAACTATTGTGAAATTGTTTGCAAAGAATAAAGCTTCAATACAATTACAGCTGTTTCAATTGAAGAAAGTGAGGACTATAGATGCTGGAGCTCAGAGTCAAGAGTGTAGTGCTGGAAAAACACAGCAGGTCAGACCCTGATGAAGGGCTGGCTTATGCCTGAAACGCCGATTCTCCCGCTCCTTGGATGCTGCCTGACCTGCTGTGCTTTTCCAACACTACACTCTCAACAGTTGTTCCAATATTCTATTTTATATTTACCACAGAAAAATCAATTGTTAATTGACTTCAATTGTTAACTGATTCTAGTCAAGTCAAACAGCATGGCTACCTCATTCCAAATAAAGGTTACAAAACATAATCTGACAACTTGAAATTTATGAAGGACAAGAAATGGCAGTGAGGAAAGTAGAGCTTTAGGGTGCTGAGGTTTGAAAATCATGACAACAGGATAAGTGTCTCATCAGCACGGGTAGAGACAGTAAAGAGCAGAAGGACCAATGTTGTGGAAATGATTTAGTGATAAATAGAATATGGAGATTAAAGAGAACAGAACTCCAAGATTTTGGAGTCTGATTCAGCCTGAAAGAGGTGTCTGTGGAGTCACTTAATTTCTAATGGCAAATTACATGTGAACAAGTTAACATATTTTGGGATCTGGGTTGGAAATGAGGGAAACTGCAATGCTGTATACCGGAAAGTCAAACAAAAAGTGCTGTGAATTTAAGATTTGACCATGAGGAATTCACAATCATATCAGTATAATCACACCTGAACTATGAAATGACTTTTTAAGTTTGGAATTAACGCTTTGAAATAATTCCAATAATTTTCTGAATGACATTTAAAATTTAATGCTAGTGAGGGGGCTATCTGTTTCCTTGGCTCATTACTAATATTTGAGGTTTCATTGACAATAAGACACAATGAAGCTGGCCAACACCTGGTGAATGAGCATAAAATCAACAATACAACTCAGTGCTTTCAAAATTTAACCCTACCCAAAAGCAACTGCTTCTCAGGTACCTTTCCACAGAATTGTTCCATCTTACTGCAATTGTTCCACTTCAGGGTAGAGGATTTGAAGTCCAAAATGTTTCTTGCTAACAATTGCATCTGCTTAGCTCCTTTACCAGGGCACTTCTCAGGAGTGTTGCCAGGCAAAATTTAATGCTGATCCACATAAGCAGATACGAAGTCAGGTGACCTTAGAGCTTATTGATAATTGTTTATAGGGAATCTAGATCTTTCAGTAATAGCATCTGGATCTTTCAATAGTGGCATCTGGATCTTTCAGGATTCAGTCTGAATCTCTGAAGAGTGGAGTCTGAATCTTTGAAGAGTGGAGTGTAGACCTTTGAAGGATTGAGTCGGGACTTTTGAGGAGAGAAGTATAGATCAAAGGAACATCCTGATTCCACAGATGATTTGAATGATCTGGAGATTGAATTTTCAGATAAGAACTCCAATGATGTTGCAGCGGCTGCCAATCATGTGTATGGGCCTGATATTTGTCAAGGGGTGTGGCACTGGTGGGTGTAGCAAGTGGTGGTTGGCAGAGAGAGCAGATCAATCAGAGTAGTGAGTTGGCAGTGTCACCTGTTGTGCTTGGAGGACGCACTGCAACTCCTCATGGTCCACAAGCAATATTGGAACTGAGCAGTTTTATCTGCCATGTTAGATTTTATTCTCGCTCGCTGCTGGGTTCAAAGATGAAGGTCTACATTTAAAAACAGATTGGTGACTGTCTGCCCATTTAGAAGTCCACACCATCCCTGTATGCAATATTTAAAAAAAGGCCTACCTGCCTTTGGAAGGGGAACTACCTCATGTGACAAGCATGGAAGCTTTAGCTGTGTAAGGTAAGGAGGTCCTCCAGCCCATCAGAGGCAATCCCCAATCCCCTTTAAACTTCTCTAGCCCTTTCTTGACTCCAGCCCTCCTCACTCCTGCCTCTCCCCATTCATTGGGCTACTTTGGCAGAGCCCAATGCTTCCTGACCCTAAACTTAGCTGGGCTCCTCAGCTATCTGCAGTACTGTGAAGAGAGAGTTAGAAGACTCACCTTAAAATAAGTAAAGTTGCTGCCAGTATTAAACTGCTTCAAGATGGTCATAAGGTTCATTGTGGGCTCCCTGTCAACTGCTTAGGTAGGGTGCAGGGACCATGGTTCCTGTAAACTCTAGGCCCATGGATTCAACCCTTCTGGCCTTCTTTAAGTTGCTGAGATGCCAAGGCCCGGAAAACCCAACCTAATGTGGTCAAGAACGGAATGCACATTAAAATGAAAACCCTATGACACTTAAAAGACCAGCCCACTTCCTGCAGTCCAGCTTGTTATCTGTCCTTGGAGCTGCCTTATTTAAATCTAAAGCTGACAAGTCGGGTCAAGTGGATTTGGTTCATGTTTCAATTTTGCACTTTAATGTCTAACATTAGCTCAGTGCAGCCAACTTTGTAAGTTACCACTCAGCATATTTATTTAAGAAAAAAGAATTGTTGCACATTTATTACTAAACCAATCACTAGCTAACATGCAATTAAAGTAAAGAGGGCTCTCTAAGAGGCTATAAGATCATTGTTGCACACAAGGCTATCTTGTACTCCACAATCTCCGCAGTTAATTTCTCCTTGCCCACTCCCTCCTGCAATAGAAGCACATTAAACTCTTAAATATACTCAACACCTAAAATCAAGTCATAGACATTTAAAACATGTTAAATTATAAATCTAAATTAAACCTAAATCCACATGATTATAAGCAAAATAGTCTTCTTTGGCACAACTCATATTTGATAGTTGAATCATTAGTCATAATAGATCTCCTTAATTTTCATTGTTACTGTTTTACAAGCAAAAGAAAATTTTTTTGCAACATGGTCTACTTATTTTGGATTATAAGAAGAATGATTGGAAACTTGTATTGCTAATGTAAACTGATTAGAGATGATAAGACTTGATTTGTACTGATTTGCCCTTTTCACTCAATGATTTAACAGGCAATGGGATGGAAAGAACAGAATCTAATTTGATTTTAACTGACCATGAATTGAAGTTAATCATTGAGAGGATTTTAGGCATTCTTTGATTGTGGCATCACAGGATGTTCCAGTCTCTAGGATCGTCTCTGTATTTAATATTTCAAACATACCACTGTGGGAACGTAACAGGCAGTTTATTGAGATGAAGAATTTCTTTTCTGTTCTCGAATTTTGAATCTTGTGGAAATCCACATGCAGTACTGAAAAATCCTCAGTCTAATCATTACACTGAAATTTCAAAGAACTAAAGATCAAGTAACACTTTACATTAATGCATTTTGCTTTTTAATTGATTTATTTTTCATATATCTTCATGTTTCAGTTGTACACTATTTAAAAGCTCACAGCTTCAGTATTTTGAAGTGTTTTTTGTTTTATATTTGTCAGAATGCTGCATGCTTTCTGTTCAGAGCTAGAGTATGTAAATATGTAGCTTGGATCTTAAACTCTGAAATTAAAAGATATGTCATCTCTCTTTGAAATTCATGAACCATTTGAACTCCACGGCAGTATTTCTGCATCAGGTTGACGATGGTAATCAGGTTTATATTTATATTATTGTTGTTAATGCAAATAAAATTGTGAAATAAAACATGGCTTGTCATTTAAATTTATCTCTCTACTTTCAGTGTCTTGCCCCACTGGCAGCGATAGTTAAATGCATGCAACATTTTTGCAGAACGTACAGATGCAACAAGTGAAGGGGAGTGGTTAATTCAGATTCCATGGCTGGACTGACCATGCATTTATTGACTCTCTCTGTTAAACCATGAGATTCCAGAAACTGAAAAGGACATTCATTCCCAGGGCTATCAACAAGGAGGGAGATAACATCTTTGCAATTTTTTATGGATAACAGTATATATACAAGAACCTGGAAAGGCACACTACAGCACCCCTTTCCTTTGGTTTTTATTATCCTGATTATACATTTCGTTCATTTTTTTCCAAAAAAATTGTCTTTCATGTCTTGAGCACAGTTTGAGTTGTATTCAGTACCAGTATGCTCCAGTACAGCAGACAGATTTATGTGCCTCCCATTCTTGACTTACAACAGTCTTGTAGATTAACCCTTGGGACCTAAGGAGATCAGCCAGCAAAACCATTTGTTAATATGCAAAATATGCTTTATGAATTCATCCTAGCTATGGCTTTCTATCCCCTTTCCAAATCTCTCTATTTGTAGTCAGTGTTCGAAGTAGACTTTTCCTGAGAAAAAAATAGATCCTGCAAATTAGCCAGTGCTAAGTAATCAGCCCATCCTTCACACTGTGTGAAGCTTAACATTAATTGCACCTGTTTGCTTTATGTTACAAAGGAAAACTATTACATTCTATTTATCACTGTGTGGTCCCTTTCTTCATTGAGTTCTTCAATTTATTTATTAATTCTTTACCGCACAACAAATCTGCAAAGGATTAAAGGTTTTTTAAAATAAATTAAATAAACAAAGAAAAAATCGCAAGGCTGTATCCTGTGGTACTCAAGCTCATGGAGTAATTCTATGAAGGGAAAGTGCAGAGTAGCAGCACACTGACCTGAAGAATCTCAGTGCTGCACTCACACTGGCAAAGTGTCACGTTTTCAAGCACTCCATCACAAAAACAGCCTTCCTTTCTCTAAGTCGAAACCACTGACGACGTGGAGCACGCGGATCAGAGGGTCATTAAAAACCATCAAAGGAGGCAGCTTCATGATGGTAATAAGGTGGTTGCAGGGAAATAAAGTGGGCATTGATCGCAGTATTGAGTGTGACATTTTAACCGAACTAGGAGCCAGGACAGCTCCAGCCTTGCTCTATTCATCTGCCTGCCTATTTTAGTAAATTACCTTTTTCTCAACCACTGGTCTCAGAGGTCAGACCATATTAGCTATCTTGTTAATACTGAGAGGATCAATACTTAATCAACAAGTAATGGGATTTTGCAGTCATCCCATATGATCTTTCAATAAAGCCCCAAATCTATCTGCACTGTTTCTGCAGCTGACTAAAAAATGTACAATGCTATAGAGCAGGGATTTGATGCTCTGATGCTCTTAGACTCATCTGCATCTGATTAAGACACTGTGCTGCTGCTGCCCTTCACCCCTTTGTTCCTTTATCCTCATGTAATGGAGCATTGCATAGAAATTCAACATCTTTGCTTTACACTACAACTAAATGAATTAATATTAACTCAGTGAAATCTGATTCAGAATGTTCAAGGCCCATTCGTAAAGTAAAATGCAACTGCAACAATGCTGGATCTAAAAATCACACATCTAAAAAAAGTAGTAATATATCTTTTTGAAGGATATTTTTTAGGATCATGTGAATCATAATTTATTTGTGTTTTTGTTCAATGGGGCTGTCAAGGCTTGTAGGCTTGACTTTGGCTCCCCCTGGGGCTAAAGGGTGGAGAGCGTGGGCTGTTCAAATGGAGCAAAGAGCATCCCACCATGCTCCAACCTGTTTGAGTACAACTTTAAATTGCAGGCAACAGGGACACCAACCTACTTATCCTGGGGTAGGGGAGGATTGGGCAGATTGGTCTCCGCTGCTGTCTTTGAGACCCAAAGCACCATTTCAACCTGAGAACTGAGGAGGGAGCACATGATTATGAACCAAGAGGAGCAGGACTGTTGTTTGGGTTGGCATAAGGAAACTATGAGGTTGTCTTGCCCTGCCTATTTTCCAACTAATACTACCTCCAGAAGCACTGACCTGGGGAACCAAACAGGTGTTTATCCATGGCCTAATGCTATTACACAGAGCTAATTCACTGAATGCAATATGGTTGTTGAAAAGACACTGACCTTCCATTCAAGAGATTGTGGAATACTCATACCAGGACAGGCTCTGCCCCTAGAAGGTCCAATTTTGAATTGCATAAGTGTCCAGGGGCCTGGGATGGCATGCATATACTGGTAGACTGATGGTTCTCAGGGAATGAATGCTATCATCCCAAGAGACGATGACAGAGTGGTGTACCATGTTGCCACTTTCACAGGATCAGCACCTCAAGATCCCTGAAGATACATTAGAATAGATTGTTGGACCTGCAGATCCTGTCGAAGAAGACAACAAGCTGAGCTTCCTCTGCAGCATTCAAACAGTGTGGAGTTGCTGCTTATTCATGCTGTAATGGAAGCTTTTCTGTTTCACTGGATATCAAGACTGTTAGTCCGAGAGTTGTCATAAAATTGTTCTAAATAATTTTATCAAAGTTCACAGTGTTCAATTTACCTGTCAGATAGACTCAGTATAACGGAAAGCACGGGCCTTGTTTCTACATTTTACAAGAACTGCCATTTATTATAAATAAGTAGATTTAACCAGAGTTAAATAATTATGAGCTGTCAACATTTAACTCTACCATTTGAAAAACTAACCCCTTCCTAAAACCTTCCTACACTCACATAAAGACAAATAAACTGGTGTTATGGATGGAAGGAACAAAATCCTGGAGAAACAGTTTAGTGGAGCCAGTTCTCAGGATTCAACAAAGGGTTTCTTTTCATTTCCCCAAGTTCTTTACTTTCCTAAGCTTTTCCATCAGGTGCTTTCACTTCTATCTTCTTTACAGGAAGCAGTGAGCAACTCACAAATAATAAAATGAATTAGGGATTAAAAGCAATAGCATGTAGTAACTGGTGGGAGAAAATGACCGGCTTTCTTTAACTTTGGATATTTTACTGGAGAAGGTGAGAGACCCAACAATTCCAAAGGTCCAAGAGCTTCTCACACCTACAAACTGCTCAGCTACCCAGGAACTAAACAGAGATTTGTCATCAGGTTGATGATCTTTGACACCAATTGGTCACAATTCCACAAACCAATCAGCAATATCTTACCAGCTGAATACATAGCTCAGTGTAGGCTGCTCCTCTTGCACCCTTCCCCATTACTTATGAAGATACAGTGCAAATACAACTTAAAATGAGTTCCAGTAATTTGCTTTGACAAGTACAGCAATTCCTTCCCCAATGTTTGGTGTGAATCAGACCTTTTCTCAATTCAGTCTACAATCAAATTAAAAGTAAAATAAAAAGATACAGCCTTTGCAGAGTGGAGACTTCAGCCATTAGATGCTACATTACGGGTGGATCTGCAAATGATTGAATTGACTTGGCCACCAATTCCATGCTGGGAAGGATGGGTTTCATACTCTGCACAAAAATCTCTGTGTCAAGTTTGCGCTAAACTCTGACATCCTTCTTGACATTGAGCAGCGAATTAATCAGCCTTTTTATGTCCCGTCAAAGTGCTTGCTTAATTCCCCTGCAGGGCAATTCATGTACATCTTTACCCTCATAGAACTTAAGGGAGAGGGAGACGGTGACGGGGGTTTGGGGGAGTGTGATGATGATGGGCAGAAAGGGATTGTGATGGGGAGAGGGTAGCAATGATGGGGAAGAGGGTGATAGTGATGGAGAGAGGGGCATGGTGATGGGGCGAGGAGGGTGGTGATGGAGAAGTAGGTAACAGTGATGGGACAGAGGGAGCTGGTGATGGGAAAGAGGGAGATGGCAGAGAAGAGGCCAGTGATAGGGAGGGTGTGACAATGATGGGGGAGAGGGGTTTGTTGGTGGGGAGAAGCAGTTGGTGATGAGGAGAGAGAATTAGTGATGGGGACAGAGGATGACAATGAGGCATGAAGGGAAGAGTGGGATGATGCTGAGTGCAAGAAGAAGACAGTTATCATGCCCATGTGGTATCGGTGATGTCAGCAAACAGGACTCAGCTCCTAATTCATTTTTAAAATTTACTTTTAAAAAATCTTAACATTAGTTTTTGTGAGCCTAGCTCCATTAACAAATTGTTGATGTAAGTGGTCAAAATTCAAACATTTCAGAATATTTCTAACTGCCACAAGAAAACCAATACAAGGGCTAAATACTGCAGGTGCTGGAAATCTGAATTAAAACTGAGATGATCAGAAATATTCCACAGATCTGGCAGAAACCTCTTCTCATAGTTCGAATTCAAGGTCATCAGCTTGAAACGTTCACACTGTTTAAGTCAAATCAAATCAAATCAAATCAGATGTTGTCAGACCTGCTGATTATTTCCCATATTTTCAGTGTTTATTTTACGAGTTTGGATCTGACTTAGATGCTCTCTAAGATATAATGCTAATTCCCCCGTAAATAGTGTGGCTTTTCACATTCACAGAATATATAATTATATGACAATATAACACTGAGTCCATTCCAAACTGATCTCGATGTTTTGTTCCTCACAGGTTCTCTGGTCTGTTCAGTTCAAGTGGAAGAACTAAAAGATTTCTAGCATGAGCTGAGGTGTGATATGGAAAATCTTCCTTTACATTTGATCAGTGAAGAATTGGATTTACGATTTTGAGATCAAGTAAACATATTTTTAAAAAACTGTATTATTCTTTTTGGCTGGATCACTCCATGTTTTTCTTGATTCTGAATTTTTGTGGACTTAAGATAAGTGAATTTTCGCTCACTAGTCCAGGCATACTTCCCAGACCGATTGGTGACAGATTTTCACTAGCTCCTTTGGAATGTTTTGTTTCTTTTGCACTCCCAGATTGTAGAAAGGGTGTTCTCCCAGTTGTTTTCCCCAGAATGTTTTTTATCATGGTTCCATACACAAAACCATTTGGTGTTCGAGAGTGAGTCCACTGAAGATAGCCTTCTTATTCTTAAATAAATGGAGACAATTTTGGTTTAATGGGGAGCAATTTCCACTTTTATCACATGGACAATAACCCAGCACAGCAAATCCGTCATAAATTGAAAGAGGTGCTTGGGGTCTTGAGTGGGTTGCAAGTAGAAAATAGAATGGTGTTGCATCTTTGTGTTGCACACTACATTGAAAAGGGTTGAAGTGTTGAGGGGACCAAGATGGGATGTGGCTGAAGGAGGGGCACCTTTAGAAAGCTGATAAAGGGAAGGCAGTGGAGGAGGGAGGGAGGACGTGTTTGGTGATGAGAGCTCATGTTAGGATGGCCAAGATGGTGCAGAGAGTATGTAGACTAGTGGAAGATGTGGACAAGAGGTAACCAGTTTTGATTTTGGGAGATGTGGAAGGGCTAATGTGTAATAGCTGCAATGACATGATATCTATCAATCACTGCAGACGGAAATCCCCAGTTACAGGAGAAGGGAGGCATATTGAAGCACAGGTGTGAACTGTAACATCTTTGAAACAGATGTGTTGGAAACAGGGAAACAGAGAATGGAAACAGACTGGGAGCAATTGTAATGAAGGCAACTGCGGGTTTGAAGTAGCCCATCTGTTGTAGAACCCTTCCCCACTTTCATTCCATTGCAAACCAAAATACAGGCAGTTCTCTCAGCCAGATTACCACCTGTAAAATGAAGAAGAGAATTTACTCCATGTATTCCTTTGCAGGAAGTCATTTGACTTTTGTTGTATGAATTTGAAGTAGTCTGTGAGCAAAATCAGCCATGCAGATTTATACACGGCATAGTAGTCTAACTCAGTAAAATCTAAATTCCTATTTGCATCAGCACATGATGCTAGAAGGAGTACTACAACAACATTAGGAAGGGTGAACTGATTCCCATCTTTGCAATTCCCCTGGTTGGGCACAACAAAGATTTTTAAAGAAATTCTTTTAGAATGAAGCTATATCACATTTTAATTAAAATGGTGTAAAATGTAAGAAAGGGAGAGTGGCTAATACACAAAGGAAGATTAAGAACAGGAATTTTGAAAAGGTTCCTGGAGTCCTTGAGTTGTTATGGTTGAACCTGAAACCATGGTTGTTTAAATGATGTCGCAAATCCACAGCCGTAGGGAAATTTATAGAGTCCTTGAGTTCTCTGTAAATAGATGTTTCTCTGATTATTTTTGTCACCAGTGCTAGTTTTTGAGTTGATGGTGAGGAAGTAAAGAAAAATAGAGTCTTCTAGTCCCCAATTTTACTGGTCCATTTTCTTTCTCTCTGCTATTCTGACAGACAGCTACTAAAATGTAGTTCATTTGTGCATTCTCAAGTCTGGCTCAACTGTCTTTCCAAGCTGGATACTGGCAGGGAACCTTTTCATGTCTAATATATGCAACTTCTCATACAAGTGTAAATTAGAACAGGGTCATTCTCAATGCCTGACTCAGTTAATTGGTTTAACTTACTGTAGATAAAATGTTAATTTCAGTTCAGATAATTTCATTTATTCCATAATGGTATCCTGACCTTGCAGCAACCTGTGGTCAGATGATTGTTGCAATCATATTGGGTCTATGATTCTTCCTTTTTAAAACAATTCCAATCCATGGAGGTTTTAAAATCAAATGAAAGAGGTTGAAAATTGATAGTCCATAATTTACCATGATCAGGACTGGACCTTGCCTGAATCCACTTTAAAATATTGAAAATCAGTGAGGTGCAGTGAAAAAATGATTGAACTTCTTTGATTTGATGAATGAGAGGAAAGATGAAATTTCAGAATAGTTATTCTCCTCAAGCCAAAGAGAACGGTGATGGGTAATACAACAAAAGGTTTTATCTTAAGCTTTTTTTTTGGTTAAACAGTAGTTGAATTGCACTTTTAGAGTTATTTTATGGTAAGTTTTCTTGTCATATCTTACCAAATGCATTGTATCAATTACTTACCATGCCGCCAAGTCATCCATATTGTTTAATTTTAGTCCCATTTTACCATGCACCATTCCCAGAACAACTCACCACTGCCAAGTTATCCTGGAATTGAACACAGCTCCTGGGGTAGCAACATCTTTAAAAGTCTGTTGTGCAGTTGGACAAGCATGTCCGGCTAGAGCTGTGCTGCACAGCTCCTGATATTTGTCTCAGACATGGCAAACAAGAGAAATTTGATACTTTGCATATTGGTAAGACCCTGGAGATCCTGCTGGATGCACAGGCACCAGCAGAGCAGGCTATGATATCGTAGAAATCCAGTGTGGTTTGAGGTTGCCACCAAGTTTATTGCAGACTCAGCCTTTCTCAATGAATGCCCCTCACTATAGGAAGAAAAAGGTTTTTTACTAGTCCATTGAAAGCTAGGGGCCATGCTTAGGGACAGAGCGGCCATGTTCCGCAAAGCAATAGTTGAATCTGCATTTTTAGAATTTATTCACAGGATGATCATTTATTCCCCACTCCAAATTGCTCAGAGGGCAGTTAACAGTCAACCATATTGCTGTGGGTCTGCAGTCATATGTAGGCCAGATCAGGGAAGTTAACCGGATGGGTTTTTCTGACAATCAACAATGGATTCATGGTCATGATTAGACTCTTAATTCCAGATTTTTAAAAATTGAATACAAATTCCACAATGGGGAGGAAACCAAAGTAAGCAGTAAACAGAGTATATTATATTTAAAGAATTGAATGTAAATTGCTGCTTCACCTGGAAACAGTGTTTGGGTCAATGGAGTTGAGGGGAGAGAAGGTAAAAGGGCAGATGTTATATAGAACATGGAACAGTACAGCAAAGAAACAGGCCCTTTGGCCCACCATGTCTGTGCCAATCATGATGCAATTCTAAACTAATCACATTTGTCTGTATGTGGTTCATATCCCTTTATTCCTTGCCTGTTCATGTGTCTGTCTAAATGCCTGTTACACATTGTGGTTCCGTAGAAGTGTAATACGGATGGGACAGGAGTGTAGTAGGTGATTGGTGTCCCAAAATGTGACACAATTTTCTTTCACTTTCTCAAATGCAAATAATCTCTTTTGTTCAGTCAGAATACATTTTCTGAGGTAAAATCTCTAAAAAAAATTTGCTGCTAACTATGAACAATTGGGCAATAAGGAAGGCTCACCTAATCCTTCCACTGAACAACCTATCACATTTTCTTTTAACTGTTTGATCTGAAAGAAATCTTGCTTTTTGTAAGCAGTTCCACAGTGATTTATTTTCTATACCAGTTTTATCCAGCTTTCCTTTGAATGAATTGAAGAACTAATTTCTTGTGAACAGAAGTGCCTTGATGAAAATCCTACAAAGTAATGTTGTTATCTGAAATGAAAACCTTAATTTTGAAGAAAAAGAAGATTGCTGTTTTGAGCATTCAATGCAAAATTCCAAGCATCAATGCGAGTGTTTCAAAGATTGGTTCTGGTGCTAATCAATAGATTTGATAACTTAGGTTATTTCTCAGGGGGAGGAACTGCCTGTTTATTTTGTTCAGTCACATAATTTTCTTTCTGCCAATTGATTACTGGAAAACAAAATATTCCAGGTGGAGAGGCTAGGGTTGGGGGTGACAGGGTGGTGCTGGATGCCATGGGAGGTGTTGGGGTCTGTAACCATATTACCCAAATAAAGCAATTCATTTCAATTTTACCAGGTTTCCATTGCAACAAATGGTGAAGAAGAGTTCACAAGACAGCTTCCTCCTGCAGTGAACAAAATATAATGTAGGTTCCCTCATAGCTTAGCTGATTAAATGGATGGGGAGGTGAGCTGAGTGCACCATGAAGGGCCAGGGGTTCACTTCTTGATGTGTGTATTTTTTAAAAACTGATTTCCATCAAGGACTGCTCCAATTGGCCTTATTACCCTTTCCAAACCAACAAGAACTGTCGCTGATTACAAATGGCAAGTGTGCCTGGATAAAGACTGGATGAGAGCAAAATCTGTGTGGGCTTGTGGTGCAACTGCAGTGTGTCTGACTACAGATTGGAAGGTTGCGTGTTCAAATCATGTTAGGCTCACTGAAGCTCAATTTCCTGCATTTGGGGTGGCATGGTGGCTCAGTGGTTAGCACTGCTGCCTCACAGCACCAAGGTCCCAGGTTCGATCCCAGCCTCAGACGACTGTGTGGAGTTTGCACATTCTCCCGTGTCTGCGTGGGTTTCCTCTGGGTGCTTGGGTTTCCTCCCACAGTCCAAAGATATGCAGGTCAGGTGAATTGGCCATGCTAAGTTGCCCATAGCGCTGGGTGCGTTAGTCAGAGGGAAATGGGTCTGGGTGGGTTACTCTTCGGAGGGTCGGTATGGACTGGTTGGGCCGAAGGGCCTGTTTCCACACTGTAGGGAATCTAACCTAATCAAAAAATATCTGATTCAGCCATCACGCTATCTATAATTGAATAGCTTACAAACATGCTGTCTATGTTCATAGATATGTCATAGCTGTTTGGATAATATAGTGGAGGGTGATTAGTGCTGTCGAGAACAATCTTTCACAGAGTGTCAACAGAGTAGGAATTCTAACTGTATAATGGAACTTTTCCTGGTTCTACAAATCTGCCACTTGCCATGAGATTATCCCAAGTCCTGATAATGGGGCATTTTCAAGAGTGGGGCAGCAAAACAGACAGCAGCATTGCGGGCTGTTACTCAGCAAAGCTTTGGTAATTTCAAGAAGGTTAGGGCTGGGCAACAAAATACTAGTGATACTACCTTCCCACCAAGACAAACTCAAAAATTCCATTGAAGAGAATCAAAGGCTGTTTTATGAAAGGTTTAGATAATTGTCACCATCAGTCTTCGTTACACGTTTTATAGTGAGTCTAGTGGACTCGATCACCACCTGATTACTTCCTAAAGGGGCCCACTTATGCTTGTGTGGGGCAAATGTTTTTAATAATCATTCACAGGATGAGGGCATTATTAACTGGGCCAGCACTGATTGTCCAGGTCAGAGTGCAGTTAAGAATCAACCACATTGCTTTGGGCCTGGAGTCACATATAGCCAGACCAGGTAAGGATGGCACTTTCCTTTCCTTATTTTTTGAACAGCACACCTACATTCGGTAGTGGGATCTTTTATTCTTTTCTTCAACATCATACTTTTTCAATTGTTAGTTTCCCTTTTTAAGATTTATTTCTGTTCTTTTCCATTTCAGACTGTAAGACTCTACACATACCATTTGGATGATAGAATTATAGCCAGATCTTCATCAACCTGTGTTATAGCCTGCCACTTGAAGATGAATGGAAGCAACCGAGAGAGCTTGCATCTTTGGATTTTCCTCTCTGTGCATGTGGTAATGCCTTACTCCACTGCTCCACTCTGTCTGAAACTAAATGTGCAAAAGCATTATTCTTTTGTTAGACTTTTGCTCCCTCCATATAACAGTTATTGATTTAAATGCTAGAATTGTTCATCACTTGAAAACGCCTGGTCTCAGAATGTTATCATCCAAGCCACTAGATGGTAGCTAACTCAGACAAAAAAAACACTTAGCCTGTGTTTGTCTCACTTAAATTACCAGTTAATCAGAAAGCAGCACTAATAGTTCTTCCAGAGAAGTCTGCAACCAAAATCATTTTTTCTTTTCTAGATTAAAAATGAATCCCTTGCTACTTTAAAAGATGAAGGTGAACAATGGTAGGACGTGAAAGCAAATCTCTCAATCATAATTTTAAAACAACAGGAGTTAAGGATAAAAACACTTAAAAAAGGGATTGCTCAGCATTTGCTGTCTTGATTGTATTTTGTTGTTTTACCTGCCACTCTTTGTAGTTCAGCAGTGCAACACATGTGGCACTGCACAAATATACAAACAACTCCAAATAATGGCAATCCTGTGGTTTCAAATTCCTTACAAAATGTAATTTTTTGTCAATTGTGTAATATTTGTGAACAAAATAAATGTAATTAATTCACAAAAAATGAGATGCATAATAAAGCATTTTTACATTATGAAATGAAACACTCGGAAACTTGTCATAGTCTGGTCAAAACAGCTGCAACGCAAGTAGTAAATAATATGGGTTCTCTCCAACAGTTTGTGGGATTAATAGGTTGCTACTGAACAGGTATAAAACTTATCATCTTTGGTTTATTTATCTTCAGTAAAAGAAGGCCCATCAATCTAAAAATGCCTTCAAATAGTAGCAACTACACCGCAGGCAATACATTTAACATGACCTTGGTCACTGCCAGCTGGCCAAGCTCTTTAGAAGGGCATGTTCCTTGCACTGTCCTCTTTATCTTCACATTCCAATGATAGAGACACACATCTGGTTGCTGAGACCCAAGAGGGGAAACTGGGAATGGGCAGAAAGTATTTTTATCTGTAACCAGAGATGGTCACTTTATTAAGCAAGTCAGTCAGAAAAGTCAAGGACTCTGTCAGTTGTGTCTAACAGTATGACATGTCTGGACTAAGCAGACACATTCATTCTGACCCAGCTAGAAATTCTTCCCCACTATTAGACAGGCAGAACTGTAAATTGGCAAGTGATGTACTGACCTGTGTTAAGGACATGTTGATACTAGCCTGTTATGACAGCTTTTAGCTCCAAAGAAAATAGCTTTGTCTTCTGTTGTATACTATTTCATCAGTGTTGATCTATCTATGATTATGTATGTGTTACTTGAGTTTGCGACACATATGTGCAGGGCTGAGGAACCTGTTCATGCATTGCTTCTTTTCCATTAAACAGGATTTTCTGGTTCCTTGCCATTCTTGCGTGCCTGAAATTCCAGTGTACACATAGATGTCAGCACCATGCCTGCTGTATATAGTATGGGAATGGATATCTGATTCTGAGCTCTGAGAAACACAGTGCACTGTGTCTTATGCTTGCTGCATTATAGCATATTAAAAGTGGTACAGAAAGCTGTTCACACCTCAGTTTCGCAGTTTGTCTCAGAGACAGCCAGATTCAAATAAAATCATCACTTTGTGAATAATATTACTCTACTTGATTACCTTATGGGAAACATTTTGTGCTATTGAGTAAGTTGATGACCCCAGTCATTTCAAAGCTGCACAGCCACAGTGAAACTATACACCACTCTTGCATGCCAATTTACCCACCAGAGTGGCAAGTGAAAATAAATGTTCAAAGGTTGTCATTTATATAGCTACAGACTTGACCTCTAGCTGCCTTTAAATGCCTCACATACTTAAAGGTACATTACTAGGCCACACACTAATTCGTACTGAAGGCTAAAGTGCTCCATGAATGTCACAAGAGACCATACGCCCTGAAGGATCCTTTAGTGTGGTGTATGCGGACAATTAGACATTATTCCATTTAAACTTTATATTGGTGGCAGTTGATAAGTCTGTTCCAGACTGAAGGAGAGGAATTAGCATATTGTTTTGATGTGGCTCTGTTAAATGCTTCCATATGCCAGCGAGGCCTGGAACATGTACTGTATAGATTGTTTCACGGCTGGGTGCCCCCATTCAAAATAATACTATAAAAATAATGGCTGACTTACTAGGGAAATTCCAGACCATCCTCTATTTTGCCCCATTTAGTAAAACTGTAATTAATTGGAATGGTCGAAGATGCAGAGTAATAGAAGACTGTTTTACCCTTGATCATTTTTATCGATGCACATTTTCAAACAGCATCTGGAGAGTTCCACTGAAAGCTTTTAATTGAAATGTATCTGAAGGATTAATAAAGAGCACATATGTTGCCAAGGCAAAAAACAGGTCTGTCCAGCTTGGATTTGAGCACTCTCTAATTTTCGTTGAAGCCTGTGGTAAACACTGGGTGAAAGGTAACAATTCATATCTGTCAGGCTGGCTCTGTGTGGTTCAGTGTATAATCACTGATTATTCTGTGAGATCGAACTGTGCATAAAATGGCTGCTATGTGATGCAGCTTTTAGCAACAGTGAGTTAGTATCTACAGGTCACTTATTGTATCTGGAGTGTTGTGAGATGTTTTTGAGAGACAGGGTAAAATGTGATTAAAAGCATCCGCTTCATGGTTAATCGCACTCTGACCTCTGAGTTCAAGCTATACTTCAGATTCGGACACAATGCGGTCCATTACATCTCATTCTTTGGACAAGATATTCACCCAGGTGTTTGTTTTTGCCTGTTTTGATGGTTCATGTGGATGCTAAATATTATTTAAAGAAGAACACATTGAGGCAGTGGTGGCATCGTGGTATTGTCACTGGACTATGAATCTAGAGCTCCAGACGAATACTGTGAAGGCATTTGTCTCAATAATTTGAATTCAATAAAATCAGGAATTTGAGACGGCTAGTCTGCAATGACCATTTTGCGAATTTTCCCAGGCTGTTAATGATGTGGGCAATGGCAAGTCAGTTGGGAAAATATGGTGGTATTGGAAAAATTACAGTCTCAACACCGAGGAAATAAAGTCTGATTTTCCACCAAGATTTTAGCGGCAAGTTTAAAATCTCGCTTGCAAGGGGACAACATGCATGCTTTAAAATCCCATCATTATGTCAGATATCCTCATTTTAATATGATCTGACAGTCTGAGGAGGTACCTGGCAGCCACAGGTACTAGAGTCTTCACTGAGCGTCCATCTTGGCCAGCATTTCCCAATGCTTCAGGATGGGTGCTCTCTGTCCATGGGGTTTGGTGTAGGACAAACACCAGCATCACCAACATCATCATGGATTATCTCAGACTCATTTATAATACACTTCAGCACTTCAATATTGCACTTTGGAACTCACCAGAACCTTTCATTTTGATATACTACCAGCCATCTTTGCACACAAAAACAAGCACCAATCTCATGGAATCATAAGTCATAGAGTCACACATCACGGAAACAGGCAGTCCTATCCAAATTAGTTCATGCCAAACATAACCCAAAATAAACTAGTCCCACCTGCCTGCTCTTGGCCCATATCCCACAAATCTTTCCTATTCATGTACGCATCCAAAATCTTTTAAATGTTGTAACTGTGCCCATATTCATACTTCCTCAGGAAGTTCATTCCACACATGAACTTTATACTTCGTGGAAAAAATTTTCCTCTCACGTCATTTTTAAATCTTCCTCCTCTCACCTTAAAATTATGCCCTCTAGTCTTAAAATCCCACATCTCAGGGAAAAGATACCTCCCATTAACCCTATCTATATTCCTTATATTAATATAAACCACTATATGGTCACCTCTCAAACTTCCACACTCCAGTGAAAACAGGTCCCAGTCTATCCAGCCTTTCTTTATGACTCAAACCCTCCCGAGCCAGCAACAAGCTGGTAAACCTCTTCTGAACACACTCCAGCTTAATAATATGCTTCCTATAACAACACGATCAGAACCGAAAGCAGTTCTCCAGAATAGGACTCACCAATGGCCTGTACAATCTGAACATGAATTTTCAATTCTTATACTCAAAGGACTGAGACCATGCATCAGGACAGGCTGTGTCTCAGGGCTCCTAGCTTCCTCTCTCAGCGCTCACTCACTTTGTGCTGTCTTCGTGGCCCAGAGCATCTCTACTCTGCCTTGTCTTGACATTTAGCGCAGTCAGATAAGCAGGCAGCATATCATGTTTGGCAGCAATGGACAATCAAGGTGGACTATGATCAGTTGGTAAAGCTAGTAAGTGGCCTGAGCAGACAGTAGAAAACACAGGGCAGAAAGGGTTAGAAGATTGAAGGGAACCATTGAGGGACTGTGCTGCATGTAATATTGAGAGTGGCAGACTCTGAGTCTTGGTGGGAGGTGGATGTAATAACAGACTTAGGGTGAGTGTGAGGTTGTAGAGAAGGTAGGTGCTGCTAATTTGTGCAGAGCAAACGAGGTCATCAATATTCCTGTGGTACTGCTGTGTATTCCTTTAGACCATGGAAGCCATGCTAATGCAGGAGGACAACTCCAGACCAGGACAGCACCTTTTGACATTGTGTGCAGCTGAGGTTTAAATATGCGAGATGCAACACGAACCAAAAATGGTCAGCTGACAAGCTTTCCAGTGCTTCTGAGCACAATGCGACATGAGAGTCTTCTGTCAGTGTGGTGCATATTTAATGAGGTGACCAGCATAAATTTGCATATAAATGTTAATAGGACTCACGGAGGGATATCCTCCATGAAACTCACCAGAATTTACACTTAAAGTCATAGAGTCATAGTGATGTATAGCATGGTCCAACTCGTCCATGCCGAACAGATATCCCAAACCAATCTAGTCGCACTGTCAGCACCCAGCCCATATCCCTCCAAACCCTTCCTATTCATATACCCATTCAGATGTCTTTTAAATGTAGTAATTGTACCAGCCTCCACCACTTCCTCTGGCAGTTCATTCCATACACGTACCACCCTCTCCGTGAAAAAGTTGCTCCTTAGGTCTCCTTTATATCTTACCCCACTCACCCCAAACCTATGCCCACTAGTTCTGAACTCCCCTCTCCCTTGTCTATTTATCCTATCCATGCCCCTCATGATTTTATAAGTCTCTATAAGGTCACCCCTCAGCCTCCGACACTCCAGGGAAAACAGCCCTTGCCTATTCAATGGCTCCTTATAGCTCAAACCCTCCAACCCTGGCAACATCCTTGTAAACCTTTTCTGAACCCTTTCAAGTTTCACAACATTCTTCTGGTAGGAAGGAGACGAGAATTGCACGCAATATTCCAACAGTGGTCTGACCAATGTCCTGTACAGCCGCAACATGTCCTCCCAACTCCTGTACTCAATACTCTGGCCAGTAAATGAAAGCATACCAAACACCGCCTTCACTATCCTATCTACCTGCAACTCTACTTTCAAAGAGCTATGAACCTGCACTCCAAGGTCTCTTTGTTCAGCAACATTCCCTAGGACCTTACCATTAAGGGTATAAGTCCTGCTAAGATTTGCTTTCCTAAAATGCAGCACCTCGCATTTATCTAAATTAAACTCCATCTCCACTTCTCAGCCCATTGGCCATTTGAACAAGATCCCATTATAATCTGAGGTAACCCTCTTCGCTGTCCACTACACCTCCAATTTTGGTGTCATCTGCAAACTTACTAACTATGCTTCTTAAGCTCACATCCAAATCATTTATATAAATTTTGAAAAGTAATGGACCCAGTACTGATCCTTGTGAAACTCCACTGGTCACAGGCCTCCAATCTGAAAAACAACCCTCCATCACCACTTTCTGTCTTCTATCTTTGAGCCAGTTCTGTATCCAATGGCTAGTTCTCCCTGTATTCCATAAGATTTAACCTTGCTAACCAAATTTCCATGGGGAACCTTGTTGAACGCGTTACTGAAGTCCATATAGATCACATCTACCACTCTGCCTCATCAATCCTCTTTGCTACTTCTTCAAAAAACTCAATCAAGTTTGTGAGACATGATTTCCCATGCACAAAGCCATGTTGACTATCCCTAATCAGACCTTGCCTTTCCAAATACATGTAAATCCTGTCCCTCAGGATTCCCTCCAACAACCTGCCCACCACCAATGTCAGGCTCACTGGTCTATATTTCCTTGGCTTGTCCTTACCACCTTTCTTATATAGTGGCATCACGTTAGCCAACCTCCAGTCTTCCGGCAACTCACTTGTGACTATCAATGATACAAATATCTCAGCAAGAGGCCCAGCAATCACTTCCCTAGCTTCCCACAGAGTTTTAGGGTACACCTGATCAGTTCCTGGGGATTTATCTACTTTTATGCATTTCAAGACATCCAGCACTTCCTCCTCTGTAATATGGATTAGCTGATCACTAATGGAAAATTTAGCCCAATGTAAAGGCACCATAGGTCTACTAGAGCATAAGTCTTCTCTTTCATTAGACAGAGATGATTTATGGTGATTTAACGTCAGGATCACCGCACCTCAGATGAGGGGACAGCTCTTCATGGTAACCTCAGCTGGTGCACGATTTGAATCCACGCCGTTGGCATCATTCTGAATTGCAGAATAGTTGTTCAGCTAACTGAACTAACCAGTTCCCAAGACCCATGTAACCATTATCAGTTTTCATATAAATTAATCAGGTTCACAATTCTCCTTTTAGGAAGAAAGTCTGTCATTTTTACCCATGACTCCAGATGCGCAGAAATGTGGTTGATTCTGGAATAGCCTCGAGAGCCAATGAGCTTAAGAGCAATTAGACTATAAGATCAGAAAATGTAGGAGCACAGATAGGCTATTCGACCCATCGAGTCTGCTGTACCATTCAATGAAATCATGGTTGCTTTGATATTCTTCATCTTCACTTTCCTGCCTTTTTCCTATAACCTTTGATTCCCTTATTGAATAAAAATCTGTCTATCTCAGCTTTCAATAGACTTAATGACCCAGTCTCAACAGACATCTGTGGTAAAGAATTCCAAAAATTAACTACTCTCTGAGTAATTGTACATTTAATTAGGTTGCATCTCACTCTTCTACATTCCATTCTCAACCTCACCTCATAAGATAGTGTCTCTCTTTTAGAATCATCCAGTGAACTTCTCTGGACTGCCCCCAATGCTAGTATATCTATCCTTAAACAAAGGGAAAACTGTTTCCTAAACTGTTCACAGGTTCCAACTGTAGTCTAACTAGTGACTTAGTAATAGGGCTGGGTAACAAATAGCAGCTTTGCTAGTGACACTAACATACCATGTAATAATGAAAGAAAGAGAAGTTCTCCTGGTATTCTGCTTAAAAAACCAACTACACCAAGAACGGATAGACAGGTCATTTACAACATTGTGAATTGAGGAACTGTGTGGTAATCACAGCAGTGTTTACCGACATAGGAAGCAACTGCACAATGCATTAATTTTATATAAACATCGTGGAATGTTTCTGAGATGTTGTGCAAAGGAAAGCTTTTACTTCCTATAGATACATGTCTCACCAATGTACTAATGTATTAATATGCATGTATGGAAATTGTGCGTTTATTTAAGCAGAGGATCCATTACCTGATCGTGGGCAAGCTGCTGAGGAGCATAAGTACAATATTTGTTTGTATAAAATGCCTACTTATCCTTTGCAGAAATGGTGTACACCTCTCCTCGCTCACATGTAATGTCAGTATCAAGGGTACAAATACAAGAAACATAAAAGTACAAAGAAGTAGTGAATAGTTCTGCTGTTGTGTTAATGAGGAAACCACAATTGTCTAACAATTTGATGCAAACTCTCCTTTATATTTTCAAGGATGCAAATGGTAGTTTCTCAGAAAATTACTCTTAAATGTCATCTTTATATCTGACTATAGTAAGGATATGTCTGAAATATTACAAGTAATATGTGTAATAGCAGCCACAAAATGCACACAGACACTTACAGCCAAGGTGGAGGTTACATGACAACAACAAGACAGCCAGGACAGTAATGTACAATCACATTCCTCCAAATATCCCCCTTTCATTCATAATAAAGAAAAATAAATGTACTCTTCTTTCCACTCCTTGCCAATCCCATCAGTTCTAAGCTTCTATATATTCTCAAACAACTCTGTCATTTAAGTCTTTATCTCCCAAAATTAGTCTGAAGTGCTGACCCTTGAGCTTAGTCATGCTAACCATCATGCTGCACTGTCCTCCCATCAGAGCAAAGATGGCTTTGACCATTGATGACTCTCCATCCTACAGTAACCAATGCATCATTTTGACCCAACCACAATAGAGGAGAGATGATGTATTTTCAAAATGGGGTGGTGGTGTCTTGAAGGGGAACTTACAGATGGTGGTGTTCCCATGTGTCGCCTACTCTTGTCTTTCTAGATAGAACTGGTCTTAGTTTTCAAAGGTGCTGTCTAAGGATCTCCCCTGCTTATGTATTAAGTTTCTCTCCTTCACAATTATTGGTCCCTCTGCATCCCAGCATGCAACTTTGCAACCTCCTTATCTGAGCAGTGGCCCTCCCAGTGGCCCTCCATTGACATGCCTGCTAGGACTCACTGTGGCTCAACCTCCTGATCCATGTGGACTGACAGCCCAAACTAATCTATTATTGGGTCTGTTTATAGCTCCCTGGCTGAAAAACCATGAATTCCAGACTTATTAAACTGGAACTGCACGGCTTACCGAGAACGGTCTGACACTCCCTGGACTGTAGCAAACAGACTTCTTCATCATGACAACCCCTAGCGGTGAACCAACTGTGTGTCTAAGCCCTTGGAATAAAATTGGAAAATGCCCTTAATTGCTGTGCCAGGACCACTGACAGAAGACTTTGCCCCTTGCTCAATGATTACCCATTTGGTCTTTGAGATGTTGCCATTTGTTTGAAGCACATTCATGTTGTCAACTGATTCTTGTGGAAGGTGTGACATAGATATGACACAGTTTCATCCAGAAACTTGTCTATAATCCCTAATTTAACACTGCCTACAAGTATGAAAAGCTGCCTAGCTTTGAGTCTGTATTAAAAGGCAAGGCAAGACAGAAGTACTATGAGTCTTTAAGCTCTGGCTGAGGGAATAAAGCACACAATGGCAAGGCAAGGTAGAGATGCTGTGTGCATCCAAATCGGGGGGTATTATGCACCAGCACCGGCCATCCATCCTGTCCTGAAGTTTGAAGCCTATTTGCCAAGGTGAAGGCCCAATGGAGCAAACAGTGAGCTGGAGCACCCCCCCACCCCCACTCCAGTATCTGTTCTGATGTTTGTATCAGGGAAGCATTGCCCTCTGGTTTGTCTTTAGTGCATGGGATAATTGGAATGTATACATAAAGGAGGTGTTTTATGTATAAACAGCATGCAAATGAATGCCAGTTGGACAAGCACTACTCACTAGCAAGATCTTCACTTGCTGTTCAAATATTGGTTTCAGCGTCAGACTATTTTATCTTAGTATCGAGAATTACATTCCTGCCAATCTCACCATATTTTCCCAATTTACTCGGCATTGCCCACTTCACCCAGGGCATGAGAAGATTCTGCCTTAGATTTTTCTTGCACCTTGCACTTTCTTCGGTTCAGTCAAACATTTTGAGCTGACGATCTGCAAGCAATCTCTGTTATCACATGCAGATTTGACCTGTACCACAGAGGAGTTAAAACCAGTCCAGCCTTTTTAACATTGCTGTGAAAACATGATGGACTCCCTATGCCTTATTATATCTCAGTGCTTACTTTTATGGTAGTTACTTCAAAACACTTTCAAATTACTATCACATTTTTCATAATACAGATGGTTTCAAATTTTAACAGCAGGGAGGGAAGACAGGGAAAAAGAGATCGCCATTCACCAGAAAAGGGCTGATTGGAAGTAACTGGCTTGCAAAATGGCCACATTGTTTTCTGAATAGTGTGTAGCTAGGAAATTGCCATAAATAATAGGTGCATTGTGTAGAGCCTGAAAGAGGAGTGCCATTTGCAGGTGATTGTTTTTACTGATATTGCTTTGGGCAAAAAAATTGGCTCAGGATACCTGCTGTGAGACAAGTGAGACAAAAATGAACTCTTTTATTTAAATACTATATATATAATATGCTATTATTTCTTGAAGTGCATTGGTCATGGAAAACATGTTTTAGCATTGTACCCTTGAAAAGTAAATATATCTGTTCAGTAAATGGAAAAATTAAACTTTGAAAAGAAAATCTATATCTCTGTATACAATGTTTTCATATGCTGTGGTATTGGGTTTGAGATTATTTCAACATTTTTTCATCATACAGTTGCTGCATAGGCATTTATTAATCTCTCAGAAAGACTGTTGTTTAAATACTAAAAAATTTATTTTCTTAAACCCTTTGCTTCAGGTGGTCAATATATATTGAACATTTTGGAACAGAATCTGGTTTGTAACAAAATAACACAGCCTTTAAACGGATTATGGACCAGCTACGATTATGTGGTTTAGGGAAAATATATTGCTTGGTTATAAATGCATAAGGGACTTCTTTTCATATTCATTGTCAGCATCAGACATTCCCAGAACAGGCTCAGGAAGGCCAGCCACACAACAAAATTCCTTTTACTCCAACTCGTCAATGGGCAAATCTCAAATGAGTATCCCCCTGTGGGTTAAGCATAAACTTGTCCAGCTGCCCTCATTGCCAACCTGACTAAGATAATGATTTTTCATGCCAATTTGTACTCAATTACAGGATTTTCTGTGTGGACTTGTGCCAAGCTAAACTGGGCTGAGGTTGCCCAAACGTATTTGAGTTAGAACTTGATGAGCTGTCAGGAGGAAGAAGCATCATTCTGTTGGACTGCATTGGATCCAAGCCAGGTTTGAGAAAGGTGCAGTGAGAGTAAGTCAATCCACTAAAAAGATTGATTTAAGGAATGCTAAGATTAACTGGTACTCAAACTCTCCAGATTCTTCAGTTTCAGAAACTCCTCACTTGGGCTTGTACCAGCTAATCCGGGCTGCAGCTGTATCTCATAAATCATAGCCTGAGTCACACTGAGCATATTGGGAATGTTGCAGGAAAGAAACTGGATGCTGCAGGTATTGAAGTGAAAGCACTTGGATCTTGTGGGAGGATCAGAGAGGGGTGACAGTGGGGGTGGTGAAAAGTATGAAGAAACTCTAGGAATATGATTTAATGATGTAAAGGAGACAGAAATGGCTCCTATCCAATTTTTTTGTCCAAAAAATGTCTGGTCTTGTATGCACATGTTAATATGCAGGAAATAGCAAGGAAATTCACATACAGTGCCTTTTGTAAGTCAAATACAAGTTAGTAACTTGAATTTGACCAATTAGTTCCAGCAATGCGAATGAAGTGTTTGATGTGATCACTAACTATGGGGCAATGGAATGTAAGAAACAGGCTATTCTGTGGTTAGCAGGTGATCATTGTGAATCAAAAATGAATTAAGGAATTCAGAAATAAAACTAAAATGGCCCAAATCTAGTCACTTAGATGACTGAATACTAATTTCCACTCCTGTTCTAATTACACAAGGAATAACCAATAGAAATAGCCGCTGTACATATAAAGGGGTGAATAGCAAGTAATTTTTCCTCATAAAACTACTGATTGATTAAAGTTTGTAAATTAGTTCCAGCAAATTGTGTTCATCTGTCCCATGTATTTTTTTTTCCATTTGATCAATCAATGTTTTGATTCCATTATGTGAGTGACCCTCTGTTGAACTCTTGAATAGTCTCTTGGAAATAACCATAATCACCATTGCTGACTGACAGATTACTCAGGGTTGTTTGGGATGGATTTGGGGAAGTTACCGAGCCTGGTTACCAACCAAGTACATCTTCCTAAATATGATTTATATTTTGTGAATGGTTCTTGTCCCACTTGCGCATTTTGCTCTACAAGCAGCCCAAAGGGTGTACCAGCTCAGCCTATTTCATGCATTGCATAATGTTCCTGCTGAAGCAAAGTAGTTCTTGGCTTCCACCAGATCTAATAAATTGCAAATCATTTCATTTTTTATTTACAATTTTCAGTTTCAAAGCGGAAAACCAAATGTGTGGAGCATCCAATGAAAATCATATGGCAGATTTTGTTGTATTGAATTATGATTCCAGTCCTGGAAACTCTCAACTCCTAGGCATCCTGCCAAAGCTTTCAATCTGGCCCCAGCTTGCAATTCAATATTCAGTGTAAGGCATAAGGACCATGGAGCCAATAATGAGTACATTTCTCACCTAAATTGGCATGACTGCTTTCAGCAGAGAAAATGGGGAGCAGTTACATGGCCTAGCACATTGTGGCAAGGATGATAAGAGGCATGGGCTGTGGGTTTCGATAAAACATGAAAACGGGTGCAAAGATCGCAATGCGTGATTAACCCGTGCCCTTTGATTCCAAGCAAATTTCAGACAGCGTGTTCAATGGAATGGTTGAAGTGTTCAGCCAGTCATAAAAGTATGGTGTTGAGTAGCTGCATCAAAAACAATGGTGCAAAATCCTGGGACCAGCATGATTGCACTCAAAACATTAACTCTGTTGGGTTTTTTTCTCTCTACAGCTGTTGCCAGACCTGCTGAGCTTCTTCAGCATTTTCCATTTTTGGTTATTTATGAGTTCCAGCAAGCCTGCACTGCATAAATGCAGTTTGCATATCTTACAATAAGGATGCATTGTGGATGCCATTGTGTTTCTGAAGCTGCCCTGGAAGCCTTGGTTGATACTCTGGTAGTCTAGGCTGATAAGGCTTGGAGGTGAAGCAATGTCATCTGTCCACAGAAACCAGACAAACTCTCACTGAAACCATTAAAGATGACAGCACATTCCAACTGAACCTTACTTCTCATATCCTACTTTCCCTTCATCCCATGATCTATTCTGGTTTAGAAACTGCATGCACCTCTTCCTTCAGCCCTCAAGCCCTTAACGCCAAATGCACAATCTTTCGAGGAGATTGAAGCTGCATGTGCGGAGACACATGGACAGTGCAAGGACTGAAATTCTAGGCCCTGGTTCACAGCTAGGTCCCTGGGACATGACACTGACCAAGCATAGTGGCGCCACCCCTTATCTGAGCACAAGGAGATGCCCCTGTATCTCCCAGTCCCAGGCCCTGCACATGAGGACTGCAGCTGGGGAACTGGGAAAGGATAAGACAGGTAGCTACTCACCAATGGATGAGATTTCTAATGGATTGTGCTGTGGAGGACTCAGATAACCATGGTAATGAAGCAACATAATGAAAACTCCTGAGGGATTTACACAATGTAACAGTCAAATCCTTGTCAGAAAGTTTACATTCAATGTCAATACATGTGAAGGAGTTCAATGGTATTTTGGCAGAATGCTTTGCCGAAAGCTTAGTGTCCATTCCTCTAGAGTAGCTGAAAAAAAACTTGCATTGTCATCTCTGCTCAATGGTTAATGTCTCAGCTTGCAATACAGCAGACCCAGAAGACACCCAGTGTCTGGGGGCTACAACTTTAAATACTCTCAGTGATCTAGCCTCCATGACTTTCTGGAGTCGAGGATTCCAGAAATTCACTATGGTCTGGGAGAAAAACAATTCTACTGCTTCTCTGTTTTAAATGAGTCTCTCATCATTCTGTAATTATGTCAGGTGAAAATCCTTCAAGAGCGACAAAAGCTGAGATAATAGAACCTTGGAAAAAGAAAGATTTACAAGAATAGTGCCAAGGTTGGAGGATTTGAGCGAAAGGGAGAGGCTGAATAGGCTGGGGCTGTTTTCCATGGAGCGTCCGAGGCTGAGGGGTGACCTTATAGAGGTTTATAAAATCATGAGGGGATTGGATAGGATATATAGACAAGGTCTTTTCCCTGCGATTGGGGAGTGCAGAACTAGAGGGCATCGGGTTAGGCAGAGAGGGGAAAATACATAAAGGGACCAAAAAGGCAAATTTTTCATGCAAGGGCTGGTGCGCGTCTGGAAGGAGCTGCCAGAGGGTGCTCCGTGTGTGGAAAGAGCGACCGGTGTGTATGGAAGGAGCTGCCAGAGGGTGGTGCATGTATGGAAGGAGATGCCAGAGGGTGGTGCATGTGTGGGAGGAGCTGCTAGAGGGAGGTGTGTGCATAGAAGGAGCTGTCAGAGGATTGAGTGTTTATGGAAGGAGCTGTCAGAGGGTTGTGTGTGTATGGAAGGAGCTGTCAGAGGGTTGTGTGTGTATGGAAGGAGCTACGAGAGGGTGTTGCGTGTGTGGATGGAGCTGCCAGAGGGTGGTGAGTGTATGGAGTGAGTTGCCAGAGGATGGTGAGTGTATGGAGTATGCTGCCAGATGTGGTATGTGTATGGAGTGAGCTGCCAGATGGTGATGTGTGTGTGGAGTGAGCTGCCAGAGGGTGGTATCAGTATGGAGTGAGCTGCCAGATGGTGGTGTATGCATAGAGTGGGCTGTCAGAGGGTGGAGAGTGTATGGAGTGAGCTGCCAGAGGGTGGTGTATGGATTGAATTGCCAGACAGTGGTGTGTGTACGGAGTGAGCTGCCAGAGGGTGGTGTGTGTATGGAGTGAGCTGCCAGAGGGTGGTGTGTGTATGGAGTGAGCTGTCAGAGGGTGGTGTTTGTATGGAGTGAGCTGCCAGAGAGAGGTGTGCGTATGGAATGAGCTGTCAGAGGGTGGTGTGTGTATGGAGTGAGCTGTCAGAGGGTGGTGTGTGTATGGAATGAGCTGTCATATGGTGGTGTGTGTATGGAGTGAGCTGCCAGATGGTGATGTGTGAGTGGAGTGAGCTGCCAGAGGGTGGTGTGTGTATGGAGTGAGCTGTCAGAAAGTGGTGTGTGTATGGAGTGAGCTGCCAGAGGGAGGTGTGTGTACGGAGTGAGCTGTCAGAGTGTGGTGTGTGTACGGAGTGAGCTGCTAGAGGGAGTTGTGTGTACGGAGTGAGCTGCCAGAGGGTGGTGTGTGTATGGAGTGAGCTGTCAGAGGGTGGTGTGTGTATGGAATGAGCTGTCATATGGTGGTGTGTGTATGGAGTGAGCTGCCAGATGGTGATGTGTGTGTGGAGTGAGCTGCCAGAGGGTGGTGTGTGTATGGAGTGAGCTACCAGAGGGTGGTGTGTGTATGGAGCGAGCTGTCATATGGTGGTGTGTGTATGGAGTGAGCTGTCATATGGTGGTGAGTGTATGGAGTGAGCTGTCAGAGGGTGGTGTGTGTATGGAGTGAGCTGTCATATGGTGGTGTGTGTATGGAGTGAGATGTCTGAGGGTGGTGTGTGTATGCAGTGAAATGCCAGTTGGTGGTGTGGGTATGGAGTGAGCTGTCAGAGGGTGGTGAGTGTATGAGTGGGCTGTCAGAGGGTGGCATGTGTCTGGAAGGAACTGTCAGAGGGTGGTGTGTATGGAGTGAGCTGTCAGAGGGTGGTGTCTGTATGGAGTGAGCAGCCAGAGGGTGGTGTGCGTTTGGAGTGAGCTGCCAGATTGTGGTGTGTGTATGGTGTGAGATGACAGAGGGTGGCGTGTATATGGAGTGAGCTGTCAGAGTGTGGTGTGTGTTTAGAGTGAGCTGCCAGAGGGAGGTGTGTGTACGGAGTGAGCTGTCAGAGTGTGGTGTATGTATGGAGTGAGCTGCCAGAGGCGGCTGTGTGTATAGAGTGAGCTGTCAGAAGGTGGTTAGAGTATGAAGAGAGTTGCCAGAGGGTGGTGTATGTATGGATGAGCTGTCAGAGGGTGGTACATGTATGGAAATAGCTGCGAGAGGGTGGTATGTGTGTATGGAGTGAGCTGTCAGAGGGGGCGTGTGTATGGAGTGACCTGTCAGAGGGAGGTGTGTGTATGGAGTGAGCTGCCAGAGGGGGCGTGTGTATGGAGTGAGCTGTCAGAGGGAGGTGTGTGTATGGAGTAAGCTGTCAGAGGGGGCGTGTGTATGGAGTGACCTGTCAGAGGGAGGTGTGTGTATGGAGTGAGCTAACAGAGGGTGGTGAGTGTATGGAGTGGGCTGTCAGAGGGTGGTGTGTGTATGGAGTGAGCTGTCAGAGTGTGGAGTGTGTATGGAGTAGGCTGTCAGAGGGTGGTGTGCGTTTGGAGTGTGCTGCCAGATTGTTCTGTGTGTCTGGTGTGAGATGACAGAGGGTGGTGTGTGTATGGAGTGAGCTGTCAGAAAGTGGTGTGTGTATGGAGTGAGCTGCCAGAGGGAGGTGTGTGTACGGAGTGAGCTGTCAGAGTGTGGTGTGTGTACGGAGTGAGCTGCCAGAGGGAGTTGTGTGTACGGAGTGAGCTGCCAGATTGTGGTGTGTGTTTGGAGTGAGCTGTGAGAGGGTGGTGTGTGTATGGTGTGAGATGTCAGAGGGTGGTATGTGTATGGAGTGAGCTGTCAGAGTGTGGTGTGTATATGGAGTGAGCTGCCAGATAGTGACGAATTTATGGATTGTGCTGTCAGATGGTGGTGTGTGTATGGAGTGAGCTGTTAGAGGGTGGTGTGTGTATGGAGTGAGCTGTCACAGGGTGGTGTGTGTATGGAGTGTGCTGTCAGAGGGTGGTGTGTGTATGGAGTGAGCTGTCTGAGGGTGGTGTGTGTTTGCAGTGAAATGCCAGATGGTGGTGTGTGTATGGAGTGGGCTGTCAGAGAGTGGTGTGTGTCTGGAAAGAGCTGTCAGAGGGTGGTGTGTGTATGGAGTGAGCTGTCAGAGTGTGGTGTGTGTATGGAGTGAGCTGCCAGATTGTTGTGTGTGTATGGTGTGAGATGACAGAGGGTGGTGTGTGTGTATGGAGTGAGCTGTCAGAGTGTGGTGTGTGTAAGGAGTGAGCTGCCAGAGGGAGATGTGTGTACGGAGTGAGCTGTCAGAGTGTGGTGTGTTTATGGAGTGAGCTGCCAGGGGGAGGTGTGTGTACAGAGTGAGCTGTCAGAGTGTGGTGTATGTACAGAGTGAGCTGCCAGAGTTGGGTGTGTGTATAGAGTGATCTGTCAGATGGTGGTTAGAGTATGGATTGAGTTGCCAGAGGGTGGTTTGTGTATGGAGTGAGTTGCCAGAGGGTGTTGAGTGTATGGGTAAGCTGGCAGAGACAGGTGTGTGTATGGAGTGAGCTGTCAGAGGGTGGTTAGAGTATGGATTGAGTTGCCAGAGGGTGTTGAGTGTATGGAGTGAGCTGTCAGAGGGTGGTGTGTGTATGGAGGGAGCTGTCAGATTGTGGTGTGTGTATGGAGTGAGCTGTCCGAGGGTGGTGTGTACATAGTGTGAGATGACAGAGGGTTGTCTGTGTATGGAGTGAGCTGTCAGAGTGTGGTGTGCGTAAGGAATGAGCTGCCAGAGGGAGGTGTGTGTATGGAGTGAGCTGTCAGAGTATGTTGTATGTATGGAGTGAGCTGCCAGAGGTGGGTGTTTGTGTAGAGTGAGCTGTCAGAGGCTGGTGTGTGTATGGCGTGAGCTAGCATAGGCTGGTGTGTGTATGGAATGAGCTGTCAGAGTGTGGTGCACGTATGGAATGAGCTGCCAGAGGTGGGTGTGTGTATAGAGTGAGCTGTCAGAGGGTGGTTAGAGTATGGAGTGAGTTGCCAGAGGATGGTGAGTGTATGGAGTGAGTTGCCAGAGGATGGTGAGTGTATGGAGTGAGCTGTCAGAGGGTGGTGTGTGTATGGAGTGAGCTGCCAGAGAGTGGTGTGCGTTTGGAGTGAACAGCCAGATTGTGGTGTGTGTATGGTGTGAGATGACAGAGTGTGGTGTATGTATAGAGTGAGCTGTCTGAAGGTGGTTAGAGTATGAAGAGAATTGCCAGATTGTGGTGTGTGTATGGAGTAGGCTGTCAGAGGGTGGTGTGTGTATGGTGTGAGATGTCAGAGGGTGGTATGTGTATGGAGTGAGCTGTCAGAGTGTGGTGTGTCTATGGAGTGAGCTGCCAGATAGTGACGAATTTATGGATTGTGCTGCCAGATGGTGGGGTGTGTATGGAGTGAGCTGTCACAGGGTGGTGTGTGTATGGAGTGTGCTGTCAGAGGGTGGTGTGTGTATGGAGTGAGCTGTCTGAGGGTGGTGTGTGTATGCAGTGAAATGCCAGATGGTGGTGTGTGTATGCAGTGAGCTGTCAGAGGGTGGTGAGTGTATGGAGTGTGCTGTCAGAGGGTGGTGTGTGTCTGGAAAGAGCTGTCAGAGGGTGCTGTGTGTATGGAGTGAGTTGTCAGAGTGTGGTGTGTGTATGGAGTGAGCTGCCAGAGGGAGATGTGTGTACGGAGTGAGCTGTCAGAGTGTGGTGTGTGTATGGAGTGAGCTGCCAGAGGGTGTTGTGCGTTTGGAGTGAGCTGCCAGATTGTTGTGTGTGTATGGAGTGAGCTGCCAGAGGGAGATGTGTGTACGGAGTGAGCTGTTAGAGTGTGGTTTGTGTATGGAGTGAGCTGCCAGAGGGTGGTGTGTGTACGGAGTGAGCTGTCATAGTGTGGTGTATGTTCAGAGTGAGCTGCCAGAGGGTTGTGTGTGTATAGAGTATTCTGTCAGATGGTGGTTAGAGTATGGATTGAGTTGCCGGAGGATGGTTTGTGTATGGAGTGAGTTGCCAGAGGGTGTTAAGTGTATGGAGTGAGCTGTCAGAGGGTGGTGTGTGTATGGAGTGAGCTGGCAGAGACTGGTGTATGTATGGAGTGAGCTGTCAGAGTGTGGTGTGTGTATGGAGTGAGCTGTGAGACGGTGACATGTGAATGGAGTGAGCGGTCAGAGGGTGGCGTGTGAATGAAGTGAGATGTGAGAGGGTGGTGATTGTATGGAGTGAGCAGTCAGAGGGAGGTGCATGTATGGAAAGAGCTGTTAAGAGTGGTACGTGTGTATGGAGGATGCTTTCAGAGGGTGGTGTGTGTATGCAAAGAGCTGTCAGAAGGTGGTGTGTGTATGGAGTGAGCTGTCAGAGGGTGGTGAATGTATGGAGTGAGCTGTCAGAGGGTGGTGAGTATATGGAGTGGGCTGTCAGAGGTTGGTGTGTGTCTGGAAGGAGCTGTCAGAGGGTGGTGTGTGTATGGAGTGAGCTGTCAGAGGATGGTGTGTGTATGGAGTGAGCTATAAGAGTGTGGTGTGTGCATGGAGTGAGCTGCCAGAGGGTGGTGTGCGTTTGGAGTGAGCTGCTAGATTGTGGTGTGTGTATGGAGTGAGCTGTCAGAGGGTGGTGTGTGTATAGTGTGAGATGACAGAGAGTGGTGTGTTTATGGAGTGAGCTGTCAGAGTGTAGTGTATGTATTGAGTGAGCTGCCAGAGGTGTGTGTGTGTATAGAGTGAGCTGTCAGAGGGTGTTGATTGTACGGAGTGAGTTGCCAGAGGGTGTTGAGTGTATGGAGTGAGCTGTCAGAAGGTGATGTGTGTGTGGATTGAGCTGTCAGACTGTGGTGAGTGTATGGCGTGAGCTGCCAGAAGGTGGTGTGTGTAAGGAATGAGCTGTCAGACTGCGGTGTGTGTATGGAGTGAGATGTCAGAGGGTGGAGATTGTATCGAGAGGGCTGTCAGAGGGAGGTGCATGTATGGAAAGGGCTGTTAAGAGTGGTACGTGTGTATGGAGGAAGCTGTCAGAGGGTGGTGTGTGTATACAGAGAGCTGTCAGAGGGTGGTGTGTTTATGGAGTGAGCTGTCAGAGGGTGGTTTGTCTATGGAGTTAGCTGTCGGAGAGTGGTGTGTGTATGGAGTGAGCTGTCAGAGGGTGGTGCATGTATGGAAATAGCTGCTAGTGGGTGGTACGTGTGTATGGAGGAAGCTGTCAGATGGTGGTGTGTGTATGGAGTGAGCTGTCAGAGGGAGGTGTGTGTATGGTGTGAGCTGACAGTGGGTTGTGTGTGAATGGAGTGAGCTGTCAGAAGGTGGTGTGTGTATGGAGAGAGCTATCAGAAAGTCGTGTGTGTACGGAGTGTGCTGTCAGAGGGTTGTGTGTGTATGGAGTGAGCTGCCAGAGGGTTGTGGATGTATGGAGTGAGCTGTCAGAGGGTGGTTAGTGTATGGAGTGAGCAGCCAGATAGTGACGGGTTTATGGATTGTGCTGCCAGATGGTGGTGCGTGTATGGAGTGAGCTGTCTGACGGTGGTGTATGTATTGAGTGAGCTGTCAGAGGGTGGTGTGTTTATGAAGTGAGCTGTCAGAGGGTGGTGTGTGTATTGCGTGAGCTGTCAGAGGGTGGTGTATATATGAAGTGAGCTGTCAGAGGGTGGTGTGTTTATGGAGTGAGCTGTCAGAGGGTGATGTGTGTATTGCGTGAGCTGTCAGAGGGTGGTGTGTATCTGAAGTAAGCTGTCAGAGGGTGGTGTGTTTATGGAGTGAGCTGTCAGAGGGTGGTGTGTGCATGGAGTGAGCTGCCAGATTGTGGTGCGTGCATGGAGTGAGCTGTCAGATGGTGGTATGTGTATGGAGTGGGCTGTCAGAGGGAGGTGTGTGTATGGAGTGAGCTGTCAGAGGCTGGTGTATGTATGGAGTGAGCTGTCAGAGGGTGGTGTGTGCATGGAGAGAGCTGTCAGATGTTGGTGTGTGTGTGGACTGTGCTGCCAGATGGTGGTGTGTGTATGGAGTAGTTGTCACAGGCTGGTGTGTGTATGTAGTGAGCTGTCACAGGCTGGTGTGTGTATGTAGTGAGCTGTTACAGAGTGGTGTTTGTATGGAGTGAGATGTCAGAGTGTGGTGTGTGTATGGAGTGAGCGGTCTGAGTGTGGTGTGTGTATAGAGTGAGCTGTCAGTGGGTGGTTAGAGTATGGAGTGAGTTGCCAGAGGGTATTGAGTGTCTGGAGGGAGTTGCCAGAAGGTGGTGTGTGTATGGAGTGAGTTGCCAGAGGGTGTTGAGTGTATGGATTGAGCTGTCAGAGGGTGGTGTGTGTATGGAGTGAGCTGTCTGAGGGTGGTGTGTGTATGGAGTGAGCTGTCTGAGGGTGGTGTGTGTATGGATTGAGCTGTCAGAGGGTGGTGTGTGTATGGAGTGAGTTGCCAGAGGGTGTTGAGTGTATGGATTGAGCTGTCAGAGGGTGGTGTGTGTATGGAGTGAGCTGTCAGAGGGTGGTGTGTGTATGGAGTGAGCTGGCAGAGGGTGGTATGTGTATGGAGTGAGCTGCCAGAGAGTGGTGTGTGTATGCAGTGAGCTGCCAGAGGGAGGTGAGTGTACAAAGTGAGCTGTCAGAGGGTGGTGTGTGTATGGAGCGAGCTGCCAGAGGGTGGTGTGTGTATGGATTGAGCTGTCAGAGTGTGGTGTGTGTATAGAGTGAGCTGTCAGTCGGTGGTTAGAGTATGGAGTGAGTTGCCAGACGGTATTGAGTGTCTGGAGGGAGTTGCCAGAGGGTGGTGTGTGTATGGAGTTAGCTGTCAGAGAGTGGTGTGTGTATGGAGTGCGCTGTCAGAAGTTGGTGCATGTATGGAAATAGCTGCTAGTGGGTGGTACGTGTGTATGGAGGAAGCTGTCAGATGGTGGTGTGTGTATGGAGTGAACTCTCAGAGGGAGGTGTGTGTATGGAGTGAGCTGTCAGAAGGTGGCGTGTGTATGGAGTGAGCTGTCAGAGTGTGGTGTGTGTATAGAGTGAGCTGTCAGAAGGTGGCGTGTGTATGGAGTGAGCTGTCAGAGTGTGGTGTGTGTATGTAGTGAGCTGTCTGTCTGAGTGAGGTGTGTGTAGAAGTGAGCTGTCAGAGTGTGGTGTGTGTATGGAGTGAGCTGCCAGAGAGTGGTGTGTGTATGGAGTGAGCTGTCAGAGGGTAGTGCATGTATGAAACGAGCTGCTAGAGGCGGGAACGTGTGTATGGAGGAAGCTGTCATATGGTGGTGTGTGTATGGAGTGAGCTGTCAGAGGGTGGCATGTGTATGGAGTGACATGTGAGAGGGTGGTGATTGTATGGAGTGAGCTGTCAGAGGGTGGTGTGAGTATGGAGTGAGCTGTCAGAGAGTGGTGTGTGTATGGAGTGAGCTGTCAGAGGGTAGTGCATGTATGAAACGAGCTGCTAGAGGCGGAACGTGTGTATGGAGGAAGCTGTCATATGGTGGTGTGTGTATGGAGTGAGCTGTCAGAGGGTTGCATGTGTATGGAGTGACATGTGAGAGGGTGGTGATTGTATGGAGTGAGCTGTCAGAGGGTGGTGTGTGTATGGAGTGAGCTGTCAGAGGGAGATGCATGTATGGGGTGAGCTGTTAAGGGTGGTACGTGTGTAAGGAGGAAGCTATCAGAGGGTGGTGTGTGCATGCAGAGAGCTGTCAGAGGGTGGTGTGTGTATGGAGTGAGCTGTCAGACGTTGGTGAGTGTATGGAGTGAGCTGTCAGAGGGTGGTGCATGTATGGAAATAACTGCTCGTGGGTGGTATGTGTGTATGGAGTGAGCTGTCAGAAAGAGGTGTGTGTATGGACTGAGCTGTCGAAAGGTGGTGTGTGTATGGAGAGAGCTATCACAGAGTGGTGTGTGTACGGAGTGAGCTGTCAGAGGGTTGTGTGTTTATGGAGTGAGCTGCCTGATGGTGGTGTGTGTATGGAGTGAGCTGTCAGAAGGTGGTGTGTGTATGGAGTGAGCTGCCAGAGTGTGGTGTGTGCATGGAGTAAGCTTCCAGAGGGTGGTGTGTGTAGGGAATGAGCTCTCAGAGGGTGGGGTGTGTATGGAGTGAGCTGACAGTGGGTTGTGTGTGAATGGAGTGAGCTTTTAGAAGGTGGTGTGTGTATGGAGAGAGCTATCAGAAAGTGGTGTGTGTACGGAGTGTGCTGTCAGAGGGTTGTGTGTGTATGGAGTGAGCTGCCAGAGGGTTGTGGGCGTATGGAGTGAGCTGTCAGAGGGTGGTCAGTGTATGGAGTGAGCAGCCAGATAGTGACGGGTTTATGGATTGTGCAGCTAGATGGTGGTGCGTGTATGGAGTGAGCTGTCTGACGGTGGTGTATGTATTGAGTGAGCTGTCAGAGCGTGGTGTGTTTATGAAGTGAGCTGTCAGAGGGTAGTGTGTGTATTGCGTGAGCTGAAAGAGGGTGGTGTGTATCTGAAGTGAGCTGTCAGAGGGTGGTGTGTTTATGGAGTGAGCTGTCAGAGGGTGGTGTGTGCATGTAGTGAGCTGCCAGATTGTGGTGCGTGCATGGAGTGAGCTGTCAGATGGTGGTGTGTGTATGGAGTGGGCTGTCAGAGGGTGGTGTGTGTATGGAGTGAGCTGTCAGAGGCTGGTGTATGTATGGAGTGAGCTGTCAGAGTGTGGTGTGTGCATTGAGTGAGCTGTCAGATGTTGGTGTGTGTGTGGACTATGCTGCCAGATGGTGGTGTGTGTATGGAGTGAGTTGTCACAGGCTGGTGTGTGTATGTAGTGAGCTGTTACAGAGTGGTGTGAGTATGGAGTGAGCTGTCAGAGGGTGGTGTGTGTATGGAGTGAGCTGGCAGAGGGTGGTATGTGTATGGAGTGAGCTGCCAGAGAGTGGTGTGTGTATGCAGTGAGCTGTCAGAGGGAGGTGAGTGTACGAAGTGAGCTGTCAGAGGGTGGTGTGTGTATGGAGTGAGCTGCCAGAGGGTGGTGTGTGTATGGATTGAGCTGTCAGAGTGTGGTGTGTGTATAGAGTGAGCTGTCAGAAGTTGGTGTATGTATGGAAATAGCTGCTAGTGGGTGGTACGTGAGTATGGAGGAAGCTGTCAGATGGTGGTGTGTGTATGGAGTGAGCTGTCAGAAGGTGGTGTGTGTATGGAGTGAGCGGTCAGAATGTGGCGTGTGTATGGAGTGAGCTGTCAGAAGGTGGTGTGTGTATGGAGTGAGCTGTCAGAGGTGGGTGTGTGTATGCATTGAGCTGCCAGAGGGTGGTGTGTGTATGGATTGATCTGTCAGACGGTGGTGTGTGTATTGAGTGAGCTGTCAGAGCGTGGTGCCTGTATGGAAAGAGCTGCTAGAGTGTGGTATGTGTATATGGAGGAAGCTGTCAGACGGTGGTGTGTGTATGCAGTGAGCTGTCAGAGAGTGGTGTATGTATAGTGTGAGCTGTCTGAGGGTGGTGTGTTTATGGAGTGAACAGCCAGAGGGTGGCGAGTATATGGAGTGAGCTGCCAGATGATGGTGAGTTTATGGAGTGTGCTGCCAGATGGTGGTGTGTGAGTGGACTAAGTTATCAGAAGTTAATGTGTGTATGGAGTGTGCTGTCAGAAGGTGGCGTGTGTATGGAGTGAGCTGTCAGAGTGTGGTGTGTGTATGGAGTGAGCTGTCAGAAGGTGGTGTGTGTATGGAGTGAGCTGCCAGATGTTGGCGAGTTTATGTAGTGTGCTGCTAGATGGTGGTATGTATATGCAGTGAGTTGTCACAGGGTGGTGTGTGTATGTAGTGAGCTGCCAGAGTGTGGTGTGTGTATGGAGTGAGCTGTCAGAGTGTGGTGTATGTATGGAGTGAGCTGTCAGAAGGTGGTGTATGTATGGAGTGAGCTGTCAGAGTGTGGTGTATGTATGGAGTGAGCTGTCAGAAGGTGGTGTGTGTATGGAGTGAGCTGCTAGATGTTGGCGAGTTTATGTAGTGTGCTGCTAGATGGTGGTGTGTATATGCAGTGAGTTGTCACAGGGTGGTGTGTGTATGTAGTGAGCTGTCTGAGTGAGGTGTGTGTATATGGAGTGAGCTGTCAGAGTGTGGTGTGTGTATGGAGTGAGCTGCCAGAGAGTGGTGTATGTATAGTGTGAGCTGTCTGAGGGTGGTGTGTTTATGGAGTGAACAGCCAGATGGTGGCGAGTATATGGAGTGAGCTGCCAGATGATGGTGAGTTTATGGAGTGTGCTGCCAGATGGTGGTGTGTGTGTGGACTGAGTTGTCAGAGAGTGGTGTGTGTATGGAGTGTGCTGCCAGACGGTGGTGTGTGTATGGAGTGAGCTGTCAGAAGTTGGTGTGTGTATGGAGTGAGCTGTCAGAAGGTGGTGTGTGTATGGGGTGAGCTGTCAGAGTGTGGTGTGTGTATGGAGTGAGCTGCCAGAGTGTGGTGTGAGTATAGAGTGAGCTGTCAGAGTGTGGTGTATGTATGGAGTGAGCTGTCAGAAGGTGTTGTGTGTATGGAGTGAGCTGCCAGAGGTTGGTGTGTGTATGGAGTGAGCTGTCAGAGGGTTGTGTGTGTGTGGAGTGGACTGTCAGAGGGTGATGTGTGTATGGGGTGAGCTGATAGAGGGTGGTGTACGTATGGAGTGAGCTGTCAGAGGGTGGTGTGTGTATGGAGTGAGCTGTCAGAGGGTGGTGCATGTATGGAAATAGCTGCTCGTGGGTGGTATGTGTGTATGGAGGAAGCTGTCAGATGGTGGTGTGTGTATGGAGTGAGCTGTCAGAGGGAGGTATGTGTATGGACTGAGCTGTCGAAAGGTGGTGTGTGTATGGAGAGAGCTATCACAAAGTGGTGTGTGTACGGAGTGAGCTGTCAGAGGGTTGTCTGTGTATGGAGTGAGCTGCCAGAAGTTGGTGTATGTATGGAGTGTGCTGCCAAACGGTGGTGTGTTTATGGAGTGAGCTGCCTGATGGTGGTGTGTGTATGGAGTGAGCTGTCAGAAGGTGGTGTGTGTATGGAGTGAGCTGCCAGAGTGTGGTGTGTGCATGGAGTAAGCTGCCAGAGGGTGGTGTATGTATGGAGTGAGCTGTCAGAAGGTGGTGTATGTATGGAGTGAGCTGTCAGAAGGTGGTGTGTGTATGGAGTGAGCTGCCAGAGTGTGGTGTGTGCATGGAGTAAGCTGCCAGAGGGTGGTGTATGTATGGAGTGAGCTGTCAGAAGGTGGTGTATGTATGGAGTGAGCTGTCAGAGTGTGGTGTATGTATGGAGTGAGCTGTCAGAAGGTGGTGTGTGTATGGAGTGAGCTGCTAGATGTTGGCGAGTTTATGTAGTGTGCTGCTAGATGGTGGTGTGTATATGCAGTGAGTTGTCACAGGGTGGTGTGTGTATGTAGTGAGCTGTCTGAGTGAGGTGTGTGTATATGGAGTGAGCTGTCAGAGTGTGGTGTGTGTATGGAGTGAGCTGCCAGAGAGTGGTGTATGTATAGTGTGAGCTGTCTGAGGGTGGTGTGTTTATGGAGTGAACAGCCAGATGGTGGCGAGTATATGGAGTGAGCTGCCAGATGATGGTGAGTTTATGGAGTGTGCTGCCAGATGGTGGTGTGTGTGTGGACTGAGTTGTCAGAGAGTGGTGTGTGTATGGAGTGTGCTGTCAGAGGGTAGTGTGTGTATGGAGTGTGCTGCCAGACGGTGGTGTGTGTATGGAGTGAGCTGTCAGAAGTTGGTGTGTGTATGGAGTGAGCTGTCAGAAGGTGGTGTATGTATGGGGTGAGCTGTCAGACTGTGGTGTGTGTATGGAGTGAGCTGCCAGAGTGTGGTGTGAGTATAGAGTGAGCTGTCAGAGTGTGGTGTATGTATGGAGTGAGCTGTCAGAAGGTGGTGTGTGTATGGAGTGAGCTGCCAGATGTTGGCGAGTTTATGGAGTGTGCTGCCAGATAGTGGTGTGTATATGGAGTGAGCTGTCAGAAGTTGGTGTGTGTATGGAGTGAGCTGTCAGAAGGTGGTGTGTGTATGGAGTGAGCTGTCAGAGTGTGGTGTGTGTACGGAGTGAGCTGCCAGAGTGTGGTGTGTGTATGTAGTGAGCTGTCTGAGTGAGGTGTGTGTATGGAGTGAGCTGTCAGAGTGTGGTGTGTGTATGGAGTGAGGTGCCAGAGAGTGGTGTGTGTATGGAGTGAGCTGTCAGAGGGTAGTGCATGTATGAAATGAGCTGCTAGAGGCGGGAACGTGTGTATGGAGGAAGCTGTCATATGGTGGTGTGTGTATGGAGTGAGCTGTCAGAGGGTGGCGTGTGTATGGAGTGACATGTGAGAGGGTGGTGATTGTATGGAGTGAGCTGTCAGAGGGTGGTGTGTATATGGAGTGAGCTGTCAGAGGGAGCTGTTAAGGGTGGTACGTGTGTATGGAGGAAGCTATCAGAGGGTGGTGGGTGTATGCAGAGAGCTGTCAGAGGGTGGTGTGTGCATGTAGTGAGCTGCCAGATTGTGGTGCGTGCATGGAGTGAGCTGTCAGATGGTGGTGTGTGTATGGAGTGGGCTGTCAGAGGGTGGTGCATGTACGGAAATAGCTGCTAGTGGGTGGTATGTGTGTATGGAGGAAGCTGTCAGATGGTGGTGTGTGTATGGAGTGAGCTGTCAGAGGGAGGTGTGTGTATGGACTGAGCTGTCGAAAGGTGGTGTGTGTATGGAGAGAGCTATCACAGAGTGGTGTGTGTACGGAGTGAGCTGTCAGAGGGTTGTGTGTGTATGGAGTGAGCTGCCAGAAGTTGGTATATGTATGGAGTGTGCTGCCAGACGGTGGTGTGTTTATGGAGTGAGCTGCCTGATGGTGGTGTGTGTATGGAGTGAGCTGTCAGAAGGTGGTGTGTGTATGGAGTGAGCTGCCAGAGTGTGGTGTGTGCATGGAGTAAGCTTCCAGAGGGTGGTGTGTGTAGGGAATGAGCTCTCAGAGGGTGGTGTGTGTATGGAGTGAGCTGTCAGAATGTGGTGTGTGTATGGTGTGAGATGTCAGAGGGTGGTATGTATATGGTGTGAGATGTCAGAGGGTGGTGTGTGTATGGTGTGAGCTGCCAGAGGTGGTGAGTGTATGAAGTGAGCTGTAAGACGGTGGTGTATGTATGCAGTGAGCTGCCAGAGGTTGGTGTGTGCATGGAGTGAGCTGTCAGAGGGTTGTGTGTGTGTGGAGTGGACTGTCAGAGGGTGATGTGTGTATGGGGTGAGCTGATAGAGGGTGGTGTACGTATGGAGTGAGCTGTCAGAGGGTGGTGTGTGTATGGAGTGAGCTGTCAGAGGGTTGTCTGTGTATGGAGTGAGCTGCCAGAAGTTGGTGTATGTATGGAGTGTGCTGCCAAACGGTGGTGTGTTTATGGAGTGAGCTGCCTGATGGTGGTGTGTGTATGGAGTGAGCTGTCAGAAGGTGGTGTGTGTATGGAGTGAGCTGCCAGAGTGTGGTGTGTGCATGGAGTAAGCTGCCAGAGGGTGGTGTATGTATGGAGTGAGCTGTCAGAAGGTGGTGTGTGTATGGAGTGAGCTGCCAGAAGTTGGTGTATGTATGGAGTGTGCTGCCAAACGGTGGTGTGTTTATGGAGTGAGCTGCCTGATGGTGGTGTGTGTATGGAGTGAGCTGTCAGAAGGTGGTGTGTGTATGGAGTGAGCTGCCAGAGTGTGGTGTGTGCATGGAGTAAGCTGCCAGAGGGTGGTGTATGTATGGAGTGAGCTGTCAGAAGGTGGTGTGTGTATGGAGTGAGCTGCTAGATGTTGGCGAGTTTATGTAGTGTGCTGCTAGATGGTGGTGTGTATATGCAGTGAGTTGTCACAGGGTGGTGTGTGTATGTAGTGAGCTGTCTGAGTGAGGTGTGTGTATATGGAGTGAGCTGTCAGAGTGTGGTGTGTGTATGGAGTGAGCTGCCAGAGAGTGGTGTATGTATAGTGTGAGCTGTCTGAGGGTGGTGTGTTTATGGAGTGAACAGCCAGATGGTGGCGAGTATATGGAGTGAGCTGCCAGATGATGGTGAGTTTATGGAGTGTGCTGCCAGATGGTGGTGTGTGTGTGGACTGAGTTGTCAGAGAGTGGTGTGTGTATGGAGTGTGCTGTCAGAGGGTAGTGTGTGTATGGAGTGAGCTGCCAGAAGTTGGTGTGTGTATGGAGTGTGCTGCCAGACGGTGGTGTGTGTATGGAGTGAGCTGTCAGAAGTTGGTGTGTGTATGGAGTGAGCTGTCAGAAGGTGGTGTATGTATGGGGTGAGCTGTCAGACTGTGGTGTGTGTGTGGAGTGAGCTGCCAGAGTGTGGTGTGAGTATAGAGTGAGCTGTCAGAGTGTGGTGTATGTATGGAGTGAGCTGTCAGAAGGTGGTGTGTGTATGGAGTGAGCTGCCAGATGTTGGCGAGTTTATGGAGTGTGCTGCCAGATGGTGGTGTGTATATGGAGTGAGCTGTCAGAAGTTGGTGTGTGTATGGAGTGAGCTGTCAGAAGGTGGTGTGTGTATGGAGTGAGCTGTCAGAGTGTGGTGTGTGTATGGAGTGAGCTGCCAGAGTGTGGTGTGTGTATGTAGTGAGCTGTCTGAGTGAGGTGTGTGTATGGAGGGAGCTGTCAGAGTGTGGTGTGTGTATGGAGTGAGGTGCCAGAGAGTGGTGTGTGTATGGAGTGAGCTGTCAGAGGGTAGTGCATGTATGAAATGAGCTGCTAGATGCGGGAACGTGTGTATGGAGGAAGCTGTCATATGGTGGTGTGTGTATGGAGTGAGCTGTCAGAGGGTGGCGTGTGTATGGAGTGACATGTGAGAGGGTGGTAATTGTATGGAGTGAGCTGTCAGAGGGTGGTGTGTATATGGAGTGAGCTGTCAGAGGGAGCTGTTAAGGGTGGTACGTGTGTATGGAGGAAGCTATCAGAGGGTGGTGGGTGTATGCAGAGAGCTGTCAGAGGGTGGTGTGTGCATGTAGTGAGCTGCCAGATTGTGGTGCGTGCATGGAGTGGGCTGTCAGAGGGTGGTGCATGTACGGAAATAGCTGCTAGTGGGTGGTATGTGTGTATGGAGGAAGCTGTCAGATGGTGGTGTGTGTATGGAGTGAGCTGTCAGAGGGAGGTGTGTGTATGGACTGAGCTGTCGAAAGGTGGTGTGTGTATGGAGAGAGCTATCACAGAGTGGTGTGTGTACGGAGTGAGCTGTCAGAGGGTTGTGTGTATATGGAGTGAGCTGCCAGAAGTTGGTATATGTATGGAGTGTGCTGCCAGACGGTGGTGTGTTTATGGAGTGAGCTGCCTGATGGTGGTGTGTGTATGGAGTGAGCTGTCAGAAGGTGGTGTGTGTATGGAGTGAGCTGCCAGAGTGTGGTGTGTGCATGGAGTAAGCTTCCAGAGGGTGGTGTGTGTAGGGAATGAGCTCTCAGAGGGTGGTGTGTGTATGGAGTGAGCTGTCAGAATGTGGTGTGTGTATGGTGTGAGATGTCAGAGGGTGGTATGTATATGGTGTGAGATGTCAGAGGGTGGTGTGTGTATGGTGTGAGCTGCCAGAGGTGGTGAGTGTATGATGTGAGCTGTAAGACGGTGGTGTATGTATGCAGTGAGCTGCCAGAGGTTGGTGTGTGCATGGAGTGAGCTGTCAGAGGGTTGTGTGTGTGTGGAGTGGACTGTCAGAGGGTGATGTGTGTATGGGGTGAGCTGATAGAGGGTGGTGTACGTATGGAGTGAGCTGTCAGAGGGTGGTGTGTGTATGGAGTGAGCTGTCAGAGGGTGGTGCATGTATGGAAATAGCTGCTAGTGGGTGGTATGTGTGTATGGAGGAAGCTGTCAGATGGCGGTGTGTGTATGGAGTGAGCTGTCAGAGGGAGGTGTGTGTATGGACTGAGCTGTCGAAAGGTGGTGTGTGTATGGAGAGAGCTATCACAAAGTGGTGTGTGTACGGAGCGAGCTGTCAGAAGGTGGTGTGTGTATGGAGTGAGCTGCCAGAGGTTGGTGTGTGTATGGAGTGAGCTGTCAGAGGGTTGTGTGTGTGTGGAGTGGACTGTCAGAGGGTGATGTGTGTATGGGGTGAGCTGATAGAGGGTGGTGTACTTATGGAGTGAGCTGTCAGAGGGTGGTGTGTGTATGGAGTGAGCTGTCAGAGGGTGGTGCATGTATGGAAATAGCTGCTCGTGGGTGGTATGTGTGTATGGAGGAAGCTGTCAGATGGTGGTGTGTGTATGGAGTGAGCTGTCAGAGGGAGGTGTGTGTATGGACTGAGCTGTCGAAAGGTGGTGTGTGTATGGAGAGAGCTATCACAAAGTGGTGTGTGTACGGAGCGAGCTGTCAGAGGGTTGTCTGTGTATGGAGTGAGCTGCCAGAAGTTAGTGTATGTATGGAGTGTGCTGCCAAACGGTGGTGTGTTTATGGAGTGAGCTGCCTGATGGTGGTGTGTGTATGGAGTGAGCTGTCAGAAGGTGGTGTGTGTATGGAGTGAGCTGCCAGAGTGTGGTGTGTGCATGGAGTAAGCTGCCAGAGGGTGGTGTGTGTAGGGAATGAGCTCTCAGTGGGTGGTGTGTGTATGGAGTGAGCTGTCAGAGTGTGGTGTGTGTATGGTGTGAGATGTCAGAGGGTGGTATGTATATGGTGTGAGATGTCAGAGGGTGGTATGTGTATGGAGTGAGCTGCCAGAGGTGGTGAGTGTATGATGTGAGCTGTAAGACGGTGGTGTATGTATGGAGTGAGCTGCCAGAGGTTGGTGTGTGTATGGAGTGGACTGTCAGAGGGTGATGTGTGTATGGGGTGAGCTGATAGAGGGTGGTGTACGTATGGAGTGAGCTGTCAGAAGGTGGTGTATGTATGGAGTGAGCTGTCAGAGTGTGGTGTATGTATGGAGTGAGCTGTCAGAAGGTGGTGTGTGTATGGAGTGAGCTGCCAGATGTTGGCGAGTTTATGTAGTGTGCTGCTAGATGGTGGTGTGTATATGCAGTGAGTTGTCACAGGGTGGTGTGTGTATGTAGTGAGCTGTCTGAGTGAGGTGTGTGTATATGGAGTGAGCTGTCAGAGTGTGGTGTGTGTATGGAGTGAGCTGCCAGAGAGTGGTGTATGTATAGTGTGAGCTGTCTGAGGGTGGTGTGTTTATGGAGTGAACAGCCAGATGGTGGCGAGTATATGGAGTGAGCTGCCAGATGATGGTGAGTTTATGGAGTGTGCTGCCAGATGGTGGTGTGTGTGTGGACTGAGTTGTCAGAGAGTGGTGTGTGTATGGAGTGTGCTGTCAGAGAGTAGTGTGTGTATGGAGTGAGCTGCCAGAAGTTGGTGTGTGTATGGAGTGTGCTGCCAGACGGTGGTGTGTGTATGGAGTGAGCTGTCAGAAGTTGGTGTGTGTATGGAGTGAGCTGTCAGAAGGTGGTGTGTGTATGGGGTGAGCTGTCAGAGTGTGGTGTGTGTATGGAGTGAGCTGCCAGAGTGTGGTGTGAGTATAGAGTGAGCTGTCAGAGTGTGGTGTATGTATGGAGTGAGCTGTCAGAAGGTGGTGTGTGTATGGAGTGAGCTGCCAGATGTTGGCGAGTTTATGGAGTGTGCTGCCAGATGGTGGTGTGTAAATGGAGTGAGCTGTCAGAAGTTGGTGTGTGTATGGAGTGAGCTGTCAGAAGGTGGTGTGTGTATGGAGTGAGCTGTCAGAGTGTATGGAGTGAGCTGCCATTTTGTGGTGTGTGTATGGTGTGAGCTGCCAGATGTTAGTGTGTGTATGGAGTGAGCTTTCAGAAGGTGGTGTGTGTATGGAGTGAGCTGCCAGATGGTGGTGTGTGTATGGAGTGAGTTGCCAGAGGGTGTTGAGTGTATGGAGTGAGCTGCCATTTTGTGGTGTGTGTATGGTGTGAGCTGCCAGATGGTGGTGTGTGTATGTAGTGAGCCGTGAGATGGTGTTGTGTGTATGAAGTGAGCTGTCAGAGGTTGGTGTATGTATGGTATGAGCTGTCAGTGTGTGGTGAGTGTATGGACTGAGCTGTCAGAGGGTGGTGTGTGTGTGTTGTGAGCGGTCAGAGGGTGGTGCATGTATGGATGGAGCTGCTCGAGGGTGGTACGTGTGTCTGGATTGAGCTGCCAGATGGTGGTGTGTGTATTGAGTGAGCTATCAGAAGGTGGTGTGTGTATGGAGTGAGCTGCCTGATGGTGGTGTGTGTACGCAGTGAGCTGCCAGATAGTGGTGTGTGAATACAGTGAGTTGCCAGAGGTTGGTATGTGTATGGAGTGAGCTGCCAGAGGGAGGTGTCTGTATGGAGTGAGCTGCCAGAGAGTGGTGTGTGAATACAGTGAGTTGCCAGAGGTTGGTATGTGTATGGAGTGAGCTGCCAGAGGGAGGTGTCTGTATGGAGTGAGCTGCCAGAGAGTGGTGTGTGTATCGAGTGAGCTGTCAGAGGGTGGGGTTTATATGGAAGGACCTGCCAGAGGAAATTGTGGTGGCTGGTACAATTCCAACATTTAAAAAGTATCTGTTTCGGTTCATGAATCGGAAGTGTTCAGAGGGATGTGTGCGAATGGGACTAGATTAGTTTTGGATTTCTGGTCAACATGGACCAAAGGGTTTGTTTCTGCGCTAGACATCTCAATAACTCTATGACTCTAACATCCTCCACAAGTGGAAACATCTTCTCTGAATCTATCCCATCAAGCCCCCTCAGAATCTTATATGTTTCTCTAAGATCATGTCTCAATCTTCTGAACTTTAATTGAGAAAGATCACACCCATTAGTCTTTTTTCTATTAATCATTCATGGGATGAAGGCCAGACCAGCATTCATCGTCCTTCTATAAATGCCCAGAGGGCAGGTGAGAGTCACCCACATTGCTATGGGTCCTTCCATAAGGACATACATGTTTGTGTCTCTCGAGTTTTAGAATCTCCTACCATGGAGAAAAGCTGTTGTCTATTTACATTAAGAAACCTCTCATTATTTTATTGACCTCTTAATGTCACCTCTCAGTCTCCTATGCTCGAGTTTATTCGGCTGTCCTTGTAACTCAACATGCACTTCCAATGTTGATTGTCATATGCTATACTCTTGTGCAGTGAAAGGGAAGACCTTGCCAGTGACAGACATAGAGGAACCACACTCCTCAGCTAATAAGGAGTACGTGTCAGAACCAGCCAGTCTGCAAGTTGGGGTTGTATTACTAGACATCGGGGCTACAGAGACATTCATGAGGGAGGGTCCTTAGTCCCTTTGTTCAACAAGTTCGAGCAAACATGAAGCCTCCGAGAAGCCGACAGCTTGATCTTGGGGTACACCAATAGGATGTCTGCATCTCCATCGGACAGTGCACCACTACCTTCCAATAAGCCACTCCGTCCTTGTCATCCAAAATATTGTCAGTCCTCCCCTTTCACCCATACAGACTTGCAACTTCTTCTGTATGTAATCCAGCTGCTAACCACATCTGAACAGACAGGCCATAACTGCACATGAATAAAATGAACAAGACTGTTTGACCACACACTGACAAACTGAAATGTAACATTTAAACTATCATGCAGCCACATGTTCTTGCATTTGTTTTTGGTTAATCCAGAGTGATAGCCCAACGTTTGGAGCTAAAAGGGAGACAGGCTGCTCAGTGTAATGATGTACTGCCTGAGACAGCCCCCTTGGTTGTTGTTTAGTAAACCTTGGAGGGCCCTGATAGGTTCCTGTCTATGTCCAGGTGCATCACCTTTGACCTTGGTTACTCGAAGCACAGGTAGGGAGACTCCTAGAAGAAGGAGCCTTGCACTCTTCTCCCTTCATTGTGATGGAGTCTCCCTGACAACCAAAACAGGGCAAGGTCAGAAGTCACATGACACTAGGTTATAGTTGAACAAGTTTATTTCAAATCACAAGCTTTCAGAGTACTGCACCTTCGTCAAGTGATTTCAAATAAACCTGCTGGACTATAACCTGATGTTGTGTGACTTTTGGCCTTCCTAGTCCAATGCCAGCATCTCCACACCAGTGAAGGAGATTAATAAAGGAGGGTGGTCCAGGGGTCTCAGCCCCTCTTTCTTGATCACTATGGCTCATGTCCAGAGAGTGATGGTCTATAAGGTCCAAGCACAAACTCAGCAGCTGTTAACTGGACTTGTGGACTCAGCTGTCACAGCACTTACCAACCTCTCCATGAAGGAAATCAATGAGCTTGCCTACCAGAGACATGGCAGAACCTTTAGTTTGGATGAATTCTTGAATCATCCGTATCCTATCTTCACAATGTTTCTGCTACATCCACCATACAGTCCACTGTCTGGCTCTTCATCTCCAGAAAGTTTTTTTATGTAGATGAACAAAGGCTAATAATCAATTCAAGGCTCAGCATGGGACTGACCTCTAACAATTGTTTGATTGGCTTGGTCTATTACTGTCACAGCCTCTGTTAGCTGCTCTGGTGTCTGATGTTCTAACAGATTCATGATCCTGGCTCAAGTCACAATCATATCCCCATCAAGATGACGATATCTGCACTGGTGGATGGTTACAGAAGCGATGTGACAGTATGCCCTCAGAGGCATCCATATCCTCATCCTCAGAGATGGACTGCAGGGTAAAGCCCTGATGAATTTGGCCATCCCTTCAGAAGTTAAGGACCTGCTCATGCATATTGATCACAATCTCTCTTCATATCCCTCTGACACATACCTTCTTTCTGTTCAATAGTTGGTACCAAGCTCGAGGCCTCCTCACTCTCTTTTCACAGTCCAGCCTCATAGCCAACTATTGTGCTATCTTCCTCTCTGAACAATTTCACAGCCGTCTCCTCTGCGCATGCAAGTGTTTTTTTTTTGTCAGACGCACATCTACATGTCTTTACACATTCATTGGCATAATGTGTAGACAGAAGGGGACGAGGCATTGTAGCATGGATGGCATCTAAGCTGCTTGTCATTATGTATTCCTTTAATAATTAATGTAGCCTTTTGGGGAACTCTTTCCCATTTCCTCTCATGATCTCTGAAGCTTCGCCTTTTAGAACCCTGAGATACCACCTATCAGGTCCAGGAAACATATCAGCCTTTAGCTCTATTAGTTTACCTTGTACTTTTTCTCAAATTATAGCGTTATGCTCACAACCTTGGATCCTTCACTATGTAATATGCTTGGAATGCTATTCATATTCTCTACTGTTAAAACTAATGCATTTTTAAACTTCAACCGCTCAGCCATTTCCTTATTCCTCATTGCTCTTTCCCCAGCCATGATCTCTAAGGAGCCTACGCTCACTTTGACTTCTATTTTCTATTTTCTGTATTTAAAGAAGCTTTTACTGTCCATTTTTATATTATTTTCTAGTTTGCCCTCATAGTTTATTTCTTCCCTTTCAATTTTAATGTTCTACTTTGTTAGGTTTTACAATTTTCCCAAACCTCTGGTTTATCACTAATCTTTGATTAATTTTTAGGTAGGCTATGTAAGTTGCTTAAGTAATCTTCATAATTCAGTTTTGAAAAAAAAATAAGCTCACGGTGTTAAGTTTTTGAAAAAAAAATTACTAATTCACAGATCTTCCAATGCCAGGAATGTATAATGGAAATTTGGGCAAGGAATCCAGTGGGGCCTATAGGATTAAGGATCATAATAGACTTATGTCGTGCACACACATAAACTTAGTCCTTAAATTCCACATAGAGATTTCAGGTGTTCAAAATTCTGTACCAAGAGCATGAATTGAAAAGAAAAACTGCTCTCAAACAGAACATATATGTCAAATTAAATTTAATTGCTGAAATAGGTAACAGTTAGTAGTAAATCCACAATCTGGTGTTCACAGCATGACATGATTCTTGGGAAATTGCAGGCATGTTGCCCATGATTTTCCATCCATTAAATTTCATGGTTGAAAGTCACAGGAAAAAATGCTGCTGCTTTACTGTTATGGACTTCCTGGAAGTGCTGGTACCTGTTAGGAGTGCCACACTACAGTATCACCAAGAAGAGCTATCCAGCAATAAGACAGACCAATTACCTACATGAAATACATATATGTATGTGCCACTATCCACTGAATAGCTATTGTAAGAAACCATTCTATCAACAGAGTCTTGTATTTATATAACACCTTTCAGAGAGTAAAATATCTCAAGGTACTTCCCAAGAGCTGTTATCAAATCAATCTTATCAATTTTGGAAGTCTTGTTTAAAACTGCCTAATTTCTCTTCCTCAGTAACTTACGAGACAGAAAATTAAGCCTGTTAATAAACTAATGTGAGTATTAGTTTGCTTATGCACTGAAGTATGCAGCACATGAGAACTGACTGCAATTGTTCACTTCAGAGAGAAGAAAAGTTTCTCATAATGGGAAGAATCAACTTTCAAGGTTCAGTATAGCCAAGTGTTTTCATTCATGAAGTTCCAAGTCAGGAGAGTTTGAATAAAACTCTTCAAGGTTTTCAATTTAAAAACATTTAGGTCATCAGAGTTGCAAACATTTCTGGGAGAAATCAGTTAAGTAAAGCATAAGAAATGAAAATACAATTGAAGTTTCTCTGGGATTGAGTATTTGTAAACTGACAGTTGAAAAACACGTCGAAATTTTAAGTTGTGTTTTTGTTAAGATATTTCTAAATGGCTTCGATTTTTTATACTCAATATTTTTTCCATTGTAAAATAAACTTATGTTCTGTTGCTAAAGAACACGTGCAGCCACATATGACTATATTTCAATGGCTGACCATGTTAAACAATTCAATATATGATCGATCAAGCTGGGTTTCCTTAAAAAATCTGACTTGCCTTATTATACAGTTTGCAGGGATCATAACACTACTTTGGAAAGGAGAGCAATGAAAAGGAGAACAGATTTGCAAGATGGAGAAGGTGCAACCTTTTAGTTTGGAAGATTTTAAAACAAAATCTTCCACAGAATGGTGAGAAATTCATAAAGTATAACATAGTTAATGCAGCAAACTCAACCACCACAAGTAAAGCATTACATTTTGCATGACGTGTGTTATATATCAATGATATGAAATACACTGAATATTATGTTATTTCCATGTACTGAACAAACTCAGAAGCTGCAAACTAAGATATTCTGTGCTGCAGCTCCACAAAGGAACTTTAATATTGTAAATGAATAGCTAAGAGTTGATTAGTTGTTGGAACGGTAAGGAGCTTGGCTGGGTCATTTAATATTAATTGCCATGGTACTTGATATGGATTAACTTCCTGAACTGAAAATTGCATCAATTTTAATACTGATATGTATTGTATCATATAAGTCAATTGTTTTAGAATGATGAAATTGTGGTATTGTTCCTGTGCTATTCAAAGTATGGTTTTAATAAATTATTATAGTTTATAGCAAAACATTTGATATTTAAAATTTATAATAGTGTACAGTTATATGTAAGCTATATAGTTATTATTAGTTCTTCAAACTGGAGATGCCTAGTGGCATTATCACTAGACAATTAATCCAGACATCAAGGGAATGTTGGGAGACCTGGATTTGAATCGCACTATGGCAGATAGTGGAATTTCAATTCAATGAAAATCTGGAATTAACAATCCCATAGTGATCAGGAAACCATTGCTGATCGCAGGAAAAAGCCTCAGGTTCATGAATGTCCTGTAGCGAAGAAAACTGCCATCCTTACCTGGTCTGGCCTCCATGGGATTCCAGATGCACAGCAATATAGTTCAATCATAACTGTCCTTTGAAATGTCATTCATTTGGAAAAATCATGAGAAAGTCTCAGAAAAGAAAGGAAACCAGATGGATCACCTGGCATTGATTTAGGTATTGAACATCCAATTACAAAAAAAGCCCTTTCAATTCCTCAAAATCCTCCTTTCTAGGAGATAGTGCCAAAAGTCAAAAACCTGTCTCACATACTAGTTAAGATACAACCTGACATAGTTATACTCATGAAATTATACATCACAATGTCCCAGAGCCCCAACATCTTTATCCCTGGGTATGCCCTGCCCCACAGGCAGTACAGACCCAGCAGAGGTGGCAGCACAGTGGCATTCATTCCAGAGTGGGTTTCCCTGGGAGTCTCATGGTACCAGGTCAAACGTGGACAAAGAAACATGCTGCTAATTACCATATAGCCATCCTCCGTCAGTGAATGAATCATTGCTCCTCAGTGCTGAATCACATTTGAAGAAAGCGTGAGGGTGTCAAGGGCACATAATGCACTTTGAGTAGAGGGTTCAATGTCCAACATCAAGAGTGGCTCAGCAGGAACACTACTGATAGAGGTCAGGTCCTAAAGGCCATAGCTGCAAGACGAGGTCCGTAGCAGATGGTGAAGAGGGAACAACAAGAGGGAAAAATGTTCTTGGTAATTATCTGTTACAGTTTGCATCTGTCCATGACAGTATCATTAAGAGTGAACGGCAAACAGTCCTCGTGGAGACGAAGTCTCATCTTCACATTGAGAATAACCTCCATTGTGTTGTATAACACTATCACCATGTGTGATGATGCTACTCCTTTAACAAGGTTAGGTTGTCCTTGGTTTTTTTTCAGGAATGTCTGGGGTTGATCTACTTGAGAATGTTTTCAAGTTTAAAAGAAACACTTGCATAATGAAAGGGAAATGGCCAGTTCTGCCAGCTCAATTTTTCTCTCGTCTGATTTGGTTCAATTTTAGCAGTCTGAAAGCAGTCAGTTCAGTTTGATGCCACTGATCCATGAAACAGTTACATGGAAGAGGGTGTTCCATGCTGCCAGCTCTCTCTCTCCTGTACAACCCTGTGTTTGATTTTACCTTTTGTGCCAAGGGGTGTTTATGGAGATTGTTGCAAGCATCATTAAGTTGGGATAATTTGCTGGGTTTTCAGACAGGTTAAGTTGTTCTATACTCTGTTCTCTTTTGTTTGTGTTACATTCAGTTATCTTGCAAATAAATTCTGTTTTGTTTGAAACTAAATGGTTTGACCAGCTGCATCCCTCCTGGAATATCCACATTACACCTACTTAAACGACTAGCAAAGTTAGGGTCCGGGCCACTCCTTGAAATGTTTTGAGAGGGTCTGGCCTGGTCCATCACAAAGGCTAAATGAGACAGACTTCAAACAGAGCTTGCAACTCAAGACTGGGCATCCATGAGGTGTTGTGGGCTATCAGCCGCAACAGAATTTTACACCAGCACAATCTGCAACCTAAAGGCCTGGCATAACCATCGCTCTGTGATTACCATCAAACTTGGGGATCAACCCTGGCTCAATGGAGAGTGCAGGAGGACATGCCAGGAGGGGGATGGGGCATATCTAAAAATGAAGTGTCAACCTGCTAGAGCTGCAAAACAGAACTATGCGCATGCTAAATGGCATAAGTAGCAAGTGATAGACAGAGCTAATGGACCAGATTTAAGCTCTGCAGTCCAGCCACATCCAGTTCATGAATGGTCATGGAGGCTCCACAAATATCCCCTTCCTCAATAATGGGGGAGATCAATAGACCATTGCAAATAAAAAGGCCGAAGCATTTGCAAAAATCTTCAGTCAGAAATGTCAAGTGGCTGATCGATTTTGACCAGCTCCTGAGGTCAACCAGTAAAGATGCTAGATTTCAGTCAATTCATGTCACTCCATGTGATATCAAGAAATGGTGAGGCACTGGTTATTGTAAAGCCTATGGGCCCTGACAACATTCTGGTAATAGGCGGAAGTGGGTACTGCAGATGCTGGAAATCAGAGTCAAGATTAGAGTGGTGCTGGAAAAGCACAGCAGGTCAGGCAGCATCCGAGAAGCAGGAAAAATTGATGTTGCATGCAAAAGCCCTTCATCAGGAATGAGACTGGGAGCCTCAGGGGTGGAGAGATAAATGGGAGGGGGTGGGCCTGGGGAGAAAGTAGGTGATAGGTGCAATAGGTGGATAAAGGTGGGGGAAAAGGTGATAGGTTGGAGAGAGAAGGGTGGAGTGGATTGGTGGGAAGGAAGATTGACAGGTGGGATAGGTCATGAGGATGGTGCTGAGCTGGAAGGTTGGAACTGGGGTAAGGTGGCGGGAGGGGAAATGAGGAAACTGGTGAAGTCCACATTGATGTCATGGAGTTGAAGTGTTCCAGGCGTCGGGTAGCAAGGAAGTGGCAGTGGACCAGGCCCAGGACCAGCATGTCCTTGGCAGAGTGGGAGGGGAAGTTGAAATGTCCGGCCACGGGGAGTGGGGTTAATTGGTGCGGGTGTCCCTAAGATGTTCTCTGAAGCACTCTGCAGGAAGTCGTCCAGTCTCCCCAATATAGAGGAGACCACATTGGGAGCAACGGATACAATAAACATTCTGGTAATAGTACTGGGCACTTGTGCTCCATGACATGCTGCATCGACAGCCAAGCAGTTCCAGTACAGCAGCAACAGTGGCATCTACTTGACAATGTGAAAAATTGCCCAGCTTTGTTCTGGACACAGAAATGATAAATCTAACCTAACCAATTACTGTCCCAACAGTCTACTTTTAATCATCAGTAAAATGAAGGAAGTTGTCATCAACAGTGCTATGTTGTAGCACATGCTGAGCAATAACTGGTTTAGTGATGCCCAGTTGGTGTTCTGACAGGGTTCATTCAGCTTCTGGCCTGAATGCAGCCTTGGTTCAAACAGAGATAACAGAGCTGAATTCCAGAGGTAAGGTGAGAGTGACAGCCCTTGACATCAGTGCCACAATTGACTGAGTGTGGCATCAAATAGCATTTGCAAAACTGGAGTCAATAGCAAATGTGGGAAAACGTTTTGCTGGTTAAAATCATAGCTGACATATAGGAAGGTCATTACGGTTGGTTGGAGGTCCAGCAAGTCATTGCCAGGATATCTCTGCAGGAGTTCCTCAGGTTAGTTTCCTTGGCTGAAACATCTTCACCTGCTTCATCAATGAACATCCTTCCATCATAAGGTCAGAAGTTGGATGTTCATTGATAATTGCACAATGTTCAGCATCATTTACAATGCTTCAGATACTCAAGCAGCCCATGTTCAAATGCAACAAGACCCTGGACAATATTCAGACTTGAGATGAAAACTGGTAACTAACACTCATGCTGCACAATAGCTATCTCCAATCCCTCACTATTAACATTCTGTGGATTGTCACTGACCAGAAACTCAACTGGACCAGCCATGTAAAGTTAGCGACAGTAAGAGCAGGCCAGAGGTTAGGAATCTTACAGTGAATAACTACTTTCTGACCTCCTATAAGACACAAGTCAGGAATGGAATGGAATACTTCCCACTTACCTGAATGAGTACAGATCAGAAAACATTCAAGAAGTTTGCTGTCATCCAGGTCAAAAGCTGACGTGGTTAGCAGAACATCCACAAACATCCACCCTCTCCATCATCGATGCTTAATCACAGCAGTGTATACCATCTACGAGATGCACTGCAGAAATTTACTAAAGATCCTCAGTCAGCACGTTTTAAAGCAATCATCACTTCCGTATAGAAGGACTTGAGCAGCAGATGCATAGGAATACCACCACTATCTGTGAGGATCTAAAATCTGGATTTAGGCTGTTGTCAGGAGCAACCATTTAATGCATGCTTTTACTAATTACAAAATGGTTTCTTAATGCAAGTAACGTAAAATAACATAACAAAATGGCTTCTAGGAGCAATGGCATCTAACTTCGCTGAAAACTGCATTCCTGAACTAACTGAAAGAGATTAACAAACAATGCCCTGTTCATAGTATAAATTAACTAAGCAAGATAGGACATTATTAAAGTATTCAAATTGGCATTGGAAACCAGGTGACAAGGGATGAAGACGCGAAACCAAGTTAGTTCCCAAGAAATATCATTGGCTTAATTTTGTGTCTTCTAGGAGAAAGTGAGGACTGCAGATGCTGGAGATCAGAGCTGAAAAAGGCTCCTGAAGAAGGGCTCATGCCCAAAACGTCGATTCTCCTGCTCCTTGGATGCTGCCTGACCTGGTGCGCTTTTCCAGCAACACATTTTCAGCTTAATTTTATGTCTATTTGTCACATCATTTCTTATTATTGGATTAATTTTGCAATTAGGACTTCTGTTTCTTAAGAGACCTATAAAAAGTTGTCTGTGTTTTAAGATTGTGTGCAGCTTTTCCAGAGTACACAGAGGTGTTTAACCTGCATGTCCTCAGCAGAGTGGGAGGGGAAGTTGAAATATCCAGCCACGGGGAGTGGGGTTAATTGGTGCAGGTGTCCCTGAGATGTTCTCTGAAGCACTCTGTGGGAAGGCGCCCAGTCTCCACAATATAGAGGAGACCACATTGGGAGCAACGGATACAATAAACATTCTGGTAATAGTACTGGGCACTTGTGCTCCATGACATGCTGCATCGACAGCCAAGCAGTTCCAGTACAGCTGCAACAGTGGCATCTACTTGACAATGTGAAAAATTGCCCAGCTTTGTTCTGGACAACCTATGCCCAGCCTCATAAAAAGCTTGCTAAAAGAGACCAAGCTGCTAGTGTTTATTTGACCGAGCACGGAATCGAAAGGCCCCATTTGGGTGTCCAGATTTACGTCTGCAAGATCCCTTCCAAGTTACTCATCATGCCAACTTAGAAGTATATCACATTTCCTTCCATGTCATTGGGTCAAAATCCTGAAATTCTCTCCCTAATGGCATTGTGCCAATGGCTGTTCAGGAAGGCAGCACACCCCTTCCCAAGAGCAACTAGGGACCAGCAAGACATATTGGCCCAACCAGCAATGTTCATACCTCATGAGTCAATTAAAAAATGTTTTGTTTCAGTTTTTAAGAAGAAAGTTGTATTCAGTTCATTGGTAATTTAAATGTCATATGCAAAGGAAATTAAAGTTTATCAGCTAACTATTTGAAGAAGATTTAGGAACAGATGTTCTCATTTTGATTTAAAGGGGGAACGTTAGCAAACAAAAATGGGTGATTTGGGAGCGGGTAAAGAAAGCAATTAATGACCTGAGAGCAAATTAAAATCCCACCATGGTAGATACAAAACTTAAATTTAGTTGCTTAAAATCTAGAATAAAAGCTAATATCAATAATGATGATAATGAAGCTATAAGTCACAGCAAACGGAATGGCTCCTACTTGCCTTCAAAGAGGATCTGGCAAGCTACTCAGTAGTATTCAAGAAGACAGATATAGGAAAAAGGTGAGCACTTTTATAGTACTTCTGGTGAGTCAACAGTAGCAGGGTCCTTTCTCCATTTCCCCCAAGCTCTCTTATTAGAACCATCCCCAAAATAGAAAGGGGTCTAGAGTCTGGAATCAAGTGCACAGTGAGAATAGGGATTGGATTACCAAGAGATTGAACACTTCCCTATTGTTAGCAAATATTGTTATAAGATTGGACAGTCCCATCCTTTCTGCTCTCTGAGTCTGGGTTTATATCTTGCATTTCCCCAAAAGGAAATCAGACTGAATTCTGGATTGTTGATCATCCCGCCCCACCGACATACCACACTCTGGCAACTTATCCTTTAAGTTTAACAAGCCAGTCCATAGAAACATCATACGATTGCTCTAACAGAAACATCTAATTGACTATTATGGACTTCCCTGTGGTCATAGCTCCTGACGACAGTAAGCTATCTGCAGGTAGTAAGGAAAAACAATTATAATGAGGCATGAATTTTAGAAAAAATATACTATAAGCACTTGGAATTTATGTTTGAGCCATCTACATAAATCTTGTGGAACCTTGTACAATATTCGAAGAAGAAATCTAGACTCATTGTTGTTACTTGTATTCTGCATAATGTTGTCACATAAATGAAAAACAAAATTGCTATTTATGTAGTTTCTAAATGATCTCAATGTCCCAAACTATTTCATTACTAATGAAGTACTTTGAAGTGTTTTCACTACTGTTATTCAGTCTCCTTCTTTTGCAAAATTAGGTAATCAATGCTTTTCAAAAACGTTTCCATTGACTGATGTCAATGATTGGATTAACATTACTGCTTTGCCACAAAAGTTATAGAGTCATAGAGTCTTGAGTCATACCGTGTTACGAAACTAAGCTAGTCCCACTTGCCTGCATTTGGCCCATATCCCTCCAAACTTTTCCTATTCATGAACTTATCCAAATGTCTTAAATGTTGTAACTATACCCGCGTCCATCACATTCTCCAGCAGTTCTTTCCACACATGAATGACTCTATGTAAAAAAAAATTGTCCTTTTTTTAATCTTTCTCTTCTCACCTCAAAAATATGCTCCCTACTTTTGAACTCCTCCTCCCTAGGGAAAAGACTTTTATCATTTAGTTTATCTATGCCCCTTATGATCTTATACATCTCAATAAGGATAGCCCTCAACTTCCAAGGCTCCAGTGGAAAAAGTCCCAGTCTTTCCAATCTATTTTTATATCACAAACAGTCTATTTCAGGCAACATCCTGGTATAAATCTTTTGTAAATCCTCTCCAGTTTAATAATATCCTTCCTGTAACAGGATAACCACAACTGTACATGTACTCCAGAAGAGACCTCACCAGTGTCTGCACAATGTCAACACTACATCCCAACTCCTATACTCAAAGATCTGAGCAATGAAAACAATCCTGCTATACGCCTTCTTAACCACCCTGTCCAACCATGACACAAATTTCAAAGAACTATGCACCAGAAACCCAAGGTTTTGCAACATTATCCAAGGCCCTACCATTAATTGTACAAGTCACGCCCTGGTTTGTATTACCAAAATGCAAAACCTTATAGTTATCCAAATTAAACTCCATTTGCCTCTCCTCAGCCTATTGACCCAATTGATCAAAATCTCTTTTTAATCTTAGATAATCTTCACTGTCCACTCTACCACAAATTTTACTGTCATCTGCAAACTTACGAACCATGACTCTTCCAGTTCATGAGCAGTCAATAGCAGCTGGTTCCATAATGCTTGTTTAGTGACAAAATCTATCTAATATTCAAAGTCAGTTTCACCATGAAGCTTTTGTGGACATTGATATTGTAAGAGTTGTCATCACCTGAAGAGTGCACACAAGTAAATAAAGAGACTTTTCTGATATATTACTGTGCTGAGATCCCCAGTTATGTAGGTTATTAAAATTCCATTGGATTGTCATTGTGTAATTGCTAGCTCATGACACGAGCAACTTATAAGACATGAAAGCCGAAGTGAGAACGATATATCCTTTAACCCACAGCATGCCATGGACTTGTTTATTCTTGGGACCAACAGGAAGACATGCATTTGCTTGTAACAATTCCTGTGATTGACATTCCCATACTTGAGTCACATCCAAAATTATTGGTGACTACCTCTGTTGGAATGCCACTAAAAGCTATATCATTTTCTAAGCCATGGAGCTAAAGTTTTCCATGGGCTACTAAAATAAGTGATACATGTTTATGTTGATAGAATTGTTTTTTATTTATTTCCATACTATGTTTGAACGACAACCTGAAACATAGGTTCAGTATTCAAAGGTTTAATGAAAATCTATTAAAAAGCATAAAAACACAAATACAGCTAATTTGATCATGGCAATTCTTGCATACTATGCATCTCCAATCTGTAGTGGGATCGAACATTACATCCTGTAGTTTTATAAAGGACACAGCGGAAATTAGGGAGGTTACAATGAAGGTAACTAAATTGAAACTTTGAATTGGGCACTTCATGGAGAAGCTAAAGTATCTCGGAATGTTTACATGGGCATGGGAGAAAATGCTTCTTTAAGGAAATCCTATTAAGGTGTTCAAGATTGCAATAATATGATTGACAATATCACAGCTCTACACAGAAAAAAAAGACTCAAACTCAGAAAAGGGAAGATCAACAAATAATTTAGAACTTATATAATGTTTTAAATACAGATAAAACAGACTGCATGAAGAGGCAGTGAAAGTGGATATTGTTGGCAAATTCAAGTGAAAATTGGACTGATATTTAGCAGAAAAACAATTGAAGGGCATGAAACATATTAGATTATGGAATCTTTCAAACTTTGGGACTAGCTAGATTGACTGCAATGGTGTGAGTTAGCACAGTATATCTAGACATTCCTATGTGCCTTGCAAGTGGTCAATATGGTGATGACAGATCCACTTGTTATTTTCAAAATATTCATTCAAATGACAATGCTTACTTTATCAGCTTTAACATACAGCCCCACACTTTGCCATTTAAATAATAGGGAACCAAGCAGGTCTTAACATTATTCAGCTGAAAATCAGACAGCAACATCTGCAGACTACACTTGTGCACTTTAAAGCAATAAGTTGCTGTCTGAACTACCCTTTCCTCCAGAAATTATACTTAATACTCATAACTGAAATATATAGGAGCACATTTAAGGGGCATAAATCATGCTAGTGTACATCACCAGACGAGATGTGATATATAATCATGTGGTCATTGGGCAGAAGATAAGAGCAGTCATAAAGATTAACTTTGTTAGCTAACCTCCCAGATTTTGATGTATGTAGTTTTGTCTCTTCAAATGAAGTAACCCAAGTAATTGAGTTAGAAATCTTCTTTGTGTAGTTGGCATTTTTGTGTTAGGTATAAAACACAAAATTGTCCTCCACTCTGATGGTGCTAACAGCTGTGAAACAGAATATTCTTTATTCTATTATAAAGAATACACACCACTGTATTCTATATACCTTCACTAGTAACTCCTCTGTTGGTTGCCCTCATGTTGCACTTGTTCTTGTTTCCCAATGGAGCTGCCATCCACTCAGTGCTGCAGCCCCTCCCAGTAGTTCTCCTACCTTGGGAACATACCATTCCACATTGGTTAAATGGTGAATACAGAGATAATCTTTGAATTGACTACCAAACTATAATATTACAACAAATGGTGCACTGCAGAAGTGAGCAATGGGGTCAACTGCAATTGGTCTGGCTCCTGAGAACTTTCAAAGCTAGTAAAATTCCACCCAGCTTCCCTGGCGTGAAAACAAACTTTTACAAATGAGAAGTCACAGTGCTGCATTAGCTACTGTAAAGCAGATGATTTCATAGAGTTAAAAATGCTCAAAAATTGCATCCAAAAATTGTTCCCTGATCTAATAAATATATTCAACATAATGATAGAGTTAATGATTAAACTGTAGTTTTATTATGAAATACACCAACTCCATGCTCACTTTCCATTTTACAGTATATTTAGTTAAACTGCACCTCCTGTGTGATGATAAAATCCATGCTTTAAAATTTTATTTATTACAAATGTCATTTAGAAATAATTTGAAAGTTCCATCCACTGGCCCGCTGGATAAATGGACTGTCCATACAAACTAAATGGAATTCATCTATGTGTTTACTTATCTTATTTTAAACAAAGCAGCAATGGAGACATAACAAGTGGGTTCAGTATCCTTCAGTTTTAGAGGGAAAAGTCAGCCAAGGCTCACAACATCACAGTAGCTGCTGCAAAGTGTACTTGCAGATATTGAATGAGGACAGCTTTGATGTCCCTTCTACCTCCATATTGAAGCTCTGTGCCAACTCTCATTACTTGGTTGACACATGATAGATAACTGACTCAGGGAGGTAGCAGAGAGCCAATATAGTCAGTGGAATTGTAATCCTTCAGAAGAAGGGGGAAATGGTGAGCAGACCAGAGGGCTAGAAAAAAAACATCAACAGTAAACTTCTGAGTGTGAAGACATTTTATTACTTTGTATTGTCTTCACAATTTTTATCAGTGCAAAATAGAGAAAGTTTTGTGCAAAAATTTAATGTTACCTTACATTAGTATATATAATAGTTGTGCTGCTTTATAGAAGGATAAATAAAGGTTATCTATGTAATATGATGCAGTGCAAGTTTGCACTTTTCAATGTCATAGCCAGCACTCTAACCACTCTATTTTTATGAGTTGGGTAGCAACAAGCAAGAATATGTGTGGTACTTTAATTACAATCCATCTTCTCGTCACCATAGATACAGATATTGACATGAAATTAGACACATTGGCACATGCTGTTTGGGTGTTATGAGTGCCCACTGGAGCTCCAACTTGGCATCTGTAGGACTATGTGGAAATTACTCCAAATGCCATAATGGTGAGGGCACGAGCACACGCCAGAAACGTGTATTGCAGACAGATCAGAGAGAAAATTCGACGTGTTATGGCCTTTTGATGCAACCCATGCAACTTTGCAACTCAGCACCCTGTCTTAAGCTTGCAAAATGTGCAAACGTCAATGGATATAAGAATCCTCCACCCTCTTCTAATGCTATTTAAAGAAATCATCAACTACATAGAGATTGATTACTGTTTGACTTATTTCACCTATTGCTATCATTCAACACATTTTGTTGCTTCCTCTAGTTGTTTAAGGTTGCAAAATTCTACAGGTAGTGGCATTGCAGGTGCAGAAAGAGGTTTTTCTGACTTTAAGGATCTTGCACAAGTCAGCTGCTCTCAGACATGGGCAAACTAACAGGAGTTTATCTTGGGATGTAGCAGGGCTTGGACACTGAATAGAGATTGCGAGAGTTAGATAAGCTGCTGAAGGGGGAGAAGAAGGACAGGGAGCTATTTCTTAGCAAGTAGACTGTATCCACTTAGGTTGCCTAGAAAGCAATTCCCGGCCTGCATGTCTGTGAAGAACACTGTATGTTGTGCACTTCAGAAAGGTAATCTGCTACCAGTTGCAACATACAATGGGAAACAGAGAATATGACAAGGTTGGAACTCCCTGTGCTCTTGAAGGTGATCATAGCCAAAAACCTTATGGGTTTAGCTCCTTCCAGCCAGAAGCTAGAAATGTTTGCAACATCTCATAGTTTGCCACCCATTGTTGTAAAAGAAGGACCGACATTGTGTTTAGTCTTCAAGGACTTAAAAAAAAAGTGAGCATGAAGTTTTCATAAGATTTCAAACTTCATGATACAAGCATCATATATTTTAATGTAGCCTTATGCAGGAACCGGACAACATTCCAGTTCTACAACTTTCAGCTCATGTATCCCCATCAGCAGTGAATTATGCAGGCCAATGCCAAAAATTCTGGTTCCTATAATGGAATCATAGGATTAGATTACCTACAGTGTGGAAACAAGCCCTTCGGTCCAACAAGTCCACACTGACCCTCCGAAGAGAAACCCACCCCCCTATATTTACCCCTGACTAATCCACCTAACACTACGGGCAATTTAGCATGGCCAATTCACCTAACCTGCACATCTTTGGACTGTAGTAGGAAACCAGAGCACTCAGGGGAAACCCACACAGACACGGGGAGAATGTGCAAACTCCACACAGACAGTTGCCCGAGGTGGGAATTGAACCCGGGTCCCTGGAGCTGTGAGGCAGCAGTGCTAACCACTGAACCACCGTGCCGTCCCCAAATGGCAGGAAATGGCAGGAAATAATTTGTCCTGTTAAGTTTGCATTAGCTCACTGGAAGAGCAGCTTGATTAGTCCTACGCCTGCACTCTGTTGTATAGCCCTGAAATGCACTTCCAGTAGCCAAACCAGAGGGCAGTGATTTAAGATAAATATCAAATGAACCAACATAAGTACAAAGGAAAATGTTTTTAATGTAGTGAATAGTTAAGAGATAGAATATACTGCCTTACAGTGTGATGGCGACAGATTAATCTCGGTTTCAAAGATAAATTTACTATGTTAATGTCATAGGTACCATTTTGCAACTTGGCATCCTCTTTTGTTTCAAACAACTGAACACAACTTCAAAAACCATAAGCATCCTCCAAACCCTCTGAACACTATTGTAAGGAGTAAACCATGAATCACTGCTGAAATTCCGAACTATGTGCCATCTGCAAGCTTTAAACTTGTGTCCTATGTAGCCATGTCTAGGTCATTAATATATATCAAGAAAGCAGTGGCATTATTCCCAACTCCTGGAGAACTCCACTGCATAGCTTCCTTCAGTATGAATTAGAATTAGGTTTATTATCACGTGTACTAAAGTTATAAAAGAACAGGAATACAATGAAAAGTCTACAATGTAGCCAACACAGCACCATCTTAAGTACAGAGTCCCGAGGTACAAATCTTAAGTCCAAAACAATCGAGAAAATAAAGAAAAAGTTACACTACATTATAGATATACATAGTATAAGTACAAGGTAGGAAAACAAGAAATAAAGCTAAAAGTTAGACATTACAATCTTTCTATAAGGGCTTCCACATGGTCTGACTGCACTCCAGCGGTTTCCAAACCTCAGCGGTAATCTTCACTGCAGCCCACTGGTCACCCCTGCTCAGGTTTCAGGCTGCTCCTGCTTCACTCCAGCCAACTGACCATCCAGCCATTCACCACCACTCTGTTTCCTCTCAGTTAGACATCTTTATCTTCAAACTGCGTTTGTCACTTTCATTCCATATGCTTCAAGTTTGCTGACAAGTCTACCTTTTGGGAGTTCATGTGCACCAAATCAACCGTGTCACTCTCAAATACTCTCTCCATTTCCTCATCAAAATATTAAGTTATTTGTTCATTAAACACTTTTTTCCTTTATCAAATTCATGCTGATTTTCTTTAGTTCACACTTGTGGTCTGACAATCTTCTCTTAGATTAATATTTCTAAAGCCTGGGCCAAGGTTAAACTGACTAGCCTGGTTTTATTCATACACTTTTTTTGAACAAAGTTGCTACATTTGCAATCTTTCAATCCACTGGCCAAGCCTGTATCTAAGGAGGATCTTGGGAAATGATGATCAGTGTGATGGACCCAGTTGATGGTGGTAGTGGGCAAGTTAGATCCCAGAGCATAATCTGGCTTGATAAATCAAGTTTTACTTCTACATGGTTTGCTTACGTGGTGCTTTGTCACTGAGTATATTGACATGAGACAGACAATGCTCTGTTAACAAAGCAACAAAGGTTCATTGCAGCTTTAAAAAGCTGTAGAAGACAATTTGAAAATATCTTAATATAAACAGCAAAAAATGTCATCCCTTTTCCCAACAACATTCCACAGAAACTCATGCACAGTGAAGTGTCAGTTTTATCTTGCCTCTTACTTATCTGATTCTCAGATAATTTTCCCAGTTCTATGGTCTGAATTCCTCTGGTTCTGATAGCAAGGATATTCCTACAAAATTAACAAACTGCCTTTCTGCTAGACTGAAACTGCTATACTGAACTGAAACCTGACACTTCTGAACTGAACTCTAACAACTAGTGTTCTGAACCAATTATTTTTATTATAAAACTCAGCATTATGAACATTTCATCAACTAACTTTGCAGGTATCTTGTTGGGAATTTAACTTGCGTGCTTCCTTAGAAGTTATATATTCAGTTCACTGTTTCAAATTACTTTCTGACTGCTTGAAAAAACAGTCACCTTTGCAAAATTCAAACCAAGGATTCATTGGTCTCCACTTTACAATCCAAATTTCCAAATAATATGAATAATATGTTGCGCCTACATCATTTCAGTACCTTCACAAGTTCCATTTTAATGCTTTCAGCATCCTATGCAGTCCTGGTGATTTAATTATCGTCAACCTTTGTTCAGAGTCCTCTTTATTATTTTTTAAAACCATCTACTGTCTCAACTGTAAGCAGGTGACCCAGGCTAATGTTCTGGGCATGAGGGATTGAATTATCCTATCACAGAAGGTGAAATTTGAAATCAATAAAACTCTGGAATAAAATAAAAACCAGGCTAAAGGTAATCATCCAACCATGATTGATTGTTGTAAGAACCTATCGGGTTCACTAATGTCCTTTACAAATGGAAATCTGCCATTCATTATGGACTGGCCTTCATGTGACTCCAGATACACAGCAATATCGTTGTCTCCTAACTGCGCACTGGGCAATTAGGGATGGGAAATAAATATTAGCCTAGTTAGTGACGACTGCATTCCATGAATAAATAAATGAATAAAAATAATGACAATAACAAAACTAATAATAATAAAGCTACCTCCTCGTTTATAATGACAGTTACAGATCATTTTGTTTGGTAAGGACGGATGAAAAGTAATCATTTTATCCCGTATTGATATCATCGCTTTTTGGACCCTATTCATACCCACACCTCTTTCACTCCCCTTTTACTATTACTGCATCCTTTGAAGACTTCTAGGTTCAATTTTATATTACCTACGAGTCTCTTCTCAGATTTTCTGCTTGCCTCTAATTTGTTTTTCACTTCCTCTGTGATCTTTATGCAACTTTACCTCTAAAGTTCAGAAACTGGGAATTAAAATGGACACAATCTCACATGGAATCCAACACAGTTATTGAGAATTTTATGCAAAACTGTTTTAATTAAATTATGCATTTCCTCTCAGATAGTCATTTAGAGATCACTGTAGCTCTCTTAGGAATGATCTTCTACCAAGATTCCCTTTACTTGGTTCACTGGGACTGTTTTGTCTTCCTTTTTGAGGACTTTTGCATGGAATATTTTCAGAGGATTACATACAGAATGCAATGTTGAATGAGCTCATCTTCAATTCGCTATATAGTGAATTCCATATACTGTACCAATATCTGGGGGAAGGGATGTTCAAAGATAGTCGCCATTCTTAAAAGTAAGATGCAGTTTGGCAATGTTTAGCTCTCAGTCCCTGCCAAAATGATGTGGAGGAGTTGGTGTTGGATTGGGGTGGACAAAGTTAAAAATCGCACAACACCAGGTTATAGTCCACCAGGTTTTATTGGGAGCACTAGCTTTTGGAACACTGCTCCTTCACCAGGATGCTCGTGCTTCCAAATAAACCTGTTGGACTATAACCTGATGTTATGTGATCTTTAATTTTATTCCTGCTGAAAAGTGAAGTTTCCTAAGATTTTCAGGAAACCTACTTGAAAATACAATTATCAGAAATTTGCAGCCAAAATCATGCCTTCTATGGTGTTGGGTGCCCTGAATTGCTTGACTAGCATCCTTACAATTTCAACAGCAATCAAATGAGAAACATGCTTATGTAAATGCCTTACCGACAATAGTATTCATTTAATCAGCATCTCTCATACAATTATGATATTGATGGTAAACACATATTGAATAACCAACTCAAAATTTGCATTGAACTCATATTTGTACTGAATTAAGTTTTATGCAAAATCAACATGCCTCCTCAAAAGTTATAGAAAATTGTGGATTGTTAGTGTTGTTCTGTCTCTTTTAGTGGATCTCTTTTATGTTTTTTTTTAAAATGTTGATTCTCATGATGTCACCAGGCTGGGAGATGTTGAATACCTCAGCATGAAGAAGCCAAATTAACTGCCCACAGAGAAAGTCATAGAATATAGCCATGTCCTTTTAATATGAGCTAGCTCAGGAGTGTTGCTGAACAAAAAGACCTTGCAGTAGAAAGTAGAGTCCTTGAAAGTAGAGTCACAGGTAGATAGGATAGTGAAGAAGGTGGTTGGTATGCTTTCCTTCATTGGTCAGAGTATTGAGTACAGGAGTTGGGAGGTCATGTTGCGGCTGTACAGGACATTGGTTAGATCACTGTTGGAATATTGCGTGCAATTCTGGTCTCCTTCCTATCAAAAAGATGTTGTAAAACTTGAAAGGGTTCAGAAAAGATTTACGAGGATGTTGCCAGGGTTGGAGGATTTGAGATTTAGGGAGAGGCTGAACAGGCTGGGGCTGTTTTTCCTGGAGCGTGGGAGGCTGAGGGGTGACCTTATAGAGGTTTACAAAATTATGAGGGGCATGGATAGGATAAATAGGCAAAGTCTTTTCCCTGGGGTCGGGGAGTCCAGAACTAGAGGGCATAGGTTTAGGGTGAGAGGGGAAAGATATAAAAGAGACCTAAGGGGTAATTTTTTCACACAGAGGGTGGTACATGTATGGAATGAGCTGCCAGAGGAAGTGATGGAGACTGATACAATTGCAACATTTGAAAGGCATCTGGATGGGTATATGAATAGGAAGGGTTTGAAGGGATATAGGCCGGGTGCTGGCAGGTGGGACTAGATCAGGTTGGGATATCTGGTCGGCATGGACAGGTTGGACCAAAAGGTCTGTTTCCGTGCAGTACATCTCTATGACTCTATGGCTACCTCATCATTCCACAACAATAATGAATAAACGTATTTCTTTGGAGAGCTACCAATAAATATTGTCAATTCAATTATATATTCATAGTTGAACTCAGCTTCAGATTACAAAATGGAATACTTTAAATATTCATAAAATCACAATTTTTAACTGAAGCAAACTATATAGTTAATCCAGATTATGGGCTGAATCTTAGCATGGCTTGGTTAAGTGCCATTTATATCAAATTTCACAGAGTTTCTCACCACAAGATCTAGAGAGTTTTCTCATCCAATCAACCCATGCTCACTCCATTAATTCACACTGCACCCTCTTGTCCAATTCTCCCACTCACCACAGCTGGAAATATTCACCAGTGGGATACCCTGGCATCTTTCGTGCTAGTACCATATTCAAAAGACAGCCAAGCAAGTACTGGCATTCTGGAACTTTCCTGCATGCAGTCTCTTAGATATTATGGCAGACAAAGGGAAATTGGTATCCCACTTGGCAGATACCTCGAGATCCTGGTGAATAGGGTCACACAAAGGAGGGCTGTCATCTCCCCTCAAGGACTCTGTCAGCTCAGACCAAAGTCTCCACAGTCCAGAAGAACACATAGCAGTGTCGGAATGAAGTCAATTACCAGTTGAAAAACCAGCATCTTTTTTCTTCCTACTCACTCAATATGTTGCCCACAGCTTTCACCAAGGCATATGGTCTACCTTTCTCACTGTTGCCTGCAACATCTTCCCTCACTCGTTTTGACTACCTATGCCACCTCCTACACAGAGCCCCTTCTTACCAACCATGTATCAACCCTGCACTGCCCACTGACCCACTCAGCACTCATAAACACCTTCACACCCCCATCTACATCAGTGTTAATGCCTACACCACCCACTTTCATCTCCTTCAATCCTTCCCTTTATTCTATCCCAGGAGAAAATGACCCATAAGAGTGCAGAAAGGGCCAGGATGGGTGGTAGGGTGCCTGACATTCAGCTCATTGCTCCATACAAGGAGAGGAGTTCAGCCCTTGCTAGTGAAGACTGAGACCATTCCAGCAATATTCATGTCTCTGTAACCATGTAAGAACTGTTGATTGCTGTATACATATCTCCCGTTCTGTGGCTGTGTGTTTTTAATGCTAGCATGAAACAACATCTGCCCTCTGCTCACAACATTCTCACTTCCGACTCTTGCAGGGACAAGTGAGATATCCGTGCCTCATGAAGAGACCTTCCATACAAACCATCTCCACCACCAGTACTGAGCAAAAAAGCACTGATGTCTCAGAAGAAATGTCTCCTGCAACCCACACCAACTCAGAGACACCTTGGAGGGTTTTGTTATAGAGTCATAAAGTCATACAACACGTAAACAGACATTATGGTCCAAGCAGTGTGCTGACCATAATCCCAAGCTAAACTAGTCCCACCTGCCTGCGCTTGGCCCATATCCTTTCAAACATTTCTTATTCGTGTCATTGTCTAAATGTCTTTTAACATTTGTAACTGTACCCCCTTCCACCACTTCCTCTGGAAGTTCATTCAACACTGAACCATTCTCTGTCTAACCATTCTCTCATGGCTTTTTAAAGCTTTTTCTTTCTCACTTTAAAAATATGCCTCTAGTCATGAAAACCCTCACTCTAGTGAAAAGACACCTGTCATTCACCTTATCCATACTCCTCAAGATTTATAAAGTTCGATAAAGTCACCTCTCAAACTCCTACACTCCAGTGAAAAATGTCCCAGCCTATACAGCATCTCTTTATAACTCAAACTCTCTATTCCCTTTAAACATCCCGATAAATCTCTTCTGACCCCTCGCCAGCTTAATAATATCATTTCTCTAACAGGGAGACCAGAACTTAACATAGTACTCCAAAAGAGGCCACCCTAACGTCCTCTACAATCTCAAAATGATGCCCCAACTCCTTTACTCAAAGGTCTGAGCAATAAAGGCAGGTGTGAGATGCATCATCTTAACCATCTTATCTATATGTGATACAAACTTCAAAAAAACTATGTACCTGAATCCCTAGGTCTTTTCTGTACTGCAATACAGAAGGCCCCACTTTTAATTGTATAAGTCTTGCCTTTCTTTGTTTTACTAAAATTCAATACTTTGCATGCAACCAATTGAACTCCATCTGCCATTCTACAGCCCATTGACCCAACTGATCAAGATCTCTTTGTAATCTTAGATAACCTTCTTCACTGTCCACTATCCAACCAATCTTGGTGTCATCCACAAACTTACTAACCATGCTTCTATATTTGCATCTAAGTCATTTATTTCAATGATAAACAAAAGTGGACTGAGTACTGATTGGATTAGACTGAGCACGTAAGTTTGGTACCTTCACCAAGTCGCTCATCAGAAGCAGAATGGGGAGAAAGCAGGAGATTGGCACGGGGTACTGGTGCTCACTTAAAGGTCAGATTCAGGTATAATGGGTAGAATGGTTTCTTTGTACTGTAACACTGCTATGATTCTGTGAATATTCACTTTCAGATACTGTTAATGCACTTACCTTGGAGGCCAGCATTTAGCTTGAATCATCACATGAATAACATTGTTGCAGAGCCAATTTTGCAGTTTGTCTTATCATTCAGTTTTAATAAAAAGGAAAACTTGACATGCAATGCCCTCATTTGGCTTCCTCACATCACCTCAATGGGTTGAACTGAGCTGGTTCAACAATGTTGAATAAATGTGTGTTGGAGCATCTGGGTCACAGGAGCAAAGGGACACAAGTCTTCTGGAACATGGTTATATTTGGCACTAAATAAGGCAATTTCATACACCCTGCTGTTCTCCCCTACAAATGGGACTTCATCAGTAGAGGAAACCTACTCAGAATGGATGGGTTAGACTGAAGGGTCTGTTTCCGTTCTGTATGATTCTATGACTATAGCATTCTCCTACTTTCTATTTTCATTTCAAATTTTTAATAATTTTGGTTTTTATGAGTCAATTACAATCATTCAGAATTACTTTCCTGTTTAATCCAGCTCTGATTATGTCTTTATAAGAGGCATAAAGCAAGGTATCACACCTTCGTCAGATGCAATGGGCCCTGTGGAAGATTGGTAGCCAACCATGATGTATCCGAACACTTCCTACATTGGGCTTTGGAGATGGAAGTGTCCTTATTCTCTGCGAGTCCTGATCTTCACTTTTCTATTATCCTGAAAGAGGGAGGGTGGGATGTTTGTAATTATTAGCACTGTATTTGGGTGATGTACCTTCCATAACCAAGTATGTGGAGGGACTGAGGGCTGAGTGTGACACTAACAATAACTGAGAGTGTGGTGGAGTATATTGATATTATTCTTGCCATCACAAAGATCATCTTCGATAATATTACCTGATTCCATTGTGTCTCAGCTCATCTGCCACTGAAACTGTCATTCATACCTGTACTCCTGGCTGTTCTCCCACATATTATCCACTGTAAACTGGAGTTTGTCTCAATTTCTGATGCCTATGTCTTAAATTGCAGCAAGTCCTGTTCCCCTATCAGCCTTTTACCTGCTTACCTACATTGGTTCTCGTGGTCAAACAAGTGTCTTGGTTTGAAAATTCTCAGAATTGCTTTCAAATCTCTCCACCACTTTATCCTCCCTGTTTCTGTAATCTCTTCTAACCTCTCAACTTTCTGAGATATCTGCATTCATAGAATTCTGACTTATGAAGCAAGTCTGGTTTTGGTCACCCCACTGCTGATGGCCATATCTTCCTTTGCCAACCTCTTGAATTCCCTTGTATACCTCTGCCTCCCTAACTCACGTTCCGCCTTTTAAGATAGTCCTTAAACCATAACTTGTCGACCAAGTTTTTAGGAATTTGACCTCATAAACTCAGAGTAATTTCTAACAGTCCTGTGATATCTGGATGGGCTGACAACCAAGTGATGAAGTTTGCCTTGCAACCTCTTGAGCATTTAGGCAGGTGGAGAGGATTTCATCACATTTCTGACTTGTGTCTTGCAATTGGTGGACAGGAATCTAAAAATAAACCTTCAGTTCCGAAGAAGGGTCATTGGACTCAAAACATTAACCCTGCTTTCTCTCCATGGATGCTGACCAGATCTGTTGAGTTTCTCCAGAAATTTCTGCCTTTGTTTGCTTCAGGAAATAAGTTACTCAGCACAGAATTGCCAGCCCCTGACCTGCTCCTGCAGTTACCTTTCTGGTCAATTGCAACCTCCATGATTTGGTAGTGGGGGATTCAGTGATAGTAACACAATCAGATGTCAAGGGCATGTCATATCCAGGAATTATATGATATTCCTGATTTGGAGATGCTGGTGTTGTAGAGGGGTGTACAAAGTTAAAATCACACAACACCAGGTTATAGTCCAACAGGTTTATTTGGAAGCACTAGCTTTTGGAGCGCCGCTCCTTCATCAGCTGGTTGTCACCTGATGAAGGAGCAGCGCTCCGAAAGCTCGTGTTTCCAAATAAACCTCTTGGGACTGTGACCTGGTGTTGTGTGATTTTTAACTTTGTATCATATTCCTGACTTTCAAGGTAAAGATTTTGTGCAAAATGGACTTCTGAAATGTATGCCTACACACATGCTAAGGTTTAAGTGTCCCTTTGTGATTTCTACTTAAACAAAATTCAGGACTCTGGGTTGTTCTTTGCATGTACATAGCCATGTCTGCACCACCCTCCCACTCAAGATATGAAACTACTAGCTAATTTACACCTCCTACTGACTGGATATTTACTGAAACTCAAAATCAATAGTTCAATGTCTGCAAATAATACACTTATCAAAGAGGAGCACAGAGAAACCAGTTTATCACAAGTAGGTGTGGACAGTCACCATTTGTATCCCATTGTGTAGCAACAGCTTTTAACTTTGAATCATTTATGTCAACTGTAGATCATGACCTCATTGGCCAAAGACCATAGAACATTCTAGAATGATGAGTGTGAAGGGCATTAAAGCACACATACCTGGAAGCCAGCCCCTTATTGAAGAGGCAGTGAAGCATCAGTGAAGATTTGCAGCAAAGACTTACAGCAACACTTGTTGCAGAAGACTATATTCTGGATCAGTGGTGCTGGAAGAGCACAGCAGTTCAGGCAGCATCCAAGGAGCAGTGAAATCGACGTTTCAGGCAAAAGCCCTTCATCAGGAATAAAGGCAGTGAGTCTGAAGCATGGAGAGATAAGCTAGAGCCCTGATAAGCTCTAGCTTATCTCTCCATGCTTCAGGCTCACTGTCTTTATTCCTAATGAAGGGTTTTGCCTGAAACGTCGATTTCGCTGCTCCTTGGATGTGGCCTGAACTGCTGTGCTCTTCCAGCACCACTAATCCAGAATCTGGTTTCCAGCATCTGCAGTCATTGTTTTTACCTCGCAGAAGACTATATGGCAACCCAAGGACACCTAGGAGAAGGTATGCCCTGACCCACCTTCATGGAAGAGAGCCTGCCCTACATCAGAAAAGGAGATTCCAACAGTCCAGCTCAAACACGTAAATCATTGGGTTATATCCTTTCCCAAATGAATAGAGCTAGACAGAGAGTAAATATTGTGGCAATTTCAGAAGTGCCCCCGATAGTGTTTTAATAAGGAATATTTTGTTAATAAAATCAAGTTGAACTTCAAATTCTATGTCCCGTTATCCAGGTCACCAACAAAAGCATTTGAGTAAATTGTTTTTAATATATAAACTGGTTGAAGTATCCAAAGCATGGACAACACGATTATACAATTACAAACTCTACAATGTTATCTCTATGCAAAAGTTACATTTAGTCACTTGCTTCACTTCTAAGACAAATTAAAGTAATACCAGGGCAATCGTACAGGTGTGACCACAATTTCTTGATAAGGGCTCCTAATGAGCTAAGGAAATCTCAACACTGCTTTAGGCAACTTTGAAGCCTGAATGTTAAATGCAAATAAGGCCCCTTGACCTTGTAGCTATCTTCCCAAAACGTCAGTGTTTTGTCTTCACTCTCTTCCCATGATGCATTTCTTTGTCAAGTGAGGCTAAGCAAAGTCACATGATATTAACAAACTAAAATCTGCGTTGGTTACAGCTAAGCAGAATAATACAACATTAGATTAATCAGTGCATATGCTTTCTGTGTTTACAGCTAAACTTAACCAATTATCAAATGCTACTCTTTCTACTAATCCTACAACAGAGAAGGACTCATTCCTGATAAAGGGCTTATGCCTGAAACGTCAATTCACCTGCTCCTCGGATGCTGCCTGACTTGCTGTGCTTTTCCAGCACCACACTCTCGACTCTGATCTCCAGCATCTGCAGTCGTCACTTTCTCCTAGCCCTACAACAGCCTATGTTTTAAAAACAATCATTTCCTTTAATATCAGCGCAAGAAACAGCACTGACAAAGGGTTACTGGATCCAAAATATTACCTCTGTTTTCTTTCCACAGGAGCTGCTAGAACTGTTGGGTTTCTCCAGCAATTTCTGTTTTGGGTGTTGAGTGTTCATGCGGTAGGATCTTCCTGTTCTGCAACTCTTAGAGAATTTAGTGTTCAAAATATCTTGCAGTCTATTCTGGTATAGTTGGATGTAGATTGCAAAACAAATAATCTAAAGACAAAATTTGAATTTACTGCTGACCAAGCAATGAATGGAAATGAAAAAAGCTTCAGCCTCCAGTTTCCTCTAGTTGTGCCTATGAATGTGTTGGTAGCTCATCCTGAAAATGTGATAGGGTTCAACTTCCAAATCCTGGTGATCCACAAATCTTTCAGTTCAGGCTTGCACTGCCTTTGCAATGTCGAGGGATAGCCCAAAAATCCCCCACTAAGAGCTTCCTGACATGAAGTGGGGTATGATTTATTGATGATCTGTGACTATCACACCATGATACTTGTATTACTTCTCATAATAAGGACGGGATGTGGGTCTCATTGTTTTGAAGAATTCAATGAAGTTTTATTACACTGATATTGATATATGCAAACCACAATCTCAGGCAATTGCATATCTGAGCTCAAGCAAATTGGATGTATGGCAGTTGGTTCAAAATCACACAACACCAGGTTATAGTCCAACAGGTTTATTTGGTAGTACCAGCTTTTGGAGCACTGCTCCTTCATGAAGTAGCTAGTGGAGCAGGATCACCGGATACATGAGTTATAGCAAAAGATCATAGTGTCATACAACTGATGTGATATATTGGACAAACCTAGATTGCTGTTGTCTTGCATCTTTTAGAATGGGCTGCGTGTGTACGTGTGCGCACACACACACAAACGCACGCGCGCACACACACAAACACACACACTCTCTCTCTCTCTCTCTCCCTGACATACACACGCGCACACATACAAGTCTATGGGGTGAATTTGATTTGTAGAATTGTAGTTGCAAATACATTATACTTTGTTCAAAAAGCACACGATCTGTTGGGAGTCAATCCATATGAATTTTATAGATTCCTACTTTGGAACTAGAACCAGTCTGACTCAAGATTGGAATACATACAGACTCTAACCTCACAACTTCAATGCATTGTCTGAGCTGAGATGCCACCTTTTTTTATAAAACCTTAAGTTTTCTCTGGAATGTGACTTGAAAGAAGTTCTGAGATTTACATATTAATGAATCAAAATCTGCAACCCATTCTAAAAGATGAAAGACTTAACAGCAATTTAGGTTTGTTCAACATATCGTTTCAATTGCATGACACTGGGATCTTTTGCTATAAATTTTGTGTCCTATGATCCTGCTCCACAGCTACCTGATGAAGGAGTAGTGCTCTAAAAGCTGGCACTATCAAATAAACCTGTTGAACTATAACCTGGTGTTGTGTGATTTTTAACTTTGTCCAACCCAGTCCAACAACGGTACCTCCACATCATTTATAGCATTAGGTCACATGCTATGGTATGGTGTTGGTTTCACAAGCTTTTTCCTTAAAGGTATATTAGGCACCTGCTGCAAGAACTCGCATAACATTTTCCACCAATGGCATTACCCTAACTGCTGTAAAGAGTTTAAAGACTTAGACTTGATTTCAATGTCCTTCGTTGTTCATGTAGCCGAGACAAATAAAAAATGATATATCACTGCTACAGCTTACAGCTCAGTCACTGACTGAGTTTTGTCTTGGTTGTCTTGTTATTTTAAAACGAGTTGAATGAACTGCCATTCATAATCTTTCATAGAACCTGGATGCTTTCTTGACTCAGAGGGTGTATCTATGATCAACTTCATTACACAGATGTTTTCATGTGGGTTTCTGTATCGGAGTATTCACAATTCTTCCTTCATGAATCGAAACACTAGTCATCTAAGCATCTAATCCAAACATTTTGATTATGTAGAGACATCTGTTCAAAATTACAGTATGAATTTTAGAATTTCTCAAAATACTGCATTGTCAAAGATGGAGTCCAGTCTTCACAAAATATACCAGTAAATCCATCAATAAACCAATTGTTAGTAAACCAATGCATAATAATACATAATACATACAGGCTTCCAGTTTATTCTCTCCTTTCATGAGCAAGAGTCTTAAGTTGATAAGAAATTTCAATGATAAACTTTGCAAAGGGCATTAGCAACTGATAAAACAACAAGAGAAAATTTTTGATAAATGTCAAATGTGTTGATAACATTGCAAATTGCAATTATCAGGTTATATTAATTTTTTAAATATTGAAATGTTTAAGGCTGAGAACTGAAATTGACCATTGTTAAGTGGGTGCTGAAATACTTACTTTCACCTTTCCTGACTGCAGCTAAGGAATTCTTTAACGTATACTCAGTTTCTATAAACCATGTTGGGTGGGTGAGAACAGAAACCAGTTGTCAAGGACAAAAACATCTTGGGTTGATGGGGTCAGGATTGGAATCCTCTGACCCCGATTAATGGAGAGACGTGAGGTATTTATGGCTCCACCTCGACTTTTAGCTACCAGGATAGAGCCGCTGAGAACTTGGTTCATGTGGAAATTTGTTGCTCAGTACGTTAATTCATTTTAATCCTACTACACACCACCCCATGTTTTAGACACAACCCAGGCATTAAAGATATGGGAATCTCTCTGGCAAGGTTTTCAAAAGTAAAACTTGGACTTTTCGCCCACAAACTTTATTACTTTATAAGACAAATCAAATGCCTGAATTAACTTTTTTTATTGTTGATTGCGCATATATGCAAATATGATATCAATGGATATATGATGCATTTGTAAAATTTTTCTGGCTGTAGCAGAGAACAAAATACAATTCTATCAAATAAAACCTTAGCATTAGAAGGTAATCTTTGTGCACATCGCTGGTGGGTACTATCATTGATCTGTAATGATTTTGCTTAGGGCTGAGAGACTCCAGATCAATCGCTGGGTCAGTCCAAATAATCAGATTCTATTAAAATCACTGAAGTCACCCTGTAACCTGCCAAACTTGAACAAGTAGGAGAAAGTGAGGACTGCAGATGCTGGAGATCAGAGCTGAAAAATGGAGGGAGGGCCTATGCCCGAAACGTCGATTCTCCTGCTCCTTGGATGCTGCCGAAGGGCTTATGTCCGAAACGTCAATTCTCCTGCTCCTTGGATGCTGCCTGACTTGCTGCGCTTTTTCAGCAACACATTTTTCAGCTCAAACTTGAACAAGTCGAAAGGTCAGTAGTGACTAGAAATGACATGTCTACAACACTGAAATTACAGGTACAGTGTCTCAAAACTAGCATCACTAGGACCAAGTCAGGGTTGGATTTTAGATCTTTCCAGTTTTGAGGGTAAGAAAATGAAACTTTTACTAGATTAATAGGAATTACATAAAATCACCTGAATCAGTTTATTTGTATTAAAGATTGCAAAAAAAATACATAATAGAAAAGGAATAACACTTTTAAAAATACAAACAACGTGACAAGGAAAGCACATGGTTTCCCAGTCTGCGCTAGATTCAAAGCATGGATGTTCTAAGCAGCGTCAAGGATTGTTCACACCACTGGATGCATGTGAAAATGCTGGCCCGCAAACTCACTGACTCATCCGGCACGCCACCATGCCAATGGCAACACCTGACAAGAATTGCTCCAGCAAATTATTTTTGTCATTTGATATCAATTCACATTGGAGGATGGAACTTATATGAATGTTTAGCTAACTCCAGTTTTCAGATAGTCAAACTTGTGACACTGTACTTCTATTATTAAAAATAACATTATCTTCCATGAAAGAATGATTAGAGATGAAAAGTCTGTTTATTCATGGGACATGGTGTCATCAGAAAAATCAGCATGTATTGATTAATTCCATTTGTGGTTTAATATATGGTAATCTACATGACATAAACTTGTGTTTTCTTGAGTCAGAAATCTTGAAGTTTATTTTTACAACACTAACTACTAGCAAGGCTACAATATGCACACAAACAGTCTGAGTCTTGTGCTTACTGACGCTAAAGTATTTTTGCACATATATAACTGTCTCACTGAAGACTGCAGTCATTCCATTCGACTGATAGAATTACTGAAGATGGTGAAACATAACATCATGATGTCATGGCAGTGTATAGGCCTGACTGTTCTTAGGATATGGTGATGGTGATGAATTGCCTTCTTGAATACAACTCAATAAATTTCAAAGGGCAGATAAGATTTAACCAAGTTACTGTGTTCTGGAGTCACTTGTAGGCCAGGGTATGTAAGTAACTGACAGATATTTGTGAACTAGATGGGCTTTTACAATAATCCAATACATGCATTGTCATCATTATTGATATCAGTCTTTTATTCCATTATACATTTAATTAATTGCTTTTAAATTTCCAGTTACAATGATAACATTTGAACACATGGATCAATCATTAATTGAGGACTCTGAACTATTAGTTCAGTAACATACTAAGATACCACACACCTGCAAAGCTCTCCAAAACCACCGTTACCCCTTTCAGTGGGATCATTTTAAAATGCTTGTTTAGTCTTAAAGTCAACTATTGATCATTTTGATTATTGGATTAATTTATTGTCACCCTAACAAAGTACTACTGAATACCATCCATATAGGGAATATATTATGCCTCTTATTAGTCTCAATTACTGACAAAATGATGTACAGACAGGGTCATTGTAGTTATGAGTCCCTTCAGGCTTCATTAAAACTGGAAACATTGGACATTTCCTCATTAGTAACAGTCTCCAAACCAACTAATAAGTTACTTGCTTGCTGAGATTTGAAGTGGGAAGGCGATTAATTCGCATGATGATCGATATTGCAGTTACTGTTAAAGCTTCTATGTAATGGGGAGACAACTTTACTCATCTCAACTTCATGCTTGCCCACAACTGAGACTCAGACTGATTACTGTCAGAAATGCAAGCTGTGAATGTTAGAAACTTTCAAGCTCAGAACATTTACTAATTTCTTTAATGAGTTTTCTTGCACAGTTAATTGCTGGAAATGTTAGATCTGAGTCAAACTTCATATTATGATCGAAAGCAGGCAATAGTTCTTTGTCACTTCAACTTACGTAATACTTTATTGAAATATTTATTTGAATGAATAATTTGGGTTATACAATTGGGGCTGGTTGCCTACGTTTGAATTCTTACCTTAGATGAGATTTGTCTATCGGTATGGCCCTGAGGTATGCTTTCTACAAGGTTGAGGGAGGGTTTCTGGATGGACGACTCAGAAGAAAGTCTTTTAATAGTTTTACGCATCTAACAACTGACCTAATTAACCAAGTGGCTGTCTGTTAGACAGGATATCAACAAAGAAAGTGTAGGCAGAAAGGAAGAGATTATGAACAGTGATGGGTGTAGAATCAGATCGGGATTGAGTAATGGGAGATGGTCGTTGAGGGGAAAGACCATGTAAGCAAAAATCCAGAGATTGTTGAAATCACAGAGAGAGAGTTCCAGGATGGCCAGTTATAGAGTCATACAGAACAGAAACATTCATTTCGGTCCAACCTGTCCATATCAATCAAGCATGGTCTGGAGTAAACTAGGCCCATTTGACTGAATTTGGCCCATATCCTTCTAAACCTTGCCAATTCAAATCAGTTTCTATCCAAATTCTTTTAAATGTTGTAACTGTACCTGCGTCTACCACTTCCTCTGGCAATTCATTCCAGAGACCAACCTTTGTGTGAAATGGTGCCCCTCAGGTCCTTTTTAAATCTTTCTCTTCTCATCTTAAAAATATGCCTCTTAAATTTGAACATCCTCACCCCAGGAGAAAGATCTTTGCTATTCACCTTGTCTATATCCCATATACTTTTATAAACCTCTATAAGATCACTGCTGAATCTCCTGTGCGCCAGTAAAAAGTAAGTTCCAGCCTATTCGGCTCTCCCTAAAACTTAAACTTCCTGTCTCAGTAACATTCAGGTAAATCTTTTCTGAACCCTCTTCAGTTTAATAATATCCTTGTTATAGCAAGGCAACCTGAACCGTGCACAATACTCCTAAAGAAGCCTTACCAACATCTCCAGCATGCTTTGTTCATCCCCAATTTACCTTTGAACTGAATAGCTTGAGTTAATCATATTACCGTGGGTCTGGAATCACACATTGCCGAGGTTAGGCAAGTGTGGCACATGTTTGCACTGTAGGATGTCATTTTTATGGAAGTTGATGCTAGTTTCATGTTCATCATTGCCCAAGACTAGATTTTGTTTCCAGAATTATTAATTGAATTTAAATTCTACTACTGCTGCAGTGAGATTCAAAACTTTGTTCCCACAGCATTAACATGTGGCTTCTGGATTATGAGGTGAGCGATCTTACCACTACATCATTGTCTCCCTCCCCAGATCCACTTACCATTGTGAGGAAATGTGCTTCCTGGCAGCTGTAATATTACAATATGTCGCCTCATTCTCAACTTCTTTATCAGAGAAAACAGTTCAACTTCATCTCTAACTCCATTCTTCATCTTAAATGCCGCAATTAAATAACCAAAATATCTTGTATGCTCAAGAGAATACAACCCAAGTTTCAGCAACCTGTCCCCATAATTAAATATTTAACCTTGGATTAATTCTGATGTTATGAAAGTATAGATGTGCATTGTACCTTTAAGAGAGTGTGAAAGCTAACAAGGACTTAACAAGCACAGAGTGTGCTGAAAAAATTTAAAAATGTAACATTTAGCTGTGAAAACAATTGGTTGAGCTGTTGCTATGATACGCAACAAGTTCTAATTTGGCCAATTAGTTTAAATTATGCCCCAAGATACTAAAATCCAATTGATTTTGAAACTTACTGTTTTGACAACATCAAACCAATGAGACAATCCAATGTTTCGGGGTATAAAATTGGACATTTTGAGCAGTTAGCCAGAATGGCGAAGAGCACTGACAAACACAGACGGCCTGCAGAATCGCTTTCTGAAATGAACCTGTTCATATGAAATCTGTGCACCAGAAGATCAAGGAAAAGATCCAGACAAATCTCCAGAGGAAAAGTCAGAGTAGAATCAACATTGCTGACTAATTTGAAGTTTGAATTTTTTTTGTAACTCTTAATTCTGAGATTTTATCAGATCAGTATAGTGTTGTAGAGTGGGAGGTAGATATATTGATCAGACAAAAGAGGCTTACAGTGTAGATAGTTGCTACTTAATATTCCTTTTTTTCTTGGAGTTAAAGAATAAATTGTTAAAGCAAGGTGAGATTTTCTGGGTGTTTGATTTAATTAGCAGAAGGATTTTCCACCATTTTGTAACAGCTTGGGGGCTCGGGTCAGTGATTTGGATCTGTCTTAAGAAGCTAGGCAGGTCAGACAAGTCCAGACAAGTCATGGGGACAGTGATGAGCTGGAAGTTTGAAACTAGGATGAGGTGAGGGAAGGGGAAATGAGGAAACTGTTGAAGTCCACATTGATGCCCTGGGGTTGAAGTGTTCCGAGGCGGAAGATGAGGCGTTCTTCCTCCAGGCGTCTGGTGGTGAGGGAGCGGCGGTGAAGGAGGCCCAGGATCTCCATGTCCTCGGCAGAGTGGGACGGGGAGTTGAAATGTTGGGCCACGGGGCGGTGTGGTCGATTGGTGCGGGTGTCTCGGAGATGTTCCATAAAGCGCTCTGCTAAGAGGTGCCCAGTCTCCCCAATGTAGAGGAGACCGCATCGGGAGCAACGGATACAATAAATGATATTAGTGGATGTGCAGGTAAAATTTTGATGGATATGGAAGGCTCCTTTAGGGCCTTGGATAGAGGTGAGGGAGGAGGTGTGGGCACAGGTTTTACAGTTCCTGCGGTGGCAGGGGAAAGTGCCAGAATGGGAGGGTGGGTTGTATGGGGGCGTGGACCTGACCAGGTAGTCACGGAGGGAACGGTCTTTGCGGAAGGCGGAAAGGGGTGGGGAGGGAAATATATCCCTGGTGGTGGGGTCTTTTTGGAGGTGGCGGAAATGTCGGCGGATGATTTGGTTTATGCGGAGGTTTGTAGGGTGGAAGGTGAGCACCAGGGGCGTTCTGTCCTTGTTACGGTTGGAGGGGTGGGGTCTGAGGGCGGAGGTGCAGGATGTGGACGAGATGCGTTGTAGGGCATCTTTAACCACGTGGGAAGGGAAATTGCGGTCTCTAAAGAAGGAGGCCATCTGGTGTGTTTGAAACTTCATCCTAGTTTCAAACTTCCAGTCCCCTTGACTTGTCCGCACTTGTCCGACCTGCCGAGCTCCTTTTCCACTTATCCACGCCACCCTCTGCTCCCTGACCTATCACCTTTATCCCCTCCCCCACTCACCCATTGTACTCTATGCTACTTTTTCCCCACCCCCACCCTCCCCTAGCTTATCTCTCCACGCTTCAGGCTCTCTGCCTTTATTCCTGATGAAGGGCTTTTGCCCGAAACGTCGATTTTGCTGAAGCTCCTCGGATGCTGCCTGAACTGCTGTGCTCTTCCAGCACCATTGATCCAGAATCTGGTTTCCAGCATCTGCAGTCATTGTTTTTACCTTAGACAGATCCAGTCTGAGATTTGGACAGATTTGAACATAAACCCAGTAGATTTAAACACTTGTCGGTTAGTGAGGTGAGACAATTTGCTTACTTTTGGTTACTTATGGTTGGTTAAATTAAAAGTGAGAGAAATGCCTCTTAAAGTTGCTAAAGATATTCTGGAGTTTGAAAATGAATCCCAAATTTGCCAAGAAAGTTTAGAAAGAAAAGAGCATACACTTAGAATTAGCAAAGATGTTAGAATTGGGTTTAACCAAGGACAAAAGTAAAGCAGATATTGTAAGGGAATTACTCAAACACTTAGTGTGTCAGAGAAACAGACAAGTGCAGTAGTGTTAGGAAAACTTAAATTACAATTGAGGAAAATGGACTTAGAAGATAAACAAAGAGCGAGAAAGGGGAAAGAGAGAGGGAGAGAAAAAGAGAAAGAGAGAGAAGAAAGAGAAAATGAAAGAATTTGAACTTGAGAAGTTGCGACTTAGTCAGCAAAGTCAAGTTAATAGGATGAAAATTAAATGGGAAGGCAGTGATATACACAACTATGTTGAAACCCTACTGCATTTTGATGAGAATGATGTTGAAGCCTTCTTTATTTCACTTGAAAAATTGGCTAGACAGATGGAGTGGTCCGAGGACTTGTGGGTAATGCTAGTTCAGACTAAACTGGTAGGCAGTGCTAATGAGGTATTTGCCGCACTGTCAGACACGGGGTCAAGAGATTATGAACAGATCAAATAGGTTATTTTAAGTTTTTATGAATTGGCACCAGAAACGTATAGACCGGTTCAGAAATAAATAAAGAAGGAACTAGCTCAGACTTAAATAGAGTTCAAAAGAATTAAACATAGTCATTTTGATAGATGGGTGTGGTCTTAAAAATAGATAAGATCTATGAGGCTCTAAGAGAGATTTTTCTGCTGGAGGATTTTAAAAACTCACTACCAAAGATGGCAAGAATTCTCGTAGATGAATAGAATGTTCAGGAAGTGAGAAGAGTAGCAGAGTTAGCAGATGAATACTCGTTGGTGCATAAGACAAGCTTCTGGCAAGAATTTCATCCTGTGTGGGATAGAATTTGGAGAAGGGGTGATCCTACATTACAAAACAAAGACATTGTTAATTGTTTACCACAGGTTTAAAAAAAAAGCCCAAGAGGATGAAAAGGAGGTGAAAGGCTTCAGGTATTTTCACTGTAATTGAATGGGCCACAGAAAATTACAATGCCAGTGGTTTAAGAAGGGCACTGGGAAAAGGTGATTTCACTGCCAGAAAGTGGGACACGTAAAATCACAGTGCTGGTCAATAAAGAAAGGTATTATGGGAAAAGATGTGGTAAAAGAAGCTAGGCCAGTGAAGGTAGTAAAGAAAACCCCAAGGACAGCCGAGGAGCTGCAGGAGAGTGCATAGGCTAGGCAGGGGCTGGGTATGGAGTCTGATCTCTACAAAGAATTTGCCTCTGTGGGTAAAGTTTACTCAGAAAGAACAGGGGGAGAAGGGCAACAAGTTACAATTTTGAGAGATACAGGATCTAACCACTCTCTGACAGTTAGGGCTGAATGTACTTGAGCTCTTTCTGACCTGTTACACAAGAGGGTGGTAATTTGTTGGATAGATGGACAGAAATTTAGCGCTCCCCTATGTAAGATCAGGTTGGAGTGCCAACTCTAGACTGGGGAAGTAACAGTGGGAGTGATTGACAGAGTGTCAGTTCCAGGTATGCAGTTTATTCTTGGGAGCAATTTAGCAGCGTCCAAGGTGGGAGTGACACCCCTTGTTTTGAAGAAGCCCAAGGGAGACCAGTAAACTGAGGAGTTAAAAGAAAAATATCCTGGTGTTTTCCCAAATGTGTAGTAACAAGGTCCCACTATCAGAAGGTCACAGCATGAAGCAAAAACTAAACAGAAAGATAAAGGATTTGAAGTTCAGTTAGCAGACACCCTGTTTGACATAATAGTGCTGGAAAAACATGAACAGGCAGAGTGTCAGACAGAAGTGTTTAGTCCTGAAAGGCTAATGGACTTGCAACAAAAGATGAGACAATAAAAGATATATATGTGGATGTGCACTCTGAAAAGGAGGCAGAGGATATTCCTGAGGTTATTATCTGAAAGAACTAGAGAAACAGGTGTTAGTTCCTGCCCCACAGAGTGTGGAAGCAAATTCAGATGTTGTGGAATTTGTTGTGCCTCAAAATATATTAAACAATGAGGAGGTCTTTGAAGTGTGGGATAGAATACAGTTAAAACTTTGTTACAGCAGTAGGAAAACATATGTCGGTATAAGATTGGAAGAACTAATGCATTGTGCACGAGGTAGATGTAGGGAATGTTGTTCCAATAAATCAACACCCCTATTGGCTTAATCCTTTCAAAGCCAGACAGGTCCAGAAGTAAGTGGAGGTCATGCTCAATGCAAATATCATCAAACCAAGTCAGAGAGAGTGAAGTTCCCAGATTGTCTTAGTTCCCAAACCTCATGGGACTCAATGATTTTGCATGGATTATCGAAAGGTCAACGCCATACCAAAATTGAACTCATACCCAATACTGAGATTGGAGGACTGTATAGATAATGTTGGATAAGCCAGTTACATCACAAGGTTGGATTTACTGCATGGTTGTTGGCAGGTACCTTTATCTGAGAAGGTGAAAAGAATTTCTGCATTTGTAACCCCAGTGTTTTATCTTTATTGTGGGTGGCACGGTGGCACAGTGGTTAGCTCTGCTGCCTCATAGCACCAGGGACCCAGGTTCAATTCCCGCCTCGGGCTACTGTCTCTGGTGTTTGCATATTCTCCCCGTGTCTGCGCGGGTATCCTCCCAGTGCTCCAGTTTCCTCCCACAGTCCAAAGATGTGCAGGTCAGGTGAATTGGCCATGCTAAGTTGTCCGTAGTGTTAAGTGAAGGGGTAAATGTAGGGGAATGGGTCTGGGTCGGTTGCTCTTCGCAGGGTTGGTGTGGACTTGTTGGGCCAAAGGGCCTGTTTCCACACTGTAAGTAATCGAAATGGGCTATATCAATTAAAAGTTATGCCCTTTGGAATGAAGAACACAACTGCCACATTCTAAAGACTCATGAACAGAGTTGTCGCTGGGTTAACAAACTGTGCAATCTATTTGGACAACGTAGTGATCTTTAGTAAGTCCTGGAAAAGTCACATGATACAGTTGGCAGAGATCTTTGACCAACTAAAAGAAGCAAAACTGGTAATAAACTTAAATAAAACTGAATTTGCAAAAACAGAGGTGATGTTCTTGGGACATAACATCAGTCATGGAAGGTTGACCCAAGGAACACAGAGATGAAGGCAATCGAGAAAGTTCCAAGAGCAATCTTGAAGAAGAGGTGCTTCGACTTTTGGGACTAAGCGGATCCTATCAGAGGTTTGTTCCAAACTTCAGCAGCGGAGTGGCACCATTAACCAACTTACTGAAGAAGAACACAAAATTTCAGTGGACACAATAATGCCAGGAGGCATTTAACAATTTAAAAGCAATATTAACCACTGGACTAGCTTTAGCAACACCAAACCTTTTGAAATGCTTTAAAGTTGCCATCAATGCTATTGACATAGATTAGATTAGATTCCCCTAGTGTGGAAACAGTTCCTTCAGCCCAACCAGTCCACCGAAGAGTAACCCACCCAGACCAATTTCCCTCTGACTAATGTGCCTAACACTATGGGCAATTTAGCATGGCCAATTCACCTGGCCTGCATATCTTTAGACTATGGGAGGAAACCAGAGCACCAGGAGGGAACCCACATAGAAATAGGGAGAATGTGCAAACTCCACACAGACAGTTGCACAAGGCTGGAAGTGAACCTGGTGCTGTGAGGCAGCAGTGCTAACCACTGAGCCACCATGCCAGAGTTGGAGCTGCACCGCTACAGGACGATGAAGATGGAATTGAACTGCCAGTTGGTTACTTTTCAAAGAAACTCAACACCCATCAGAGAAAATACTCTACGATCGAAGAAGAACTAATGAGTTTGGTACTGGCCTTACAACATTTTAATGTTTATGTCGCGAACAATGTGTCAGAGATTGTTGTATATATGGATCACAATCCACTTACACTCTTGGAATGCTTTAAAGACAAGAATATGAGACTATTTCATTGAAGTCTTATGTTACAGACTTATAATTTACAAATTGTATATGTTGTGGTTGTAAGGATGTAATAGCAGATGTGTTATCGTGGATTTAACTGATAAAGTATAGATGAGATTGGTATCCATTCAACACTTTATATGCGTGGGAAGAAGTTAATGTGAACTTAGATTAAAATCGTGTGTCTGTCATGGTAATGTGGTTAAGGAATAGAAAACAATTGAAGCCATCTTTACATTTTGATGGTTCATTCTATTCTTAAGGGGGAGGTGTTATGAAGGTGTAGATCTGTACTGTACCTTTAAGAAAAAGTGAAAGCTGGCAAGGACTTAACAAGCATAGAGTGTGCTGGAAAAATTTAAAAATGTGAAACACATAGCTGAGCTATTGCTATGGTACACAACAAATTCGAATTTGGCCAATCAGTTTAAATTATGCCACAAGTTGCCAAAATTCAGTCGATTTTGATTTTTACTGTTTTGACGACACCAAACCAATGAGACCATCGATGTTTAGGGGTATAAAAATCAGGACTTTTGAACAGTTAGCCAGAGTGACGAGGAGCACCGACAAACACAGTTGGACTGCAGAATCACTCTCTGAAAGGTACCTGTTCATATGAAACCTGTGCAGCAGAAAACTGAAGAAAAAATCCCAGAAAAATCTACAGAGGAAGATTCAGAGGCGAATTGACATAGCTGACTGGTTTTGAAATTTGAATTTTTTTGTAGATCTTAATTGGTGGGTAGTATCGGATCTATAGTTTTGTAGAGTGGGAGGTAAATAGATTGATCAGACAAAAGAAGTTACAGTATAGTTGTTGCTTAATATTCTTTTTTTTCTTGGAGTTAAAGTTTAAATTGCTAACTTTTTCTTTAACTCGTGGGATTTGGTATTTCTTTGTCATTCGTATTTTTACAGACTATGAGGCGAGGTGAGCTTTTCTGTGTGTCTGGTTTAAATTAGCAGAATGGTTTCCCTGTATCATAACACTGGTGAATCTGTGCGCCATTCAAATGTTTATAAATCCTTTTCTCAACTGTAGTGCCCAGAATTGAGACATTCATGATATAGCTGAGCCAAACTTTATACAACTACAATACAACTTCCATCCTTCCATATTTTAACTGCTTCAAGGTAAAGCCCTTGTTAATTATTGGGGTGCCTGAAAAACTGAATTTTCCTCCTATTTATTGTGTCGCATGAGAGTTAATTTAACAGTTATCATATTAATACTTAACTTTGCAAAATTCTAGCTTATTAAAATAAAGGGAAGAATTGTGAAAAACACAGAGTGTTTTAATATGCACATAATGCATGTTAAACTAGCATCAACAATGTGTCTGGTGCCACACGCACCCAACTATCAGTACATGGTTTTCAAAAATAAGAGTTACTTCTTAGAAGGATGAGAACTAACTTACAGATAAAGGTAAGGCAAGGTGACAATGATCATCCATCATTATTAGGGAACAGAAAATATGTAAGATGGTGGGGCTGACAAAACTACTCATGCTTCTTGCATGTTAATTTATTCATGGTATGTGACTGTCACAGATGACACTAAAACTGGAGGTGTGGATTGCAAAGAAGGTTACCTCAGATAACAATGGGATCTTGATCAGATGGGCCAGTGGGCTGAGGAGTGGTAGATGGAGTTTAGTTTAGATAAATGCAAGGCGCTGCATTTTGGGAAAGCAAATCTTAGCAGGATTCATATACTTAATGGTAAGGTCCTAGGAAGTGTTGCTGAATAACGAGACCTTGGAGTGCAGGTTCATAGCTCCTTGAAAGTGGAGTTGCAGGTGGATAGAATAGTGAAGAAGGCTTTTGGTATGCTTTCCTTTATTGGTCAGAGCATTACGCATAGGAGTTGGTAGCTCATGTTGTGGCTGTGCAGGACATTGATTAGGCCATTTTTGGAATATTGTGTGCAATTTTGGTCTCCTTCCTATCAGAAGGATGTTGTGAAACTTGAAAGGGTTCAGAAAAGATTTACAAGGATGTTGCCAAGGTTGGAGGCTTTGAGTTATAGGGAGAAGCTGAATAGGCTGGGGTTGTTTTCCCTAGAGTATCAAAGGCTGAGGGGTTTATTAAATCATGAGGGGCATGGATAGAATAAATAGACAAAGTCTCTTTCTCTGGGGTGGGGGAGTCCTTAACTAGAGGGCATAGGTATAGGGTGAGAGGGGAAAGATATAAAAGGGACCTAAGGGGCAACATTTTCATGTAGATGGTATGCATGTGTGGAATGAGCTGCCAGAGGGAGTAGTGGAGGCTGGTACAATTACAACATTTAAAAGGCTTCTGGATGGGTATATGAATAGGAAGGGTTTGGAGGGATATGGGCCAAGTGCTGGCAGGTGGGACTAGATTAGATTGGGATATCTTGTCAGCATGGACAAGTTGGACCAAATGGTCTGTTTCCATTGTGTACATCTCTATGAATTTATGACTCTATGCTTGCAAGGCTAGCATTTGTTTACTCACCTCTAAGTGACCTTAATGGCAATCCACCTTCAAATCACTCCAGTCCGTATCCAATAGATGCACTCTCCTGGTTGTTAGGGAGGGATTCCCAAGTTTTCTGACCCATCAATAGTAAAGTAATAGCGACACATTACCAAGTCAACATGAAGTGTAACTTCGAAGGGAACTTACTGGTGACGGTCATCCCATGTGCAAGCTGTGCTTGTCCTTCTAGATGGTAGAGATTAAGAGTTCAGCTCACATAACTGAAGGAGATTTGAAGCAATGCATCTTGTCTATGGTACATGCTGGTGCTATTGTGCATTTGTTGTGGAGGCTCTGAATATGTAAAGTAGGTTATTTGTTCTGTATACGATCAAGCTTCTTGAGTATTGTTAGAGCCATATGCATCCAGCCAAGTGGAAAGTATTCCATCACATTCCTGACTTGTGTATTGTAATTGGCAGACAGGCTTTTGGAGTCAGAAGAAGAGTTACTTTGTCTGTCGTTGCAGTATTTACATATATGGACTAATTAAGTTTCTGGTCAATGGTGCATTCTGGGATGTTGATGAGGGAGATCACTCATGGCAAACATGTTGAACATCAAGGAGAGATGAATGCTGTTTGATACTTGCATGGCATAAATGTTTCTTGCCATTAATCAACCCAAGTATGAATGATTTCCAATTTTTTAAAATGCTAGTGATGACTGCTTTAGTATCTGAGGAGTTGCAATTGGTACTGACCACTATGTAGTCATCAGAAAACATTTTCTGCAGTTATTTTAATGAGGATGTTTGAACTTTGTACACTGTTATATGGTATCTCACACTCAGTATGTCAGTATATCTCCAAGAGATACACTTTGTCAGTGTACCTTTAACAGAATTGTTCAACATATGATCACTGTATCATACCATGTGACCTGAGAGTATTAAGATCTCTTTCTTCATCTTACCTTGGGTCATTTGAAACATGATATGCTGCAGAAAGAATGCTGCTCTGCTGTAATCTATTAATTTAATATTAGTCCAGACAGTAGACACCTGGGAAATATCATGTATGTATAATCACAAATGTATGTGGATTCTTTGGTACCACAACATCGATGCCAAGTTTCTAATATGGAAAGGAACCAAATAAACATTGCCACACTCAGTAAATATTCTGCTGGAAACAAAATCACATCAGGCATGACTTTGAGGAATAAAAACAAAATACTGGAAATGCTGGAGATCTGAAATAAAATATGCAATCTGGCAACATCTATGGAGAGAGAAAGGAGTTATTATTTTTAATGCAGTATGACTCTTCTACATTAAGAAACCCCTTTTGATGTCCTGAGGTTGAAATGTTTAACCCCAACAACTACAGCTGTCTTCCTTTTTGCCTGCATTGAAAGCATTGAGAGTTTTCACCTTGTTTCAAATTGACTTTAGTTTTGTTAAGATCCTTTGATGCCACATCCAGTCAAATGCTGTCTTGATATCAAAGGACAGTCATTCTCACTCACCCCCTAGAATTCTGCTAATTTGTCCATATTTGATTAGGAACTGATTCCGGGTTGCATTAAGAAACAGACATTTTTGAAAAAATATTGGTCATCAATATGTTCATGATGTTTGGACTGAATTTTATGCTTGATTTCCTACAACTTCACTTGTTTGATGGAAACTTATAGCAGAACCCAAACAGAGCACTGACGAGCAGATTGGTGCTGAGTAAGTGTCACATTGTAGAATTGTTAACAAGACTTTCCAACATTTCTCTGATGATTAAAGGGAATCTGAATGGAGCAACAATGAATCATATTGAATTTCTTCTACTTTTTGGAACAGGTCTCACCAGGAGAAATTTTCAAAATTGTTGGGTAGTTGAAGTGTTGTAGCTGCACTGAAACATTTTGGCTCAGAATGCAGCCCATCTGGAATGCACATCTTGGTGATGCAGCTGGTATTTGTTCCTATATCATTTTGTTGTATTCAATGCCTTCAGCAATTTCTTGACACACAAGCAGTGCGGCAAATGTTTTCTGAGGCCTGGAAATCATGATTGCAGTGGTTTAATGGTATAAAGCCTGTAAAAATGAAAGTATGTAACCTCTTCTTTCAATACATAAGAACCAAACGAGAGGCAAAAGTAGATATTGGGCCGCTCCAAATTGATGCAGTAAGACTAGTGCTGGGAGAGAAGGAAATAGCTGAACAACTTAATAAATACTTTGTGTCAGTCTTCACAGTGGAAGACATGAGTAATATCCCAACAATTAAGGAGAATCGGGGGCAGAGTTGAGTATGGTAGCCGTTACAAAAGAGAAAGTGCTAGAAAAGCCAAAAGGTCTAAAAATTGAGAAATGTCCTGGCCCTGATGGGCTACATCCTAGAGTTCTGAGGGAGATGGCTGAGGAAATAGCAGAGATGTTGGTTGTGATCTCTCAAAAGTCACTGGAGTCAGGGAAAGTCCTAGATGATTGGAAAATCACTGTAGTAACCCCCTTGTTCAAGAAAGGATCAAGACAAAAGATGGAAAATTATCAGCCTAACCTCGGTTGTTGGTAAAATTCTAGAATCCATCGTTAAGGATGAGTTTTCTAAATTTTTGGAAGTGCAGGGTCAGATTAGAACAAGTCAGCATGGATTTAGTAAGAGAAGATCGTGCTGGCAAACCTGTTAGAATGCTTTGAAGACATAACAATAAGTTAGACTAGGGAAACCCAGTGGATGTTATCTACCTAGACTTCCAAAAGGCCTTTGATAAGGTGCTTCGCGGGAGGCTGCTGAGTAAGATGAGGGCTCATGGTGTTCAGGGTGAGCTACTGGCATGGATTGAGGATGGCTGTCTGATAGAAGGAAGACAGTTGGGATAAAAGGTTCTTTTTCAGAATGGCAGCTAGTGACAAGTGGTCTCCTGCAGGGTTCAGTGTTGGGGCCGCAGCTGTTCACTTTATATATTAATGATCTGGATGAAGGAACAGGGGGCATTCTGGCAAAGTTCACCGATGATACGTAGTTAGGCGGACAGGCAGGTAGTACTGAGGAGGTGGAAGAAGGGTTCATGGCCGAAACGTCGATTCTCCTGCTCCTTGGATGTTGCCTGGCCTGCTGCGCTTTTCCAGCAACACATTTTCAGCTCTGATCTCCAGCATCTGCAGTCCTCACTTTCTCCTTGCAGAAAGATTTAGACAGTTTAGGAAAGTGGTCCAGGAAATGGCTGATGAAATCCAAGGGGAGAAAGTGAGGTCTGCAGATGCTGGAGATCAAAGTTGAAACTTTATTGCTGGAACAGCACAGCAGGTCAGGCAGCATCCAGGGAACAGGAGATTCGACGTTTCGGGCACAGCCGGATCCTTCCAGCCCGGCACCGCCTTCCTGACCTGCAGTCTTCTTCTTGACCTCTCCGCCTCCACCCTACTCCGACCTATCACCCTCACCTTGACCTCTTTCCACCTATCACATTTCCAACTCCCCTCCTCCAAGTCCCTCCTCCCTACCTTTTATCTTCTCCTGCTGAACACTCTCTGCTCATTCCTGAAGAAGGGCCTGTGCCCGAAACGTCGAATCTCCTGTTCCCTGGATGCTGCCTGACCTGCTGTGCTGTTCCAGCAATAAAGTTTCAACACTGATGAAATCCAACATGAGCAAATGTGAAGTCTTCCACTTTGGAAAAAAGAATACAGGCCTGGACTATTTTCTAAATGGTGAGAAAATTCATAAAGTACAAAGGGATCTGAAAGTTCTAGTCCAGGAATCTCTAAAGGTTAACTTCTAGGTTGAGTCCGTGATTAAGAAAGCGAATGCAATGTTGTCATTTATCTCAAGAGGGTCGGAATATAAGGCAGCGATGCACTTCTGCAACATTATAAAGATCTAGTTAGGCCCTGCTTACAATACTGTGTCCAATTTTGGGCCCCACACCTCAGAGTGGGCAAACTGGCACTGGACCATGTCCAGCAGAGATCCACACAGATGATCCCTGGAATGGTAGACCTAACATACGATGAACAGCTGAGAATCCTGGGATTGCATTCATTAGAGTTTAGAAGATCATGGGGAGATCTAATAGAAATGTACAAGATAATGCATGGCTTAGAAGGGTGGACGCTGGGAAGTTGTTTCTGTTAGGCAGGGAGACTAGAACCCGTCAGCACAGCCTTAGAATTAGAGGGGGTCAATTTAGAACAGAAATGAGGAGACATTTCTTCAGTCAGAGAATGGTGGGCCTGTCGAATTCATTGCTACTGAGCGCAGTGGAGACCGGGCTGTTAAACGTCTTCAAGGCAGAGATTGATAAATTCTTGGATCTCGCAAGGAATTAAGGGCTATGGGGAGAGTGCGGGTAAGTGGAGTTGAAATGCCCATCAGCCATGATTAAATGGCGGAGTGGACTCGATGGCCAAATGGCCTTACTCCCACTCCTATGTTTTATGGTCTTATGGTCTCTTTAAATTAATTTACCTGCTGACTTACTGCCTCCTAAGATGAGTTTGGTTGCTTACCATTGCATCTCACTTGCATCAAAACTGAAAATAGATGAGTTTGAAATTTTTCAAATTTTAACAGCTAACTTGATGCAAACTCACTATTCTTGGTGGCAGGGTTAGTGGAGGGCGGCGGGGTGGGGAGGTGGGGTGGTGTTGCGTGGGAGGCCAAATATGTTACCTGCTGATTGTCTTGAGCTGATTATGTTATTTCCAGTTTTATACAGTGATTCCTCACATTATCATATTGCACAGAAGCTAAATATTATCTGGTTGGTATAATGAATCAACTCAGATGCAATATTGCAGTCTCAATTTTATTTAATTATTTTTCATTAGTAGTTTGCAAACTCATTTTCATATCTGTTACCAATGATTGTTTTTATTATACATGACCCTTTGGCAAAGTTCCACCTTCTTATTGCTTGCTCTAATTTTATGTGTTTTTAAGTGAACACCCCATCATATTGCCTCTCCATAGTTTGTAAGATTGTTCTATTTCCCAGGCCTCATGCAATTGCGTTAGTCCTGATTCCTGCCTAAGCCTGATTTCAATGACTTGAAGACAGAGAGTGGTGGCAGGTAAAGACAGAAAAGAAAAGCTACAACAAGAATTTATCTGGCAGGACATTTTATGTTTTAATGAAATTCTTAATACCTTGCAGTGAAGGTGTGTGCTCCCAGAGACCTGGGAGTTAAAGCACCAATTGACATAAGTGCCATGCCAAGTCTGGACTTTATCTTTATTGGAGCCCTTTGCGGTGCTCCAATCATGTCAACTGTAAGAGGTGAACATTGGACCTAGTATTTCATGATTGAGATCATGCCAGAGGAAGAACAGAAAGCAGGCAAATCAGACCTTGATGCATTTATGGGTCAATGACCCAAAATAACAGCCTCAACTTGTAACAGGTCAATAAAGTAGATTTTTATAATTTGTAGGGATTTCAGATAATTGTTTGGCTCGGGTTGGTGTTGACAGTGGTTGGCAATCTCATGACAGCACTTAGTTGTAATACCCACAGTTCATTGTCCATCAGGACTACAATGCCAAGCAATTTGCAGCCCACATACAGAGAGAAACCTTTTTTTTTAAGGCAACATATATTTTCTGATGACTTCAATAGAAAAACAGTCTCTGTTTTTAACACCTTGCTTTTATAACCACTTTGTCATTTTGTCAAATCTGAAACATCAGGTTGCATTTACAAACCATGTTTAGCCTTGGCACAATGTAGTTTTGGCTTTGTATTGACACTAGGTTTGCGTATAAATTTGGTATTAAGGCCTGAACTGACAAGCAAGGTGCAATGAGACCTGTATTCTCTATGGAGTATCAATCCACTTTTTTTTGTTAGGTCAGCCTGTGACTCCAATTTCTAGCTATATTTATGTCACAAGCACTTCACAGAGAATTATAGTGATAGTGCTAATCCACCTTCAGAGGAGCAATTAATTAGATTCTTATTTAGTGAAATGAGTCAATGACCGACAGGATGTTTTATGTTCCATTCCATTTTTTTTGCAATCTTGAAGTGTTACTGGCCCCTTAACTGCTGATGAATGTTATAGGATATAACATCGATATCAAAGGAAATCTTGAGACTGTGGTTTGGCACTAAGTTATGAACATTTGATTTGATTTAGTTATTGCCATTAATATCTGGTTACAAAATACAGTGAAAAGTGTTATGTAGTTTCACCAGTCTCCGGTGCCACCTGAGAACACAAAAGAAAAAAAATATACAAAATGTAAAGGCAGAAGAATGAAGAAATAAAGCAAGTGTTCAACTTTATAGTCTTTTTGTTAAGTGCTCTGACATGGGCCTTGAACCTGGTGCTCAGGTATGAGTCCCCTTTACTGTGCTGCCACTGCTGAAATAAAAGTCACTATCTCATCTCCACCAATGCCCTTACCACTATGAATCCTCTCTGGACTTCATCAATGCAGAAAACACCACTGCTGCCAGGCACTGAACCAGCCCCAAGCTCAGCTCCACTGCCACCATGAATCAGTTTCAGGTCCACCTCGTCAATGCAGACACTGCTGATACCACCTGGTCTTGTACTGGGCTTTATTTTGTGAGTTACATATGTACCCTAGAGTTGCCAACTCTGACTGAATGGACTCCAGAATCTTTTGACTCCCATTCTCTTACCATTTGTCATCTAACACATTCGTCCTTTTGGTGCACTGCCTTGCTACACCAATTGCAAAGCAAAAGATTTCTCCATTACCAGTTTCTTTACATCCTGACATCTTTTTTGTAACTAATAAACAGAAAGAATCACAGGGCATATGAAGAGATAATGTTATTTTACCCTCCATGATTGCTAGCATTACACTTTACAGCAGCATCCAGAAATTAATCTTTAATTCCCAGAGACTCCAGGCCAATCCTAGAGTGGTGACAACCCTAATCTTCTGCCATGAGCAAAGCTGTCAGCCTGTTTCTCTCGTACTTGCTTCAGTTGCTGGGTTTACATTGGATCAGGTTTACTTTCAGTTCTTAATAGTCTGAGAATTGCTTCTTTTTGCAGTACTCTATAGCACCTTTCAGAAATCTGGAAATTTTATACTACAGGTAAAAAACCGTTTGGCACATTGTGTCTTGGCATTAGGTCACAGATCATTGCCAATTTGCCTCCTCTTCACTTTTAGCTCACATTATTATTGATTTCAATGTTTTACTTGGACCATTATTTGAGGCTCACTTGGTTATGTATACTGCTGGTTGACATTTATGTAACTATACCAAATGGGACTGTTGGAAGGTAGACCTATTTAAAAACTGTATTCTACACGTCAGAGCCACATAGCCTCAAAACACCCAGTTGATGCTCTGAACTAAAATGAAAATCTCCCTATGAGCTGGGGGCAGCTCAGTGGCTCGGTGGTTAACACTGCTGCCTCACAGCGCCAGGGACCTGGGTTCAATTCCTGCCTCGGGCAACTGTCTGTGTGGAGTTTGCACATTCTTCCCGTGTCTGTGTGGGTTTCCTCCGGGTGCTCCGGTTTCCTCCCACAATCCAAAGATGTGCAGGTTAGGTGAATTAGCCACGCTAAATTACCCATAGTGCTGGGTGCATTAGTCAGGGGTAAATGTGGGGAATGGGTCTGGGTGGGTTACTCTTTGGAGGGTTGGTGTGGGCTTGTTGGGTCAAAGGCCCTGTTTCCACACTGTAGGGAATCTAATCTAGAATAGAAATGTTATGGTCATTGTGGAAAGCAACAGTACAAATTTATCAACTAATAATGTAATTATGATTTAACTTAGCATATCAACCAAAGCAAAACTTCAACCATGTGTGAAATTGTCCATACAGACCTACTGAGATTTTCCATTCCTTTCTGCATTCCCAGGAGTGTCATTTGGGGAAACCATATTCGAGACTTTGATCTTTTTCAATAAGTTAGTGTTATAATCAGATTCCTAGTCAGGTTCCTCAATTTATTACAGTTCTAGGTATTCAAGTCCCAGGTGAAGAGCAATGAATTGGCTCCCCTTGGGTATTCACTCATCTCATCAAACTGGTCTCAACAAGGTTCATATTTGATGGTAGTTGTCTTTTCTCAAGGTTGGGGGATTTCAAGACAAGGGGGCACATTTTTAAGGTGAGAGGAAAGAGATTTTAAAAAGACGTGAGGCAATTTATTTTACACACAGGATGGTTCACATGTGGAATGAACTTCCTGAGAAAGTGGTGGATGTGGGTACAAATACAACATTTAAAAGACATATGGATAGATATATGAATATGAAATGTTTGGAGGGATCTGACCAGAAGCAGGCAGGCGGGACTAGTTTAGTCTGGGATTATATTCAGCATGGACTGGCTGGACCGAAGGGTCTGTTTCCATGCTGTATGACTCCGTAACCCTTCCCTTATGAATATCTTTTTCCCAGACCCAAATAGACATAGGTTTTGAAAGGAGCCAATTTAACCAGACATTCTTGAATTAACAAAAAGAGTGAATTTCTGAATTATTAAATGCAAAAGGAAACAGTATTGTAGTGCATATATACACTGCTTAGAAATAAGAGATGAGTCCAAAAATGTGAAAGTTAAAAAATAGATTTATGGATCAGTCTCTGAACTGTTTGCAAACAGTAAATAGTTGAACTTTGCAGAGAGTGTTACCAGTAAATGTGGTGCTGGTAGTTGAACAGCCAATTTCAAGATTCTGGCTTTGTAGAAAGTAGAAAGTCTTTACTCCTGGTTCCTTTTGGCAGTGGTGACTGGTAGCTCTCAGAATTAGACAGAGAGAGAGAAAGAGAGAGAGAGAGAGATAAAGAGAGAGAGAAAGAGAGGAAAGAATACCCTTTTCTTTTACCTGCAATGCAGAGCTGTTTAAATGTGCTCAATGCTATGACCCTAACAGCACACTGGTCAACTCTCAGATGACAGATTGCTAACACACATAGTCCAAGAATGTCATTTGTTTTCAATCCCTGCCTCTGTGTATTTATGAAATTGAAAAATGCAAATATGTTTCTTACCCAGATTGTTGACTTCATGTACCATCACATTCATAGTCTGAGATATTCTCAGGAGATTACAGATTTGATTTATGGTGCAGTTCTCCTTTTGAAGCTTCTTTATCCCTTCATCGGGGGTAACATTCTGGAGCGTCTCTCTCCAGGTAGCCACTACCTTTACACCAGCAGACAACTTTTGGGTGCGCAGTCCTTTTTTTAAAAGTCCATAAATAGCCATTAAAGATCAAAGGGAGCAAAGGTGTTTCCAAGTTAGGATCATGGTTGTGACTGTTAGCAATATTATTTTAGCTCATATTTCTGTCTGTTAGTTAGTGATGAAACCAATTGTACTTCTTGCTTCTCTGATACACTCTTCAATCTCTCCCCGCCCCCCCCCAACTTTTGGCCAGTACAAGAATACTGGTTCATTTCCTTCTCTTTCTGCTGCAATCTCTACAGTACAGGCAGTTCTCACAAGCATAACTGCATTCCTTGTTTGTCTGGGGATTGCATTCCTGTCACCTTTCAATCATTGGTGTTTTATATGTTTTCCAACATATAGTCTCCATGCTACGCAAAAACTAACATTCACAAATACTGAAGCAAAGTGAAATGGAACTATTAAAAGCTGTAGACCTCTCCATTGTATGACTTATGGATTTACATTATATTTGTTGGAATTTTTTTTTAGTTTTCTTCATTCCATTATCAATTCTTTTAGTTTGTGAAACTGATTTATCTGGCTTTAATTTTATTTCATTTTTTTAACCTTCAGTCATTTATAATTGAGCACTGCTCAGCCGCTATCAAAGATAACACGCAGAACAATGACAAGATCTATATAAGTGCTGAGTGCTGCTCATAGCAAGTGGATTCCCCCACTCCCCAAAAAAACTGTCCAGTGATTATTTTTCTGCAATGCTTCCAAACATTTTCCATGTATAGGCAGTCCCCAGGTTGCAAACTGGTTTCATTTGGATTATGTTCATTAGTCTATTTGTACACAAGCCAGGGACACGACATAAAATATAAAATGAATATAAATGCCAAAATAACCGTTCTTAATTATGAAGTACTGTTCACATGTCAGATCTTTAAAATTAATATTAATGTTCCTCTGTATGGGATCTCAATCATAAGTACAAGTGCTCATAAGTTAGATGCTCATAAACTAGAGAGGGCCTGTATACCAGAGGAGAATCATGGAGTGTGAGGAGTGAAGGCCCTCAGACAGGCTGCCTACACCAGCAGTAAAGATTAAGAAGGAGGTACACCAGTTAAGAAGTGATATTGGCGTCTTGCTGATTACAGAGAACAACACTAGCTGAATTCTGTCAGCAAAACAGCAGGAGTTCCACTCACTAACTGGCAGTGTGGCTTGTCAGTACTGATTCTGTTGCACAATGTAACCTAGATACTGTACACCCTAATCATGCAAATAAACCTCACTGTCTAAAAGAAACTAACGTGACCTGCTGACCATTAATATCCATATTTTGCATAAAAGGCAATTGAGACAATATTACCAATACTTATAAAAATGCACATGCAACAAGGGTCAATAAAGTGGCAACAAATAAGTAAGGCACCAAGGCTTTTCACATCAATTATTTTCAAAAATGTCATACACATTTGCTACTTCAGATGTATTAAATTTAATTAAACTTTGATCTTGGTGCAGTCATTTTTGAACTTGGTGTATATTAAGCATTGAGCTAAAATTAGCACTGTGGCCTTTCCCATATGACCATTGCTTTGTAAATAAAATGAATTACAAATGTCAGAGTGTGATGATCACTGACAGTTAATGACAAGGTCGGTAGTGCTGTCAAATTCAAATGACATGTCACACTTGACTGGGGATGAGACAACTGCATGTTCTAACATTCCAGGTAAAGAAAATGAGAACTGGTTCCTTCACTTGGCCTCCCCACATTCAGGAGGTCTGGGCTGAACTCATCCTGAATCTGTTGTGTTCCGAAAACAACTGCATCAGCCCCAGACACTGGGCCACAACAAAGAGGGTTTCATCTGGTTTAGAAAATAGAGTGGAGAGTCTCTTACATAGCAAACAATAGGGAACGCTGTGGTATCTGAAAGCACAAGGCACTTGCGAATCTTCCTTTTCAAACACTCAGCTATGGCTATTGATTTCTTATTGACCTAAAGTGTCTTAAGTGCAGCTGTGGTTTTCTCTCTTATAGTTTATAAAGAAATTTAAGGGCAGTACTGGTTTAACATTGATTTTTCAGTCCCTAAAAGGTGCAGTTACACAGGCAATCTTGGTTTAGAGTCACACTCACCCTATAAAAAGACACCACTATTAAATGCCTATAGCATCATTTAATGTGGAAGACTCTGGAGTCCCTCTTGGTGATGAGACTCTCCGGTGACTGAAGCTGACTTTGCTACATGACCTTGTAAATGTTTTTTTTTTAAACAAAGATTCTGGCAGATAAAAGTACAGCAAACCACACTGAGCACACAATTAAAAAAATATGGAGAGTGAATGCGCAGAATGCAGAGGTTGAAACAAATAACTTGCTATTAGAACAACAATGCTATTAGGTGAAGGACAGAAGTCATGAGGTTATTATTTTTAAACTTGAGATTTTATTTCTTTCACACTGTATCTGTCAGTATCATAAACAGAGAATGAAGGGTCAGGATAAGTCAACATCAACTGTCAAATATTGATCTTGTTAGTTTACTTTACTAAAGCCAACATTAACTATGGGCATTATCCAGGTCTTAAGAAGAAGTGAACTTAAAGGGGAGCTACACATTTCTGTCATAAACAAAAAGCCTACTCAGCAGGGTCCAACATGGCAGTGTAGTGTTAGCCCGTCAGCATCTTTTCAACCTCAATATCTCTGAATAGTTCTAAAAAAGTGTAAAGGTAAGCAGTTTAATCTCTTCAGAAATTGTGGTATTGAACAAACTGTGTTGGAATTAGCATCAGCCACCATCAGAGAGTAGCACTGCTATTGTTAGCAATCCAAGTTGCTCTGAAGCCTTACAATGACTGCTGTTTTTAAGCCTCTTAACCCTGTGGATTGTTATTGCCCTTAAATTTCATCTCTTCACCATGAATTGTTATGGGGATGAGCACCAGAATATACTACTGGAGGCTGCTGTTTTCATGTGAATGTACAGATCACTAACATTTTGGCACATGCTCTTGCATGTAGTATGTTCCCAATATAAATGGAATCTGTACTCTTGAGACTCCAGCTTCAGTTATAATCAGGTAGTTCTTCTATTAAGTGATGGTTGCATTCTTGTGCAACACCGCATTATAGAAAAATTGCACTTTAGAAACAGTGCTTAAAGTGTTGACGACGTAACCACATTATAGTCAACTCAAATTTTAAAAGCTTGTGCTTTCAAAACTACATCTTCAATCTGTCAATTGCATTACAGTGAATCCACGTTAACGAAACGCACATTATCGCAGAGTGACCTGTATGTGAATGATCTGGACGATTGGATACCATGCACAAACAGTTGAGAAAGAATTTCAAACTAGTGGATGTCAATTACCTTTAACTGTTCAGTGTCAAAGGTGTTAGAAAATTAGAACTGGGTGAGATGAAGTTCAAGCTCATCTGCTACCTTGGAGTTAGTACAGAGTTTATCGGTTCTGTTAAATATGTTAACCAGGCAGATAGGAATTAAAATCATAACGCTACAGAGGTCTTTGAAGCTGAGCTGTCAATATTCTGAGAAAACAGCAAGCTACAAATTGAACAAGCTTCCATTTGTATAAGATAACGAGTGCATCTTGTAATTCTCTGCCACACTGTTCCAAAAAATGGACATTGATATCCTGAATCAATGTATTGCTTCTTTTGAATCTTAGCTGTATTATCAAGAAGGTGCTGAGAACAGGTCATGTTCCACAAGGAGGGAGAAATGCCATATGGTAAGATCTCCCGATTGCTCTTGACTACAACCTTACCATTGATCTATAAATACCATTGGCAGAGGCCATTGAACTTCATCGTCAATCTTGACCAGAATATGATGCACATCCAAAATGAAATATATTTAAAATGGAAGACTGTTTTGCTTGTCAAGCTGTCACCTGAACAAAAAAAAATTCACATGTTTCTGTGAGCTATTTTATCAGTGTGACTTATTTGCCTCACTTTCTTCTACCTATATTTATCCTTCTCTCATTGATTTGTGTCTGTTTGATACTGTAATTGGTGCAATTGCTAGTGACACTTTTTACTGCAGATTAACTTGTAAGGGAAAAGAATTTGACTAACAACTGCTACTTTGAAAGGGTGAAGCACAGGCAACGAGAAATGCAACAAGGATTGCAGAGAATAACTTACTATTTAGTTTTTGTATCATAATCCTCAAAAACCCACAAAGCAAGATCTTAGTGATTCAGTAAACCACTACAACTGAGATCTAATTTGCCAAAATGAATTAATGAAAATGAATTAATGAACTTTCACAGCACACATAGCAAAAACATTTGTATGGCATCATTGTCAGTTGTATATTCTATTTGTACTATTTGATTCACTACCACTTCATTTCCAGGAAGCAAATCTTTTATTTTGTGTTTATTCACTTCTCTGTCTTTGGGGACAATGTTAATTTGGTTCACCAGAAAGGAAATCTATAGTAAACTCCTTTGTTGAAATCTGAATTTCACACTAACATTCCTTGAGAATAGAATTTCTCATGTAGACATTACAGTGGGATTTTAACTCACTGCCCTAGTCAGCTGCTAAGGAGTACATGGAAGAAGTTAAAATGTCAGAATTCTAGCTCCCAGTCCAGTCTCCCACATTGTCGTTTGTTGTAATATTAAAGACAGCGACCCATAGCATCGATCCGGTTTGTGTAGCTGGCACGCAGGTACTGAATTAAGATTCAGAACTCATCATCACTACTCCAATAAAATCTTAACTTACAGTGGGGATGGTTTCTGTACTATCTGCAGCTCTGCAGTAACGCTGCAGTGGGGAACATCAGCTAATCAGAGGATATCAGCCAGATACTTAAAAGTTTTGCCAGAGGTCCTTGTGGGTGATGAGGAACAGAAATACACTCCCCAAACCCAGTAAAGAATGCTTGAGATTTCCCTACACCTCCATGTCCATTTACTATGGAACCTGCTTTTCCATCAAAAACCCCTTTCCCATTGCTCATCAGTTTCTGCTGCTAATGACTACAGGGACACTTTTGATAAATATCCTCTTGTGGAAGGATTATGACACAAAAACTAAATGAGAAGTTATTCTCTGCATTGCTGCATTTCTCATTGCAACTACAGTCCTATTCCAACGTGCAGGTCAACTAGTGATTTTTATAGGATTTCAGGAAATGTTAATCTAATAGGCTCTGCTTTCAAATTGGCAGGACTTCCCTGTCCAAGACTGTACCCTATCCTGCTGACTGTCTTGCCTATGTTGGGTGGTGAGAGGAGATATCGGCTTTGTTGTAATTTCATTGCAGAACTAATCCAGAGGCCCAGGTTAATGCTTTGGGGAAATGGCTTCCCATCCCATCATGATAGTTAGTGAAATTTACATCAATTAATATAATCTGGATATGAAAGCTGGCTGAAACTATAATTAATGGATGTAAAATTCAGTCTGGTTTACTAATGCCCTTTAAGCAAGGAAATCTGAAGTCCTTACGTAGTCTGACATGTATATGACTTGAGATCTTCAATAATATGTATTCATAGGATCCTCTCAGTGTAAAAAGAGGCCATTTGGTCCATAGCATCTACACTGAACATCCAAACAGCATCTCAGCCAGACCCAGCCACCCCAACCCTATTCCCCTTAACCCTTGCATCTACCAGTTTTCTGAGTAAAGACCTCTTCTGAGGTGTACGTTTAAGCACATTTTTGGTGACTGGCACAAAGCCAGTGTTGGTTTTATAAAACATTGGGCTGCATTTACCTCCTTCCTGCAGAAAATGTGAACAATGACAAGTCAATTAGGAAAGTATGACAAAATAAAAAAAAATTCTAAAATTTGAGAAAAAGTCCAGTTTTGCATGCAAGGTTTGAACAATTTGATGGGAATCTTACGAGTGAGTAGCAAGAGACCATTTGCATATATCTGCATCTCATTGTTACCTTTTCTTGGCTCACTTAAATAGTTTGCTTTTCTCCCACACAGCAGAGAGAAATTAGATAATTCCTGGCATGAAAGATGGGGGGTGGTGGTGATGGTGAGGGGTAGTACCTGGAAGCTTATGACTTGCCCTTCTGCACCTCCACCTTAGCCAGTTTTCCCAAAATCACAAGGCACACTCCAGCTCAACACTGTCCTCATGACCTGTTTTACCTGCCAATCTCCCTTCCCACCTATCCACTCCACCCTCCTCTCTGACCTATCACCTCCATCCCCACCCCATTCACCTATTGTACTCTTTGCTACCTTCCCCTACCCTCCTCTCTGAACTAGCACCTTCACCCCCACCCCCAATCACCTATTGTACTCTTTGCTACCTTTTCCCCAGCCCAACCCCATTTATCTCTCTACCCTGCAGGCTCCCTGCCTCATTCCTGGTGAAGAGCTTTTGCCTGAAACGTCGATTTTTCTGCTCCTTGGATGCTGCCTGACCTGCTGTGTTTTTCTAGCACAGCTCTGATCTAAACATTCTAAGTAATGACCACTCTGCATCTTTTGTCCATGGAGGTTGGCATCAGTCGTGCACCAGCCCCGCCACATCACCAGGGCATATTTCTGACTCACTTAGAATATAGTTCTCCACTTAAATACTACACTTGGGAGCACATACACATATTACATCGTAATGATGCAGCCAGGCCACTTGTACAAAGGCATCCATCTCAGGCATGGGAACAGAATGTTATGCATCTCAAGATGTTAAGCTTGCTTTCTTAGCTTTGATTTATTTTCCTCATAGATGGGTGCTTACATTATCTTTATTTTGCCTTACCTTGATTTTTGTGCCTGGCCCATTCATTCATAATTGTTAGCTCACTGTATTTCTATTTTGCCTTGCCTTTTAACACAGACATAATTCCAGGGAGCCTGTCATGATTTCCAGCAATGATCTGTCAAGGGGATGAACAGGTTGCTATACAGCATTGTGATTCATCAATATCACACCTACAGCATGTGCCAGAAGCTTTCATGACAAATATACTGCAAATGCTTTCACCAAATTGCTATGCTGCAGAGTTGAAAGGGAGTCGGCCTCGGGGGTATCACCACAGTAAGTCAAGGACATCATCCAATTTCAGAGCTCATGCTTGGACATGGCCAGACAGCAATTTGGGGAAATGGGGTCCGGCATCTGTATTGCTACAGTTTGGGAAGTGGGTCATGGTGCTGCAGGTCTAACGCAGCCATAGAGTCATACAGAATGGAAACAGACCAATCCATGCTGACCATAATCCCAAACAAAACTAGTCCAACCTGCTTGTGATTGGGCCACCCCTCTCCAAACATTCCTTATTCATGTATTTATCCAAAAACCTTTTAAATGTTGTCACAGTACCTGCATTCACTTGAAATTCATTCCACATACAAACCAATTGCCCCTCAGGTCTTTTTAAAATGTTTCTTCTCTCATCTTCAAAATATACCCCTTGGTCTTGAAATTCCTTACCCTGAGGAAAAGACACCTGCCATTCACTTTATCTATACTCCTCATGATTTTATAAACCTCTATAAGATTGCCCCACAACCTCCTTACGCTCCAGTGAAAAAAGGCCCCAGCCTGTCCTTATGACTCAAACCCTCCATTCCCAACAACATCCTGGCAAATCTCTTCTGTACCCTCTCCAGCTTAATAATATCTTTCTTATAACAGGGTGACCAGAAATGGACACAGTATTCCAGAAAAAAGCCTTCCCAATGTCTTGTACAACCAGTTCAGGGATTAGTAGGAAGTCCTCTGGGGGGCTGTTCAGATGTGGCCAGTTAGGATTAAAGAAATGTCCCTTCAAATTGGTCACTGGTTGAGGTGGTTGGGGAATGCCACTTCAAGGGGTGCAGGGGTGCCACAGTCAGTCCTGAGCAATGACAAGATAGTATGCTATCCCGTGCATGGTGGAAAGAGTAACATTCCCTTAGACAGGGTTCTACAATGATCTGGTGCTAAGGATGGTTGATTTTTGTCACTGCAGTTACAATGGCAGTGAATTAGACAAGTGACAATATAAAATAGCAATAATATATGAATATGACCTTCTATTTCCCAATGTTCTGTCACTCATACCACCTGCATGCCCACAGAAACTTTTCTTTTCTGTTTCCCTCATACTGTTGCGGCTGGCAGCCACTGTCCTGGTGCATAGCTCAGCTTTAGAAATGGCACAGTGGTGGAAACCCTGGCAGTGGCAAATATTTCCACCACTGGTGAAATCAAGATAGCTCAAGATTGACCCTTCAGAGACCTGGTATATACATAATGAGGTGAGCTGTGGAGAATTGTGTGAGACCACTCACTGGGACCCATCGAGAGAAACCCTCCATAAGACTCCGGAAAATTGTCACTTAGCAAAGTTTGGGTAAAATTCCTATTCTGCCAGTAAAGAGACTTACGGCCAGGAATATACATCGGAAATTGAGGTGCATAGTGCCTAGTATTTGCAATCCATCATTTGTTTGAACTTTGTGAGATCAAGCCCCTGAATTCCAAATATGCAGTTGAGCAGGACAAGAACAAAAACAGAAGTTGCTGGAATGGCTCTGCAGGTCTGGTAGTATCTGTGGAGAGAAATCAAAGTTAATGTTTCTGGTTCAGTGACAGATGCTGCCAGACCTGCTGAGCCTTTCCAGCAACTTCTGTTTTTGTTTCCGATTTCCAGCACCTGCAGTTCTTTTGTTTTTTGTTGAGTCTGGAAGTAAATTTGTAACAATTCATTAGCTCCTTTTAGACCATATCCATTTATGCCATTATCTTTAATTCCCTAGTTTAAATCCAGTTGGTGATGTACTGCTTCACACGAGTGACATGGGTCAATTTCACTGCTAATGTATATTTCTGCATACATAGGATAATATATGTATATTGTACTTATATATATTTTATGTATTTATGTATTTACTTAATTTACCTAAATTTGTACCAAATTGCATCCAGTACAATACATTTGATTGATTCTATTAGTCTGTGAATGTGCAGCAAATGTTTTCTGTCAGTAGATGCAAGTATATGTTTTGCATGCGTTTATTACCTAGTTTATAACACGTTATCCTCCAACTATTGTGTACCAACTTATTTATTAGTGTACACTATAAATGTAAATTGTGTCAATTTGCATGGAAGAAAATCTAGAAAATACAAATCATATTTTCTTTACAGTCTAAAAAATGGTATGAATTCAGTTTCGACTCCTCAATACTTTATAAATCTGCATTCTTTATGTTGAGAATTTAACTTATCTAAAGTGTAAATCCCACTGAAAATGTGTTCAATCCAAACCTGTCTTCAATGTCCTCAAATTTTAGATGAAGAATTTGATTCAAAACCAATTTTCTTGATAGTCCAATTTGTTATTTAATCCAGCAGATATGCTTTGAAAGAAAAAAGAAAGAAAGTGGAACAGAATAATAAAAGAGAAGAGTATGGCCTTGAAATTATGCTATAGAAATTCTAACTTAAGCTGTTTTTAATTCTTTCATGTAAAATTCTTTTATCTATTATTTTAGCAGATATTAACCTATTTAAAATAAAGACAAAGAAATATCACGCAACACATTAAATCTTTGGAATGTTAATATTTCTATCACAGAGATTCAGAGTCAAAGAGGCAAACTTGTTCAAAAAATCCAAAAGTAGGAAGTCATAGAATGGAGATAACTATTATGTGAAACTGTCTCCAGTTTTCTTCTTCATTATAAATAACTACTTGGTGAAAGGAACGCACCAAAATAGTCCAAGTCCTGCTTTTTATGGTTGTTCTCTTCATAAGAAAAGATTCTTGCATTACAATTTTAATCTTAACTGGCAAGTCAAAATGAAATGCTTAGCATCATCAACAAGAACAGAAGTATTATTATTTAGTTTAGTTTAGGTGAATGGACTCTTGACGTGTAGTGGTAGTGTCCCTACCTCTGAGCCAAGAGACTCAGGTTCAAATCCCACCTGCTCCAGTGGTATGTAATAACATCTCTGACAGGTTAATTATAAAATATCAATACTCAACATAAAGTCATGTCACATAATATGACCTGAAGCATTGTTAAATAGTAGGTTTTAAAGAGAATCTCAAAGGAGAGAAGTAACAGCAAGGTTTAGGGAGGAAATTGCAGAACGCAGGACCCAGGCTACCGGTAGCAAGGTCTTTGATGGAGCGATGAATACCAGGCCAGAATTGGGGAAACACAAGAATCTCTATGCAACCATTCCCAATCACAAAGGGGAGATATTAGAGAGTTCTCTGCTACCGTACAACTCATGTCGAAAAAAATACTTGTCACAAGTATCTCTGCATGAATTGTAATGTTTGTATTTCAGAACCTTTCCCCATTTAGTGGGAGGATTACTGCTAGCTTTTGCTATCTTCAGATCAAAGTGTGAAACAGCCAGTGAATACCAGTGCAGGGTCAACTACAGTCGCTAAAATTGAACAAGACCATGATGACAAGTTATATCTTAAGGAGGCATTTTCACTAATTGTCTACTGCTGAATGTTGTAAAATAGAATTCAATGAGATTTTAGTCAAACACCAAAATCCACTGCTGTAAAATTTCAAGATGCTCACCACATTATAAAGTTCTCAGCTAAAACGTTCTGTTTTGACTAACACTCCCAGTCTTCCAGGTAGTCAATGTTACTGTGAGGTAAAGCACATAAGTAAGGCATACTCTAGTTATAAAGAGCAAAATAGTTGGCTCTAAATACCATAATGCATTAGGTAGTGAAGCTTTTGGTTCATATTGCTCTTAATTCAAAATTATCAAATGTTGATGATCTAATCATGAAGTTTTAAAATCTAAAATTTCAGGGGATGCCATAAACTGGGAAGGAGAACTTGAATGTTTTGTAAACACTGCCTGAATGTTGAGAATATATTAGTTGTTTGTTAAAATTCTGGAGTATTTGTAATCATTTATAACTTAAACTGGTGATTTTGTAGGCAGGCAATAATATCTGTGTGAGAAGATTAATGATTGCAACATGAATATTGTATGATTTCACAAAATAAACCATCACGTTCTAAAATAATTATGTATATATTCTTTTCTTTGTTACATTGTGGGTTTTGTTTTCAAGGTTATGTTCTTAAAGTTGTTGTTGTATTCCATCTATTTCAAGTGTTTCAAGATTTTTTTTCAAAGAAACATTTATTTTGTGTTCATTGAGGTGAGAGACTTTAGTGTACAAGAAGGAATACTTTGCATTTCAGACATTCAGATCTGATTTTCAACCACCCATGGGCACAAGGTCTGGGCCAGACAGCATACTTTGAAAATTGTGCTCTGGGTTATGTATCAGTCTTACAAAGGGAAGATGCCAAATCCATGTTTCCAATTAACTTTCTATTAAGCATGTTGAAGAACTTATTAGCAGGCTGAAGCAAGATAGATTCAAATTTATATTTGAGGGAACTGTTTTGTAAACATAATGCAGAGTTTATCGCTGGTTATTGAAATAACTCCAGAGAAGACAGTATCCATCACCAAATCACCTTTTATTTACACATGAACGGTCTTTAGCACTGTCTCATTCAGAGTCGTGTATCAGAGTGTCAGTATCTATGACACTCACTCTTTTTATCTGTTAGCCAGGGCTCCCTGATTAAATCAGATTAACAGTCCCAATCAGGGAACTCATATTCTATGACATCCAGTTGGCTTACCTCATTACAATCACTCCAGTTACTTTACTCAGTTACTTATTTCGATTTCTGCTGGTGTTACAGCCAGTAGGTTTGTACTGAATTTGACCAAATATTGACAATGTGTCAGGTTTGTGGTTTCATGAATGGTTTCTCTCCATAAGTTCTAATGAATTATCTCACACAGTCCTCTGCTGCTTACTTTACATGCACCACACCTCCCCAGCAGCATGGAATTTGTGTGCACGCCATGTAGCAAAACCCTCTGGGACTTTCTGAGAGTTATACCACCAGGTCAAATGCTGCCAGCCACAAATAGCCCTGCACAGTATACCTCGTGGGACAGTACCAAAAGAGAACATACGGGTAACATGGATGACGTGCAGTGGAGAGTAAGAATCTCTCATTCATAAGTACACAGCCTCTTTACATCATCATCTATCTGATCATCTGTCATAGTAACTGCAATGACAAAACTGAAACTGCAGAGGGTACCTGTCCTTAGCATCATACTTTGTTAAAGCCTGTCTGAAGGAGTGTTATTGTTAATATCCAGCACAGCATTATATCTTGTCATTGTTCAATGCGGGGAGGATAACATGCTGTAAAACCTTCAAATTGTTATTAATGATAACTGTTAATGAATAGCAGGAAAAGTGAAGATGCAACAAGTGAAAAGCTGTATTTCCTTCCAGGAAAGAAACAGAGGCTGCTTGCTTTCAAGTAACAATAAATTTACATCAATTACTGATGACTTCACTCAACTCACATCTATTGCACCTTCTTCTTCCTGGCTTGTCATCGCTGTATCGTGCCAAAGTTGATGATCTTTCTATTCAATGTTCAATGTCCCCCCTTGGAAGATTGCTGCTGCTTTTCCAGCTCTTCACTGCCCATGACATCCACACTTTGCCTGCTCCAGTTGTGTAGATAAGTATGCTAGAATTATGTGACACACTCTGCTGCAGTGTACCGAAAGATCCTCCTGGCCCATTCCAAGAGCCAGTTCCTTCAGGAGGCCTATCGTCCACTCTATGATCTACCCAACTGAAAGAATGGGCTGCATTGTATTTACAATAGGCATCAATCAGGAGGTTGCAGACTGAAGTCATCAGCCATAACTGTAAAGAGTACTCTTGCCTCTCAGTAACAGTCATTGAAAGGCATCTGGGCATTTTCTATTGATGAAGTCAGTGCCTTATGATATTGCACTCTCAATGCAAATTGCACACAGTCTATAGTAATCTTTACTGGGCTATGTTGACAAAGCCTGCAGCACTGATCTTGACACAGGGAAATGAGATGAGGTGGCATGATCTGGTCCAAATTGTAATGGTAATAATCGTGTTACGTTTGAGGATTAACGGCTGTGAGATTCCATGCAGCTCCCTTATGGATCTTTGGATGCAACCAGTTGCATTAAAATTGAGTACAACTGTCACTTGGGAACAAGATGTCCACCCAGTCATTCAGGTCGTAAATCCCTCAGGAGCAGGTGACGCCATTCTGTGACAGTGTCTCTCGACATCCTCAATCTGTTGCAGGAATGCACTCACTCGCCTGGAAGTAATGGCATTGAGATGGATGGGCTCTGGACTTCTCAACAATCTCTAAATCCTGAGGGGAGCTTCAGTTGCAGCTATTTCATGTGGAGGCTATTGCTGTTTCTGAGTTTGTTGGTACATTTGTTCCTCTTCAGTTTCTCTATATTTTTGTGTACAGTGGCTTGAATGAGATACCCCCTGCTGTGGCTGCCTTTATTGGTCATAGTTGCAATGAACCAACTTAGAAAACATCAGAATCAGAACACATCATTATTGATATCAACAGCCAGCATTCCGTCATTCTCAAATTATAGCTTATTATACTCCTCCGTACAATGGAGTATGGATGCCATTACCAAAGAGAGCCACTGAATGGCATTATGTGGACCTTTCACATAGCAGTCCTTATCCTAATGAACATAGCACAAGCCATGCCATGCAAATATAATAGAAAATTGTAATAACCCAAAAAAGGTAGCAACACATATAGGAGTACATTGGTGAATAACTACAGTTAAAGGTGAAAGGATATCTGCGTCCTTATGCAGCCAATTTTCTTGTGAATAGTGGTCCACAGGTGAGACTTTTAAACTTGTCTGTGATTACTTTTGCTTCACAAAGATGGTTATGATCATTTTGTCATGTACAATGGCTTGTAGATTGCTTTGACCAGGCTTTCTACCCTGCATAGTTGGTTGCCACATGCACTTTGCAGAATTCTATGGCTACAGACATCTTTAACCTGCATTGTCTAAGTGCCTGATTAATGTAATTGGCAATTGAAGGGCCTCATATCACTCACAAGTACAGCCCACACTTCAGACAGAAAACACTTACACTATCCAGTCTGGGTGTGGTGGCAGCCATTTTTTATTTTCATTACACATTTGCGATTTGGAATGTTTAAAAAAGATTAACATATTTTTCATATCAACCTGTTCAAAAGTGTTATTACACACCTGTGGAGCAGGTGGGACTTCAACCCAAGCCTCCTTATCCAGGAGTAGGGACACTACAGGGCCAAAGCCCATAGGAGTCAGCGCTGGGGCTTCAATTACGTTCACCCTATATTAAAGATATGAATGGAGGCACTGGCTGTATTGCAGTCAAATTTACAGATGGTGAAAGGAGAAGTAGAAAAGGATGATCCATATGGTCTCCAAAAGGATATAAATTGGTTAATTGAGTGGTCAAAAAATTATTATATGGAGTGCATTGTGAAAAAAATGAGCTTGCCAGGCTTGGCTAGAAGAATACAAAAGCAGTATCTTACTTAAAGAAGAGGGAGAGACTACAGAATACTATGATGCAGAGGGATTTTGGTGTTCTTGTATATGATTTGCAGGTTCAGTAAGTAATTATGAAAACAGAAATATTACTGTCTTATTGAATTGGAGATGCAGTATAAAAGTGGGAAGTCTTGCAATATCTGTACATATAACTGGCATTTGGAGTACTGAGTACAGCTGTAGCCTCTTTGTTTAAGAAGGATATACTTGCATTCAAAACAATTCATAAATAGCTCATAAGACTGATTCCTGGATAAAGGAATTCGCTTACAAAGAAAGGTTGGGTGGTTTGGCTAAATATTCATTGGAGTTTAGAGAAATAGAGATGATCTTGTTAAAACATAGAACATAAAGGAGGCTTAACCAGGTATATTTCAACAGGATGACCCTTGTGGATGAATCGCACAGTATAAAAATAAGGAATGAGATAAAGAGGAAGTTTTTCACAAAGTCAATAGTCTTCAAACTTTTCTTTTCAGAGAGCATTGGAAGCCAGGATTGAGTATATTCAAGGCAGTGTTTGATGGTTTTCTCCTCTGTAATTGAGACAAGTTATATGGAAAAGTTGGGGTTGGGCAGGTAGAAAGGTGAGATGAAGGCCACATTGAGATCAACAATGATTGCATTAATTGAGTGAGACATTTAAGAAGCTGAATGGCCTACTCCTGTTCCTATTTCTTATTATTTTATCTCCTGATGAACTTCTGAAGGTGAATAGATGAGTTGTCACATTCACATAAAACATCTGATTGTCTCTGAAATAACTCCACAGAGGCCAATATCCTGTCACCAAGTCACCCTTTATTTACACGTGGAGAGTTTTTGACACTAATCCAGCTCCCTCAGAGTCAGCTCTCAGAGTGAACAGAAAGTCTGACAGTGTTGTTTACATCTCTCAGCCAGGGTTCCCTGACTGGACCAGATTAACAGCCCCAATCAGGGAACCACCTAGCTGATCTCATTACAATCACTGCAGTCTCATTTGATCTGGTCCAAGATAATCAAACAGAAATTAATTTAATAAAGTAATCCACTAAATTACTTCCGAACCTATATAAATCTGGCTCTCATTTTTAGGATTTGTTGATAAGGAAACTTTCAGTTTTTAACTAATTTTCTTTTTTTTTGTTGAATATCCTTATACAGGCCCCAGCCATCACCTGCAGCCATGAAGGCACTCTGGTGAAAGGATGATAGTAACACTTCACCCAGGTTTTGTGAAACTAGTCAAAAAGAGAGTGATTTGAGCAGCCTGGAAGGATGATGTAACATCACATGGAACTGACCTCCAGAAATCCCAATAACTGATCCAGCAGCCAATCCTGCCAACAAGTCATCATGAAGGCTACTTGAACAACAGGATTGTCTGCTGGAGTCATCCTGCAGATATGTCTTCATCATGAGTAGGGAGACTTTGCCCATAGCAAAGGAGGCCTAAGTGTCTGTTGTACAAACTTGAGGAGCATTCTGTTAACCACTTATGATTTCAATTCACTTCCTCACTTGTTGTTCTGACAGGACGTTCACTGGGGCTTCCTGCTTAGCCCACATGGTATAATTGGTGAGATTTGTGCTTCTTGAAGACCACTCAACCTCACTGGCTGAGAAAGGAATCAGTTCAAACTTTGGTATATTTTTGTGTTTATTGCTTTTTTAATTTTAAATGTTTTCATTGTTACCTCTTTTTACCACTTTTTCCCCTCTCTCCCTTGCCCAATCTTTTCTTCCCTTTTTATCTTCTCGTAGCCAATTTGACAACCTACTTCTGACTTTATTCTTCCATTGTTTTTCCTGAATTATTATTCTTAATTTATTAAGGAGGTTATTCGCCAGGGTTAACCTTGTCGCAATTTGCAAGGCAAAATATTTTTGAAGAAAGAATTCTGATAGATGCAGCATTGCACAATATGCTTCAGTTCCCACAAAATCTGGGCCACTTATTTATTAAGTACTCTAATAATGTTTACTGAGAGTTCAACAACACTTTCTCCACCTTTGTTTTATTCTGTAGAATTTTGGCCCATTCTGAGTTGTCCCATTTGGACAGATTCAACGTTGAACAATTCTCACATATAGAAGAGTCTCAGTTTTAAAAAAAAGTTTCTTTTTTGAGCCGTCTCTCCTAAACAATTTCATTTATGTGAAGTATCATATCTCGACTAGGATTTTCTCAACTCTGCTGTATGCCATATGTGTGTATGTCCCGTATATTATGGAGGTAAATAAATATGTTGCATTTGCATATCGTGCATTGTGGGGTGTCTTTAGTGCTATAATCTCATAGCAGGCACTTTGTGCAAATTGATCCATATTTATTTTGGAAATTATTCAAAATAAATCCAGAGAGTGAGGGCATGTAATTTTAAGCTCACTCCCACACTTAGAACATCAATGTCATGGAAACACAAATGGTTTGACTTAGATTGTTTATTAATTCTTATTTCATCCAAACAACTAGCCTCCATTCTGTCAGATGTTTTATTCTAGATATTATACAATTTATGATTCCCTTAATGTGGATTTAAACTGACTGGCAATCTTTATTTTCTTACAAATTTGTGGCAAGTGAGCAGAACATGAGTTAACCTGCGCAGTAAATAGTCTAACATTTGTAATTCACTTTTATTTCAAACTTCACTGAATCATGCCAACAGAACTGAGAGGATCTTGCCTGCAAGCATTCTCAGTAGATTGAAGCCAGCAATGTTCTAAGGCAAGAAGGAGCTGTTGTCTGCCAGAAGCCTGCAGTTTGATCAGAGTGGTTCACTTATTTAGCAGTTCACAGTGCACACTCTACATCAGTGGATAACAGAATTGACTGATTATTTTAAAATGGATTGAAGGTGCACCATGAGAAAGTAGAATAGGGAAGGTTTTAACTGGGAGCAGGTTTTGAACAGGCAAAGAGCAGCGGTTGTGCAGAGGATGGTATGCAGAAGACAAATATCAAATCTGCCATCACCATCAGTTTGAGTCTTGGGTATTTTAACTGCCGGATCTTGTTTCTTTCTCACAGTTCCTGTTCTCTGCTTTCCCATGTATGTTACTAAACTCGGCAGCCGTGACAGCACACCAATCAGTAGGCTGTTAAAATGCCATCAGGGTACTGATGGCATTACAGAATCCTAATTTGTACGTCTAAGATTGGCTTCAGTTTCAAACAAAAGGATGCATTGACTATCTGCAAAAACAGGTAAGAATCAAACTGAGATAGGATGGTAAATATTTGCAGAGTTATAGAAACTGTTTGCCTTAACACTTCCAATATGGAAGGTGATATTGAATATCCCCAATTTGTATTAAAAACCATTTTGCTTATGATAAAGTTTATAAATTTATAAGAAGGGGATCGCTTGATAATGAAAACTATTATAATTTTGCAATAGTGACAGTTGTTGAATAAAAAAAATGAACTGACATTAAAGAAATGATATTTTTAAAGTAAGCTGTAAAATGGAATGTGTAACGTGTTTGTGTTTATTAAAATGAGCCAATTTCTAAGTAAAAATGATAAGGGACTGTCATAAGAATGCATTAAGTATTCATAGCCTAATGATTACCAGTAATTGATTTCAAAATTCAGATATCACTGTTAGCAAACTATTGTTTACCATGTGTGTATATTTCCCCATATTTCTGTCTCCCAAAAAAATCAAGCATGAGTGAGGCTGTCAGTAAAATTGAGGCTGGGGATCTATAAATTTGACTTTCCCCCTCAAAAAAAAGACCAACACAAAATAATCAAGAGTTTCGGGGTTTGTTCAGTTTGTAATCCTGTATGTTTGGCCTGAGGTCAGGGTTACCATTGAACGGTCTAGAGGAAATTTATATTTTACGTCCCAAAGTGTTTTCTTCCGGACAGGTGTATTTTGAAATCTTGGAAAATCGAGTTTGGGAAAATTAGGCAAAACCCATTCTAACAGGGAAATGTTTAGTGTTTAGACAACTTCAAATCATATTCTTAGAGGCTGTATCATAGGCTGGATATGATTTGCTACAATAATTGAGCATAGAGCTCTGTCATGTAAAGATAAGGTGATCTTTACATTGATTAACATTGTGTAAGCATTCAGATGTACTAGAGTATTTTGCCCATTGGAAAATGTGCTAATATGCATTCAAACAAGGTTAAAGCACTGCTTGGTAATTTTCCTGTGATGGTTTGGATAGTATTTCAAATACCCAGAGTACTTTAACTTTAAAGCAGTCAAGCAGGAGGCTGGGGGAGCAGAGCAAGCCAGGCAGCATCAAGAGATGGTGAAAGGGCACAGCCTCCTGTCTGCTTATTTTGGATTCCAGCATCTGCAGTTTTTTTGTCTTTAACTTAAATGCAATTTGAAATCTTTAAAGAAAAATATCAACTACATTACATTGAAGGATTGCATAGAAATGGATCAAAAGCTTTCAATTTCAAAAGTTTCCACTGTATGGAGCTACAATGGTTTGTTTTGATAATGGATCCCGTTTTGAATGCTTGTCTGAGCTTCAAAGTGCTCAACTGAGCAGAACATTTGTTCAAAGAGGTATTCGTGGGACTGAGAACATAGATACTTTGATAATTTTAACAGGTTATAATGAAATCATCTGCATTTGATGTGGTTTTGAATACATGTTTGTTCTTAGAACTTAGTGATGACTTAAGTGGATTTAAGTTTTCTTCAAAGACATTTTCTTTCTGTACTGTATAGATGACTGTGTGGAATCTTATAGGGGTCTGAGTAAAGTGAGCTTTGATGAGATATACGACAGAATTAGAAGAGAAGTCTACCCAAGATGATCTCGTGATCAGGAGTATCTTGTTGTATCCTTTATGCTTTCGCCAAGCAACATGATGAGTTTCTAACTAGCCAAGAGTAGGTGGTAAATAAGAGGATTTGTTTTAAACACATTCTTAATGGTTCAACTCATCTCATTAATACTCAGGTTTCCATCCACCAAATGTGCTGAACAAATCTGCTATTGAACATTCTCACAAATTCACCTGCACCTCCACACACATCATCTATTGCATTCGCTGCACCCGATGTGGCCTCCTCTATATTGGGAAGACAGGTCGCCTACTTGCGGAACGTTACAGAGAACACCTCTGGGACACCCGGACCAACCAACCTAACCACCCCGTAGCCCAACACTTTAACTCCCCCTCCCACTCCACCAAGGACATGCAGGTCCTTGGACTCCTCCATCGCCAGACCATGGCAACACGACAGTTGGAGGAAGAGTGCCTCATCTTCTGCCTGGGAACCCTCCAACCACAAGGGATGAACTCAGACTTCTCCAGTTTCCTCATTTCCCCTCCCCCCACCTTGTCTCAGTCAAATCCCTCGAACTCAGCACCACCTCCCTAACCTGCAATCTTCTTCCTGACCTCTCCACCCCCACCCCACTCCGGCCTATCACCCTCACCTTGACCTCCCTCCACCTATCGCATTTCCAAAGCCCCTCCCCCTAGTCCCTCCTCCCTACCTTTTATCTTAGCCTGTTGGACACACTTTCCTCATTCCTGAAGAAGGGCTTATGCCCGAAATGTCGATTCTCCTGTTCCTTGGATGCTGCCTGACCTGCTGCGCTTTTCCAGCAACACATTTTCAGCTCTGATCTCCAGCATCTGCAGCCCTCACTTTCTCTCTTGAACATTCTCAGCATGGATATGAAAATAGGTACTTCATGACTTCAGCTCTCATTTACCAGCATGTTTGTAGTATCTATGCCTTGTCTGGCCTCCCATGCCATATAGGTTAACACTATCCGTGCTGCCTTATTGACATGCCCTTTTGTGGAGACCTGCAGACAATGTTTTGTCATACTTGTCAGTAGGAATCTATGTGGGTCAAGGGTGGGGAGCAGTTGGCAGCATGGCACACTGAAACTTTGATTTAATACTTACATCATGTGCCAGCTGCCTGTACACCCAACACACTGTATGTGATTTCAACCAAATGGCCATGTCGGACAGTGAGTGGGGACTTGTCCTCAGTTCAGCCTGGGGAACCTGGTATCAGTCATGGGCACAGTCCAGGGGCTTGGCCACAGTCAGTCATCCATTTGGAGCAATCACCATCAGGGGACCTATCCCCATGCCATCCAGGGAGTGGGCTGCTGTCAGTCTAATAGGACTAGTGGCAGTCAGGGGAATCATGTTTCATCAGTTGGGGAGCTGTGGTCAGGGGTTGGGTCAGTCCTCTCTGTGGGCTGGTTGTCAAAGTCAGTTTGGGGTCTTGGAGTTCTGTTTTTCAGTTATTAAAGGAGATTGAAAAGAGGCATTTAGGAGCCAAGGAGGGATCATGTCCAAAATGGGTTGGGGTGGGGCGGTACTTAACACTGGTAAAGGGGAAAGCAGAGGCATTTGTGGAGGTGGGAAGGATGGCGCTGAGGGAAATTCAAGTTGCCTGGGGTTACACGGAACAGCATAAGGACATGCCAGGCTGCAGGACGGTGGAGTAGGAGGGGGGGTTATTAACAGTGACATTCACTGCTCCCTCCTCAGATGGAGCATAGTGGAGCAGGGTGGGTATCATTAAGGTTTAATGTTGGGATTCAGGGGACAGGGAGGAAGCTGGAGGTAGTGTTCAATGTGATGACTGCCAATATTGGGGGATGGGTGGAAATGGGCTGTTGGGGTACTGTGAGGTAAAAGGAGAGATGGAGGCTCTGGGGAGGTACCTAATGACCGGGCAGAGCTTGCTGATGGTGGTATCCAACTCAAAGTGTCATCCCTGCCATCACTTACCATTCTCTGGCTGCGCAACGCAGCTGAACAATGGCTGGGACAGTGCCCAGGGTGGGCGGTACCAGTGTCAATTTGATTGGCAAGAGTGCAGGATCCACCTTTGCTGGACCATAGGACAGTGAAGAGCCAAAGGCATGAACTTCACAACATTTTATTTACAAACATTCCTTCACAGATTTGCATGTGCTTATGCATCAAATTTGATCAAAGGTAGATTGCACCATGCATTTGGTGCTGGTTAACGTAAAATTGTCATCTCAGTAAAGCAGAACTTAGAGGCAATAACTTTAAAGGAGAAAGTGAGGCCTGCAAATGCTGGAAATCAGAATCAAAAATTGTGGTGCTGGAATTGCACAACAGCTCAGGCAGCATCAGAGGAACAGGAGAATTGATGTTTCAGAGATAAGCCCTGCATCAGCAATGCAGGAGGCTAATGCTGGTAGAAGCAGACTATTACTTATGGAACTTTTCAAGGGTGTTTTGGGATGAGGGGAACATCGCTGCATCATGTGCCATGTAGATATGACAGTGGATTCCATCAAACACAAAAGAAAGTGGAACGTTTGATGTGAGTCTGTGTTGTGAAATGGGTTTGAGCACAGCAGTATAACTTCTAATGTATCAAACATTGGCTCTGAAACAACATTAAATGACTGAATTCTGAAGAAGAGTCAGACCACGCTTGGAATTTTACTTCTGTTTCTCTCTCCACAGATGCTCCCAGACCTGCTGAGTTTCTCCAGCATACTGTGTTTGTTTCAGATTTCTGGCCTCGACCAATATTTTGCCTTTATTCCAATAGATACTAGCTGGAGACCATCATAGACCACCAAGGTCAAGATGCCAACATTTGGTTCACATTCTGGGGGCAAACTGTAGCCTGTATTCATTTCATTCGAGTTCCCTTTTGCTGGCTGTCAATAAAAGTCTACATTTATGATTGTTCAATTGCTTGCCTGTGTGTGATATTCCCCTACTGGACACTGACACTGTGAGTCTACAGTGGAGACTGGGGAAAGGGCATGGGGACTCAGAGAGGGCCTTCAGACAAGATGTACCTAAAGGGAAACTTGAAAGGGTTCAGAAAAGATTTACAAGGATGTTGCCAGGTTTGGAGGGTTTGAGCTATAAGAAGAGGCTGAATATGCTGGGGCTGTTTTCCCTCGAGCATCAGAAGCTGATGGGTGATCTTTAGAGATTTATAAATTCGTGAGGCGCATAAATAAACGAGATCTATTCCCTGGGATAGGGGAGTCCAAAACTAGAGGGCATAGGTTTAAGGTGAGAGGGGAAAGATTTAAAAGGGGCCTGGGGGCAACTTTTTCATGCAAAGGGTGGTGCATGTATGGAATGAGCTGCCAGAGGAAGTTATGGAGGCTGGTACAATTGTAACATTGAAAGGCATCTAGATGGACATATGAATGGGAAGGGTTTCGATAGATATGGGCCAAATGCTGGCAAATGGGACAAGACTTATTTAGGATACCTGGTTGACGTGGACGAGTTGGACTGAAGGGTCTATTTCTGTGCTGTACACCTCTTATGACTCTATGACTCTTTGACAAGTAGGGTGTATGGCATGGTGGTTAAACATCAACCAGAGTGCGTGAATATTTGTCCATGCTCAAGGGAGAGTCAGGCTACAGCTGAAGAGGAACTGCAATGAAAGTTTCCAAAAGTGACAGCAGGCTTTTCCCCAATACGCCTTCAAATTCCTGAAACACTTGGAAAAGTCCAACTCCACTCACTTCTGACTGTAAAAAAGTAGCAAAATAAGATCAGAAGCATCTAACCAGAAAGCCCCAAGGTGATGCCTGTAAGCATCACATCTTTATGTTTGGAGTGTGGACTCAAAAAGGAAGAGATACTTAAGCCAAGGGGACTGTGCAGTTTTAACAAGCACATTTGCTAGAACATATTGTGAGTTGTATACAATGTTGCCCATTCCTGGAATACTGAAAGTGGAAGTAAGTAGAGCAAAGTCAATAAGTTCGAAACTACGGAGCAATTGCTTTACAATAATATTTTGTTTGGCTCATGGCCAGATGACCATTGTGGGCCCAGAAAGATCTAGCTGCAAAGTGAAAGCATCAAAAATCTCTCTCTTTCTCTCTCCTATGTGGAGATACCAGAAAGTCTCCAGTAACAGCAAGCTGTATCCCTCTTGCCTTTCTCTGTAAATCCCCTTCTGACGGAGGAATGAATCATCTTTAGCAACATTGAAAAGATTAATTCTTTGTCTGTGAATGAAAGACTGAACGTCAGTGTACAAATGACTTTAGATCAACATCAATGAATCAGAAGAAAGAGAAAGAAGTAATCTCATCAAATCCTGTGGTACAGACTGGTGCTCATGAACTGTATTCCCTGATTTCAATTTCTTTTTCCACTCTATAATCCACACCTCAGTCTTTGTGCATCTGTCTATATGTGAGAGAGGGAATTTAACAAGGAGTGGAATATAATTTATAAAAGGATTAATAAATAATTGATATACATTAATAACTGAATCTGTTGCCTCAACCTCCTAGCCTCAGTTTGGACATGATCTCCCGGTCTCAGTGTGGGTTTAATCTCCCAGCCTCAGTATGGACGTGATCTCCTGGCCTCAGTGTGGGCTCGATCTCCCAGCCTCACTGGGGGCTCGGTCTCCCGGCCTTAGTGTGGACTTGATCTCCTGGCCTCAGTGTGGACTTCCTGGCTTCAGTGTGGACTTGACCTCCCGGCCTCAACCTCCTGGCCTCAGCGTGGATTCAATCTCCCAGCCTCAGTGCGGGCTTGATCTCCTGGCCTCAACATGGACACAATCTCCCAGCCTCATTGTGGACTTGACCTCCCAATCTCAGCATGGATTTGACTTCCTGGCCTCAATGTGTGCTCAACCTCCCTGCCTCAGCATAGACTCAATTTCTGGTATTCCTGCACTCAAGGTGAAGCCCATGCAATCTGGGTTGGAAGGGTTGTTATTCTGAATTCTTACTTTTTTATCTAGCTTATTGCTGGACTTATTAATTTCTATATTTTTCTATTTTTTCCCCTAAGAATGTGTACTTGAGAATCTGTACCCTAGGTATCTTGGTATCAAAGATGGCACAATAAGTGGTGACTTGTAAACTTTTCATCATACTCATGTGAGTATATGACAATAAATCTAATTCTACTTCATATTTTCTTTTTGTCTTTGGTTAAAGTGAATATATTCACAATAAACAGTTATTTACTTGTTAAGTATAGGGCAGTTTCTTTTATCGTGAGATTGTCAGTCAGATAAACTGAGAATTTTGGATAGTTCATAAAATCCCTACAAAGTGAAAGCAGGCCATTCAACCCATCAAGTCCACACTGACTCTTTGAAGAGCATCCCACCCAGACCCACCTAACCCTATCACACTGTATTCGCCATGGCCAATCCACCTAGCCTGCACATCTCTTGACACTGTGGGCAATCCATCTAACCTGCATATCGTTTGGACTGTGGAAGAAGACCAGAGCTCCTGGAGGAAACCCACACAGACACGAGGAGGATGTGCAAACTCCACACAGGCCCTCACTCGAGGGTGGAATCGAACCCAGATTCCTCAGGCTGTGAGGCAGCAGTGCTAACCACTGTGCCACCATGTTGATTTAGTTTGACCAAATCTTTTCACATTTTTGATATCTGTGAATAACCTAAGGCTTAGTTTTCAGCACATTACCGCAGTGAATCAATGCATGTCTTTAAAAAGCGCACTGGAAGTACATCCCTTGTACATGTTCCTATGCGAGTGTTTAAAGGAAATTTCTCATAGGTCGTAGAAGGTCCAAAATAACATACCTTGATTCCAAAACAGCTCTTTCAACAAATGGCTCACTGTACTTCCATAAACTCTGCAGCAACAAATCATGGTCAAAAGCTTTCTTATCTGAAAGTCCCATGCTGATTCCTTTAAAGCACATATTGTGGGATGGGCAGAGTACATTCTGATATAAAACAGAGAAAATGATAGGTTGAGTGCAAAGTCAGTGTTAGGCTTGACTGAAGTCATAGGTTTCTGACTCTCCCTGCTCTGTACAGGCTCTTCTGCATCAGTACCATACAGAGTGTACTGCACGAAATACATCAGAAGTGGGTCAGCCACCATCAGTACCTCTTCATTCCCATTGCACAGACTCCAACAGTACTCAGGAGTCCAGTGTTGCAGCCTAAGTACTTCCTTTCACATGATGAGCAGAGGAGGACAGGGAAAGGCATTTGTCTTGATGGATGGCAAGCATGGTATGTCATCAGGTCCCACAGCCACATCCGAAAGTGGGTCTACCTTTACACACACAGCAGTCTGGCAATGACAATGGAGGTTTACAAAACAACCTTCCGCAACTTCCTATGGGATGCCTGCTGGCAAAATTGAACACTTATGCAGCATTGCCAGTTAAAGTTATCTTGACTTTGAATGTTTAAACATTGGATTTCTCCCAGGGAAATACTCAGCATATCTGCCGTGGCAGCCAGGTGACTCACATTATTGGTAGAGATCCCCAGCAGTACCTTTAAAGGACAACCAGTTAAACCATAAGTAGGCTTGGTTGTCCTGAGTGCTGTCGGTCTACTGCCAGCAGCCAAATGACCTTCCAGCATTCACATCCTACTACCCACATTGACTATTTAGCTGTCATTTTACACTTTGTAATGTCAGTTCTTATAGCTTTCTGGCTGATATTACAGAGATCTCCAGTGTTTCAGTGCAAAGAACCACAGCCACAGAAATTGAGGGCACATTCAGCTTTATTTTGACTCTTTCGGTCCTGCAGTGAGCAGTTTGAGATTTTCCGGCAGCAGTTCATACTGATGCCTAATTGCTTTTGGTGAAACACAATCCTTGCACAAGCCATAACATATAAGCACAACCCATACATAGATTCTCTGTCAGCTACAGTGAAGGTGTTATTTTACCATCGACACCCTGAGGGAGATGTATTGAGAGGTTTGATACAATCCCCAGCTATGGTATTCGCTCATATTGCTTGTCCTCCTCTTTTCTCATTGTCAGTAATTCAGAATATGTGAAAGCCAGATGGAAAGGTCATTGCAATCCTTTCACCTTCTCAATGCATTTAGAAGAGTGAAGATTCTGAAAAGAATTATCTTCAATCATTCACAGCAACTTTGGGTAGCAGAACAATCAAGCACTGAAGTTTCCCACAATGGCTAAGCAGGGAAACAGAAGGTTGGAATCACTTGTTGAGTGTATGCAAACATGAAGCTTGACATCATCCAGGACAAAGCAGCCCACTTGATTGGCTCTGCATCCACAAATATTCACTCTGTTCAATAGTAGCAGTGTGTCCCATCAACCATCTTCATGCACTGCAGAAAATCATCCAGTCTCCTTAGACAGCACCTTAAAAATCTACAACCACTTTTACCTGGAAAGACAAGGATAGCTGATACATGAGATTATCACCATCCACAAGTTCCCCTCCAAGCCACTCACCACCCTAACTTGGAAACATATCGCAGTTACTTCGCTGTCACTGTGTCAAAATCTTGGAATCCGTCCACCTACAGTTTATCACTCAAGAAAGCAACCACCACCTTCTTAAGGGCAACTAGAAATGGGTAATAAATGCTGGCCCAGCTAATGGCACCCACACCCCTTTTAGAATAATAACAAATTGATGTTAAAGAAGTCTTTCAGATAGGAAGAATGAGTTTTTTGTATGTTGCTAAATGCAACCAGTGAGCTGAGACTTGAGGTGCATTTAGAAAGTATTCAGCAAGCTTTTCTTTACTCATATAATACACTTCATGTGTCAGATGCAATGTACATGCAATGTATAATACAATTTCTACTAGAGAAGATACTTTCAAGCTCAGAGGTGCTGTTGCACATATGCACCAGTGACAAGCTGACAGAAATTGCATGGTACTTCTCATTTCTTTCTAGAAGAAATCAAACTACTGTCCATAAGTAGCTACCATTAATTTAGGAGGTTAGGTTGGAAATTCAATCCCCAGCTAACTTTGCAGTCCAAGTAGCTGAGCAAATGTTCAAATTATATCAGATTTGGAACACTGCATTAAGTGAGTAAACTATTCCTTAAGGAAGGATCAGATTTAATATAAATTTCAGGCATTCCAATTCTATAGGTGGCAGAAGTGAGGAAGAAACAATTCACAGAGATCCAAATGGATAATAAGAGGGTGTAGTAGCAGGGTTTTATAGAAAAGTAATGATTAGATAAATGTGAGCGGGTAAGTTCAATGGAGTATGCACCATTAGCCTGTCTACAATAGGGATCTGAACTCATGCCAGGTCCTGTACTTACAGAATGCAGAACTGTCTATGTTCTTCTGCATGTTCATAACAGGCCAGGTGCCTGAAGATAAAATTACATGCAAACAGAGACTTAGCTAAACATTTTCTTCTCTGTAGTGTGGCTAAAAGCCAGAATGAAACACAAAATTTTCATTCACAACACCAGCAAATAAAGGCTGCTGGGACACTGACATTTTCTTCATGCTGCCTGAGCAGTTAGATAGAGCAGCTGTGGTAATGAAAGTAGAACAAACCTCAGGGGTTAACTAATACATTTTGATACCACTGACGGTAGCCTTCTAGTAATTGGACTATCAATCCTTTGTACTGGAATCACAATATCAAGTTTAAATGATGGAGGATGCTTAATATAAACTCATGGATTAATTAGGTGCAATTTTGAATTTGTATAATTATGGCACATGGATAGCAAATCATCAACTTGCTTAGCATCTCTCCTAAAGTTAGTGGAAATAAACTTTGGGAGAGGTGTAAAACTGGGTGGCAATTCATTATCATTCATTTTATATTATTGAACCAAGTCAAATGATACCACCATGTCTGATGAGTGGGTTAAAAGCATGAAACTAAAATAGAAAATGTTCAAAACGCACAGTAGGTTTGTTAATAACTGTTGGTAGGGGTAAAACAAGTCACGCATTTCCTTTGATGCAAACCTGAAACATCAAAACCTGTCCCTTCGCATTACACACGCTGAATATATTCATGTTTGTCAGCATCTATTTGTGGTTTCTAATAAAGCATTTGCATTTATCTTAAGCACAATACTACATCTGATACACTAGTGTATCATTAAATTATTATTAACATATTGAGTTTAGTAACATTACCTACAGTAATACCTGCTAATTACCATTTACAACTTTACTACAAATTATTTGATTAATGCCCTTTCTCTGAGAGATGCTACCTTCTCCCTAGCACCTGATGAAGGAGCAGTGCTCTGAAAGCTAGTGTTTTCAAATAAACTTGTTGGACTATAACCTGGTACTGTGCGATTTTTGGCCTTGTCCAACCCAGTCCAACACCAGCACCTCCACATCATGACCTTCTCCTTTAGCAAAGTTTTCTTATTTAACAGTACTATTCACCATGTGCCCCATTCGAAGATTTGCATTTTGGTCTTTGTCACCAAGGCACATTTATGTCTTTCCCTTCTTACCTGGCATCTTATCCTCCTCCAATCAACCAGCCATATATATTCCCTTGCCTGTCTTTTCAAACTTACAATTATTTATTTCAGATAAATCCTATATATTTCAAAGCGATCACTTCTCATTCTTCTGTGCTGTAATGAGTTGAAACCCAACCCATTTAGCCTTTGCTCATAACACAATCGCTCCATACTGGAGAGCATCCTAATAAACCTTTTTCTGCACCAATGAAATGATATCTTTCCTTAAAAAAGGAGATGAAAGCTGCTCACAGTCCTCCAGATGTGGTCACCAGCACCTTGTAGTTACAGTAAGACTTCCCAGCTCTTATGCTCCAGCCCCCTTGAAATAAGGGCCAACATTCCATTAGCCTTCCTGATTATCTGCTGTACCTGTGTGCTAGATTTCTGTGCTTCATGTACAAGTATCCCCCAAGTCCTTTTGTGTTGCAACTTTCATAACAACATAAGAACTAGGAGCAGGAGTAGGTCATCTGGCTCTTCGAGCCCAGTGCACCATTCAATAAGATCATGACTGATCTTTTTGTGGATTCAGATCCACTTACCCACACTCTTGCCATATCCCTTAATTTCTTTATTGTACAAAAAAATCTACCTTAGCTTTAAAAACATTTACTGAAGTAGCATCAACTACTTCACTGGGCGAGAAATTCCATAGATTTGCAACCCTCTGGGTGAAGAAGTTCCTTCTCAATTCAGTCCTAAATCTGCTGCCTCTAATCTTGAGGCTATGCCATCTTGCCCTAGTTTTACCTGCCAGTAGAAATATCCTCTCTACTTATATCTTATCTATTCCCTTCATAATTGTATATGTTTCTACAAGAACCCCCCTCATTCTTCAGAATTCCAATGATATAATCCCATCTACTTATTCTCTCCTCATAAGCCAACCCCCTCAACTCCGGAATCAACCTAGTGAACCTCTTCTGTACCTTTCCAATGCCACTACATCCTTTCTCAAGTAAGGAGACCCAAACTGCACACAGTACTCCTGGTGTGGCCTCACTAGCATCTTGTACAGCTGCAACATAATTTCCTTGCTTTTAAACTCATCCCTTTCACAATGAAGGACAAAATTCCATTTACCTTCCTAATTATTGTTGTACCTGCAGACCAAACTTTTGTAATTCATGCACAATGACACCCAGTTCCCTCTGCATAGCAGCATGCTGCAACTTTTTACCGTTTAAATAATAGTCCTTTGTACTATTATTCCGACAAAAACACACTTATTTACATTGTATTCCAACTGCCAGACCTTTGCTCGCTCACTCAATGTAACCATGTTTCTCTGCAGAGTTTCACAGTCGTCTGCACACATTGCTCTGCCACTCATCTTAGTGTCATCTACAAACTTTGACACTCTATACGTGGTCCCAACTCCAAATCATCTCCATAAATTGTAAATAATTGTGGTCTCAATACAATCCCTGAGATACATCCCTAGTCACTGATTCCCAGCCAGAATAGTACTCATTTATCCCCACTCTTTGCATCCCGTTAGTCAACCAATCTTCCATCCATGCTAATACTTTACCCCAAATGCCATGCATCCTTATCTTATGTAGCAGTCTCTTGTGTGGCACCTTGTCGAAGGCCTTTTTGGAAATCTAGGTACACCACAACCACTGGGTCCCCATTGTCCACCTTGCTCATAATGTCTTCATAGAATTCCAAAAGACTTGTGAAGCATGACCTGCTCTTCATGAACACATGCTGCGTCTGCCCAGTGGGATAATTTCTAAAGAGATGCCTTGCTATTTCTTCCTTGATAATAGACTCAAGCATCTTCCTCATGACAGAGGTTAAGTTAACTGATTTATAATTCCGCATCTTTTGTCTGCTTCCCTTTTTAAACAGAGGAGTCACATTTGCTGTTTTCCAATCTGCTGAGATTGCCCCAGAGTCCAACGAATGTTGGAAAATTACCGCCAGTCCACCTACTATTTTTCCTGCCATCTCTTTTAGTACCCTGGGATGTATTCCATCAGGGCCAGGAGACTCCATCTTAACTCCATTTGGTTGCCCAACACTATGTCTACTGTAATAATAATTGTTTCCAGGTCCTCATCTACCTTTGTCTCTTTGTCAAGGTCAGAGTATTGAGTACAGGAGTTTCGAGGTCATGTTGCGGCTGTACAGGATATTGATTAGGCCACTGTTGGAATATTGCATGCAATTCTGGTCTCCTTCCTGTCAGAAAGATGTTGTGAAACTTGAAAGTGTGCAGAAAAAGATTTACAAGGATGTTGCCAGGATTGGAGGATTTGAGCTATAGAGAGAGGTGAACAGGCTGGGGCTGTTTTCCCTGGAGCTAAGGGGTGGCCTTATAGAGGTTTACAAAATTATGAGGGGCATGGATAGGTAAATAGGCAAAGTCTTTTCCCTGGGTTGGGGAGTCCAAAACTAGAGGGTGAAAAGGTTTAGAGTGAGAGGGGAAAGATATAAAAGAGACTTAAGAGGCAACTTTTTCACGAAGAGGGTGGTATTGGTACAGAATGAGCTGCCAGAGGAATTGATGGAGGCTGGTACAATTGCAACTTTTAAGAGGCATTTGGATGGGTATATGAATAGGAAGGGTTTGGAGGGATGTGGGTCGGATGCTGATAGGTGGAACTAGAGTGGGTTGGGATATCTGGTCGGCATGGACAGGTTGGACCAAAGGGCCTGTTTCCATGCTGTACGCCTCTATGACTCTATGAGTCTATGTTATTAGTACCCTCCATTGTGAAGACCGTGACAAAATACCTGTTCAATGCCTTGGCCATTTCATCATATCTCATAATTAAATTCCCCTTCTCATTCTCTAAACTGCAACATGAACAGAACCCCTTTGGTCCTCACGTTCTACCCCACCAGCCTTCGTATACATGGCATCATCCTCTGCCATTTCCATCACCTACAAATGGACCCCACCACCAGAGATAAATCTCCCTCCCCATCCCTATCTGCTTTTCATAAAGACTATTCCCTCAGCAAATCCCTTGTCAGTCCACGCCCTCAACCAACCCGCCCTCCCCTCCTGGCATCTTCCCCTGCCACCGCAGGAATTGCAAAACCTGCGCCTACAGCTCCCCTCACCCCCGTCCCAGGCCCCAAAGGAGCCTTCCACAACCATCAAAGTTTCACCTGCACTTCCAAACATGTCATTTACTGTATTTGTTGCTTCCTATGCGGTCTCCTCTACATTCGGGAGACAGACGCCTACTCACAGAGCGTTTCAGAGAACATCTCCAGGAAACCCACATCAATCAACCCCACCGCCCTGTGACCAAATGCTTCAACTCACTCCCCCCCACACCGCCAAGGACATGCAGGTCCTGGGCCTCCTCCATCATCAAACACTAACCACCTGACGCCTGGAGGAAGAACACATCATCTTCCATCTCGGGACCCTCCAACCCCACTGTATCAATGTGGATTTCACCAGTTTCGTCAATTCCGCACCCACCCCCCCTGCAAGCCTCACCATCTTATCCCAGTTCCAACCTTCCAACCTGGCACCGCTCTCATGACCTGTCCTACCTGTCCATCTTCCTTCTCACCTATCCACTCCACTCTCCTCTCTGACCATCCCCCACCTCCATCCACCTACTGCACTCTCAGCTATCTTCCCCCTAGTTGCACCCCCTCCCATTTATCTCTCCATCCCCCTCAGCTCACAGCCTCATTCCTGAACACGGGCTTTTGCCCGAAACATTGATACTCTTGCTCTTCAAATGCTGCCTGATCGGCTGTGCTTTCTCTGCATCACTCTCTGAACGCCTTCTCTAGGCTACCCTGACCAAGCTGGTCTGATCAATCTGCATGTAGATTGAAGTTCCCCATGATAATTGATGTACCATTTTTACACACATTAGTTAACTCTTTGTTTATTGCCTGCCCCAATGTGATGTTATTATTTGGTGGCCTATAGACTATGCTTATCAGTGACTTTTTCCTCTGAGAATTTCTCATTTCCACCCAAATGGATCCAACCTCATTCTTTGTAGAACTGTATAATCTCTCAGCACCGCTCTAATGTCATCCTTGAATATCAGAGCTACACAACTCCCTTACCTTCCTGTCTGTCCTTCCGAATAGTCTGGTATCCCTGGATATTTAACTCCCAGTTGTGACCATCCTGTAACGATGTCACTGTAATGGTTACCAAATCATATTCTTTCGTGATGATTTATGACGTTAACCTATCAACCTTGTTACGAATGCTACGAGCATTCAGGTGAAGTGTCCCCTTATGCTAGCTTTCTTACCCTCATGATTTCCAACATTTCTAATAATATTTCCTGAGTTATCCTTCCTTTTTGCTTCTTTCAATCTGCCTTGAATTTAAATCTTCCTGCACAAATGCTAACCTGCTGCTTACCTTTTTATTTACTATCATACTCCCTGGCGTTTTCCCTTTCCCTTCCTCCGATCCAGCTTGCAAAGGATACTATCTGTCCCCCTAATTATAGAATCCCCTATAACTCTCACTTGTCTTTTTGCCCCCCCCCCCCTTGAATGGCCTTTTGCACCAGGGTGCCATGGTCAGCTGGCACATCCTCCCCACTGCCCTTTCCCTCATTCGTACAGGGAACAAACTTCTCATACCTGTTGGATAAGGTCAAAAGTTGAGGCTCCTCCACTCCTGAACTCAGAATCCCCCTACCTGCCTCAATTACAGTCACACCCTGTTGTCCCTGATCACTAACTGAATTTGAATGACTTACTCTACCAGGTGTGACTGCCTCCTGAAACAAAGCGTCCAGGTTACTGTCCCCCTCCTGGATGTGCCACAGTGTTTGAAACTCAGATTCCAGATCACTAATTCTGATCCAGAGTTCCTCCAACAACCAACACCTGCTGTGGATGTGGTCACTGCCATTTACACTGGGATTAGCCAGCTCCCACATCATATAGCGACAGTACATCACCTGCTCAGCCATCTCTACTTAGTTAGTTACTTGATTACTTTACATAAATTTATGAGTTAAATACTTCATAATATTTGTCTGCTCTGGTCTTTTTCAAATAACTAATTAATAGATAAATAAAAAATGTAATTTTTTAACCAATTACATGATACAGAAGAAATAGAAAAAATGGGAAACCTTACCTTACCAACATACCACAGAGTCCCTTTTTTCTTGGTTTGAGGAAGAGGGCAGGTGGGAGACACTACACGTGACGTGTCTCGGGTTCAGCTACTGCCCAAATATATTCCCTGTAGCCCACTGGTCCCCGCTGTCATGTATCCCTCTGCTGCTGACGAATGAAGGAGTTCCTGCAGGGGTTTTTTCTCAGTTTCAATAATACTTTGTTTTTTGATCTCCATTCCAAAATGAACAACTTTACATTTTCCTGCATTATACTCCATTTGCCAACTGTTTTGCCCATTTATATAAATGATCTATATTTCTCTGTAAACTGTTTGCATCCCTTTCCCAAACTGCCTTTCCACTTACTTTTGTGTTGTCTGAAAATTTGGTTACAGTGCATCCAAGACATTCATATGCATTATAAACGGTTGCAGTCCCGGCACTGATCCCTATGGAACCCCATTGGTGACAGGTTGGCAACCTGAAAAAGAACCCCTTCTCCCTACTCATTCTTTCCTGCTCAAACACTATTTCTCTGCCTTAAACACCATGGGCATTTCTAACTTAATCTTTTTTGAGGTACTTTGTCGAACACGTTGTGGAACATTTGGTCTCACTCAGCTTCTGCAATGACTCCTCATTCTCAATGATTTCAAATTCTATCTGTTATTTTGCAATCTCTCCTTGAAATTCACCGATTCCTCACCTGAACCAAACCTCTCTCTTCAGGCAAACTTTCTCACCCATGTTCACAGTAACCCTTCAACTTTATAATACATCCCTAGACTCAACCACAGAGAAAACAATCCCTGACCATTTCATTTGTCCTATCTCCTAACTCTTTAAAAGCCACTCTGTGTACACTCCTAGAAAGATCCTGCCCCGAATCATTTGGTACGAACCTTTAACCTCCCGAATTCTTAATCTTTGGCACTCAAATCATCACAATGCTTTATAACAGTTAATTGGTGAAACCATGCTCTTAACTCCAACTTTTACATCCATTCCCCAGAAAAGCTCTCACAATTGTTTCCTCAATAGGACCCCTATTTGTCTTTGAAATAGAACGTACTTCTTAAAATTGATCTGCCAAACAACTCACTTAAATATCTACCTGCAGAAATAGCTAGCCACATCAAGGACTAATGGGTCTCACTCTCCTCTTCTGACAGCTTCTGCCTCTAATGTTGAGTTCCAGTTGATGTCTATGAGGTTGTACTTTAAAGTAAGAATATAGCTAGCCTGTTAGATCTTTTAACAATAAATATTTATTAACTCCACCCAAATTACAAATCTAAGCCAGTGCTATTTCACTGGATTCTTCTCATTAACATGTCCATTAGCATGTAGTTATGTGTAATCAGGAAATCATCAATGATATAACTTAAATATTTAATGCTCTGTATTTCTCTCTATAGATGCTAACTGATCATTTTTTTTGTTTCCGATTTCCAGCGTTCACAGGATTTTTATTTTTATTTTATTTCAGTTTAAAATATTAGAAACAAAATGAGCTGGAAAAAGTGAAATGCTGATTAGGAAAATTAGATGGTTTGTGGACTGTCGTCAGCCTTGAGAGGTGGAAAGTATTAATCGGCATGAAAACCATCTGTTATAGGAACTGAATAAACGTACGTATAAAGAAGGAAACCCTTTACTGACACACTCCACACACAGTAATGAAAACATAGGCAGGCCACGGCTCTACCATGTTATGCCCTGTCTCTGTAAACCTTTATCCTTACTCCACTTACTCTCACCTCCAACAGCCAACTGAAGAGTCTAGTGGGCTTCTTGTTACCCAGACTGAGCACATGGTGCTGTTCCTTATCTTGAGTGTCAAAGCAATCAACTCGAGCCTAAAAGCATTCTTCTCCAAATCTTTCCATTCAATCTTTCCACTCTGAATTCATGTATCCAAAAGATCCATTTCCTATTCTCTCAAGCCAATTTGCAATGTACTGCAGACCATCCAACTTCCCTCCTTGAAACAAGTGGAAAAACTGAATTGAGCACGAGGCTAAAAACTAACTTCCTGATGGCTGAGTGGAACTATGGTAGGACATTTTGGGAAGTTTGACGGTGGATCAAGTTTCTCAACGGCAAATATCAGCATGTTGTTCTCGACGTAATTCTTATTCATGAAAAGAAAATCTTTGTAGAATTAAGTTCACCTATCAAATTAAACTCTCCGTGAGTGAGAAATATGTGCCTTCAGAATCACAACTTGCAGCTGGCAAAATACTATACTTGCTGAAACTGAAGTCAGTTACCATTGTTTTTTCCCTCTTTGGAGAATGATGTTCCCTAACAAGCCATGATTGGAGTTGAGTGGTGATAGGCAAATATGCAAATATAGAGGAATGTCTATTAGGACTTTGGGTGGCTTGCCTCAGCAACAGATCAACCGTGCAGACTGAATATGTGCAGCCTCTTCATACTGTCTTCATTGTATGAATTGCAGGATACTGTAGGTTCTGGATTAGTGGTGCTGGAAGAGCACAGCAGTTCAGGCAGCATCCAAGGAGCAGCTGCCTGAACTGCTGTGCTCTTCCAGCACCACTAATCCAGAATCTGGTTTCCAGCATCTGCAGTCATTGTTTTTAACCACCAGGATACTGTAGGTGTCATGCACTTACTGGAGGGGGCTCAGGAGCTAACATAAGCATGTATTTTCATGAAGTATGAAACTGAGTATGGGATGATACTCAATCACTCTGTCTGCTTTCAGGAAAAACGTGCTCATAATCATCAGGAGTACAATGTGACAAGAAGTGGCGCTCCCGGTTTTAGGATTCTCACCCACTTTGAGGAAAAGGCCATAGAAACGGGTGGGAAGAAGAGGATTTACAAATTGAGAGAAGCAATTCAATGAGGATGCCTCTAATCTGCCATTACTAAGACAAATGTATGCAACAGTACTGAGAAAAGGGATTGAGCATAACCATCAGCTAATTCTTTATGTTCTCCATTGTGAGCACCATTCATAACTACAAATTGAGGGGTGATAGATTTAAGACAGATGTCAGAGGCAGATTCTTTACGCAGAGAGTGGTAAGGGCATGGAATGCCCTACCTGCTAATGTAGTCAACTCAGCCACATTAGGGAGATTTAAATAATCCTTAGATAAGCACATGGATGATTTTGGGATAGTGTAGGGGGACAAGCTGAGAATAGTTCTCAGGTCGGAGCAACATCGAGAGCTGAAGGGCCTGTTCTGCGCTGTATTGCTTTATGTTCTATGTTCTACATTCTATTTCCCTCCCTGGCCACAGTTATGAAAAATATTTGATACCTTCGTATGCTATCCAGCCTCAGGTATGCTCTGTCATTAAAGATTCCTTACTTCTACCTCTGTCAAAATGAGATAACAAGAGTCCAGAGATAGTAAGCTCAATTAAGGTGAAGGGCAAGGCTGGTAGGGGTAGGTAACGCTGGGTTTCTAGAGAAATTGAAGTTTTGGTCAAGAAAAAGAAGGAAGCATATATCATGTATTGACAGCAGAGATCAAGTAAACCCCGAAGAGACTATGAAGGCAGTAGGAGTATACTTAAGAGGGAGATCAAGAGGGCAGAAAGGAACATGAGATACCTTTGGCAAATAGGGTTAAGGGGATTGCAAAGAGATTCTATAAATACATTGAGGACAAAAGAGCAACTAGGGAGAGAATAGGACCCCTTAAAGATCAGCAAGGTAGCCTATGTATGGAACTGCAGGATTTGGGAGAGATACTAAATTAATATTTTGCATCAGGATTTACTGAGGAGAAGGATATGGAAGATACAGAATGCGGGGAAATATTACAGAGGAGGCAGTGCTGAATAGCTCCAAATGCATAAAGATGGATAAATCTCCAGAACCTGATCATGTACCCTAAAACCCTGTGGAAAGCGTTTGCTGGGTCCTTTGCTGAGATATTTGTATCATCGATAGCCATAGATTAGATTCCCTTCAGTGTGGAAACAGGCCATTCGGCCCACAAGTCCAAACCAATTCTCCGAAGAGTAACCCACCCAGACCCATTCCCTACATTTCCCTCTGACTAATGCACCTAACACTATGGGCAATTTACCATGGCCAATTCACCTGGCCTGTACATCTTTGAATTGTGGGAGGAAATAGGAGCACCCAGAGGAAACCACACAGACACGGGGAGAATGTGCAAACTCAACACAATCGGAAAATGTATCATGAAAGTTCACATGAGACAAATAGAACATCAAGATGAGTGCAGAAGTTTCATCTCAGAAAATTTGACGCTATATGAGCAGTGTTTTCTAAACAAGCTGCATGAAAATCCAATTCACATTTAGGTTAATTGTGTTGTGTTTAGATTATGCTCCAAAGGTTTCTACAGTACCAATAATAGCCCAGTCAGTTTTGAGGTACATATGCATGTGTGTAATACAGCAGACACATATAAAATTACCACAGGGAGACACAACATTTAAGACAAGGAATACTTTATTTTTGTTGGGACTTGAACAGCTGCTTAGAATTAATCCAGTTTTGTACTTTTGCAAGCATCTTATAATAAGGAATTCTTTGCATGCCAATGCCTGGAGTGCTCTGTAGTTAATCAGTTTGTACTTTGCAAAGGTACAGATGTGAATTAATGGTTCAACTTAAAGTTTGAGGCAAGTTACAATCATTCAAGTTTCACGTGAAAGGATGTTATTAAACTCCTCTCCACAATTGATTTGATAAATTCGATTAATTATAGAATCATAGAATCCCTACAATGTGAAAGCAGACCATTCGACCCATCAAGTCCACACTGGCCTTCTGAAGAGCATCCCACCCCTCAATCCTATCACTGTGATGCTGCATTTTCCCATGGCTAACCCACACCTTCCTGGGCACAATAGGCAATTTAGCATGGCCAATCTGGGTTTCCTACAGCTGCTCTGGTTTCCTCCCACAGTCCAAAGACGTGAGGGTTAGGTGGATTGGCCATACTAAATTGTCCACAGTATCAGGGATGTACAGGCTCGCTGAATTAGCCATAGCAAATGCAGGGTTACAGGGATAGGGTAGGGTGGTGGATTTGGGTGTGGACTCAATTGGACAAATGGCCTGCTTCCACGCTATAGGAACTCTACGATTCATTTTGGGACTGTGGGAGGAAACCGGAGCACCCAGAGGAAACTTACATAGACAAGGGGAGAATGTGCAAACTCCACACAGACAGTTGCCCGAGGATAGAAGTGAGCCCGGCTCTCTGGCACTGTGAGGCAGCAGTTCTAACCACTGAGCCACATGTTATCTTTTGAATTATACCCTGCTGATAAAATGATTCAAATAAAATTGAAAGCGCAAAATAAACCTTTGTATGTTTCATGGTCACAGTCTGCATCTTTGCTGCAAGAAAGCAAGGTACAGCATAAAAGAAATAATGTTCCAATGGGTTTTTTTAAAATTGTATTAATTTGTATTGACTGTGATGTTTTGAAAGTGTTCAAGTCTACTTGAACTATGCAGCAAAATTTATTGCAAAACAGTTATTTCGACTCTGAAGAATCAGTCAAAAAGTAATTTCTTAAAGTGGTTTTTGTGGTTTGAACTTTCATTGTGATAAACTGTCAGTGTTTATTTCAGCTCCCTTCATCTCATGGACCAGGTCCGATAGAAGAGATGATAATAAAAAGAAAAAAAACTGCATGGTTTCCACCATTGTTGCACCAAAAACAAGGGACGGATTTAAGTCTCAGTGGCTTTTTGTCAGATTTATTCCCTACCCAACCGACAGCAGCCCAAGGCTGGATTGGGGAAGTCCTGTATAGTACATGTGAGGCCTAGTGGACCCGTAATGTTTCTTCTTACCTTACAAAATATGGTAAAAATAATATTTCAGGGAATCTTCACATCCTGATCCTCTTCTGACCAGTTCCGACCTTTGGGGAAAGCTTCTTCACTTAGACATAGGTACAAAGTTGCAATTGGAACCCAAAGTTGCAATTGGTTTACAGATTATACCATTAACAATATCTGTATAGAGGCACAGTGTATGTCATTGAGATTTACTCAAAATAACAGATAGAATCAGGATTATCGCAAGCAAGCAAGAATTCAATGAGTATGTTACCTACTGTGCATTTTAACAATCCAAATATGGCAAATTGGTTTACATGCTGGCAACTGCTATTAAAAGTTTATCATATTCATAATAATTTCTGTTGATGTCAGTAACTGTTCACTAGTATTATTGAGCCATTTTGAGCTGTAAACTCCAGGTTTTATCTGTGACCCTGTACTGAGTTGCATTACTGTATATCCTAAAAGGCAGGAGAGAGGGTGTGACAATTCACCTCTGCATCTCTGACAAAAATTAAGCAGAGTTCCTGAGATTGATCACTGTCCAGTGACCCTTGTTGGAAAGTGCTCACGGCAGAACGGGACAGTAAGGTTAACCTTGTTGTTTGTACTCGCTTGAAAAATGCATGAAGATTCAGTCTCTGGGCATGCAAAGGAAGAATGGTTACTTTGGTGAGTACAAGTGCACTGCTGATGGCAGTGGAACCATAACCCAACACAAGACAGTGCTGTCCAGTGAACAGAGCAGAAATAAACTCAGAACAGGTTTTGGTTGATGAGGAAGAATTATAAATAAATATATTTAAAATTAGAAAAATGAGAAATAGAGTAAAACACATCCTCTTATATATTCTTTCTCACAATCTTTGATAGCCAGAGATGTCTGATTTCACTGGCCTTCAGATCTTCCTCTGCTGCAGTTGTTAGCTGTAAAATCTGAGTAGGACCATGTTTGATTGTCTCCATCTTAGTATTCTGCAACAGGGGAAAGAGCTGACCTATGAATGATTGTAATGGCAAGTGTTCACCCAATAGATGCATTGCTTTTGTTGAGGGTGACAATGTGAGAGAGGTATCAAATTACATCAATATAAAGATGGGTGTCAATGATGGATGGATAGAAATGGATGGGAGGAAAAGTATAGAAGGAAAAGGGCGGATGCATTTATAAGATAACAGGCTGTAAATGATGTGATGGAATAGTCATGAGAAAGCAGAGTCAAGGGGTGCTGTGATGTTGACAACAGGATGTAGGTAAATGTGCAGCTACACTCACTTATCATGAACTGATTAGGTCATTAAAGCATTTCCTGCACTGAATCCAGAAGCGTGGCAAAATGCCTTCCTGTTAAGCTCCTGGGCTGCCTCTGGCCACAGTGTGGTTTCCTCCTTCCATTGCTGTTTAAGATTATCTCTCTCCAATTCCTCACAGCCCCCAGCAGTACAGAGAAGAAGGCTTTATTGAAGCAGGGTAGAGACTTGAAACATCCTGAATCCATTGTCACACCTAGTCTTCTTTTGCTTCCAGCTCTGTTAAATTCTGTTTTTGGATTGACTCTTTAAATACTGGAGTCACTAAACCACTGCCCCATTGTTGGTGCTGAACATGGGAGATGCTAGTTAGTCAGTTGCAAATGACATGTTTTTGCATAAGTTTTGATTCTTCCATTGAAAATTCCAATGCCACTTTGTTTTCTTTTAAATTTTTTGTGAAAGATAATGTGCTTGGAATTGTCCAGGATACGTCATTTTTAATTTAGTATTTTGAGGTGATATGATGGATCAAGTCTATAGATCTCTTCTTACAACCGCATCAGCAATTTTGTGTCTTCAACTTAAGGATTTCCCCTTCAGTCTTCATGCTTTTGTGTTTTGATTCCTTTAACACAGTTGAAGGAATATTGTGCATATACACTGCTGAAGGTTAAGTGTTTGTGCAATGGTTTGACTGTCCATCTGTGGCAGCTTTTACCAAGCGATTGTCCAGATTTTGCTAGTTTTCAAGGCTGACATATATGATCTTCCTTAATGATTGGAGAAACTCTCTACCGATGAGTGAAACAAATGAACAGCTGAGGAAAAGGGAAGAAGCTATTTTATTATTATACAGGTGTGGGTATTAAAATTGATAAAATCTCATTTAAAGCCTTAACTACCCCCAATGTGGTCATGCCCATATTTAGAAGGAGCAGTTCTGGGATTCTTACGTCATGGGGTAGTGTCCCTGTTGCTGAACCAGAAGACTCAAGCTCAGGCCTTTGCTGGAAACAGCTTACAATATTTATGATCAGGCTGATTCAAGATACTTAGAAACATTCCTGAATGTTTAGCAAGAAATTTATACTCTGAATTCAGACAGTTATTTTTGGTAGTTGGGTAAGTAGCAGTTATTACTGCAACTGACAAACTTACCGTTTCTCTACTGTAATTTTAAATCTGCTCTAAACTTAATGTCTTTTTGTTGTTAAAACTCAGGTTAATTCGAGCCTCCAAAGCTAATTTTCCAAGGGAACTTTTGTGGTTCGAACGCATATCTTTTTCTTCAATAGGTGCTGCTCACAGAAAAACCAATAGATGTTATCTTTTGCTTATTGATCAGCAAATATACAAGAGAATGATATGCCCAACAGAAATGTAATCATTGTCAATGTTAATTACTGCTCCATTGATACGTGCACCAACTTGGACTTTTCTGTGCTTTATGACCAATGTCGTTCATTGCTTAATATGTCAGAAGTGTTGAGCTCACTGGTGTCAAAGGAATCAGCCCTCCAGAATTCAATTCTGCCTATGTTTCAGTATAGGCTTGTTTCCACTGAAAGATTCAATTCTTTAGTTAAAATAAATGAAAGCTCCATATTTCATAAAGAATCTGTAAATGGTATCGCTTTTCAAAATGAAGCTAATTAGTTTGAGTGGCAGGCACTGTTCAATTTTCTAGGAACTGAGTTTTCCCAACCTATTGGTGACAGGATGGAAATGTAAGACCATAACACCATGAGACATAGCAGCAGAGACCACATTGTTTTCTTTTGTAGATTCATAGTGTTATACAGCATGGAAACAGACCTTTAGTCCAACCAGTCCATGCTGAACAGATTCCAAGCTAAACCAGTCCCGCCTGCCTACTGGGGGACAATAGTACTCCAGAAGAGGTCTCACCAATGTTCTGTACAGCTTCAACATAACTTCCTATACTCAAAGGACTAAGCAGTGAAGGCAAGAGTGATAGATGCCTTTTTAACCATCCTACCTATATGTGATGCAAACTTGAATGTTGGACTGCATCATCATTAGCCACGGGTGAGGCCCCAGAAGACTGGAGGGTAACGAATGTTGTGCACTTATTCAAGAAGGACTGCAAAGAAAATCCTGGGAACTATAGGCCAGTAAGCCTGACATCTGTGGTTGGTAAGCTATACATGCATTTGGAAAGATAGGGTTTGATTAGGAATAGTTAGCTTGGTTTTGTGAATGGGAGATCATGCCTCACAAATTTGTTAGAGTTCTTTGATGAAGTGACCAGGAAGATTGACAAAGGCAGGGCAGTAGACGCAGTCCTAACAGATTTCAGTCAGGCCTTTGATAAGGTTCCAAATGGTAAGCTGCTCTAGAAGGTTAGATCATGTGGAACCCAGGGAGAGCTGGCAAATTGAATACACAATTGGCTTGATGGTAACAGAGAATAATAGTGGAAGAATGCTTGTTGGACAGGAGGTCTGTACCTAATGGAGTGCATCAGGGGTCAGTGCTGGGTTCATTGCTGTTTGTTATCTATATCAGTGATTTGGATGAGAATGTACAGATCTGATTAGTAAGTTTACAGACAATACTAAAGTAGGAGGTATCATTGCAGCAGAACCATAATCAGCTGGGGAAGTGGGCCGAGAAATGTCAAATGGAGTTTAGATTTTAGATTACATTACAGTGTGGAAACAGGCCCTTCAGCCCAACAAGTCCACACCGACCCGCCGAAGCACAACCCACCTATACCCCTAACCTAGCACTACGGGCAATTTAGTATGGCCAATTCACCTGACCTGCACATCTTTGGACTGTGGGAGGAAACCGGAGCGCCCGGAGGAAACCCACGCAGACACGGGGAGAACGTGCAAACACCACACAGTCAGTCGCCTGAGGCGGGAATTGAACCCCGGACTCTGGCGCTGTGAGGCAGCAGTGCTAACCACTGGGCCACCATGCCGCCCACTAATATAGATAAGTGTGAGGTCTTGCATTTTGGAAAGTCAAATTAAGGTAGGAGTTTCATGGTGAATGGTAGGGCCTTAAGGAGTGTAGTGGAACAGAGGAACCTTGGTATTCAGGAAGGGTTCCCTGAAAGTGGAGCCACAGCTAGATAGGGCAGTGAAGAAGCTTTTTGTACACTGGCCTTCATCAGTCAGGGCATTGAGTATAGAAGTTGGGAAGTTATGTTGCAGTTATATAGGACTTTGGTGAGGCTGCACTTTGAGTATTGTGTTCAGTTTTGGTCACCTTCATATAGGAATGATGTTATTAAACCGGAAAGAGTGCAGAAGAAATGTATAAGGATACAGTAAGGACTCAACAGTCCAAGTTATAGCCAGAGGTTGGACAAGCTAGGACTTTTTTTTTGGAGTGAAGGAGACCTGGAGGGGATGGTGGGATCCTTATAGAAGTATATAAGATCATGGGAGGCATGATAGGGTGAATGCACTCCGTCTTTTTCCCAGGCTTGGGGAATCGAGGACTAGAGGGCATCAGTTTAAGGTTGGAGGGGAAAGAATAAAAGGGAACCCGATGGGCAACTCATTTACACAGAGCATATGGATTGAGCTGCAAGTGGAAATGGTTGGGGCGGGTACATTAACAACATTTGAAAGGAATTTGGACAAATGCATGGATAAGAAAGGATTAGAAGGATATAAGCCAAGTGAGGGGAAATGGGATGAACATAGATGGACATTTTGGTCGGCAAGGACCAGTTTGGGCCAAAGAACCTGTCTCCTTTCTGTAGGACACTATGATTGTCTGACAAGGAGATACTTGCAACTTCCAATCCAAATGCTATATATTGGCTACGGCAAATGATACTGCGTTTTGAAGCAGTAAGTGACAGTGAGTAGCAACAAAGGCCTTTTGAGACAAGGAAATTCTGCCTGACCACAGCCCTCTGAAAGATTGAACTGTACAGTTCTAAACAGCAGTAAGTACTCAGATGACCAGAAAGGAGAACCACCCAGAACCTGTAAATTGAAAGAATCCATCATTCCCTCTCCTTTACTCTCTTCATATGAGAAAACAGAAAACTAAGAAATCTTAATGGAAAGAAATCTACTAAGAAAAGGATTAGGATTACCTGATCAATTATTAAAGTGCAGAATGTCCAACACCTTAAAGTCAAAGCTTAAAACTCAAAAAGCACGATGTAAGTCAATTTAACAAACCCTTCATATCTGAACTCTTGACCTTTAGAATTTTGTTTATCCTGTATATATACTCATTTCCACCCAAAGTGTTTGCGTCAAATCATCTGTCTTTTGTGTCTCTTAATCGTGACTGAGTATGTTTATATTTAGGGGTTTTGAAGAGATGTAGTTTAAACTGCATTGTAGTAGATCAGAAATCCCTTCTTTTCTCTATGTTTCATTGAAGCTAAGTGTATTGCAAGAAATAGAGTGTTTTTGGTTAATGACAAAATCCGGTGCGAATTACTTTTGGCCTGAATAAATTGGTCAGCTTGATAACCTCTTTTACACATTTTAGAATGTGGAACAGAAGACAGTGACTATTGACACTTTCTTCCCAGTTATGTCAAAACAGGGGCAAGAAGATATACAAAATGGTGAGCAGAGATGTCATCAAAGCTATTCAACTGCTTTCAATGCCATTTGGTGCTAGGGAAGGAAAGCTTGGAAGCTTAGCAAACAATAAGAATTGACACACAAAGTGGTCAGTTAGTAATTTTTGAATCTGGGTATTTTGCAAACAGCAGGAGGTCACTTGCAGCAACCTGTCTGATGGTGTTTAACCAAATTTTTCACTCCAATGGCTCGGGACTTGGTTTTCCACAATCTACCAGAGCTCCCTTTAAGGGCACCTTGACATTTGAGGAGTTCTGTCACAGACTACCATGATCTGTGGTGCTTTTGAGTTGTCCGATTGCTGATAGGGCTAACAGCATCTGGGGGCAGCCCCACCAAACCCCCCACCCCCTCAAGATTTCGTTGGATACCTTTTAGTTGGTCACTAGGCCAATATATGGCCCCAACTCCAGCTGCCCACCACAGTGGGTGCTGTTAACCAGATTCAGGCCCAATGGCAGGATCTCCAGATAAATGAAAAAAATCATGCCAAGAAATCAAAGTATCAAACATTTGTGCTGTTCCTAGCTAAGCATCTGTTTCTGCAAAGGAGGTTTATTTCTATATTTATGCTGCTGTGTATTTGATGAAATTAAATTGTATATACAATAATAATTATTTAATAATAAACTATAGCATTGAGGATGTATTGTGGTTAATTTACAATCTCAAGCAGTACCTTGTAGGAAGTATCAAATACAGTTGAAGAGGCTCCCAAATGAAGAAAATCAAACTTGGTAGTGGGTGAGCCAGACTGGACTGCTTTTACTCATAATCTGGAAAATACTCTGCCCTGAAGAGCCCTGTTACAAAGAGGGCTGAATAACCAAAGAATTTGGGTTGGGTTTTGAACTAATGCATGATTACGGTGACTGTTTTCAAAACCTGCGATACTTTTCAAGAGCAATTTATTTTATAATTTACTAGTTTGCAATGTTTTCTGGTGTCTACATTCAGGAGGAAGAACATGACAGATTGTGGAATGGGATAAAGTGAAGAATAACTGTGAGAGCCAATTAATGTAGGATCTGAGAAATAATGATAGTGTGCATAGAATGGAGGAAAACCAGGTGGGTATTATTGATTTGTGAATTGCTTATAATAATGGTTGTGTAGGTAGTGATTTGGAACATTAGTGTTTTCTGATATTGGTGCAAGTACCCAACTCATTCAGGTCATAGGGTGAATACTGAAAATCCATGCTGACATTAGTGAGGTAATGAGTTTGATATAAGCAGTGTCCAAATTCATCAGTCACAATTCAAGAATAGCTCATAGCCTCTGACACATATGAGCAGAAAAGAATTAGCATTTAATATAGTTTTGCAAATTATATACTTTATATTGTCAGTAATGGGCGGACTAGATTTTCTTCTGAGCATCAATCCTCCACCTTTGTTTAATATGTGAACAAACCATAAGAAGATAATGCATTTTAAAAAATTAAAATCTCTTTTATGTGTTTAATTCTTTTTTTAATGGAGAAAGCTTTCTGACATTTTCTCCCCTTTTCATCAGATCTCCCTACTCGACTCAAGGACCTCATGGAGAAGATAATGGTCTCATAGAATCCCTACAGTATGGAAGCAGGCAGTTCACCCCATTGAGTCCATGTCAACCCTCTGAAGAGCACACCTCCATCACTGTAACTCTGCATTTCCCTGTCTGTTGGCTCCTGCCACAGGGTGTAAAGAGAAGATTTGGGCAGATTTGCTACAAAGAGCCAGTAGAAAGGATATTCCGTGCATTGGTGTAGTTGTAAGTGATTATTCACTGCATAAGAATTCACAATCCAAATCTATGCTCCATTTTATGCGACCACTGTATAGGGATAACAGGGGCTTTTGACTTTGTTGCATTTTGACACAATGTGTTGTCATTCACAGTGCTCTAGGATTGATGGAGGCAATTTCAGTTTGAGATGAATCAAAAAGTGAAGGTCAAATTTGCTTCCTCACTTTGTGCATATAGAATACCTGGCACCATTTTAAAGTAGGCCTTATCTTAGGCACCCCACATGCCTTTCTGAAATATGCACCATATATATATATATATATATTATAATTCAGATATTGTATCTGTTTTAGATCCCAGCCATCATTTTCCACTGAAATGTTAAGATTGGATCTTGGAAGTTGGGGGAAGTAACAGGGAGATGTGTGAGGAATTGACGTGGTAAAGTGTCTCGATCAAGAAACAAATTCTGGGACTAACGACTTACACTTTTGAGGTGTTTGAAAAAGTCCGACACATGGAGTCATTGAGATGTACAGCCGTCCATGCCGACCAGATATCCTAACCCAATCTAGCCCCACCTGCCAGCACCTAGCCCATATCCCTCCAAACCCTTCCTATTCATATACCCATCCAAATGCCTCTTAAATGTTGCAATTGTACCAGCCTCCACCACTTCCTCTAGCAGCTCATTCCATACACATACCACCCTCTGTGTGAAAAAGTTGCCCTGTATTAGATTAGATTCCCTACAGTGTGGAAACTGGCCCTTCAGCCCAACAAGTCCACACCGACCCTCTGAAAAGTAACCCACCCAGACCCATTTCCCTCTGAATAATGCACCTAACACATGGCCAATTCACCTGACCTGCACATCATTTGGACTGTGGGAGGAAACTGGAGTACCCAGAGGAAACCCACGCAAACACGAGGAGACTGTACACAAACAATCTCCACACAAACAATCGCCCCAGGCTGCAATCGAACCTGGGACCCTGGTGCTGTGAGGCAGCAGTACTAACCACTCAGCCACCGTGCCACCCCTTGTATGTAAAGTATTTTATCACCATCCAAGTCAGTGACCTAAACTAAGCACAGAAAATGCTGGAGAAACTCAGGTTTGGCAGCCTCTGTGGAGAGAGAGTGAAAGAGAGAGAGACAGAGTTAACATTTGAGTCCAATATGATTCTTCTTCAGAAATTGATTGATTTCAGATTCCCAACATCTATGTTGCTTTTATTTTACCTAAATTAAGTGCTCGGTCCCTTACAGATTTAACTGAGGGACTTGGTGCTTATCTAGGACCCTTATTAAAGTTAAGCAACGATGAGAGGGGTAAGCATGACACAACCCAATACTCCCTCTTGTCCTTCTCCAACCCAACCACCACCTACACCATCAAACTGCTGAAGGAAAGGCAACCAGTTTGGTAACTGTGCTCCTCAAATGCCCAATCTCCTTGTGAAAGTACAAGAGGTGCTGTGACAAGGAAAAACCAGAAAAACTTGCAAATGATACAAACTCAGAATTAGAGTCACAGAAGTGCAATGCCTGCACTGGCTCACTAAATGAGTATTGTTACCCGTTGCCAAAATCCTGCTTTTCTCCCCATTCCCTTGCACATTAGTTTTACCAAATAACCATCCAATACCCCCTTTGAGTGCCTCAAATGAACCTGCCTCCAGATTCCACTCTTCCAGGCAGTGCATTCTATTTTGCACTTGAAGCTAGAGTTCATTCACTTCCAAGTACTACTGGTCTCTTACTGACTTATCCTCCATGCAAGTACAAACTATACTAATACCCAGATGTCCAATTATAGGATGGCTTTGGGCCTCTTTGTTGAGACACACTGGCATTTAAAAATGTCCCTAGGCACTTCACAAAAGTGTAACCAGACAAAAATCGAGATTGAACCAAATAAGGAGCTTCTAAGAGGGTTGGTCAAATACATTGTCAGCTGTGTTCTTTGCAAGGGACAGTATTGGAAAAGTACACCTCCCCTTTAAGAGGTGTAATCTGCCTTTAGACTGTGATGTCTCCATTCAATTTCTCACCCTCCCCCAAGGGTTCGCTGCTAATAATAAGTGCTGTAGAGCTGGCAGCTCGCCATGAATATTGTAATGAGGCATGAACTCAATAATGGTTCGAGCCTTGTGACGGTGTCATCAGACGGGCAATGCGGACACCTCCCTGATTTGGAAGGAAGTTGAAAATCATGGCCTATTTGTGGTGAACAAAGGTTAATTAAAAATCTTTAAAACTTAAAACCAACAAGCTTCCCAGTTAAGAGATTCAAATGTATAAAGACAACCGTATATGGAAAATCAATATAAGCTACGATGTTTCTATTTTTATTGCGTAGTAAAATTGTACATTTTGAATGCATGAACAAGACACATTTTAGTTCTGAGAATATAACAAAATATTTACTCATTGGAAGCATTTGTCACACTAGTGATGCTTTGTGCATACGGCCCCCTTGACATTACCCGTGCTCTCCAAGTGGCTGCTGAGACAATATTGGTTAGCTTTCTGCTTTCCTGTGATGGTGGGTCTATTCATGTCTGCATTGGCGTCAGTTCATTTAAATTTACATCAGCTAGTAAATTAGAATAATCACTTAACAAACATTCTCTCTCAGTCCAGTTTTTCTTTCAGTCATGAGTTGTGAGAGAAGCTTGGTGCATTCAAGCAGAAAATATTGCTGTCTAGTTATTTGTCCTCAGGGTGATAAAGGAGGCATTGTCGTGGGACACACTCAGGTCTCGTAGCTGATAGTTGCAGTGCATCACAGCTGTGAAGTGTGCTTTGTTATGTGTCTGAGGATTAGGGTTCAGGACCTTGTTTTCTTGAAATACCAGACTGATCAGAGCCACATATGTTCGGGGAAAGCAGAGGTCTGCAGTTCTCTGTCCACATTTTCACCAGATTATTCTTGGACAGGACTCCAAGAGAATACTCACAGCTCAGAGCATCCAGAAGCTTTCACATGTTACAGGCTTACAATAAAGTTATCCATTGGACATTGTATAGGAATCGTAACATGCAATTGTAAAGCTCCACACCAGCACATTGTTAAAATTTGAAATTTCAGAAACTATATATTACTATATTAAATTTTATTCAGAGTTATCTTAACAGTAACACTTGGAATTTGTTTCCTTACCATTTTTCACTTTCTTTTCTGCACTATTAATCGATTACTTCATCTATTTCTGGTCAGCAGCGGTAGACAATGTTCAGTCCCCAATCCCAACAAACTACTTGGTGAATGGTTCGTGTAATAAATGCAGGTATCCTCCTAGATGATTCCACTGAGATTCAAATCACACCAAGATGAAACCTATTATTCAAAGGAGCATCCCTCCCCCATGTAGAGTGACGGTGTATTAGCTCATTGCAACACAACGTTTTCATTTACTTCCAGATGTCAATTTTGGCCTTAAGTTTAAACTTTGCCTGTTTCCCAATGGTGACTGAATGTGGAAGTGAAAATGAAGAGCAATGCTAGTGAGTTGTGTTGGAGGTTCTTCACGTTATGAAACACATTTGAGTAAGTGTGTACACATGAAAGCTAGCGAGAGCTGTGGTGAAAGATGATCTAGTTGAATCAATCTAACTTTCATCACCAGCAAAAGTGAATGCAGACTCATCGCCCTAATAACCTGAATATATGAATTACTTACAAATTAGAAGCAAAGGTAAATCATTCAGCCCCTCAAATGTATTCTGTCATTCAGGAAGATCATGGTTCTTCTTCGGAAGAGTTCTAAACCGTTGCTGAAAAAGGCTCACTGAACTTGAAAGGTTAACTCTGCTTTCTGTTCACACGTGCTGCCAGAGCTGCTACGTTTCTCTAGCTGTTTCAGTTTTTGCTTCAGATTTCCAGAATCTGCAGTTCTTTGTTTTATTTAAGTGCTTTAATGACTTAGCCAGATCAGTGAATGTGAGTGCAATTTTTGGCTGTTGTGATCATCACACTCCGCACTATCACTCTGCCTTGTCGAGCTTATTCCACCATGTCACCCCTCACTTGCACATTAAATAGCAGCTCAGCCATCGCTCCGTTTCTATGCAATTCCTCACCTCCTCATCTATCAACCACCCCTGTCACTCACGCTGATCCTTTTGCCACTTGATGTTTCTTTTTGACGTTCACTCTCATCAAATCCATAGATGAACATTACAGTCATTCACAGGTTGGTTCATTCTATCCTTGCAAGGTAACAGAGCACAGAATACCAAGGAGAAGAAGAAAACCAGGGATAGCTGACACAAAGTTTACAGCTTAGAATTGAGAGCGAAGGGGAGCTGGAGTTCAGTTGCACTTTAGCCTTCCTGACTAACCGATGTGTTTGGGGTCCACTAGCTACTTGATGACAACTAAATGTCATTGACCAACAGGTCAGAAAATAATCAGTGCTAACAATGCGATTTCAGCAGTGAGTGAAATATGACCATTTTCAGAAAAAAAGATGTTTTATTCATTACTGGGCTCTGGGTGTCACTGGATTGGCTAGCATGCCTCCCTAGGTACTAGTTCCTCATGAGAAGGTGGCAGTGAGCTTCATTCTTGAAATACTTCAATCATTTAGTGTAGGCATTTCATGTAGTTACCACCACCAGTCTGTGAGGAAGTGAGTTACATGATTTTGATGCAGCTACGCTGAAACAACAGTGATATATTTCCAAATCAGGATAGTGAGTAGCTTGGTGGGGAACTTACATATAGTGGTGCTCCCACATAATCTGCTGCCTTTATCTTTCTCTGTGTAAGTGGTCATTGGTTTAGAATGTGCTGTCTAAGGTGCCTTGGTGAATTTCTACAATGCAGCTTGTACGTTATACACACTGCTTCTACTGAGCAGCAGTGATGGAGGCAGTGAATATTTGTGGCTGCTTTGTCTATGATTAGGTTGAACGTCTTCGATTTTATTGGAGCTGCAGTCATTTGGATATGATTTGGAGATGCCGGTGTTGGACTGGGGTGTACAAATTTAAAAATCACACAACACCAGGTTATAGTCCAACAGGTTTATTTGGAAGTCAAGTGTGCGGTGGTGGAAAAGCACAGCAGGTTAGGCAGCATCCAAGTAGCAGGAAAATTAACATTTCAGGCAAAAGCCTTTCATCAGGAATGAGTATAATCCACAACCACCTAATGAAGGAGCAGCATTTCGAAAGCTAGTGCTTCCAAATAAACCTGTTGGACCATAATCTGCTGTTGTGTGATTTTTGATTTCAATTGGATATGTGAGGAGTGTTTCATCATACCTCTGACTGTGTGCCTTGTTGACAGTGGTCTGGCTTTGAAGAGTCAGAGGGTGAATATTGTGTGAAGTTTTGGTCTTCTTATCTGAGAAATAATGTTCTTGCTGTAGACAGAGTGCAGTGCAGAATTATCACGTTGATTGCTGAGATGGCAGGACTGATATATGAGGAGACATTGAGTCACTTCAGTTTGTATTCACTGAAGTTGACAAGAATGAGAGGGATTGTCAGAGAAAGCTATAAAATTCTAATGGGACTAGACAGGTTAGATGCAGAAAGATGTTCTTGGTGTTGTCAAAATCCAAAATCAGAAACCATAGTTTAAGGATAACAGGACAAACCTTTTAGAACTGAGATGAGGAGACATTGCCCCACCCAGAGAGTGATCAACTTATGGGATTCATGACCGCTGAAAGTGGTTGAGGACAAAATGTTAAGTGTTTTCAAGAAGGAGGTGGATGTGGTTCTTGTGGCTAAAGGATAAAAGGATATGAGGAGAGGGTGGGATTAGGGTATTGAGCTCGATGATCAGCCACGGCCATAAAGAATGACAGAGCAGGCTGTAAGGGCTGAATGGCCTACTCCTGCTCCCATCTTCTATGCTTCTATATTACCTGCTGCACACTCCCTAACCTCTCGCTTGCTCTCATGGCGATGGTACATATATATATATGAGTCCAATTCCATTTCTGATCAGTGGTGTCCACCAGGTTGTTGATTGTGGGGGATACAGTGAGGGTAATGCCATTGAATATCAAGGAGCACTGTTTATCTGATGGAGTTTGGGTGATCTTCTTGTTGAAGATGGTGATTGCCTGGACTTGTGTAGCACAGATTTTGCTTGCCACTTGTCAATCCAAGCCTGGATGTTGTCCTTGTCTTGCTGCATTTGGACTGCAGCAGTAACTGATGAGTCACAAGAGGTGCGGAACATTGTGCAATTATTGGCACACATCTCCATTTCTAACTTGAAGATAGATGGAAGGTCATTGATGAAGCAGCTGAATTTGGTTGGGCCTAGGATACTATCCCAGAGGAACTCCTGTAGAGGTGTCCTGGAGCTGAGGCAACCGACCTGCAACAACCACAATGATCTTCCGGTGTGCCGAGTATAACTCCAACCAGCAGAAGGTTTTCTCCCTGATTTTCAATTATTCCAGTTTTGCTAGGGATCGGTGATACCACATTCAGTTAAATGTGGTCTTGAGGTCAAGAGTATTCTCACCTCTGGAATTCAGCTCTTTTGTCCATGTTTGAACCAAGGCTCTAATGAGGTAAGGACCTAAGTGGCCCTGGCAGACCCCAAACCGGACATCAGTGAGCAGGTTATTGTTAAACAATTTGTTTGATAGCACTGTTAATAACAGCTTCTATCACTTTACTAATGACAGATGGTGGACTAATAGGATGGTAACTGGCTAGGTTCAGTGTCTCTGGTCATTGCAGCAGTGGAAATGTAAAAAAATGATACAGAGATGAGGGCCATATCTTACATATAAAATAGCAGCGGCAGGCCATTCAGCCCTTAAAAGCTACTCTGCCATTATGATCATCTAACTCAATACACTGTTCCTGCTTTTGCCCCATACGCTTTGATCCATTTTTCCCTAAGCACAATAACAAACTCCTTCTTGCAAGCATTCCATGGTTTGGTCTCAACTGCTTTCTATGGCAGAAAATTCCATGGACATTATTCTTCTTCATCCATCTTCATCCTCTCCCTCTGCTTTCCGTGATCTCGTCATCCAATGATAATTCTCCCCTTGAAATCTTTGGGAGATGAAGGAGAGAAAGAGTAAAGCTTCATGGTTCACGAGCGGCACAGTGGCAATGGGCGACATGGTGGCACAGTGGTTAGCACTGCTGCTTCACAGCACCAGGGTCCTGGGTTCAATTCCCACCTCAGGTGACTGACTGTGTGGAGTTTGCACATTCTCACTGTGTCTGTGTGGGTTTCCTCCGGGTGCTCTGGTTTCCTCCCACAGTCCAAAAACGTGCAGGTTAGGTGAATTGGCCATGCTAAAATTGCCTGAAGTGTTAGGTGAAGGGGTAAATGTAGGGGAATGGGTCTGGGTGGGTTGCGCTCAGGTGGTTTGGTGTGGACTTGTTGGGCCGAAGGGCCTGTCTCTACACTGTAAGTAATCTAATCTGTAAGGTTCATCAAGGCATTGATAGCTGAATAAATGACATATTCTTGAGCATCTGTGCTTTTTGTAGAATCACCTAAACTCAATTAGAATGCATCACCTTTTCTATGTTGCTCATTACTGATTTTTGGTGGACAACTTGTCTTTTCAGTAATGGGAAGACATTCATTGACATGGTCAAATAGAGGACTAGGCAGTGGATAGTTGCAGAACCTGTTTGCACTGAAGGGATTGGGTGGAGAGAGAGATGGTGAAAAATAGTGACCATGGATCCAATTGTTATACAGTGGTAACTAACTGAACATTACAGCTATAATGGAATCCCTGGCATCCTGGAAACAATGTCAGCAATTTTTGTTGCATTAGGGTCTCCAATGTTCCTGCACTACTTGCTCCTTCTCTTCCTGTTCTTCCAAAGCGACTGATAATACATGGCTACATGTCAAGCAGAGAGAAAGTATCTAGGATGCCACATGTATCTATGACTATCTAACACAATGCATTAAGCCTGTGAAAGCTCTACTATTTTAACAGGTCAGGGAAGCTGAACCTTGCCTATACCCGTTGTTCTGCAGGTAATACTGCACTACTCTGAAGTCTTTTGCTTCTCCTCTTGATCATTGAACTGCACATTTGAGAAAATCTCCAAAGTATAAAAACTAACCTGTCTCCACAAGTACCCTGAACTAAATGTTTCCTAGTGATGAGAAGAAAGCAGCTAAGGGAACTAAATGTTTATGGGAGTATTTGTCTGCCTGTTTTATGAGCCACATGAATTGCCTTTGTGTTCTCACCTTGTTTTCAGGTGGATATTGTTCAAAATGTGATTGCAAAGGAGTGATTTGCACAAGGAGTTTGGTAACACAACTCTCAAGTAGGTTTTTAATGCAGACTGAGGCAAATGCACCCAGGTTAAAGCTAAAAGTCAGTACTATGGAGCAGGCTACTGGACATCAATGTGTTTTTTGGCAACTTAAACACTGTGCCTGCACTTAAACTAACACTCCATTTCAAGTTCAAATTCTCATCATAAATCCAGCACATTATCAAGATCAGAATCCAATGTGCCATTTGCCAACAGAGAAAGCTGGCTTATGGATGGGCAGGCTACTAGATAATTCAGCACCACAGAGGATTGTGGCCAAAGCTTTGTGAAAATCTGAACTGCCTGAGGACAAACATATGAGCACAATTTTTGAATTCATTCACAGGATTTAGGCTAGGCCAGCATTTATTACCCATCACTAATTGTTCAGAGGGCAGTTAAGAATCAACTGCGTTGCTATAAGTCTGGAGTCACATGTAGGCCTGACCACTTAAGGATTACCTTCTCTAAAGCACATTAATGAGCCAAAAGACTTTGTTTTTCCTGACAAGTGTCAATGACTTCATAGTCATCATTAGACTCTTAATGCCAATGTTTTATTCAATTCCAATGTTTTATTGAATTCAAATTCCACCTTCTGCCATGGCAGGATTCAAACTGGGGCCCCTGAACATGACCTGGATTGTTGGATTAATAGGAAGAAGGGCTTATTCCTGAAGAAGGGCTTATGCCCGAAACGTCGATTCTCCTGTTCCCTAGATGCTGCCTGACCTGCTGCGCTGTTCCAGCAACACATTTTCAGCTTGTTGGATTAATAGCTTGGTGGCACCTGTAATATCATTGGGGCCATTGCCTTCCCTTGTTAAATTGTTAAGTAACAAATAGTTCCTTGAGCTGTAGCACTATGAGATATAACATAGATATAAAGGAATCATGCAGAAATTCTGCTCTCATAAAAGTTTCAAGATTGTTCAGGGATGTCTATAGGTTTACAAGCAGCACAATGTATAATGTAGTGGTAACATGCCAAATCCAAATTTACATCTGTAAATGGGGAGGAGCTTGCATAGAAGGAGAGGATGAAATTTGAAACATAAAATTGGTGTCCACGGAGCTATTGTGCTTTTGAAAATGATGGCCAATCCAATTTTCCATGCTCATATGGATCATCCCACTTGGATAGGCAGGCATGTCTTATGGACAGCAGAATTTTGCAGAGTGGGAAGATTGTGACGTCAATCAGTATTAAATGCTGTTTTAGTGTCTCGTCTGCAATTTTGAACATATGTCCTGTTAACAACTTCTCCTGAACACTCACTGTGGAGCACATATGAGGAATATTTCACTAGTTTGCTATTTCAAGGCTTCAGCATGGAACCGTTCAGTGAGATGCTTTTAACCTTCTTTTGCTGTTGAAGACCAAGAGTAAATATTGTGTAAACAGTTGGCAGAGGTGTTCTTGAAAGATGTAGTGCTGGACTTTTCGAAATAGTCCAGAGCAAATCTATATAGTTCCCAATTTTTCCAAATAGTTCAGTGAACTGCCAATAGAAAACATGCTTTTGCTAATAGAGAGTCCCTTTAGTGGCAGTCCCTTTAGGCTGCAGCTTGAGAGGTATGCATCATTAGGAACAGAGTGAGAAAGCTATCTACAGAAAGAGAAAGAGGCAGCTTCTCAGTAGAATCTATAAGCATCTCCTGTATTTGCAAAGCATTGCTCCTGCCTTCATCTTTACCAACAGAAGTGTCTGAGGAAGCTCCAATTCACCAATCTGGTGGCTCACCAAATTGTGCCACCTCCTCCAACCAGAGCTGGAGCCCCAGACCAGTGCTGCCAATGGCTGTGAACATTACCATGGAAATTTCAACTGGCAATATTGTCAACAACATGTAATTCTCCATGCATTGCTGTATCACTGAGTTCAAGGAAAAGAAACTTACCATTATCCCCTTTGAGTAGAGAGAACCTATCAACAGCACGCACAAGGGTTTGGATACAAAGTTCTTTGAAAGCTGCATTACAGATAGACAAGGTGATTAAGAAGGTGTCTAGCATGTTTACTTTCTTTGCTCAGACCATTGCGATGTCATGTTGAAACTTACAGGTCGTTGATGACACCATTTTCGGAGTACTGTGTACAGTTCTGGTCACCCTATGTGGTGAAAGGGTTAAAATTATGTCCCAATACATGTGTGAATCTTATTATGAATATGTTACCGGAATGGAAGGTGTTGCTTAGTCTTGCCCTGTTGTTCGCATGAATATGTTACCGGAATGGAAGGTGTTGCTTAGTCTTGCCCTGTTGTTCGCATGAATGTTTAGATCTCGAAAGAGTATATAAGCTGGGAAAGTCACCAGTTCGGTAGAGTCTGCTCCGGGTTACGTTTAACCGCCGAGCGTGGGTTGTTGGCAACCGCTCTACGAGAACTGACGGCTCCCAGTTCCGGTAACATGTAGAGTGAGTATAAACCAGACCCGTTGTAAGTACGAGACCTGGTTGAGGCGACACTGCGGGGAATAAAATACTCATATTCTAGCAAACTCGTCTCTCAGTTCTTTTCTCCTGGTCTGTGTCAGACTACTCTCCTGCGAACCCGATCCTTGAGAATTTATAAAACATTTTTGGCGTAGTCGGCAGGATCAATCGCAATTGGGGAGAGATTTTGATACAGAACAATGTTTGGGAAAAGGACTAAGAAACCAGAAGAACAAACTGTGGAGGTCCCAACCGTCCCGGGATGGCAGGGACCGTGGCATGACGTGGCAGTTTGTTTGAGGAATGGTGGGGGGCGACCTGAAAACTGGGAAGCCGAGGGCGTAGGAACCCCAGTGTCGCTGCTGTCTACCCTTGAGAGGATCCCAGTCCTGCCGAAGAACCCCTTGCCTGGGGTACAGCGGAGGATGTGGGAAAATGGTGGGGTGCGACCGGAAAACTGGGAAGCCGAGGGCGTAGGAACCCCAGTGTCGCTGCTGTCCACCCTTGAGAAGATCTCAGTCCTGCCGAAGAACCCCTTGCCTGGGGTACAGCGGAGGATGTGGGCAAATGGTGGGGGGCGACCGGAAAACTGGGAAGCCGAGGGCGTAGGAACCCCAGTGTCGCTGCTGTCTACCCTTGAGAGGATCCCAGTCCTGCCGAAGAACCCCTTGCCTAGGGTACAGCGGAGGATGTGGGCAAATGGTGGGGGGCGACCGGAAAACTGGGAAGCCGAGGGCGTAGGAACCCCAGTGTCGCTGCTGTCCACCGTTGAGAAGATCTCAGTCCTGCCGAAGAACCCCTTGCCTGGGGTACAGCGGAGGATGTGGGCATGTGCGGCGGCTTGTAGACAACAGTCAGACAAGCGCCAAAAAGCTGAAGCAGAATTAGCCCTCCTGAAACATGAGCAGGGACTCAGTTCGGGAGATGCCTCTATGTTGAGGCAGGAAATTATGAAGTTAAAGGCTGAATTGACAGCATTAACTGAACTAGCAGGACGAACTATAATGTATCTGTCTGCTAAGAAACGGAAAGAGAAAAGGAAGGTCCCTCGAACCCCGGACCCAGTACAAGTACGGGCGTTTGTAGCCCAGTTAAATAACGGGGATCGGTGGGATATCGATCATTGGGATGGAAACATTTGGGGAGATTCAGATGATCAGTATGAAGATGACCCACCCGTACTCCAGGCTAAACCAGTAGTTAGGAGAAAACAAGTCCAGAGACGCCTCCCGGTGCAGCGGGAAGTAATGTTAGATGGGGAAGGGAATCCCATACGGAATGAACAGGGGGAGGCAATTATGCATGAATTACCGCGGGCTCAGCCTCCTGCGGAATTGGGATTTTGGTCCCGGAAATTGCCCCCGGCAGGGGAACGATACACCCCCTTTGAGAAACAATTGTTATCATGTTACTGGAACTTGGTGGAAACTGAAGCTCTAACTATTGGACATGAAGTGATCATGAGAACAGCTATTCCTATCCTCCCGTGGGTACTCAGTGACCCCACTACCCACAGGATAGGAACCGCCCAAGAGAGCAGCATTATCAAATGGAAATGGTACGTGTCAGAAAGAGTGCGGACTGGACAAAAGGGAGTGTCAGTCCTGCATGAGCAAGTGGCGGAGGCCCCTGAGGAAGGGGAAAAGCGGTTTGAGGTGATTGAGTATAAAGAATCACCCGTCAAGATGGGCAAACGGTATGATGAACTGACCCTGGATGAACAAACCACGGCTTGGTTTGTAGATGGGTCAGCCCAATGGAAGGCAGGACAACGTAGATGGAAAGCTGCCGCTTTTAATCCGAAACAAGGTATAACCCTAGAAGAACTAGGCGAGGGGAAAAGTAGTCAGTGGGCAGAATTAAAAGCAGTACATATGGTGGTCATGCAAGCGGGGGTCATGGGAGTTTATTTGTTTTCTGACTCCTGGTCAGTGGTTAATGGCATGACCCAATGGATGCCAACTTGGCAGGCCAATCAGTGGATGATTCAGAATAGGGAGGTATGGGGTAAACAATTATGGGAAGATATATGGGAGAAGGCTCGACATCTAGATATATATATTACCCATGTAGACGCTCATACATCCCGAAATGATGCGGAAGTTTTACATAACCGATATGTAGACGGCATTGTCCGAGCCATGAGTGTACAAAGGGGCACCTCAGTGGACTTGGCTAGATGGGCACACCTTAAGGCCGGACACTGGGGAGTGCAAGGAACCTTGCAGTGGGCTCGAGATCGGGGAATAGATCTTATGGTAGATGATGTCAAGACTGCAGTAAATCAATGCGAGCAGTGTCAGCATCAACGGCAGGGAGTGCCCCAACATATGATGGGACATATACACCGAGGAGAGGGACCGGGACAGAGCTGGCAAATGGACTTTGTGGGTCCATTACCTTCCTCACAAGGATGTAACCATATATGTACAGCTGTGGACACTATGTCTGGGGTTTTGGTAGCCCATCCCTGTCGACATAACAACCAACAGGCTACCTTACGGTGTTTAGATTTGATCGAACAATTTTATGGATTGCCCATACAGGTCCAGAGTGACAATGGCTCCCATTTCACAGGAGGGATGGTGAAGCAGTGGTGTCATGATAACCATGTGGAGTGGATTTATCACGTGCCCTACCATCCGCAAGCTGCGGGACTTATTGAACGAATGAACGGGCTTCTAAAATCCTCCCTGCGAAAGGCAGGAGGATGTAATAATTTAACAGGTTGGAAGAAACAATTGATTCGGGTAGTAAAGCAAATTAATAACCGTCCATTGGGAAACGGGGTGACGCCCTTGAATCGGATGATACGGGTGTGTGATACCCCAAAGGCACAGCCTATTAAAATGTGGAAATTTGCTAAGGAAGCTAATATTCCCGTAAGGGCCACACCGGCTTCGGCTGGACTGGACTTACGAGCGTTAACTACACAGACTTTGGTCCAACAAAAACCTACGGTGATTAAGACCGGATTAGGATTGATTTGTCCCCCTGGAACCTATGGGCATATCCTCCCGCGATCGGGATTGTCACTAAAGGGGATTGATGTAATGGCAGGAGTAATTGACGCGGACTACCAAGGAGAATTGGGAGTAGTCCTGGTCAACATCACATCTGAACCTTATGTGATACAGAAGGGAGACAGAATAGCACAATTAGTTATTAAACCATGTAACCTTACAACGGTGGAAGAGACGGGAGCTCCCGTTAAGGTTACTGAGCGTGGGACGGGGGGATTTGGGTCTACTGACACTAAGGGTGCCAAGGTATGGGTACGCCAGACAACTGGTCCCCCCAAACCGGCAGAGATCATAGCCCAAGGAAAAGACAGTCTGGTCACCATTATGTATCCTGGGGAATCAGTCTGGAGGAGTGTGCCAGCTCAGTCGTTGGTACCCTTATCGAAACAAAATGTAGGTTGGAAAATTAGTAGTGAGGAACGACAGCAAGATGATTTTAAGTGCGCGGCAAATCAATGGTGTACAATTTTAGATCTCACGAGTGATTGTCAAATGTATACTTGTGTACGATGTTATAAGGGGAGAAATGTAACTTTGATAACCCCTAACTGTACATTGATGTTGAATGCAACGGTGAATATGTGTCATTGGAATATAACCGCTCGTGAATGTGAAAGCTCAAACGGGACACGATGGAACATCACGACTGGAGATGAGATTAGATTAGATTAGATTAGATTACTTACAGTGTGGAAACAGGCCCTTCGGCCCAACAAGTCCACACTGACCCGCCGAAGCGTAACCCACCCATACCCCTACATTTACCCCTTTACCGAACACTACGGGCAATTTAGCATGGCCAATTCACCTGACTTGCACATCTTTGGAGTGTGGGAGGAAACCGGAGCACCCGGAGGAAACCCACGCAGACACGGGGAGAATGTGCAAACTCCACACAGTCAGTCGCCTGAGGCGGGAATTGAACCCGGGTCTCTGGCGCTGCGAGGCAGCAGTGCTAACCACTGTGCCACCGTGCCGCCAGATGAGGACATCTGGATCAGCAATGGAACAGTTATTCAAAACCGGACTCGAATGTTATGGCTGATCTTGGTGCGTCCTAACGTCTCTGACGCGCACCGCACATAGTTGGCTCCCATTATGTCAACTTGTCAGCAGATGGCCCAGGCAGTACTGCACACTGATGTTCACTGGCAGGTGCGGCTGCCGGCTATCCCAGAATGCCAACATAAGAGGAGGCGGCGTGCATGGTATGACACTCTACTGGGAGGTGCAGGAACTGTCATGGGTATCTCAAATGCTATTGACTCTGAGGTAACCCGTACTAAATTATCCAACACAGGACAGGCTACTTCACAAGGGCTGCACACCATCGGGAGATGGATGCCTTCTGTGATGATGACTCAAGAAGAAACAGCTAAAATATTGATGCAATCCCTACAATGGGAACTGAATGTTTGGAACGCTACTCAACAACTGTTTGAAAACATTACAGCTCAGTTAAATTGGACTGCCTGTCATATTCAAATGTTGCACGTACAAATACAGAAAGAACGATTTTTGCGTGTGGTAACATCCCCTAATGTACAAGCGTGGAGGGGAATATGGAATGTATCTGAGAAATTGTGGATGATAACCCATCCAGAAAGAACATGGTGTAATGCAACTATGTGTAGAGGATACTTTGTTACCATGAATGTAACCCACACTGTTACGGTCTGTCGATATTATGTATTACCAGTGATTACATCTTCTGGATATTATTTTCTGAAGACAAGGGGGCAGTGGTTTAGCCCAGATACCAATATTACCTATGATCTGTCCGCTTGTGAACAGACTGATCAGGGAAAAACTTGCCTACTGATGGACAGATATCGGGACCCTTGCTTGACTAAGGGAACGGCCCTGTGCGAATGGACTGTTGAAACTCCAAGGGACATGATGTGGCAGATTGGGCCACACACGCTCTGTGTGGCTACCAATAACCCACATCCTACGCTTCCCACAGTACCGTTCTCGGGATGCCTCTCAAATGTCTATCAGTGGCAATGGCAGAATCAGACCTATCTGTTAACCAATTATAGCAGTGCTCACCACTTTACCAAGGTGCAGTGGAAAGTGCTGATGAATCCTTGGAACATTTCCCTGGATCGGTTTAAGCAAGCATTGGACCAATCCGAGGAGCTTAAGCAGATATTACGAAAGCATCAAACCAATGTCACCAAGGTTACAGTGTCTACCTTTATACATGGACAGGAGGTAGTACACGCTGCCCATGTAGTGGAAGTAGAGTCAGCTCATCATTGGTGGGATATGTTGAGTGGTATGTCCTCCACTGCGGGGAAGTTCCTATTCCCACCCTTATCGATCCTGGTAGGAGTCCTGGTGATCTTAACATGCTGTAATATCCTGACTTGCTTGTATATTTGGCGTGTACGTAGACGCTTGTTGGAAAAAATATATATGGGCATGATGTAACACATGTATTGGGCCAATCAGTGGAATGTGGTGAAAGGGTTAAAATTATGTCCCAATACATGTGTGAATCTTATTATGAATATGTTACCGGAATGGAAGGTGTTGCTTAGTCTTGCCCTGTTGTTCGCATGAATATGTTACCGGAATGGAAGGTGTTGCTTAGTCTTGCCCTGTTGTTCGCATGAATATGTTACCAGAATGGAAGGTGTTGCTTAGTCTTGCCCTGTTGTTCGCATGAATATGTTACCGGAATGGAAGGTGTTGCTTAGTCTTGCCCTGTTGTTCGCATGAATGTTTAGATCTCGAAAGAGTATATAAGCTGGGAAAGTCACCAGTTCGGTAGAGTCTGCTCCGGGTTACGTTTAACCGCCGAGCGTGGGTTGTTGGCAACCGCTCTACGAGAACTGACGGCTCCCAGTTCCGGTAACATGTAGAGTGAGTATAAACCAGACCCGTTGTAAGTACGAGACCTGGTTGAGGCGACACTGCGGGGAATAAAATACTCATATTCTAGCAAACTCGTCTCTCAGTTCTTTTCTCCTGGTCTGTGTCAGACTACTCTCCTGCGAACCCGATCCTTGAGAATTTATAAAACACCCTACAATAGGAAGGATATTATTAAAATGAAGTGGGCTCAGAAAAGATTTACCAGGATGTTGCCAGGAATGAAAAGTTAGATTTTTAAAGTGAGGTTGGATAGGCTGAGACTCTTTTCACTGGAGTGTGGGAGGTTAAGCGGTGACCTTATAGAAGTGCTGCTTGGATGCTGCCTGACCTGCTGTGCTTTTCCAGCACCACTCTAATCTAGACTCTTTATAAAATCATGACAGGCTTGGATAAGGTGAATAGCAAAGGTCTTTTACCTAAAGTTAGGGAGTTCAAAACTAGAGGGTACATTTATAAGGTGACAGAGAGAAAATTTAAAAGGGACTTGAAGCGCAACTTTTTCACATGAAGGGTGGTTTGTATGTGGAATGAATTGCCAGATGAATTGGTAGATGCAGACACAGTTACAACATTTCAAAGATATTTGGACAGGTACATGAATAGGAAACAACTATTGGTTGCTCATCCTCCTTTTTCAGTAATTTATCCAGTCCCTCCCTTATGTCCTGAACACCTGCACTCAAACAGGACTCATAATCTCTGCTGAAAAACGGAATCTTTCCAACCACTGACCTACTACTACTTTGTTTTATTTCAAAAATATACTTTATTCATGAAAATAATCTTTATATACATTCTTAGTCACTAGGAGAGTTTGATTCAGTACACAGTCTTTACATATGTAAAACAAACAAACCCAAGGCATTTCATACTTATAGTTACATACACTTGAAGCACTGGAAGGAACCAATAACTGAACGGACACCCATTTATCTGCAGCAGAAAGACCTTCTCACTCACTAAAACCTTTTCTTCATTTCTTAGAGGGATATGGGCAAAACGCAGGCAAATGCGACAAATTTAGGTTGGGAAACTTGATTGGTGTGGACGAGCTGGACCGAAGGGTCTATTTCAATGCTATATGGCTCTATGACTCGATGACATGACTGCAGGATTGTGCATTTCAGTAGCAAGATGAAAGGACCTTTCCCCAGCATGGACACTCCATAGAAGCTGTAGGAAGAGACTTGTAAGAAGGTATCTCTAATTTGAGGAGGTCTGTTGTGTTCTACACAGCCTGACACTAATGAGGGGACAGCCCAACACATCAGGTCTTCAATGAGCACTTTAGGATGAGGAGCTGGAGGAGGAGAAGTAGAGAGGGAAGGAGAGGTTGAAGGAATAACGTATCAGGGCCACCATCATTCCAGACAGTCCATCTGTGAATTTCAAAGAAGAGATTGGTTCCTATGAAAATTTGTCTGCATCACTGTAATTCCATATTTCTTCATCTTTCCATTGTTCAGCTAGGAGCTAGCACAGCATCCTCTCGGCTAAAATCCTGTATAGAACATGTCACAACAAGGAAAGTCCTGAAAAAATTTATGCAACAACACTGTAACCAATCCATCCGATATTTATCTATTTACCCTGTGTTTTCTCTTGTGCGTTTGCCTAGCTTATTATTCCTTCACATTGCTATCACACTGGCTGCAATATAGCAGCTGGTAGGCTGATGACATGAAGTGGGGGAGATTGAGGATAATCTTACCTTGAGCAATTTTAGGCCTTGAGTACTTTGGTGCCACTTCAGTGAAAGTGGCAGCAGCTTGAACTAGCTGCTAAATATTGTGGTATACCTTTAAGAGATGTTGCTAAAACTGCTGTGCTTTACCATTCAGGATGCAATGCACATGTTCATGAAATCATCACACAGAGGTAGGCGTAGTCCAAAAGATTACAAATGTTAACATGTTAGATGGTATTATATGTTGTCATCTTTTTAAACCATGGGGAGGCAATGGTCCAGTGGTATTGTCGCTAAATTATTAATCTTAAGGAGGAGAAAGTGAGGACTGCAGATGCTGGAGATCAGAGCTGAAAAATGTGTTGCTGAAAAAGCGCAGCAGGTCAGGCAGCATCAAAGGAGCAGGAGAATCGACGTTTCGGGCGCAAGCCCTTCTTCAGGAATATTAATCTCAAGGACCAGGAAATATTCTGGGGACTCCCATTCAAATCAAATGATGGAATTTGAATCAAATAAAAACCTAAGAGACTAATGATGACCATGAAGCCATTTTTGATTGTCAGGGAAGGAAACATCATCTGGTTCACTGAGTCTTATTAGATTAGATTAGATTAGATTAGATTAGATTAGATTAGATTAGATTAGATTACTTACAGTGTGGAAACAGGCCCTTCGGCCCAACAAGTCCACACCGACCCGCCGAAGCTCAACCCACCCATACCCCTACATTTACCCCTTTAACCTAACACTTTGGGCAATTTAGCATGGCCAATTCACCTGACCCGCACATCTTTGGACTGTGGGAGGAAACCGGAGCACCCGGAGGAAACCCACGCAGACACGGGAAGAATGTGCAAACTCCTATTAGGGAAGGTAACTGTCATCCTTACTTTGTCTGGCCCATATGTCACTCCAGAACCACAGCAATATGATTGACGCTTAATAGCCCTCTGACATATGAGGGATGTGCAATGAATGCTGGGCCAGCTAGCAACACCCACATCATATCAATTAGAAAAAAAGAATCTACGTAAATGACTGACATATCTTCATTATGTGCTTCATGTGTTTGTGGTAAAATACCAGCTGACAGGTTTAAGCAGGGATACTACAGGAACAGTGCTAGAGGAAGTTTGAATGTTGTCATCCTGGCTGAAGAACAGCAGGTTCTTGCACCAAGGAGCCAATGCCATTTCCCTGGCATGCTACCTCAACAATCCCAGTAATTTCTGGAGAAAAAAAGTTTTTTGATAGCTTGCAAACCTCTTTAATCACTGGAACCCACAGCCATGTTGGCAACAGTGTGAGACTGCATGGCAACAAGCATAGAGATCATGACCTCAGCCTGACCTTCAGCATCCAGTCTCTGAAAAGTATAAAAAATGAGACAACATGGCACGAATGGAAAAATGAGATTCTCAATGTTGAAAAACCAAAGTCCCATTTGGAAGCCAGCGTTTGAACAACAAGATGAGAAACTCACTAGTGGATGGCGAGAGGCCAATGTGCATGCAGTAGCATCTCATTATTACCTAATCTGACCTCATTTATATGCAGTTTGCTATTCTCCCAAGTGGCAGAGAAAAACTCGGCAGTGATGATATCCAACATGGAAATCAGAGCAAGCTCCTGGTGGCTCTAACTCACTGCTTGCTTCTCTGGGACGTAATCTTGATCAAGTGACCCCAACTTCACAGGATATACTCCATGGACAGCAACCACATAAAAAAGGTGTACTCAAAGGTTGACATTGGACATGCACCAGCCTCTCCACACCATCATGGCACATCTCTGATGGACTGAGAATACAGTTACTTACTTTAACATTACACTTTGGAGTACATTGACACATTGCATTGTAATGCTGCCAGGATACTATGTGCGCAGGAGTAGACATCCATCTCACACATCACAGCAAGGTGCATCTCTCTTATTGCTTACTCATTCTGCTCCTAATTGGATGCTCACAACATCCCTGCCTTGCCTTGACTCTTTGTGCATTGCTGCATCATTCAGAACTTATAGGTTCACTGAACTTATAGCTTTACTGAACTTATAGGTTCACTGAATTTCTGTCTTGCTTTGCTTCTGAGCAAAACGTCAAAGCCAAGCAGACAGTCACATTTGCCAGCAGTGATTAGTCAAGGAGTGGACATTTTGCTTTACAGCCCCATGAGATGTCAATGTCACACCTACACCATGTGCCAGGAACTCATGTGGTAAGTATATTACATATGCTTCATTTAAATTGCCTGTCTGAAAGTATAAAGGAAGCAGTTCTCAGTGAGGGAGAAGGAGAATTGTCACCAGTCAGGGATACTTGCCCAGTGAGTCAAGGGCATTGTCTAACATCAGTTCAGGGGCTTGGGCACAGTAAAGTGGGTGCTTGGGGCAGTCAGAGACAGAGGTTCAGCCCAGGAAGTGGGTTCCAAATGGGTCCAGTGTATACAGTCTGAGTGTTAGTGGTGAGTCAGTCAGGAATCTGTCACTAATCAATTAAGGCAGGACATCCAAGATTGGGAATAAGGTGGGTGTGGAGTGGAATTTTGGAATATAGTCAGTCCTTAACAATTAGAAGATGTTATGCTACACTGAGTGTGAGGAAGAGTAGCACTACCTTAGACATGGTTCAAACATGAAATGGTGCTAAAGACCTGTATCCTGTGTAGCTGCATTCTTATTGCTGCAGTTACAGTGACAGTCAATCAGGCAAGTGATAATGTGAAGAGGCAATATTTATGAAAGTGAGCTTCTATTTGCTTTGGAGTGGCACCCATGTGCCCTCTGAAACTGCTCTTTTATATTTTCCCTTCCTCTACATGTACTGTGAAGGGATATCTGTGGCTGGCAGGGATTGACCTGGTGAACAGCTGACCTTTAAATATGACATTGGTAGCAAAAATCCTGAAAAGCCCCAGTTATGATGAATACTCCTGCAACTGGAAGTGCAAGATAGCAAGAGAGCAGCATCACTGAGGCATAGTAAATACATATAGAAGTGAGCAGCAGGGAACTGCCCAAGATAACTCATTGGAAATCACAGAGAGCAACCCTCTGTGATGTACATTGAAATGGACTCTTTACTAAATTTTTGATAAAAATAAGCCCGAAAATTTGATTGGCTTCTTCTCGTGCTGCATTGGAGCTCAGATATAAGGCTTTAAACATTACATCACAACTGGGTTTGCAGCTGCTGTTGTGGAGACAACCGCAATCCTCATGCTGGAGAAAGGAACATAAAAACATGAACTGAAAGAGAAGATAAATAGCCTATCAATTCTGTTGAAAACAAAAATAAAATGCTGCCGATCACAATGGGTCAGGCAGCGTCCATGGAGGGAAAGTGAACGAATGTTTCAATCTGGATGACTCTTCATGGAGCTGCTACTTCACTTTCTGGGATCTCCAGCATTTTTTTTGTTTTCAATATAGATTCTAGGGTCTGCGTTAAATTGCTCCTATCCATCTTGCTCCAGAATTCCACATGACACTCGACATTCCTTTTGATTCCCTGAGAGAAATATATCTATCTCAGACTTACATATATTCAATGATGGCGCATCCATAACCCTTTGGGGTAAAGCATTCCAAAGATTCAGAATCATTTGAGTGAGCAATGTCTTTCCATTTTGGTGATAAATAATTAGTCCCTTGCCCTGAGCTTGCACTACCACAAGCAACCTCTTAGTATCAAGCCTCTTGTCATAATTCACTTGGATAATGAGCTGGAAAGCAAGCCATATTATTCTTGGATTCATCTCAAACGTGAAAAATTGATTAAACTGCCAAATTACTAATTTCAATCAAACTGCCCAACTCAGGTTAAAAGATTATGCACATCAGATTTTCTCTATTAACAGGAAAGTAATTATTTATTACAATAAAACTCTTTTCTAATAATGGTAAAAAAAATAAGCAAGTTCAATTGCTGATCTATAACTGCATAACTTCAATTCTACACCTTTTAAAAATTTCCATTCATACATATGGACAGACATACAAAGACATGAGTATTAGCAGACAAAACACAAACTCTGGGAGACACAGTTCAATAGTACCAGATTATATTACAAACATTGTTTAGCTATTTTCTTTCATTTCTTTCTGATTCCTTTTGAGCCCTTTTGACTCATTGCTGAGGACCCAAACGGTTAGGTATAACAATTCTGCTTCCTTCACTTTATTGGTTGAAAATTCATCCTTTGCATACCACTGAAGGCAATTTTCTCTTTGCGCTTTCAACAGGGGATTTATAGAGAGATTAGATTACAGCAAGGCTGCACATTCAAAGTGCAAATCTGAGTCCTCAGTAAGAGAATGTTTCTCCACAGCAGCTGGCAAATATTCTATCATAACCTCTGGCTTCACTGCTGCTCAGTCATGCATGATGACTCATGACACGCTGATTTGATTTGTGCTATCCTCAAAAGTCTGTGCAGTACAATGTTTGAGCTATTGTTAAATCAAGTGATAATGCTTCTTGTGGTGGCACAGTGGCACTGCGGACCCAGGTTCAATTCTACCCTCAGTTGACTGTCTGTATAGAGATTGCACATTCTCCCTGTGTCTGCATGAATTTTCTCCAGTTTCTTCCCACAGACCAACGATGTACAAGTTAGATGGATTGGTTATGCTAAATTGCCCACAGGGTCCAGGGATGCTCAGGCTAGGTGGATTAGCCATGGTAAATGTGGGGTTATGAGGATAGTGTAGGGGATAGATCTGCTTTTTGGAGGGGCAGTGTGAACTCAATGGGCCTGCACCTACCCTGTAGGGATTCTATGATTCTTCATGTGATATGTGCACTTTCTCACGTCTTCATGGTAAAGTTGAACTATCTGTTCATCAACAGTCTTAAGTATCTCACATATAAATACAGCATGAGTGGGTTTGGATAGTAACAGGGGGATTTGTGTGAAAACAAGGACATCAATATTACTATCATCTGCTACTTGTACTTCATGCCAGATTGAATGATTAGAATAAAGTAAGATTTTGGAGTGTGCATTGGTAGGATTGTACCATAATCCTGAACATTTTCAGTGTTGAAGCTTAAGGCAAAAACCTATGTTTTTATTTATTTTTATTCATTCATGGCATATAGCATTCCTCACTAGACAGCATTTTTTAACCATCCCTAATTGTTCCTGAGAACAATTGTGTCCTCCACAACCACCTGATGAAGGAGCGATGCTCCGAAAGCTAGTGTGCTTCCAATTAAACCTGTTGGACTATAACCTGGTGTTGTGTGATTTTTAACTTTGTTCCTGAGAAGGTTGTGATGACCTGACTTCTTGAATTGCTGTAATCAATGTGCTGTAGCTACACCAAGAGGACTGTTAAGAGAAGTGTTCTGAGATTTTAACTCAAAGATAGTGAAAAAAATGGTAAAAACTTTCCAAGTCAGGATGGTGACTTGGAGGAGGACTTACAAGTGATGACGTTTCCATGCATTTGCCAGCCTTGTCCTTCCCGGATGGGGTACGTCGTGGCTTTAGGAAGGTGCTTCAATAGAGCTATGGTGAGTTGTTGCAGAGCATCTAGTAGATAGTACACACTGTTGCCATTGTATGCAAATGGTGGAATGAGTGAACATTTAGGGTGATGGCTGAGATGTCAATCGAACAGACTTCTTTACACTGGGTGCTGGTGAGCTTCTTGTGTTATTGGAGCTGCACTCATCTTGACAAGTGAAGAGCATTTCATTACACTCCAAATGTATGTCTTATAAGTTGTCAACAGGCTTTGGAGGTCAGAAGGTGAGTTGCTTCTCAGCTTCTGATTGGGTATTGTAGCCACATTACGTCGATGTTATCAGTTGAAGTACTTGATTCTTAGTTGAAAATGCAATAAGGCGAAGCTTGTTTGCTCCCAGTTTCAGATGTGAAAGCACTGGTGTATCGAATGTATTCCCATCCATGAAATTGGAGGCCAGCCCAAAATTGAGCTTCAGCCTTTATCGTAAGAATCTGGGCAATCTCTAAGTGTGCATGGTGCCTCCACATGGAGCTCCGTTTCTGCAGCAACAGATTCCAGGTGCTGGTGGGGAAGGAAGAGAGCAGGAGGTTTGCCCATCACAGCCAACAGCAGCTGAATAAATTAATGCTTTTATTGCCTTGTGTACTTTACATTTAGAAAAACAGAAAAATACAGTGAAAAACACTTCCACTGTAGTCACAATCCAGTGCCATTTTGAACAGTTTTAAAAATTAGGAAAAACAAATAGAAAGAAATAGCTTAGACTCAATCAGTCCCGCGCCAGCTCATCATCAACGATGCCCGCACCACCATCCCTCCTTCACTGCCTCACTGCTGTCCACACTGAACCTAACCAATGTTGAAATTGCTGCTCTTCATGCATCACCTTTCACTGCTGGCCGATTCTCCTCCGTGACTACTGTTCGTGCCTGACCCATCAATGTAAGAGTCACATCTGGCACTGCTGGGCACACCTTGTCGATGTTGCTGAGATGCCCTTCTACCATTGCTTCACCGCCGCCAGTGCTAGACTCAACCAACAACAAAGTCGTTGACCCCCAAGCACTACCTCTTGCTGCTGGGCCTACCTCGCCGACATCGCCTCCACCGATGTGGCAGCTGTCAATTCCTGGTCCTGTGCTCACCCTGGAAAAATAAACAGGGGCTCACTCACCACCAGCATGATGACCGTACCAGGTCCACTCTAGCTCATGCTCTGGATCTATCCAGGAAGACACCCTGCTCCTCCTGCCTCTAAAGGATCCTGGCTCAAAGTTTCAAGGTATAAAAATCACCTTATCATTTGTTGGTGGTTGCTGCCTGGTTCATAACAGCTGATGTAAAGTTCTAGGACAATACACCTGCCAAGGTCAGTTCTGTGGGGTGTGATAGCTCAGTAGTTAGCACTGCTACCCCATAGTGCAGGAACCTGGGTTCAATTCCACCCTCAGGTGACTATCTGTATGCAATTTGCACGTTCTCCCCGTGTCTGCGTGGGTTTCCTCTAGGTGCTCTGATTCCTCCAATAGTCCAAGATGTGTAGGTTAGGTGGATTACCCATCAAAATGCAGGGTTACAGGGATATATGGGGTGTTGGATCTCTTCAGAGGGTTGGTGTGGATTTGATGGGCTGAATGGCCTGCTTTCACACTCTGGGGATTCTATGATTATTTTCTATGTGAGGCAACCTGCTGGTGTTCAATACCCAATTCATACATCACCTAGACACACCCAAGGCATAACCAAATTTGCACCAGAGACTTTTAAATATTCTTTGGGTACCTGATAATGGTCCCCTAGAGTAAACTTTATGAAATTATTAAATAGGACAATGAGGAAAAATAACTAAGTATTTGATCTCAATACACTTGGCCAAAAAGCTTAAATCTCAGTCAGAATTCCTCCCTAATTGTTACTCCATGGTGTCTGCTGGAATGTAAAAGTCTAAGGTTGGGAATGAGGAGTGTAGGGGCCAAAGCAATCTGAACCCCTGAGTCTGAGACCCTGATCAATTGGAACCAGCCAGGTGTTGACATGTTAATAACAGGGTGGCCCTTGGACATACATTCCTGAATGTGTGGGGGTCAGGTAGCCCTCTCCAAATAAGGGTGTAAGGTGCCCCTTCGCCTGGTAAACAGCTCAATGTTTCTGATTGTCCTGGGGATGGCATTCAGTCAATTCCATTCAATTCAAATTGAAATGTATATTGTATTGTCTGCAGCTGCTGAGTTAATTGTATACTGTCTGTCTGTAGCTGCAGCCTGTCTGAATTCTGCAGCTTGTCTATTTCAGAGTCCTTGAGCACAGTCACTTTTGGCCAAGGTTTGCCTCAATTTCCCAGCATGCCTCATTTATTGTCCCTTTTTTCACAAGTCCATCATTTTGAGCAGCCCGTCCGGTCACACATTGATCCAGTTTCCAGGTGGCAGTAAGTGGGAGTAAACACGAACCGGCAGAAAGGAGAAGTGAAACAGTAACTGGATTCCACGATCTCAGAGCTGAAGCCTGTGGTTAGAAGCCCACAGGTTCCTTGTAGCTCTCTGAGAGACACTTCTACTCCTCCTAACCCACAGAAATTTAATAAATAATTCTTTATTTGTCCTCCTCTGGGCACCCTGCTGCCTCCCATCAGGTTTAAACGGTCGTTCCCACTCTGTCAAAGTTGAAATCAATGTATAGCAGCAAGGACATAGAATCCCTACAGTATGGAAGCAGGCCATTCAACCCAACAAGTCTACACCAACTCTCCGAAGAGCATCCCACCCAGACCCATTCCCCTCCCCTATTACTGTACATTTCCCCTGACTAATGCACCTAGCCAACACACCCCTGAACACAATGGGCAATTCACCTAACCTGCAAATCTTTGGACTGTGGGAGGAAACTGGAGCACCCAGAGGAAACCCACGCAGACACAGTGAGAATGTGCAAGCTACACACAGACAGTCGCCCGCGGCTGGAATCGAACCTGATCCCTGGTGCTGAGACGCAGAGGTGCTAACCACTGAGCCACCATGCCACCCACATCATTGGCCAATAACCTCAGCGTTTGAGTTATATAGACAAGTCTCCCACATTTATGTTTGTGTGATTAAAATAATGGGGAGACTGGAGAGACAGGGGATCTTATGGCTTCACTAAGGGTATGCACACCGAGAGCATCTGTGATGTTCTGATGTTCCTTCTGGGCAGATAAGGCTGCAGTTGGATACAGCAATCAGAAAATGATCATTTAAACTGACTAAAAATGACGAAGCTTTCTAGACATTAGATATTATCACTTGCCTTTACTTGCAGTGCATGAATTTTTTTAATCAAAATAATCCAGGTGAATTATTTTCTTGTAAGCACTTGAAAGTCTATGAGTGGAACTTAAATTGCAGAAACATATGTTAATTCTCCATTGTATGCACCTACAGTTTTTTGAAGTAATGAGGTACCTGTGAATGCGACATGATTTAATTTCTTTGTTGCACTAGGCTTTGTTCAGTTGACTCTATGGTTTACTTCCCAAGTGTGTTGCTGAGGATAATAAATGGACTGATGATGTATTGATATCGCACGCATAGCATAACACACTATCAGTAATGGATTTTCTAGGGGGCGAGTGTGATGTATGCAATAAGTCAGGTACAGAAGGCTTGTAAGTGTATCACAGATCAGGCCTCAAGATCCTGCTTGTGGCTATTTTGAGGGGTTGACATGAATAGTGGAAAACCAATTTTAAAAGGAGAAAGAGACCAAAGAAAGAAAAGAGGATAATATTAAATATAAACTGCAAATTGAAGTGAGAATCTGAGCCAGGAAGATAGTGCATAGCAAACAGAAGCATGAAAAAGTCAAAAAAAAAGATGGCAGGAACCAGACAGTGAAACAATTTGAGGCAATGTAAGGGAGGTGAACGAAGGTGATCCAGAGCTGAGACAGCAGTGAAGACATTAATTTAAGAAAGACGTAGCTGGGAGCTCAGTGTGAAAGAAACCAAGGAATAGTGGAAAGTCTACAGTCTCGAGTTGGAACTGCTGAGATAATAACAGGAGGGGAGAGGAGTTTGAGAGCTAGGGGAGGAAAAATATGGCAGGATAATAGTGAGTGCAGGGATTGGCAAAAAAAAAAGAAATGGAATATGTTTCATTTAATTCAACCTTTAGTTGACATTTAACACCTTTAACTACTTTTGATGTGGCTTCCTGACATAAAACCATCACTGAGTTGAATGGTGTCAGGCGACAGTTTGAAAGTCTGGCTGCAGCATATTCAATACTTAATTGAAATTTTAGATGTCAATGTCAGCTTGACTCAGTTGGCAACATTCTCACCTCTGCATCGGAAAGATGTGGGTTTAAGCCCCCTACAGACATTAATGTATAATCCAGGCTGTCCCTGCAATTCAATACGAAGGAAGGTACCAATTCTCAAATGAACTATTAAACTAAGGCTGAACTGCAAACCTCAAATGATGAAAAAAGATCCCAAAATGCCATTCAAAGGAAAGCAGGGAGCTCTTGGGTTGTCCTGGACAAAATCTCTCCCTCACCAAAAGAGATTATCCTTGTATTTGTTTATTCAGTTGATGCTTGTGTAACCTCATTGTTTGCTAGTTGGCATGTAATGTTTGCTTTTACAGCGATACGAGAGCATACCTCAAAAATGTGTCAAACTCCAAAGTCCCAAAGATGCAAAGGCACTTCAAAAAGCAATTTCTTCTTTTTTTTTGGAATTTCAGATGGTTTTAGATTTGAAAATGAAAGTTCCACTCCACTATCTTATTCATCTATACTGTTTACAGTTGGACAAATTTTCTGGTTTGTTAACTTGACACATTTTTTTGCCATAATAGTGTGAAATCCTTTTTAAAATCCTAATTTTCAATGAAATTCATTGGACTGCAGTCATGACCAGGGCCAATGTGGATTTTTCTCCTCACTAGCACTGTCAATGTGAACTCCGGTTATCGCATGTCTCAGACTCAGCACTTTGCTGAGTGGAAGTGAACAGATATCTCAAAAAGAAAATGCTACTCAAAACATTCTCTGCATTTATTTATTTTTCTAAATAGAGCAATTAACAGACACATTTATTTTGTTGGGTTTTAACCTGATCAAGATCAATGCTATTGTCAGCTCTCATTTTGGCAGTGTCTAGAACCAGACTATACCAGGTAATACTGTAGTTGGTCCTCTCTAGAGTGAGGCTCAAGGATCCCATTATTCATCACTGAAAGAGGCCACATATCCACTGGACAGTTACCCACATGGAGTTCCAATATTCACTGATCCGAGCTGCCTAGGGCAGGATTTGCACTCTAAAATTAAACATAATATAACATTTCTTAATATAGTCTACTTATTAAAATTCTAGATGTTCAGTTTCAGTCTTTGCCCATGCTATCTCAGAAGTAGGAATGCAATGCTACCTACAAGATGCACTGCAGAAATTCACCTAGGCACCTGAGACAAGTACCTTCTAAGCCCTCGGCTACTACCATCTAGAAAAACTCGGGCAATGGATACATACAATCTGCAAGATCTCCTCCAATCCAATCACCATCCTGACTTGGAATTATAGTCCCAGCCTATCAGTCACTGGATCAAAGTTTTGGAACTCCCTCCCAAATAGCATTGTGTGGATCTACCTGATGCATGTAGACTGCATTGGTTCAAGAGGACAACTTTCCACCACTTTCTCAAGGGCACCTAGGGACAGGCAATAAAAGCTATAAATGAATAAATAAAATAAAAAGTTGGTTAAAGTCTTCCTCCTATAGACTTATCAACATAAAACAAAATTGTGATTGTTAATTTCTAGATAACATTTTGCTTTGCATGCCATTCATTGATAAAACTATTGGAATCACCTGTTTCCACAGAATCCTGAAAATCCTGCTCTACCACTCCTAATTTTTCCAATCAGGATACAGGTTATAATCAGTGAATAATGGCAGATGAAGGAAGATCTTTGACACTCAACTATTTTTTCTAATATCCTAAGACTGGGCATCTTACATTTTTAGAGCATTTGACATTTGAAACTGATGTTATCATTCCAAAGGAAAAGAATAATAACTCCTTCCGAAACAAGATTGGTAAAATGGCATCAACTGTTGCTCAATTTATTTAAAAAAAATGATTTCTACAATTAGGTTTGCCAGAATTGAGCTTAAAATATGTAAAATTTGGATAATAACAGATAAGTGAACTGCAAATATGATAACTTATCCAACGAGAGGTTACTAAATCACAGATTTCCCCCCTCAAGTGCTGAACAAGGTGGTCTACCGATGATTCATAGAGAAGTTTGAGTGCTTGCTAGACCAATAATGTTATGTCATTAATACTGCTGATTGACGATGCTGTATATGTTATACACATGACTGTATGGCACAGACAGACACCTTCTCAATTACAGACCATCATTTGATGAAACTGGACAAGTTCTGCCATCATTTAAATATCACGCCTAGACAGAGAGCCCTTGTTTAGTGTGAGGGATTTTTAAAAAGTGAAACATTGGATTCGGCAAATATTGTTTTTATAAACAGAAGCTTTCTTTTATTTTCATTCATTGATTTGATTTATAAAGATTTAACTGTGTATGTTAATGTTGAATGATGAGCAAATATTAATATACTGGCTGAGCAATAATAGAATGCAATATTCGATGGAATCTAATATTTAACCAAGCTAACATTTCAACATAAGATATGTTACAGTGCCTCCATATAAGTTAACTCTTAACATGCTATACAAACAATTCAACATTCTGTAAATGTTCGCATCCAATATTACTAGTATCAGAAGATATTGGCATAACTGCTGATGAATTCAACTATTTGGTAACTTATCATGATTTTAGCATACTCTAGACATTCAACACACATTTATTAGCTTTGACAAATATTTTATCATTTGTTTGACAGAAGAAGAATTTTCCATTTATACAAATGAAAATTTCTAATGTGCCTTGTTTTAATAAAGTCAGCAGCAAAGCAATCTTTAGTACCAACCAGTTTTTTTTATCATGAAAGATATCCTAATCCTTCTTTAAATGCTTAATTCAAAAACATGCTGAAAACAAGAATAGTACCAGAATAAAATGAACACTAGCGGCCAAATTTATTAGTATCTTATGAGATCTGGCACATAGCCAAACATTTTGAATTGTCAAGCGCGTTGGGAGGATGCCGTTACTATGTCCACATTCTTGAACTAGGTTTTCACTAAAGCTTCATCTAGTGAGAAGATTAGAATGGCATATTGATGATATGTTATGATTCTTTTTTAAAAAAAGATTAAAAATTCATCTTGAATTTATAAATGAGCTAAATATTTAAAATTCATTTGCAGACTATGAACACTATCAGCAAGGTCAGCATGGATTACTGATCCCTAATTGTCCTGAACTGTACTTCAGGAACAACCAAGAAGTTTGATAGACCACATACGAGTTGGAGAGTGTCCGGAGTCATATAGGTTAGACCAGCTAAGGATGGCAAAACTTCCATCCCAAAAATATACTGATTAACTTATGCTTTTTTTCTAATAGTCTCACAGTTACACTTACTAAAACTAGTTTACTTACCCAGATTATTTTAAAACCTGAATTCAAATTCTCTTAATACAAAGACATAATTGTACTCATGTTTTCTGGACGTTTAGTTCAGATCCTGTAGATTACAAGTTTGGCACCATCACCACCATAAAGGTGTAGTGTACAAATGAAATTTAATTTGGTTCATTGAATGTAACACTTAGCGACATTATATTTGTTGGTGTGCCTGACTGTGTCACTTAGGTTTGGGTCCTGAAATAAAACTTCAAACTTGGCTTATCACTCACAAATGAGCAAAAGAAGCTATAATAGTGGGGTTAGGTTGCAGGGCTAAATAAGAGGCAATATAAATGATTTGTATCTTCATATCAAATGTGATTTTCAAAGGAGATAATTGATTGTAACAATGATGCTTTCCCATTAATCATTAATGTTAATGATGATCAAGCATTCAATTTTAGGAAAGAGTATCGTCATGCGTACACCTCTGGATTTGTGCTATATTTATCAAAGTGAACTGCCTTTAATGGGGCAAGTGATTCTAATTGCACAGGTTTGTTAAGACTATTTAGGTTATTATTAGAGGCCATTTTCTAATATTAAAACTCTGTGCTTATTACTATTAATTGTTTAAAGACACCAATTCCAAAAAGAGCGTGATCTCAATCTAGAGAAGGTGGCATTCCCAATTGCCCCACCTAACACTGTTAATTGTATACTCTTAACCCTCTTATGAGGCTAATTTAGATATAGATTGAATAGAAGCAGCTCTGTCCTCTGCTTTTCTAACAATCAAGATTCCAATATTTCTCTGTTTCCATCAGCAGGCATTAATGAATCTGAAACTAATATCATTGTTTGATTAAGTAGACCTACCTTACCATTTACCTAACCTTTTGTCTTATGTACAAGACTGAATCAGACCAAATCCTGCTCTTAATTAATATCCTTTCTTTAGCACACTACAGCTGTTTATTGAAACATTGCATGCTATTCTTCTCTGTTTAAAATGAGAAGCAGGCCATTACATCAAAGAAGGTATCTAGTTTCTTTTGAAATATTTGCTCAACTCATTTCAAGTAATCTTTATAAAAATTATTTTATTGTTTAATTCTGATGAAGTCACTCTATGTTTTGGGTTTGACCATATGCCTCCCCTTTAGTTGCAGTAGATTATCTTTCTTCTGAACATGTGAATTATAAGCTGGAGTAGGCCATTTGGCCCTTCTAGCCTACTCCACTATTTAGTAAAATCATAACTGATGTGATTGTGTTCTCATTGTGATTCCTCCCTATTTCCCCAGTAAACTCCAACCTGTTAGTCAAGATATTTTTCTATATATCGCTTATATTGTTATCTGATCAATATATGATAATTGTCAAAATTTTCTCTATTGCCAGTTTGATTTTAAATAGGCTAATAATAAATTTATGAAATAAAAACATTTGAATAACAAATTCGTTGCACAATCTGCAAGTTTACAAATATGGGGCAAGATGGGTTTACCAGCAGGGTATTTTAATTGATGCAGCATTGCTTAACATTGACCCTCATAAGATAAAAACAAGGTGTGGATAATATGATAATGAAGAAACCAAAAATACTTATCACAGTTCACTAATGTATAAGAAGTACATTCAGAGGTACATAAGTGTCTGGGTTCACATTTACAACCTAGATAACAAAAAGCACCAGTACCTCTGTTAATGTATCACTCTTCAAACACAGCTGTAGGCAGAATTCTTATTTTGAGAGTGTGCACGTTCTGTAACTTTGATACAATAATTGAAAAATATTAATTGCTTCCATTTAGGAATTACCCCAAAAGATCGCATGACACCCGCATCAAATTGGTACTACAAATGAGATCATCAATTGAACCAGACAATTTTCAACAAATCTTTCCTGCATCAGTAGCTAGCTATATTGAGAACCAGCATTAACTCTTGAGTGCAGTTTCCATGTTAATAGTTACATAGAGTGGATTTTATTAGGGAGTATATATGAATGATTTAGACTTGGGTGCAGGAGGCATGACTGGGAAGTTTTCAGATGACAAAAATATTGATTGCCTAATTGATAGTGAAGAGAATGGCTATCAACGACTGCAGGATGGCCACAATGTTATGGTTGAATGGGCAGAAAGCTGGTAATGGAATTTATTCAGAGCAATGAAAGACCATGCATTTGGTGAAGGCAAACAGAGCAAGAAAATAAACAATAAACAGGAAATATTGAGAAAGATAGAGGAATTGAGAGCCATGGAGTGCAAGTCCCCAGTTCCCTGAAGGTGGCAGGACAGGGAGATGAGTTGGTAAAGAAGACTATGGGATGTTTTGGTTCAATGGATGAGACATTAAATACATAAGTAGGGGTGTAACGTTTGAACTATGTAAAACTGGTTAGATCATAGCCGGAGGTTTCTGTACAATCCTGGCCTCCACATTACAGGAAGGACATAATTTCTCTAGAGACAGTACAGAAAAGATTTTCAATAATGTTGCTGGATCTTGAAAATAGTACGAGGAAAGGCTTGAGAGGTTAAGACTAGAACAGACGAGGTTGAGAGGTCATTTAATTGAAGAATACAAAATAATGAGGGACTTGGATAGAGTGGACTGGGAAGACCTGATTCCCCTCACAGAGAGGTCAGTTAACAGATTAAAGGTAACAAAGAACTGCAGATGCTGGGAATCAGAAACAAAAACAGAAATTGCTGGAGACACTCAGCTGGGCTGGCAACATAAATTCTGATCACTGGACACAAAATGTTAACTCTGCTTTATTTCCACAGTTTCTGAGTTTCGCCTGCAGTTTCTGTTTTTGTGATAGATTTAAGGTGACTGATCACAGGATTAGACAGAACATAAGGAAAATCTATTTTTCAATCAGAGAGTGGGGTATCTGGGAATTTACTGCCCTGTTTAATGGTTGAGGCAGAAATCCTCCATTTATTTTCTGGACCTGCACCAGCAAGGTGATGGGCAAGAACCAGGACCTGCACCAGCAAGGCTATGGACCACAACCTGGACCTGCACCAGCAAGGCTATGGACCAAAACCTGGACCTGCACCAGCAAGGCTATGGACCAGGACCTGCACCAGCAAGGCTATGGACCACAACCTGGTCCTGCACCAGCAAGGCTATGGACCAGACCTGGACCTGCACCAGCAAGGCTATGGACCACAACCTAGATCTGCACCAGCAAGGCTACGGACCAGGACCTGGACCAGCAAGGCTATGGACCACAACCTGGACCTGCACCAGCAAGGCTATGGACCAGGACCTGCACCAGCAAGGCTATGGACCAGACCTGGACCTGCACCAGCAAGGCTATGGACCAGGACCTGGACCTGCACCAGCAAAGCTATGGACCAGGACCTGCACCAGCAAGGCTATGGACCAGGACCTGGACCTGCACCAGCAAGGCTATGGACCTGGACCTGCACCAGCAAGGCTATGGACCACAACCTGGACCTGCACAAGCAAGGCTATGGACCACAACCTGGATCTGCACCAGCAAGGCTATGGACCACAACCTGGATCTGCACCAGCAAGGCTATGGACCACAACCTGGATCTGCACCAGCAAGGCTACGGACCAGGCCCTGCACCAGCAAGGCTATGGACCAGACCTGGACCTGCACCAGCAAGGCTATGGACCAGACCTGGACCTGCACCAGCAAGGCTATGGACCAGACCTGGACCTGCACCAGCAAGGCTATGGACCAGACCTGGACCTGCACCAGCAAGGCTATGGACCACAACCTGGATCTGCACCAGCAAGGCTATGGACCAGACCTGGACCTACACCAGCAAGGCTATGGACCACAACCTGGACCCACACCAGCAAGGCTATGGACCAGACCTGGACCTGCACCAGCAAGGCTATGGACCACAACCTGGATCTGCACCAGCAAGGCTATGGACCAGGACCTGCACCAGCAAGGCTATGGACCAGACCTGGACCTGTACCAGCAAGGCTATGGACCAGACCTGCACCAGCAAGGCTATGGACCAGGACCTGCACCAGCAAGGCTATGGACCACAACCTGGACCTGCACCAGCAAGGCTACGGACCAGACCTGGACCTGCACCAGCAAGGCTATGGACCACAACCTGGATCTGCACCAGCAAGGCTATGGACCAGGACCTGCACCAGCAAGGCTATGGACCAGACCTGGACCTGTACCAGCAAGGCTATGGACCAGACCTGGATCTGCACCAGCAAGGCTATGGACCAGGACCTGCACCAGCAAGGCTATGGACCAGACCTGGACCTGTACCAGCAAGGCTGTGGACCTGGACCTGCACCAGCAAGGCTATGGACCTGGACCTGCACCAGCAAGGCTATGGACCTGGATCTGCACCAGCAAGGCTATGGACCAGACCTGGACCTGCACCAGCAAGGCTATGGACCAGACCTGGACCTGCACCAGCAAGGCTATGGACCACAACCTGGACCTGCACCAGCAAGGCTATGGACCAAACCTGGACTTGCACCAGCAAGGCTATGGACCTGGACTTGCACCAGCAAGGCTATGGACCAGACCTGGACCTGCACCAGCAAGGCTATGGACCAGACCTGGACCTGCACCAGCAAGGCTATGGACCAGACCTGGACCTGCACCAGCAAGGCTATGGACCTGGACCTGCACCAGCAAGGCTATGGACCAGACACTGAAAAGTGGATTCAAATGGGCATCTAGACTTTCTCATCTAGCACAGACATAATAAGCTTAATGATGTCTTTCATTGCCATAATTTGTCTATGTTTCCTGTGTTTCTTGTTATGCCCACTTCTGACATAATGCAGTCCAAATGATTAATCCAACTTTTTGCACGGATATGTTTGCTTTCAATATTACCAATGGATTGTTATTGATCTATTCTACCTTACTATCCTAATATGTTATCATTCACTAAGGTATTAACAAGTAGCCAATATGGTGTGTTCAAGATAGTTTCCTATGACTTTCTTCATCTCTGTAAGGGTTCTTACAAACCTAGTTGTAATTAACATAATGCTGTTTTTGGACTCAATGCCAAAATAAGCTTGTAATTTTAAGGGAAAAAGAGACTTTGCATTATATAGATAATATAGCTACCTGTGATTGACCTTAACCACACAACTTGTTGTTCGTTTTTGCTGTTAAAGAAACCTAGAATTCTTGGAAGTGCTGTTTCACAGATCTTTCAAGAAAATAAAAGATGCAAGTTTGAAGTATTTAAATGTAAAGAGAAAATAACATAGTGCCAGGGATCATTGAACTACTAAACATTTGTAAGTCTTCCCTGGTCTAACGATTAGGAATCAAAGTAAGGTGAGAGGTTCTCAGATCCATGCTATTTCACAGAAAAAAATATGCTAAAGAAATTCTTTTAAAGTTCCAAATTTTGGATTAATACCTACTTCTTTGAAGTGTGGCAGCTGATGGATTCCATCACAATAAACCAACACTTAATGTTTTCATTCTATGCTCTTCATAGTTGAATATCACACCATTGATACTTGACTTTGAATGCTTTATTAACTCTTGCCCTTCAGAAATTTCAAACCTGACTATAATGTTTAATAGGAATTGAATGATTCTATCTACAATACTACTTAAGGTGAATATAATGCATACAATCTGAACAGAGTTAAATGTATGATTTCTCCACATCTCTGAAAAATTCATTCTTATATTCTTTCCTATCTTAATTTTAGTGTCAGAGCCCAGTCAGCATCTATGTAAAGTAACAATTTTGACAAAGGAGAAATCCATCTTTCTTTGTGCCCATATCACATTAAGCTGCCTTGATGTAGTTCTAGGTACACCCTTTGAGAATATCCTGGAAGTTTATAATCCACATTGACACAGGTATTGGTTTACAGGTGATTTCACTAGTGAGCAATTGGTTTTGATTTATAATAGTAAGCTGCAAATCTTGACTCATTGTAGAATGTGAGCATTGCTGACAGAGCGAGCATTTATTTTTCATTCTTAATGGCCCTTGGAAAGATAATAATGTGTTACCTTATTGAATGTGTACAGTGCATGTGGTGTAGATACACCCACGGTGCAGTTTTTTTAGATTAGATTACTTACAGTGTGGAAACAGGCCCTTCGGCCCAACAAGTCCACACCAACCTGCCAAAGCGTAACCCACCCAGACCCATTCCCCTCTTCACCTAACACTACGGGCAATTTTAGCATGGCCAATTCACCTAACCTGCACATTTTTGGATTGTGGGAGGAAACCGGAGCACCCAGAGGAAACCCACGCAGACACGGGGAGAATGTGCAAACTCCACACAGAGAGTCACCTGAGATGGGAATTGAACCCGGGTCTCTGGCGCTGTGAGGCAGCAGTGCTAACCACTGTGCCACCGTGCCGCCAACTTTTAAAATGAATATTCCAGGAATTTGACCCAATCATGAAGGAGCAACAATATAATGTGGATACTGAGCAGCTTGGAAGGAAAAGTACAAATGGTAGTTTTCCTGTTTGTCTGCTCCCTTTGTTTTTGAGGAGATAGAGCCAGAGGCTTTGGAAGGTGCTGTTGAAGTAACTTTGGTGAGTCGCAGCATTGAATCTTCAAATACTATACACTATTGTCATGGGTATATCAATAATACAGAGAATGAATGTTGAAGATCTGGATGGTCAGCTTTGTCTTAGATAGTGTTCAACTTCTTGCTTGTTTTTAGAGCTGTACTCATCCATGAAAGTGAAGAGCATTCTATCACACTCCTAACTTGAGCCTTGTAGATGGTGGACAGTCTTCAAAAAGTCATGGGATGAGAAACAACAAAATTCATAGCTTTTGACCTGCTCTGGTAGTCACAATAATTATGATTGGTCCTTGGTTACATTTTCTGTCATTGTGAATACCAGAGGATTGATGTTCATGGAACTCAGACTATTAACTGTTCCTATGAAGTGCAACAAATGGGAAAGATGACACCTCTTTAACTATTTAACCAATGGTAAGCCAATGCTGAAAGTTCATTAAAATGCTTGATTGTGTTTTGTTAAATTCTTTGCTATGTAGAAACTGAAACTTAGTAAAGTGGGTCCAACCAGCACATGTTGCCAGGCTTCAGCTGGGCGAGCTTATCAGCAAAGCCCTACTAATATAGTTTTTACATTTACATTAGTTGACTCTTGATACACAGAAGCAAACTTCTGTTTTCTTTTTAATTAAGAAGGCAGTTCATTGTTATCACAGATGAAAAGGAAACATCAATTCATTCAGCTCAGTCATGTTCTACTATACAAATCTTTTGATAATTATTATTTAATTGAATCCTTTGAACAGAAAGGCCCAGTGCATGTGCCTGCATTCCTTCAATCCCATGTCACTAAAAACACCAGAGGAAATAGGTACTCTTTAATGTACAGTCAGTTCACGCAGTTTAAAAAAAAATAAAAACTAAAGATGAGATTCTTCATTTGAAATACTTAATGAAATTGTGCTACATGATAATAATAACAATCATATGGAATTCCATGGCCCACTGTTTTAATGAAATCAATCGCCCATTTAAAATAAATGGATTAGTAGCTTTGACAAACTAATGGGCAAAGAAATTTCATGCCAGTACATTAATGTGCTTGTTATTCATGTCACACAGTGTAATTTCAGCCCCTATCCTTTAATATACATTGGATGAGTACCAAGAATAAAGTGGTAGTATTCTGTTTACAAGAATATATTGCCCTGTTTCTCTCATCGTACTAACATATTGTTGGGTATAGCTCTAGGAATGGTTAAGCCCTCTGATACCTCATTTTATTTACCTGACCTTGAATAGTGACTTTTGCTAGACTAATCTCTAATGGAATTTGATACAATTCCCCATAGAGACGGATCACTTTTTAAAAGGTTGTTTGAATTTCCAAAGTTAAAAATCACACAACACCAGGTTATAGTCCAACAAGTTTAATTGGAAGCACACTAGCTTTCGAAGTGTCATCAGGTGGTACCACCTGATGAAGGAGCGACGCTCCAAAAGCTAGTGCTTCCAAATAAACCTGTTGGACTATAACCTGGTGTTGTGTGATTTTTAACTTTGTACACCCCAGTCCAACACCGGCATCTCCAAATTTTGAATTTCCAGTAACTGATTGAAAATATCACAGGAAAAAAAACTCAATTTTGAATATTTTACAACAGCAAGCAAACTAAATTCATTTTTGTCTCAATATTGTTCAACAGGCAACTTTTACTCTAAGCTACATAAATGAAAAACTCCATTTAGTTTTCAATGCAACCAAAGCTCTCCTGCTACTTTTAAACTTTCTGTAAGCAGACAGTTTGGTGTAGATTATCATCTTAGAAGCGAATAACTTGAGTCAGAAAATTTCTCAGCTTCACATATCCACCATAGAAAAAAATGCCCCAAATACACAATTCTTATTGTGGGGGGTATAGGATGAAATTGGATGTACTGATCCAGAAACAGGTCAGAGAGAGATACCAGCCTGAATGAGGAGGCAGGTATTTCACTTCTTAGCTGAAAAGGTGTTGCTGGAAAAGCGCAGCAGGTCAGGCAGCATTCAAGGAGCAGGACAATCGATGTTTCGGGCATGAGCCCTTCTTCAGGAATCCTGAAGAAGGTCTCATACCCGAAACGTCGATTCTCCTGCTCCTTGGATGCTGCCTGACCTGCTGCGCTTTTCCAGCAACACATTTTCAGCTCTGATCTCCAGCATCTGCAGTCCTCACTTTCTCCTCGAAGATTTCACTTCTTAGGCCCAATATAAAGGATCACATTAGCCAGCATTTCTCTTGACTCTCTAGAAGATGTAGCATGTAAGACTGTATGGGTGGAGATGCCAGAATGAGTACAAGCTGTGAATGTTAGCCAGCTTGTGGCCAACTGCACACCTGGTCCAAATATCTTGCAGTCTGGACAATTTTTTCTGAGTCGGACATGCCAAAATGAGAAATGTCATGACTTCAGTTCTCCGTTTCTCAATTGATAGTCCAGATCAATTTTCCTTCATGTGAATCCAAGGAAAGCAATGGGACCAGACGGAATACCAGGCCGTGCACTCAGAGCATGTGCAGATCAACTGGCAGAGGTCTTCCCGGACATCTTCAACCTCTCCCTGCAGCAGGCCGCTATCCCTGCCTTTTTTAAGAGGGCCAACACCATCCCTGTGCTTAAGAAGGCTCATGCAGCATGTCTCAATGACTACTGCCCAGTGGCCCTAACTTTGGTGGTCTTGAAGTGCTTTGAAAGGCTGGTCATGGTATTAATCAACTCCAGCCTTCGCACTACTCTTGACCCACTCCAACCTGCCTATCGAACCAACAGATCCACATCAGGTGTCATATCACTTGCCCTTCACTCCTCCCTGGAACATATCAACACCAAGAACAGCTACGTTAAAATCCTACTCATTGACTACAGTTCAGCCTTCAACACTATTGTCCCCTTGAGACTTATTACTAAACTTAGTGATCTCGGACTAAGTCCCACTCTCTGCAACTGAATCTTCAGTTTCCTGACCCACAGACCACAATCAGTGAAGATTGGGGACAATATTTCATCCTCACGAACGCTCAACACTGGAGACCCCAGGGGTGCGTGCTCAGCCCCCTACTGTACTCACTGTATTCCCATGACTGCATTGCCAAATACCAGACTAATGCCATTTACAAGTTCGTTGATGACACCACCATAGTCAATCGAATCTCAGATGGCGACAAAACAGACTACAGATGGGAGGTGGAAGACCTGGAAAAATGGTGCATTGAGAACAACCTAGCTCTCAATGCCGGCAAAACCAAGGAACTTATTATTGACTTTCGGCAGGATGTTACTCATGCCCCCCTACACATTAACAACACAGAGGTGATATGAGTGGAGAGTGTCAAGCTCCTGGGAGTGGTCATCCACAATAAGCTTTCTTGGACTCTTCCTGTGGACGCACTGGTTACAAAGGCCCAACAATATCTCTTCTTCCTCAAGCAGCTGAGGAAATTAAGAATGACAGCAAATACCTTTGCCAACTTTTATAGGTGCGCCATCGAGAGCATTCTGTCTGGATGTATCACTACCTGGTATGGCAACTATACCATTCAAGATCGGAGACGGTTACAGAAAGTGATGAACTCAGCCCAGACAATCACAAAGGCCAACCTCCCATCTATAGAATCCATCTACCAGGCCCACTGTCAAGGAAAAGCCGCCAGCATTTTGAAAGATCCATCCACTCTGACAATGTTTTTCTACAAACTCTACCATCGGGAAGAAGGTACAGAAGCCTGAACACATGCACCAGCCGGTTTCGAAACAGTTTCTACCCTACTGTTGTTAGAACACTGAATGGACTCGCAAACTCTGAACATTCGCCTGTACCTGTGTTTTTGTTTTTGCCGCTGTTTACCTATTATTTACTTATCTGTCTGTATTGCTCACAAGACAAAACTTTTCACTGTGCCTCGGTATACGTGACAATCAATTCAATTCAAGACTATGGTGTCCAGTTAAGGGAAGTAAAGTGTAAACATAGTGTGCAATCTTTGGTGTGTTCAAAGCTAAATGGGGAATGTATTTCCAACAGCTTGTTGTCGAACAGTGCTTAGACAAAATTGTTTTTAGTTTGTTTTCTATTGAAGTTATGGCCTATCATGGACTTTCTATAGAGAAGTATAATTTGTAAAGTATAACTATTGCACATGTGTAAGGAGTGACAAACAGCAATCAGTCAGTGTTGGTAAATGTAAGTCATACTCAGCCACAAGGATGGCTGCATCTTAGCAGTTTCAGCAAGTAATGAATCTCTGCAGCAACTCGTATATGTATTATGCTTTACGGGCTATTCTCAGGACCCTGCTTACAAATCTTTTGTTTTGACAAATAATCTTTCACCTCTCACATTTTCAACTGTGGGTACACAGACGTGATGTGCTTGTAACCCTTTTGACAACTCACTCATTGAAGGCACTTGTTACGATAAGATCGTAAGATGATAAGACATAGGATCAGAATCTGCTATTTGGCTCAGCGAACCTGGATCACCATTGGCTGAGACCATGTCTGATCTGATAATCCTCAACTCTAGTTTCCTGCCTTATCACTATAACCCTTGATTCTATTACTGATTAAAAATCTATCCGCTTCAGTCTTGAGAACAATTAATGAGCCAGCCTCGGTAGCCATGTGAGATCATAGAGTCATAGAGATGTGCAGCATGGAAACAGACCCTTCGGTCCAACCCGTCCATGCCGACCAGATATCCCAACCCAATCTAGTCCTACCTGCCAGCACCCTGCCCATATCCCTCCAAACCCTTCCTATTCATATACACATCCAAATGCCTCTTAAATGTTGCAATTGTACCAGACTCCACCACTTCCTCTGGCAGCTCATTCCATACACATACCACCCTCTGCATGAAAAAGTTGCCCCTTAGGTCTCTTTTATATCTTTCCCCTCTCACCCTAAACCTATGCCCTCTAGTTCTGGACTCCCCCACCCCAGGGAAAAGACTTTGCCTATTTACCCTATCCATCCCCCTCATAATTTTGTAAACATCTAAAAGGTCACCCCTCAGCCTACGACGCTCCAGGGAAAACAGTCCCAGCCTGTTCTGCCTCTCCCGATAGCTCAAATCCTCCAACCCTGGCAACATCCTTGTAAATCTTTTCTGAACCCTTTCAAGTTTCACAACATCTTTCCGATAGGAAGGAGACCAGAATTGCACATAATATTCCAACAGTAGCCGAACCAATGTCCTGTACAGCTGCAACATGTCCTCCCAACTCCTGTACTCAATACTCTGACCAATAAAGGAAAGCATACCAAATGTCTTCTTCACTATCCTATCTACCTGTGACTCCACTTTCAAGGTGCTATGAACCTGCACTCCAAGGTCTCTTTGTTCAGCAACACTCCCTAGGACCTTACCATTAAGTGTTAAGTCCTGCAAAGATTTGCTTTCCCAAAATGCAGCACCTCACATTTATCTGAATTAAACTCCATCTGCCACTTCTCAGCCCATTGGCCCATAAGGTCCAGATCCTGTTGTAATCTGAGGTAATCCTCTTCGCTGTCCAGTACACCTCCAATTTTGGTGTCATCTGCAAACTTACTAACTGTACCTCTTATGCTCGCATCCAAATCATTTATGTAAATGACAAAAAGTAGAGGACCCAGCACCGATCCTTGTGGCACTCCACTGGTCACAGGCCTCCAGTCTGAAAAACCACCCTCCACAACCACTCTCTGTCTTCTACCTTTGAGCCAGTTCTGTACCAAATGGCTAGTTCTCCCTTTATTCCATGAGATTTAACCTTGCTAATCAGTCTCCCATGGGGAACTTTGTCAAACGCGTTACTGAAGTCCATATAGATCACATCTACCACTCTGCCCTCATCAATCCTCTTTGCTACTTCTTCAAAAAACTCAATCAAGTTTGTGACACATAATTTCCCATGCACAAAGACATGTTGACTATCCCTAATCAGTCCTTGCCTTTCCAAATACATGTCCATCCTGTCCCTCAGGACTCCCTCCAACAACTTGCCCACCACCGAGGTCAGGCTCACCGGTCTATAGTTCCCTGGCTTGCCTTTACCACCCTTCTTAAACAGTGGCAACACGTTTGCCAACCTCCAGTCTTCCGGCACCTCACCTGTGACTATCGATGATACAAATATCTCAGCAAAAAGCCCAGCAATCACTTCTCTAGTTTCCCACAGAGTTCTTGGGCACACCTGATCAGGTCCTGGGGATTTATCCACCTTCCTGAAGAAGGGCTTATGCCCGAAATGTCGATTCTCCTGCTCGTCGGATGCTGCCTGGCCTGCTGTGTTTTTCCAGCACCACATTTTTCAACTCTGGTCTCCAGGATCTGCAGTCCTCACTTTCTCCCGATTTATCCACCTTTACCCGTTTCAAGACATCCAGTACTTCCTCCTCTGTAATATGGACATTTGAAGACTTCCATCAATTCACTACCCTCTGGGAGAAGAAATTCCTCTTCATCCCTGTTTTAATTGTGAGACCCGGTATTCTGAGATTGAGCCCTTTGATTCTAGACTCTTCCACAAGTGGAAATGTCCTTCACCATGGTTACCCTGACAAATCTTCTAAAAATCTTGTATGTTTCCAAACTGTCACCTCTTATTCTTCTGTATTCTAATGAGTATGGACCTCATCTACTCAATCTCTCCTCATAAGGCAATCCCTCCATGCCTGGTATCAACCAAGTGAACATTTTCTGTGCTGTCTCTGATGCCAGTTCCTCCAGTTCCTCAGATCAGGCAAACAGGCAAACTTTTAAGCTTGGGAACATTCTTTTGGGGTGCTCACACCTAAGTACCCAACCTACTTCTTGCCCCTCCCCATAACAACATCAGACTGTGCACAACGTGATGTATAGATTCCATCACATGTGATAATGCAGGTTGGTTTAACGCTACACAAAGTGAGGAACCTTCTTTACCCATGTGCTTTATTCATTCTTGTTTTAAAATGTCAAAGCAACAAAGCAATAAGATAGGTAAAGATAGTGCAGGTTAGGCATGTCCCGTTGAAAGCAAAGGATAGGAAAGGCAAGATTCGTGAACCCGTGGATGACAGTCAAGAGGAAAAGGGAAACATACATAAGGTCCAGGCAGCTAAGAACAGAATGGGCCCTGAAGGAATATCAGGAGAGTAGGACCAGTCTTAAACGAGGAAGCAAGCGGGCTAAAACGGGTCAGGAAGTAGCTTTAGCGAGCAGAATTAAGGAGAATCCCAAAGCCTTTTATTCTTATATAAGAAGCAAGCAGGTAACTAGAGTAAGGATTAGTTCACTAAAGGATAAGGAAGGAAGGCTATGTGTCGGACCTGAGAAAATGGGTGAGATTCTGAATGATTACTTTGCATCAGTGTTCACTGAGGAATGGGAGGTGATGAATGTTGAGATTAGACGTAGAAGTTTGATTACTCTGGATCACGTTGACATAAGTAGGGAAGATGTGTTGGGTAGGCTAGAGGTTATTAAGGTAGACAAATCCCCAGGACCAGATGGGATCTATCCAAGGTTGCTGAGGGAGGCAAGAGAGGAAATAACTCCGGCTCTGACAGATATCTTTGTGGCATCCTTACATACAGGTGAGGTGCCGGAGGACTGGAGAGTTGCTCATGTTGCCCCCTGTACAAAAAGGTTAGTAGGGATATTCTGAGTAACTGCAGGCCAGTGAGCCTGATGTCAGTGGTGGGAAAGTTTCTGGAGAAGGTAGTGAGGGATAAAATCTATTTATATTTGGAAAGAGTGGGCTTATCAGTGATAGGCAACATGGTTTTGTGTGGGGGAGACCGTGCCATACCAACTTAACAGAGTTCTTTGAGGAAGTGACCAAGTTGTTAGATGAAGGAAGAGCTGTAGCGGTCATATACATGGACTTTAGTAAGACGTTTGATAAGGTCCCCCATGGTAAACTAATGGAAAAAGTGAAGTCACATGGTATGCAGGGTGTTCTAGCTAGGTGGATAAAGAACTGGTTGAGCAACAGGAGATAGAGAGTAGTAGTTGAAGGGAGTTTCTCGAAATGGAGAAAGATGACCAGTGATGTTCCACAGGGATCAGTGCTGGGACCACTGTTGTTTGTGATATACATAAATAATCTGGAAGAAGGCACTATTGGTATGATGACACGAAGATTTGTGGAGTAGCAGAAAGCATAGGGGACTGTCAAAGAATACAGGAGAATATAGATAGACTGGAGAGTTGGGGGGAGAAGTGGCAGATGGAGGTCAATCCAGGCAAATGTGAGGAGGTGCATCTTGGGAAGTCTAATTCTCAAGTAAATTATACAGTAAATGGAAGAGCCTTGGGAAAAGTTGATGAGCAGAGAGATCTGGGAGTTCAGGTCCATTGTACCCTGAAGGTTACTGCACAGGTGGATAGAGTGATCAAGAAGGCATATGGTATGCTTGCCTTCATCAGATGAAGTATTGAGTATAAGAGCTGGCAGGTCATATTAAAATTATACAAGACATTTGTTCGGCCACATTTAGAATACCGTGTACAGTTTTGGTCACTACATTACCAAAAGGATGTGGACACTTTGGAGAGGGTGCAGAGAGGGTTTATGGGGATGTTGCCTGGTATGGAAGATGTTAGCTATGAATAGAGGTTGAGTAGGTTAGGTTTGTTTTCATTAGAAAAAAGGAGATTGAGGGGGGACCTGGTTGAGGTCTACAAAATCATGAAGAATATAGACAGGGTAGATAGAAATAAGCTTTTTCCCAAGGTGAAGGATCCAATACGAGAGGTCATGCTTTCAAGGTGAGAGATGAAAAGTTTAAGGGAGATACACACGGCAAGTACTTCACACAGAGGGTGGTAGGTGCTTGGAACGCAACAGTAGTGGAGGCAGGCACGGCAGATTCATTTAAGATGCATCTGGACAGATGAATGAGTAGGTGGGGAGCAGAGGGATACAGATGCTTAAGAATTGGGTGACAGGTTTAGACAGTGGATTTGGATCAGCACAGGCTTGGAGGGCGAAGGGCCTGTTCCTGGGCTGTAAATTTTCTCTGTTCTTTGTTCCTTGTGAAAACCTAGGAAGGCACGGTACCCATGGTCTCCTACCAGGACCTGAAGCTCCTATTCAATGGGTTTGAAGACTTAGGCTGCTTCATCCTGTGGATAAAAGGGTCATGGAGATTGCCAGGATGCTCTCCAAGGTTAGTATTGGAGATGGCAAATCATCTATAGCAGGATGCCTCAGGCAGTACTACAGTCGTCCTGGAGTGTGGCTTCATTGGTGGGAGGGAGGACAGTCATGATGCTGTTACTCTAGTTAGGGCCTCAGGTGCTACCTCTGGAACAAAGAATGTGAAGCAGCAAATGAGCAGATAACTGGCAACGATCCCTCAGAGAACCTGAGCTCATGGGCTGTGAGTGGAGGAGCCTGTCATGTTGATGAGCTTGAGCTTGACTTGATGGCACAAAGGCATGAGCTTCATTCATGAGAGAATGGCCAAACTCATGGAGATTATCATGCAGCATCATTCGGAGTGCATGCTCAAACAGTGCAATGGCCTGCTATAGTGCATGCCTCACTCCGCAGCCTGGCTTCTGTAGAAGACATCAGGAGCTACAGAGCATGTAGGTGGCACTAAGATGCGAGAAATAATGTCAGCTGTGTCCCAGCAGTTTATCCAATCCAATCAAGAGTCAACCAGTCCAGGTCTGTGGAGATTAGAGAGAAGCATGAACATTCACATCCACATCTACCACTGCTTCCTCTTCTCCTCCACTGAAGCCTTCATCTGCAGCACCTGTTTCAGTGACTATGGCAGTGACTATACTCTTGCCAGGCCTTGCAGTCCGAGGTTGATGACCAATTAGGCCCTGCATAATGAGGTTATGCACCATGCTCCTCAGTGCCTTAAACAAATGTACACCTCCATCCCCCATCACGAAGGACTCAAAGCACTCCGCTTCTTCCTTTCCCGCCGTACCACCCAGTACCCTTCCACCGACACCCTCCTTCGACTGACCGAAATGGTCCTCACCCTGAACAACTTTTCTTTCCAATCCTCCCACTTTCTCCAAACAAAAGGAGTAGCCATGGGCACCCGCATGGGCCCCAGCTATGCCTGCCTCTTCGTAGGATATGTGGAACAATCCATCTTCCGCAACTACACTGGCCCCACCCCCCATCTTTTCCTTCGCTACATTGATGACTGTATCGGCGCTACCTCGTGCTCCCACGAGGAGGTTAAACAGTTCATCCACTACACTAACACCTTCCACCCCGACCTCAAATTCACCTGGACAGTCTCGGACTCCTCCCTCCCCTTCCTAGACCTTTCTGTTTCTATCTCAGGCGACCGAATCAACACGGACATCTACTACAAACCAACCGACTCCCACAGCTACCTGGACTACACCTCCTCCCATCCTGCCCCCTGTAAAAACGCCATCCCATTCTCCCAATTCCTTCGTCTCCGCCGCATCTGCTCCCAGGAGGACCAGTTCAAAATACGTACAACACAGATGGCCTCCTTCTTCAAGGACCGCAATTTCCCCCCCGACGTGGTCGACGGTGCCCTCCACCGCATCTCCTCCACTTCCTGCTCCTCCGCCCTTGAGCCCCGCCCCTCCAACCGCCACCAGGACAGAACCCCAATGGTCCTCACCTACCACCCCACCAATCTCCATGTACAGCGCATCATCCGCCGTCACTTCCGCCACCTCCAAACAGACCCCAGCACCAAGGATATATTTCCCTCCCCTCCCCTATCAGCTTTCCGTAGAGACCACTCCCTCCGCGACTCCCTTGTCAGATCCACACCCCCCACCGACCCAACCTCCACTCCCGGCACCTTCCCTTGCAACCGCAGGAGGTGCAACACTTGCGCCCACACCTCCCCCCTCACTTCTCTCCAAGGCCCCAAAGGAAACTTCCATATCCGCCACAGATTCACCTGCACCTCCACCCACATCATCTACTGCATCCGCTGCAGCCGGTGTGGCCTCCTCTATATTGGGGAGACAGGCCGCCTACTTGCGGAGCGATTCAGAGAGCACCTCTGGGCCACCCGGACGAACCAACCCAACCACCCTGTAGCACAGCATTTCAACTCCCCCTCCCACTCCACCGAGGATATGCAGGTCATTGGACTCATCCACCGCCAAACCACAACAACGCGACGGTCAGAGGAGGAGCGTCTTATCTTCCGACTGGGAACCCTCCAACCACAGGGGATGAACTTGGACTTCACCAGTTTCTTCATCCCCCCTCCCCCCACCTTGTCTCAGCCGAATCCCTCCAGCCCGGCACCGCCTTCCTGACATGCTTTATTCTTCTTGACCTCTCCTACTCCATCCTACTCCGACCTATCGCCCTCACCTTGACCTCTTTCCACCTATCACATTTCCAACGCCCCTCCTCCAAGTCCCTCCTCCCTACCTTTTATCTTCTCCTGCTGAACACTCTCTGCTCATTCCTGAAGAAGGGCCTGTGCCCGAAACGTCGAATCTCCTGTTCCCTGGATGCTGCCTGACCTGCTGTGCTGTTCCAGCAATAAAGTTTCAACTTTGATCTCCAGCATCTACAGACCTCACTTTCTCCTTAAACAAAGAGGCAAGCAGCCTGCCTCCTCCTCTGAGGCAACATGGGACCGCTCTGAGGACCGGGTGCCATGTCACCTCAATCACTAATGGTTTACCTTGGTATATGTCTCATGTTGTTAGTAAGTACATTTTCATGTCATACTTTAAACAATGCATGCCTTGGTCTATAATTGCTGTGTGGTGCATGCAATTATCATGTACACATATAACTGCATATTATTTCCAGTAGCAATGAAGATGTCACAGACTTCACCAGCAGACCCCTAGAGGCAGTTGTCTGTATAGCATTCACTGCCATGGTGACTTTGAATGTAACTGACAGTGCATGGGCATTAGTTGCCTGAGGTGCAAGGTCTGCCTCCAGCATAGTATAGCTGTTTCTGACCATGTCTCTTGACATTCAGAGCCAACACTTGCATTGCCTTTCCATTATGCCAAAGAAATTTGCCATGTTATAGTACATCCTTGATTCAGCAAAGTATATCACTATCATCTTTCTTCCTGATTTCTCTGGGGCTCAGTCACCTCATGCCCCAATACCCTGACTCTCCAGTCAGGCAGCCGATACTGCCTTCCCTCTGTATGCCACATATGGGAAGGTCCACACTCAGTTCCTTCCTGAACAACACATTCCTCACTCTGTGTTACTGGCAGTCTGTCTCATGACTGACTTGTTTAACCATGCAAGGAAGGATAATGAAATCCCACATAATGTATCCTTCCTCTTTCTCAGCTACTTTTCTCTCCCATCCTTTGAGGAGTCATGGAGACGTGTGTGCTGAAAATGGGGGACTTTCAAATCAGGATCCCAACTTCAATTTCTTAACATCCAAGGAGTTTCTCCAGCTGCGAAAATCTGGTCCTTCCAGCTCCAGGTATCAGTTCCCAAGTTACTCCCCATTCGCAAAGGCTTGCCTTTCACAGAGGAACAACATCTAATCTCAGAACTGACTTTCACTGTGATGGTTACACTGGAGATTCTTTCCCTCTAGCCCAAACTAGGATAATCCTGCAGCCACCATTAAATTCACATGAACTTGGTCTTTTCAATCTGATGGTGAGTTTCCAGCTGTAATCTGCCTGGTAAACAATAGAGAAATAGAGTTTTCTCTGCTTCAAGTGCAAGATTGCTTCAAGGTCAGGTTCTATCTCCTACTCATTGTCTCATATATAACTACAGGCTGACTAACTTACAGTTGTGAGGTTCAGTGATATCTTGGAAACCTTGTAACTCAATACTACAACCGTTTTCTCTGGACTTATCCATTTCCAAAGCCAATTTTCATGACAACATGAATTACATGGGTCATATGTCGAAGTAGAAAGGCTAATTTTCTGTCTTCTGAACTCTAACTCTACCTTAAAATTAAACAGCCAGTTTGAAATAAAATTGATTATGAAACAGGACATGAAGCAATCCAAGTGATGGCAGTGGGAGCAGCAGCATAAACTGCCCATGCAAATGATCTAATTCAATTTTCAGGTCACTACTGCTAATTTGCAAATGGTGGAGTGTGTTCAAATTTACCCCTTTGTCAGATCTTATGAAAGATGTTTTCAAAGTGCACAGTAGTGATCTTTCAGAACAACAAAAATAAAAATGTGATTAAATATATGCAAAAATATAATTCATAACCTTCAACATTTGTTACAGTCTCTACATACTGTGTTCCATTGTTAAACGAGCTGTAAATCTCTGAAAATCTGAACCTATCTGTAAGCTCCATGATCTGCTTCTGACTTCAACAAAGGAAATAACATTTCAAAAAAATATATATTTTCACGCACGTGACGCGGTGTTCATTTTAAAGAGCAGATCAACACGGGAAATGCATTGAATATTCAACATGAGAAAATGCACACCGGTGACAAAAATGGTTTCTCTAAGTAAATTTCTCATCTTAAGTGAAATGTATGAATTGGAGAGGGGCGGTGAATCAAGGAACATATATCAGCAATTTTTAGAAGACCCTAAATTAAATAATCATGGTGTTGATTTGTGCGATATGACTCTGAAATCTTTAAAAGGTTAATTTCATTCCTTGAGTTCTCTTTCTTGTACTTTTAACAGGCTTGTAATCATTGTTTCTCTCCAATATACTAATTTTTCTGTCTTTTGCGCTGTTCCCTTACTATGCTGAAGGTATGTCTGCAGGTAAAAGTGTATCGACTCATTAGTTGTAAGGGTAATAATTACTGGCATTACGGTTGTTATCAAGACGTACTTTCAGAGTTAGAATCTGGACATAATTGAGGAGTTCATTACAAAGATCAGTGGCTGCCAGATCACAATGGCAAGGTGAAAAATATCTCTACACAAAGCAAATGCTAAACCTTGTGAGAACTCTTATACTTCCTTCTTTTTTCATTAGAGGCCCGACAAGCTTGTCAGCAAAATTAAAGGTATGTCATTCGCATCCCGCATACATTGCAAAAGACTATAAACCTGCCAGAACCTTTGATGAAATAAAAGGGTTTTATTCATGATTCATGTACAGATACAAGGTTATTTTTATTCAGTCAGTACAATAATAATCAGATGAGGGCTCGGAAAATGAGAAGCCAGGCTGACAGGAAAGGTTCTGACGAAGGGGACCCCTCTGGGGTATATTGCCCCTTTGTAATCTCCTCTTTTTAGTGAGTAGACAAGATATGTGAGTGCTGTGCATGTTAAGATCCTACATAGCCCTGGTTTTGGTTCATAGCAAAATACAGAGGAATCAATATAGCAGTCAGAGTATTATGCAGGCTCTTGGCTTCCAGATATCAATCACAGCACAAAGAAACATCCATCTCTGTTACTGTAAAAAATGTTAATGATTCACTACTTAAACATTAAGAAAAATGTTACATTAACTATGTTTTTCATGTGGGTTTTGATTAAATGTTCTATTGTTAATCTATATTCTGTATATGAATAAAAAGAGGGGAATTGAGGATTACAGCAAAAAAGGAGCAGGCGAATGCTCTGATTAAATGTATTGCTCACATCACCCATATAGACAATTCTTGTATTAAAAATTAAAGGATATTTCAATTTCAATCTATTGAAGGATCCACCAGCTTCCAGATTTGGTCATCAGTGCTAAAGGGCAGCCAGACCTGTCAGAGATTATGATGATATGTTCCATCATTAAAATGGGCATTAGGTTTTAATTAGCCAAATGCCTAGCTTTCTCCACTCACTCTGAACTGCCAACCTGTGCCCACTAGGGACACCTGCTTTCATTCTACTACCAGTGCAGAAAGAAATACAATCCTTTTCCACATCACCTCAGTCATAACGCTGGCCTCAGATTCTTTTCTTTTTGCTGTTTTTTTCACTTCCCAGTCCTTAGAAAATGTGGCACAAATACTTTTTGAACAATTTTAAAATCCTACCTTCACCCCTGAACACCTAAAGCAACTATATCATTGAGTTTCTATTTTACAGTGAAGTAGGATACATACATTCTCAACAGTCACGGTGACTTCTTGATACAAGTCAAGTGCTCTTCCTTTTAAAGAAACCATTATCTACTGTTCTTTTTTAATTCTCCTGGGTAATAACTTTAATATCCAGCAGTGAATTTTATCCTCCGTGCTTTTTGTTTCATGATCTTTTTTTCTTTTTACTTCCCACAATTCCTGTCATTTTTTAACATATCTTACAGCTCATCACTGCAGTCCTTGCAATGTATGTCCAGATATAAAAGAGTCTGTTTCCTCAAGGGCAAGTACACTTTTTAATATTCATAGCACTGAAGGTTGACAGGATTGGAAGAAATTATTTTTTTCTCTTTTATTCCTCTGACTACACTGTCATGACATTACATCCTGACTTGAGGTGCATCGCTTTTTTCCTCACTGACCCCACTGCCCAGAGTGAATCTACATTATACTATAGTCTATATGTTTGGCCTGCTGAAAGTCACAGGTGCAGTATTTTTATGTTTTTGACTCATTCAGCCTGAGACTTATTTGCACTGTGAACCATTGACTGGACCTTCAGCTCTTTGTTCCAGTTTCTTTAAAATCTGTAATCAAGCTTGGGTGATTTTGTATCAGATTCTGTTCATTAATGCTCTTCAGAAGAATCTGGAATGTTTTACTGCTTTAAACGTCCTTTGTAAATGCAAGTTATAGTTAGTGTGAGTGTAAAACTCATTTTCAGACAAACTTAAGATCACAGTATTTTTTATTACATTACAATGCCTAATGCAATTGGCAATTATCCCAGTGTTAAGTGTGACATTGTTTGTGACAATTTCTGTCAGGTATTTTTAATAGAAAGATTTAAAAGAAATCAAAAAATCCTTTTACAATATGAAATAAAACTAACTTTAAATAACACATAGGACAAAAAAAAATGTTCAATCAATTGACTCAACTCTTTCTAGTGAGCCAATACAAAATGACATGACTCCCTTCAATTATTTAATTTTCTAATGGAAGCAAATAACTAAAGGAAATTCTCTAAGGAGAAAACAATCTGACATTTTTCCCTGACCACAATGACAGTTGATAGAAATGGCAGGATATGAGTGAAATATTATAATAACCTTCACCAGTTACATTTCATAAATGATATTCTGTGCTCTTATTAGGAATTATGTCATAATGCACTACTGAGAATATAGCCTCATAGCCTTCAATTGCGTTCCTGACTAAATATTGATAATGCCATTAACCTGATGATATTTAATCACACACATATTGTGTATGGTAGCCCTAAAAAAAACCTTACAATTTGTAATTTCAAAGTCTTATTTAGTTGTTAATCATATTTAAGATATCATTGTCATCTATCCTTTTTGTTATTTTTAAGGAATTAGATCATATGCTTTCTCATTTTTGTTTTCTACATTGAGAAAAAACCTAATTCCACTGGCCTATTTTGATTGACCTTGTACCTTAGTACCAGAATTTGGTCAAGAAGAAAATTAAAGGGTGTTGGGCTAAGTTCATATGCCTTTTGAGATAGTGTGCCATTTACGAAATTCAACTGATCAGATTTATTGTAGTTCTTCATTGATATGTTGCAGTTTCCATTCAATTATCATTTGCTTTGAGATAGAGGATAAGGTAGTCAAAAATGTAAAAAAAAGAAGAAAATGTCCTGGTACACAAATTATATGAGAATAGATTGTAAATTGCATGGGAGAATTCCATTTTCTGCTTCTCCACTTTATTAATGAAGTGTGTGATCTTCCATCAGTCTTTAAGTTGGGCTGAAGTGATTTTCTAGAAAACTTACTGGACCTTTATTTAAATGCATGCAAATAAGACATAGAATTATCTTCTGCCCTCTAAAGCTGTGTTCTGGGCTACTGACAATGTTGGCAGTTATCCTTTCAAACTTACAATGACAAGAAAAGAACAAACCTTCAAGCAGAGTTGGTAATGAAGGATATAAACCAGGAATGTCCTCGAAGCCTCTTTAGCTCTGTCACAGTAACTTCAGCAGAACGCCCTTTTTCTTTGAATGTAAAATATTTTTGTTCAACAATCCTGAAAGTGGTATGTAGGGAGAAACTTTGAGAAATGTTATTTATATTCCGTAGATATGCATGCGTTTGTGCTGACCTATGGCAAAATGATTGCTGAGGGTTCAAAGCACAAGAACAAGGTGGAGCTAAGCTTGAACCAGAGGAAAGCCTGTCATTTTACTCTCTCATATTCCTTCCTTATCAAGAATGACCTAAATAAGGTGGTCAACATTTATAACTTCTGCACCCATTTCTAATTTCATGGTATTATCCACTCACCTATGTGCAGGGAGAAATATGTTATATTTCTGATTTGGTGTAAGGTGCAAAGGCAAAATTGCTCATCCGTAATTGCCCTGAGAAAGTGGCGAGCCACCTTAGACTCTGAAGTCCAAGACTTGGGGAGCAGAAGTAGGCCATTTAATCCATCTTCTGGATTAGTGGTGCTGGAAGAGCACAGCAGTTCAGGCAGCACGCTGTTCCTTGGATGCTGCCTGAACTGCTGTGGTCTTCCAGCACCACTAATCCCGAATCTGGTTTCCAGCATCTGCAGTCATTGTTTTTACCTCATTTAATCCAGCAAGCCTGCTCTAACATTCAATGAGACCATGGCTGATTAGATAATCCTCAACGCCAGTTTGCTGTCTTTTCCCCAAGACTAATGATTCCCATACAGTCTGTCTATCTCAGCCCTAAATATACTTAGCAACAGCTTGTACAGCCCCTTGTGCTAAAAAAATTCCACAGATCCACTACGCTTTAAGAGAAGAAATTCTTCCTTATTCCCATTTTAAATGTGAATCCTTACTCTGAGATTATACTCTCTGGTCTGGACTTTGCCACAAGGGGAAGCAACCTTTCCATATTTACCCTGTCAAGTCCCTTAAGCATCTTGTATGTTTCAATAAGGTCACTTCACATCCTTCTGAACTCCAATTAATACAAACCAACCTGTTCAACCTCTCAGTAGACAGTCCCTCCATATCTGGATCAATCTAGTCAACATTCTCTGGACTGCCTCCAATGCCAATACATCTTTTCTTAAATAAGGGAAGAAAACTGTTCAGAATATTTCATGACTGGTCAAACTCATTGTGTAGTTTCAGCAAGACTTCCCTTTTTTGTATTCTTTTCTCTTTGAAATAAAAGCTTAACATTAAATTGCTTTCCCTATTACCCACTGAACTTGCATACTAGCTTTTGCGATTAATGCAAGAGGACTCCTGAAGTCAGCTGTTCTGTAGATCTTTACAATCTTCCTTAATTTAAATAATATTTAACTCCTCTATTCTTCCTGCCAAAATGCATAACCATGTATCTTCCCGGATGATATTCTATCCCATACGTTTCTATCCATTTTTTAAACTGTCCATATCCATCTGCAGGCTTTGTATCATTCTCAACACTTGCCTTTGCACCTTATTTTGTGTCATCTGCAAACTTGGTAAAAGTACTTTCACATTCCTCATTCAAGTCATTAATATATAGGAAATAATTGTCACCCCAGTATTGATCCTGTGGCTCTCCATTAGTTACAGGTTGTCATTTTGAAAATGCCCCCTTGAATAGGCTTCTTGGCATTTCTATCTATCTGATGTAGGTACCACCTACAGTGCTGTTAGGGCGACAGTTCTGGGTTATTGCACCTCCACAAGCGAGCATAAGTATGGTTTCAAGTAGTTAAATCAGTTAAGATTATACTCACTGAAACTCAGAAGAGTGATATGTGATCTCACAGAAACGTATAAAATTTGAGCAGGATTAGACAGGGTAGATGTACAAAGGATATTTCTGATGGTGTGGGAGCCCAAGGGTCACAAACTGAGGATATGGAGTAAATCTTTTAGGGCTGAGATGAGGAGAGTTCTTTCACCCAGACAATGGTGAGACTGTGGACTTCACTATCACAGAAAGCAGTCTGCGCCAAAACATTATATGAATTCAAGGAGTTGGATATAGCACTTGGGGCTAATGGGATCAAAGGATATGGAGGAAAAGCAGGAATAGCTATTGAGTTGGATGATCAGCCATGATTGCATAGAATGGCCTACTCCTGCTCCTAATTTCAATAATTCTGTGTATGTCAGGATGGTGAGTGCCTTGTGGGGGAGTTTGCAGGTGATATCCCCATGGTACTTACTGGTCTTGTGCTTTCAGATAATAGAGATCATGAATTTGGAATGTTCTGTCAAAGAAGGCGTGGTGAATTACTGCAGTCCATCTTGTAGACTCTACAGTCACTATGCACTGAGGGTGGAACCAGTTAATGGGGAGATCAAGTGGTTTCCTTTGTTCTCTTCCTCAATATAATATTATGAGATCTTTTATATACACCTGGGAAGTTATCTGGAGCCTTGGTTCAGCATTTCATCCAAAAGGCAGTTCCACCTTAATTCTGCACTGGAATCTCTGCCTTGATTTTTGTACTCGAGCTTTGAGAGGGACTGAACCTGTAACCTTTTGACTTAGTCGGGATGGAGGGTTGGGTGGGGAGGTGGGAATGCTATCCCAATGAACTATGACTGAAAAGGCTGGATCATTAATAAATGCTTATACATCATAACGTATGGAGGTAGAAGGAACAGGAATGTTATCCTCAGCATCTGCTTATTTGATTCCAGTTTCTTATTTGCCAACCACGTGTCTCTTTCTCCCTGATCATCTGCCATAATCTTCATATCCCCTCATCCTTTCAGGTCATAAATGTCTCCCTCCAACACACCCTGAGCACCGTCTTCCCTTCTCCCTGCCTGTTCTCTAGATCCCAGCTTTGGCATGGTTTTGCAGGAACTTCTGCTCATCAAGCAGGCAATCTATCAATTTCACTGGTTATACATGCAGAAAGAAAGGTTTTTAAAAATGAACTCTTGATGTTAACGTCTGAAAAATGTCTACCTCTATCTAGAACTCCTCCTCGCACCACTGCTCCCTTATCACCTCCCCATAAATACCAGTGCCAATATCTCAATAATAGCCAACATCTCAAGAAAAAGGAAGGAGTAAAAATTATAATATAAATTATATAAATATTTTTTCCATTCCCTTTGTCAGTGAACACCTATCCATCGTATCATAAATCACGCACCAATGTGCATTACAGTACATTTGTATGCATTAAGTGCCATCTGCTATTTCTTCACCTCAATTACATTGTTCCAGATCTTTTTGTGCATTACCTGTCACCTCTACCCTGGTCACCATCCCTTGGTGCCTTCTTTAACTACGATAATCGAGCTAATTCCATACTCCTGCACTCCTGGCCGGATAACTTAGCAGCTACAATTCTAATCCCACAGTCCCTTAGAGCCTACAGCTCCCTACTGGGAATGTGGAATTGAAGAATTAGCCTCAGTATTACTAGATAATGTCCATGACTCAGATTTGATGAAAATGGCACTAATTTGTGAACTATCGCTTGTATATTTATCATCAACTAATATTTTCAACACGAGCTGCTGCTTTCTGAAAGTGTGCAATATGTCCCCAGTTCCTTACAAACTGCACTATTAATCTCCCTGCACTTTTTCTGTTTGCAAATAAATCACATTTCCTTCATGGTGTTTCAAAGGAAAGCTTCATATTGACATAATGAAAGTCATACATGAAGTGCCGGTCCAGCAATCACTCGAAAAGATAAGAAAATGCCTTCAAATTGTACCCATTTGCTCTGCACTATCACCCACTCCACAGCACCCACCTTCCACTGCCCACCCAGTCCCAGCTATAATAACCAGAAGACGCAATACAAATCCCCAGGGAAAATGCAGGAATAAATCAAGGACAGATGATGGCTCTTGCAGAGAAGAACAATAATACAACTAAAATAGTTTGAAAGGGAAACCTTATTTATTTTCTCTGAAATTTTCCTTTATGTTATCAATATAGCAAACCAAAAACAAAATTATTAGAACCAAATCATGGCATTAACGAAACGAGTTAAAAAATAGCAGTGCTGATGGACATCACTGTTCAACACTTGAAAACAGGAGGAGAATTGGGACATATTCCACTTACAGCAAGACAACAGATAGAAGGTTGCTGAAGCAAAGAATCTTCACTTTCACACACACACTTTCTTTGGCTGCAGTAAGTCAGGGAAATCTCTGTGTGTGGAGCAGATTTGAATATCTTATATGTCATTCTTTTATTTCTTTCAGCACTCAGCTAGAATATTTTAAACAAAGTTAAGGAGATGACAGGAGTGCTGCAGAAATCAATTGCCATTTTTATTTACGGGCTCACAAAAGGCACTTTGTACCATTCTAATGGAATTTTCTGAGAAAATATGTGGAAATTCTTTGACGAAAGGTGCATTAATTTAAAGAAAATGTATGTGCTAAATCTTTTGGCTTTAAATTGCAGGCTCATTGGCTCTTAAAAGGACTGTCAAATGTGAAGGGAAGTGGGTTGTAAGTGCACTTTAATTTAAGGCATCTATGCAGCTCTCATATATATAAGACAAGTGTTTTTTTTTGCACAGTAAATGGATTAAAGCAAACCTAGTTTGCAACCTGGGAGACAAGTGAGCATTCACTGATCAAACAATATGAAGGAAAATGTGATACTGGGTCAACCTGCCCTTCTTGTACAAGGGAAAGCCCAGCATTGTTGTGGCTGTACATGTGCTTGTTTGTATGGTGGGAGTTAACATTACAGCATGCAAATGACATGATCTAGTTTAGTAGCTTTTTTTGGCATTCCTAATTTAATTTGCTTTATGCAATCTATCAAATGCCTGATTTCTGGTAGCAGGAATTATTTTCATTAGTAGCCACTGTCTTGTGCGTGTGTGAAATTCAACCAACTGCACAAAAAGTCATTAGTGCTGAAGAATGCTTCCCTGGAAGATGAAAGCAATAAAGTACTGTGCTGGGCAACAGGGGCCAGCAGCTAGCATGTCATAAATGTCTTGCTGTTTGATAATTGCCAAGTATTGAGTAAAGATTCAAACGATACTCATAAATGATTGCTGTTAAATTTATTATCGATAATTCATTAAAAAAAACTTACATTTGAAGTATTTGTTGACTATTGATTGCAATGTTGCACAGTTTATAATGTGTCCAGTACTGTATACAGCACAATCTGTACACGTGCTATTGCATGAGTTCAGGCTTTGCACCAATGCAAATTCCACAAAATGGTTGAAATAGGGAGTCGTTTTGAGCTTGCTCCTGATACAAAGAGAATAAATCAAGAGATCTTCCAAGACTCCCCGTGGATGGTGTAAGAACTTTTCAAGTGAAGATTCCAAATTTTTCACGCTAGAAAAAGCTAACAGGGAAATGACATCATTGTAAAAATGGATTTGAACTAACTTTAAGGTGCTTTGTAATGCAGATCCAAACTCGAATTGAGCTTCTGTCTTCTTAAACATGGCAGAACAGATGTGCTGGTATTCAGAATGAACACAAAATATTGCACTACCACCTGATGAAGGAGCGACGCTCCGAAAGCTAGTGTACTTCCAACTAAACCTGTTGGATTATAACCTAGTGTTGTGTGATTTTTAACTTTGTAAACCCCAGTCCAACACCGGCATCTCCAAATCATGACAAAATCATGAGTATCACAAATCAAGCAAGTATGGTATGGGTATCTGCTGAGGGAAAAGGAAAAGGAGTCCGACAAAATTTAGCTTGTTTTCGAGCTATGTCACATATGAAGGTATCATGCTTTCAAATCTGTCAATTTATAAACAGAGTTACAAATGCCATTTTAGTGGAAAGACACAAATAGGCAAACAGTTGTAGTTTCAGGACCTGCTCTTAACCAAGCTTAAAATCATAAGGTCATGAGGAAACACCCTTCGACTTGATATGGCAACTAACTCTTGTTGCGCAACAGATACCACCTGACCTGCTGAGACTTCCAGCATTTTCTATGTTTTTGCTTTCAGGTTTTCAGTATTTTGTGCTATCTATTCAATTGATCTTTGATTGGTTAAATCCATCCCATGTAAATATCTTTTAACCCTTGGACTACTGAAATAACCTTATCTTCCAAAATCCTCAACTTTCAAGCCTGTGACAATGCAAGTTGTCCAATACGTACAGGAATTATTTTCTCTATCTTGCGATCATTCTAATGAACCAGAACTACTGATATGGAGAAGGCAGAATTTTAAAAATACATTGCTTTTGATTTTAGCACTGCTGTGAAACATAGGGGTAAGTTGGACAAGTTGGTGCTTCTGTCTTCACTTCAGGAATGTTAAATGGCAAAGATAACAAGGATTATTGCTCCTATGAACTTTTATTTCATTTCTTCTAAGCTCAAATCTCTGTGCCTTTCAAATACTTCTCACTCTGCAATGATAAAATGCTTTCATGGATTCCCAATTGATTGCCAAATCTCAAAACTATAGAACCTTGACCTTTTTTGGTTTCTCAATACTTCCAATGGATAGAGTGAGTATTTGGGATCATTTCTTATTCCAGTGCTCTTTTATGTTTGAGTTTAATGCTGCATAGGAAAGAAACAGATGGATCACAAATTTGTTGTTGTGCTACCATAGTCTTGCCAGACCATAGGGGCTGCTCTCGTATTAGAGAGAAGCAACTGGTGGTAATTTAACCTGAGGATCACCAGACCTCAGGCGAGAGAAGAGATTAAGAAGGAGAGTCCTTCATGGTAACCTCAAACCGGTGATGGGAATTGAACCCACACTGTTCGTATCACACTGCTCTGTAAACCAGCAATTCAGCTAACTGAGATAAACCAATTCCCCAGATTGCAAATAACCACTTTAGTGCAAAGCAACTTACTTCTCTTGTTGGTTCAGTAAACATAACCAGTGAATAGCCATACACACTAGAACTTCGCAGGTTTAATCCAGTTCAGTGCTGAGTTACTTATCTCAGATGAACTTTGGGTGAAATGTTACAGTTGACTTCAGCATCCCTGCTTAGAAAGGGAAACATAAGTGAACGTTTGCAGTAGATTATTGATGAAACCTCAGTAGTGAAAGTGTCCGAGGTCCAACACCTCCAGCTGTTTCATCAACGACCTTTTCTCAATTATAAAGTCAGAAATGATGATGACATTCACTGATGCTTTAAGATCAGCAACATTATCATCATTGAATTTCTTGCTATTGACATGTTGAGTGGTACCATTGACCAGAAACTTAGCTGGAATAGTCACATAAATGCGAATGTGACAAGGCAGGAGTGAGGCTGAGGATTCTGACTTTGTAAAGCCTATCCACTATTTACAAGCTTCAAATCTGGACGGTGATGAAATACTCACTATTTGCTTGGATGAGTGTTGCTCATCCGACGTCATTGTGGCACTTCCATCATCTACATGTACCATCAACAAAATGCAACTCACCAAGGAACCTTTGATACCAGCTTCCAAAACTGTGACCTCTATTACCTAGAAGGCCAAAGGTACAGATGCATGGGAAAACCACCACCAACAAGTTCTCCTGTAAGCCAGATACAACCCTGACTTAAAACTATTTACTGTTTCTTCAATATCACTGGGTCAAAATATTAAAACTCCCTTCTTAACAGCACTGCAGTGCCAATATCAGATGAGAAGCAACAATTAAAAACTGGTTGTCTATTATTTTCTGAAAGGCAATTAGGGTGAATAATAAATGCTGGTCTTATCAGTGCCAACCACAGCCTATAGAAGTATAAAAGAGCAGTTACAACTTGCTGATCTTTGCCATGTGAGCCTGGCTGGTCTTAATTGTGAGGCCTCCATTGAGAAGTAGCATCTCATATTCATTCTAAGGTTTAGACTCGTCACTTGGATCACGTACTGGAGAGAGTCCATAGCTGTGTTCAACTGCATTTCAGAGAGGCACTAGAGCTATAGAGTTATGTTTTCCCTTTTTGGGGCTCAAAGAGGATGCTATGCATTGGCAACAAGCAATCCTCATGCCCAATTTTTTCAGAGGAAGAATGATACCAGAGCCATTTAAAAATAGTGTTTTACATTTGTTCTGGGACTCATGCCTCAATTCTTTTTGCCTCAGTTTTACCAGTACAGAATAAAGATGTGAATAGTGAGCCTGCACATGTTATTCCTACTCCATTTCACTTCTATCCATATGTGGGTAGCATTAGATGAGCAAGCATCTCCTCACTCCTTCAACTGAGATGGTGTTCAAGCAGCTCCTGGACATTTTTGATAGTTCTTCAGAGATTGGCCAATTCTAAGGGATTTGGACACAATCTTCTCAATTGTTTACAGTCCCAAAGGAAGCATTACTACCCGCCAATGAAAGCAGATCTGGCATCCACCCTCAATGTATATTGGGACTTGGAGGGAAATTGCAGATTGCATTGTTCCCTTTACGTTCTATCCATGCTCTTTGAAATGGAAGTGTTCATGAGTTTGATAGGTAATGTCTAAAGAACCCTGGTGAATTTTTGCATGCATTTCGTGGATGGTACACACAGTTGCTACTGAGCATCAATGGTGAAGGAAAGGAATGTTTATGGATGTTGGTGTCAATCAAGCGGCTGCTTTGTCCTGGATGGTGTCAAGCTTCTTGAGTGTTGCTGGAACTGCACTCACCCAGGCAAGAGAGGAGTATCCCACCACGCTCCTAATTTGTACTTTGTAGCTGGTGGACAGGCTTTGGGGAGTCATAAGGGGAATTAGCCGCTGCAGGATTCCTAGCCTCTTACCTAGCCTCTTGTTTTTTATGGCAAGTCCAATTCAATTTCCAGTCAATACTAAGCCCATGATATTGATAGTGGGGGACTACAGTGGTTAGATTGGCTCTAATTGATAATGATCATAGCCTGGTATTTGTGTGGCATGAATGTTACTTGCCACTTGACAGCTAAAGTTTGGATATTGTCCAGTTCCTATTATATTTGTACATGGACTGCTTCAGTACCTGAGCAGACATGAGTGGGGCTGAACATTGCGCAATCATCTACAAACATCTTCACTTCTGACCTTATGATGGAGGCAAGGTCATTGATGAAGCAGCTAAAGGTGGTTAAGCCGAGGACACTACCCTGAGGAACTCCTGCGGAGTTGGCTTGGAATGGATCTGACTGGTTTTCAATGACCACAAATCATCTTCCTTTGTGCCAAATATGACACCAACTAGTGGACAGTTTTCCTCTTGATTCCCATTGACTCTAGGTTAGTGAGAGTTCCTTGATGCCTACTTGGTTAAATATGTCCTTGATGGCAAAGTCAGTCACTCTCAACTCACCTCTCGAATTCAGCTCTCTTGTCCATGATTGACCAATGTCGTAATGAGGTTAGAGCTGTGTGATCCTGGAGGAACACAAACTGGATGTCAATGAGCTGGTGCCCATTGATTGTACTGTTGATTACGTCTTCATTTACTTTAGATTGATGGATGGAAATCCGGCAGGTTGGATTTGTCCTTTTGTTGTGTACAGGGAATATCTGGACAATTTTCTACATTGTTTGGTGGATACCAGTGTTGTAGCTATACTGGAACAGCTTGGCTTGGGGGCGGCAAGTTCTGTAGCACGAGTCTTCAGAACAATTGTCAGAATTTAGTCAAGTCCCATAGTCTTTGCAACATCCAGTGCCTCCAGCTATTCTTGATATTCTGAGGAGTGAATCAAATTGTCTGAAGACTGGTATTGTGGATCTGGGGACCTCTTAAGGAGACTGAGGTGAATCATCCACAAGGTGCTTCTGGATGAAGATTGGTGCGAAGGCTGTGGCCTTATAGAGTCATAGAAATGTACAGCGCAGAAAGAGACCCTTCGGGTCAATTCGTCTATGTTACCCAGATATCCCAACCTAATCTAGTCCCATTTGCCTGTACTTGGCCCATATCCCTCCAAACCCTTCCTATTCATATACCCATCCAAATGCCTTTCAAATTTTGCAATTGTACCAGCCACCACCACATCCTCTGGCAGCTCATTCCAATACACGTACCACCCATGGCATGAAAACATTGCCCCTAAGGTCCCTTTTATATCTTTCCCCTCTCACCCTAAACTTATGCCCTCTAGTTCTGGACTCTCCCACCCTAAGGAAAAGACTTTGTCTATTTATCCTATCTATACCCCTCATGATTTTATAAACCTCTATGAGGTCACCCCTCAGCCTCCGATTCTCCAGGGAAAACAGCCCCAGCCTATTCAGCCTTTCCCTGTAGCTCAAATCCTCCAGCCCTGGCAACATCCTTGCAAATCTTTACTGAACCCTTTCAAGTTTCACAACATCCTTCCGATAGGAAGGAGGCCAGGATTGCACATAATATTCCAAAAGTGGTCTAATCAATATCCTGTACAGCCACAATGTGACCTCGTAATTCCTGTACTCAATATTCTGACTCAAAAAAGGAAAGCATACCAAACGCCTTCTTCACTATCCTATCTACCTGTGACTCTACTTTCAAGGAGCTACGAGCCTGCACTCCAAGGTCTCTTTGTTTAGCAACACTCCCTAGGACACTACCATTAAGTGTATAAGTCCTGTTTGATTTGCTTTCCCAAAATGCAATACATCACATTTATCTAAATTAAACTCCATCTGCCACTCTTCAGTCCATTGGCCCAACTGATCAAGAACCCGTTGTACCCTGAGGTAACCTTCTTCGCTGTCCACTACAGCTCCAATTTTGGTGTCATCTGCAAACTTACTAACTTGTACCACTTATGTTCACATCCAAATCATTTATATAAATAACAAAAGTGGTGGACCCAGCACAGATCCTCTTTTTTTAAAAGCAATTTTCTGTGAATAATTTTTATAGAGGTAATAAATGCATGCTTATTTCTCTATTGTTGGCTCCAAAATCTTCTTCCAGACAAGTGAGAAACCTTATTCAGCAAATAGCTGAGAAGAGGAGAGGATGCCTCCCAATAACTATTTTGTTGCAGTTTTGTGTTTGCCACTTCATTTAAAGCCGTGACGTGGAGGAGCCGAGGTTGGACTGGGTTAATGTAAAGTTTTATTTAAAAAGACGTGGCATCTCAGCTCAGACAATGCATTAAATGTACAGGGTTAGAGTCTGTACGTATTCCAATTTTGAGTCAGGCTGTTAGTTACATAGTAATGAATAGAAACCTGCAACTCATTCCAAAACATGAAAAACCTAACGCTAATCTCAGTTTTTTCAATATCTCACATCAGTGTATGAAGCTGTGATCTTTTGCTATAAATTCTGCGTCCTATAATCCTACTCCACTAGTTACCTGACGAAGGAGCAGCGCTCCAAAAGCTTGTACTTCCAAATAAACCTGTTGGACTGTTGTGTGATTTTTAATTTAAAGCCATCATTTTCATGTCTTTTAGACAATGTACTTGTTCATTTTAGGTCAAGTCAATCAATTCAAAATACATTATATTGGCCAATGACTTAAGTCTGTCTCATTCTTGATTATAAGGTTGCTTGAGTTAAATATAAAGTTCAAAAAAGATGACTTATTGAAACAAAATTTTGCACATGGAAAAAAATTGAAAGGGGAAGGAGAGGGTTAACATTTGTAAAGCCCTTATTTCTCTGTTGGTTTGTTATGTATATATTTTTTAATGTATCTGGGTTTTAATGATTCAAATGCATATCTTGTGATCTTCCAGTTGCCATAAGTGAAGTTTGAATCAAAAATGTGAATCCATATGAAATCGCATTATGCATTATGAATTCTTAAAGATTTTGAGAATTTCAGTCCAGAGACTAACAAGCATGCTCTCAATTTAAATCATTTCACAAAGCTAGGATGCAGCACGATTTCAAGGAATTTCTGAATCTCTGCTTTAATATGCATTCTGATTTTTGCAACAAAAGCAATCCTTTAACTTCACTGAAAACAGAACAAATTTCAAAAGAACAACTATAAACTATTAATGCTCAAGGACCAAATAGTAACATTAAATCTTTTTCTCTTCACAAAAGCTGACATTTGCATTCTCAAAGACCTATTGCATTTCTTAGTTATGCCTGTCAAAGGTTGAAAGGGCAGGTAATTACAATTTATGAATACATTTTTGACACATTGAGCTCTGTAAATGGGAATTTTATGCACTGAGGCTGTCTATTGTCAGGAAACACAATTAACTCAAGTTTTTGCATGTTTCAATTCTTGTACAGTTTTGTTCTGTTCATAATAGGTCACAGATGTGCTGAAAGTATTTTACTGATGGAACCTCTCATCCTCCCTTACATCTAAGAAAATAAAATCATAACTTTGTATTTTTAACTCCGTAGCTACTAAATAAAATTTGAAGCTGGTAGCAGTTAAATGTTTCCCATTGCATGACATATCTAACAGATGTAGCTGAATAATGTAGTGGTAGAATAAAAATAATGTCAAAGACAGTGATAATTTCTTTATTACAACAGAATCTTATTATCATACTCAGCCTGACAGTCAGAATTAGATTATTAAAAAACTGGTAAAGTTTCATTTAAAATCTATCTTTGTGTCTAGAAGTCATCATTTGAAAAATGGCATTAAAAAATAGCTTTTATCTTTTTTAAGGAATTTTATAGAGCAACATACAGGTGTTCTGTTACGTATAGAGTCTGCTACATTATTGGCCCAGGTTACTTCAAGGTACATTATGGCAAGTCTGCCATTTTTGCCACTGAACTACTTATAGCAACAGACCAAATCTGCCTAGCTACCACATACTGAGGACCCAGGTAACATTTTGGAGACCAGGGTTTGAATCCTGTAATGGCGGATGGTGGAATTTACATTCAGTATAAATCAGGCTTTAAGGGTCTAATGTTGACCATGAAACCGTTGTTGATTGTTCCTACTCCACCCCTTCAGAAATGGAAATTACTGTGATCAGTGACAGGATTTACAATTTTTAGTCACATCTGCCATTTTAAATACAACAGACAGGCTCATTGCTGTGTTGACAATCCAGGTCATAATGTGCTGTTTTGTTTGGGCACTACTCAAGGTACAGTGTGAGCATTTGTGACAAAGAATGAAAGAAAGATTTATTATATTCTGGAACTAGGAATATTTGTTTGAACAAAGATGTTTTTGGTAACATTCTCCCACCCATTTAGGTCCCAACTATTTTTACGCACTGCCTTCCTTTTGACTTCAGTTTGTTTTACTATCGTGAAGGGTGATGTGTATTGGGATCCCTATATACTTACTAACCACTTACCAATCATACTGATGAGTGGAGATACAAACTTTGAGTTTTTCTTATCAAAGCTCATAATACAACACACAAGTTACAGGAGAGTCCTACATGTACAAGAATCAACACAATTCCTACATACTGAATGACATTGCTTTCTGTATTGATGATACAAACTCATTCTTGGCATCTTCAAGTTAAAACAATATCACTAAAATGGTTCATATTGTACGTTGAATTAGAACATGTAATAATTATTATCTTGGATGTTTAGTTAGCAATACATTGGGCTGACGTGGAAATTTGAGGTGTCCATACTAAATTTTGACGATGTTGTGCAGAGGCTGCAATCTGCCAGGACTTGATACTTCCTTATGTGGATGGAGAAAAGGTCCTGAGATAGAACAACTTGAACAGAATTTGCTGAGAAATGGCAGGACTCAGCACTATTTGATTAATATTTTTAAATAAGGCAAATAAAAGGCAACATCTTCAAAATGATCCAAGTTTAATGAAGTATTGGAAAAACAGAAAGAAATGCATTCATCGAGCTCCTCTACTGACCTCAGGATTGCCTGAGGTGTTCTATAACAAATTAAGGAAGTCTGAAGTGCAGGCACTTTGAAACATAAGCAATGCATCAGCCAATTTGCACACAGGAATCCATAGAAACAGTAAAGTGATAATGACCAGATCATCAGTTTGTGATAATGATTGAGGAATAAGTATTGGCTTGGAACTTGCAAATAGCTTAGGTGAATGGGTAGTCAGGTTGAAAGATGGAGTTGTTGATTTAGGATGTAAAGGTTACTTAGGATGAGGATTTTGTATATCCAGGACAAAGGGTAGGGATAGTCAAGGTTGAGGAGGGGATAGTTGGGTCCTGCTGTATTACAGGAGTGCATTGGCTAGTTAGGTCAGAGAGAGGTTGTGAGATTGGTAATCATGTTGAAGTATGAGGATGTGATCTAGAGACTGATTACAAGTGTCAAACACTGAGTTGCACCATGGATTAACCAATGTAATAATTCGAGGGGAAATATCCAGGTAAATTACTGCATGTAAATACCAGTTGTGAAATTGACATCAATGAAAGAGAAACTCAGAGAGGGATCTAAAGAAGCACAAAAAGGCATGGTTTTAACCTCCGTGACAATTTTAATTCATTTGTGTGTCCTGGACATCCACAAAGTCCCAAAATGCCTCAACTTTCAGTGTCCCATCACTGCTCCCAATGCCAGACAAACTAACTCACTATTTCATTGCTGTTGCCTTGTCCTCATTAGTAATGTGCACACCTCCCAAGTAACTGAACATTTGTTAGAACAGTATTATTTTTGGTCAAACCTTTTACAAGTGATCTTTAAACCACACAGATCTCATCCAAATCAAACAGCATTTTTAGTCTGTCATAAAATTGAGAGCAATTCTGTGGGATTTATTTAGTGTGAATTTTGCCAATTAGGTAATCGATTTTAAATGAAAATGTTCAAAATGCCAATGCAAAGTTTTTGAGTTTGCATATGAGATGGTCTTTAATGTCTCATTGGGCAAATGGAGTGTTATAGAGTCAGCGGATGAGATTGTGAGCTCACTTGTCCAACTAGCATTGGCAATGGTTCTTTAACAGTGATGAAGGGAATGGCTTATTGTCATTATGCCTATCATCATGATGGCTGCAGGATATTTTCTAAAGGCTTATCACTGGATAATCTCGGCCAAGCAAAACACAGATTTAAATTCTACTGCAGCTTGATGAGGTGACATAGGAACCATTTGTCATTTTATGACAACATTCGGGCAGAGTAAGCAGAGTATCTCTTATTCAAATCCAATGTCTGCTTGGATTTGAATAAAAGATGGACTTGAGCTTGAAGGGAAATTTTATTGCATTTTTGTGAGGTCACTAAGAGTGCAAATTTTCCTCCAGGGTTCATAAAAGCTGCCTGAATTACTGGCGACTGTCACTGTGATATCCCCTTCATTCCTCCTCGAATACTCATCAAGATTGAGTACCACCACCTTGCACCAAAGTTCTTTACTCAGCTCTAAATGTCAGTTAGATTACTCAATATTGGAATGGTTTGGAGACAGAGTGCAGTCTTGGAGCAGTGTTGGACACATACAGTTCTCCGGTAAATGCTATTTAGGCATGACCTTCAAAATGCACCTGGTTCCCCTCTGGAACTATTGGAGGATCAATAGCTATATGCTGCCCGATTGACTGCCTAAGGGCTGCACCAGAAATAAACATCCCATCCTCAGTCTAAGAAGGGCTTGGTTCTATCTGTGGTGCCTCGTGGTTTAGCTGATCTCAATATGGCCAAATCTGGGTGACCTTGAGGCAAATGAAATGAATTGAGTAATGAACCAACTGCTAAAGTGTGATTTCCTCTATCTGATGAAGTGAGTGATGCTCCCATTACAATTAACACATTAGAGAAATCTTGCATCTTGAAACAGACATGAATAACTATCTGAAGGAGTAAAAGCCTTATGGAACTTTCTGGGCAAGTTTTAGGTTCCATTGGAAGTTGATGCCTAGCAGCCAATATTGACATTGGTAGCTAATGATTCACAGTTCTTTACTATAGTGAGATGCCCAGCTTTATGTTCATTAATAAAAGTCCAAATTAAAAAATAACAAATAACGGCAAGGAGGTATCTACTTTGTGTTGGTATCAATGGTACTAGTCAAAATGAATGAGTTGAAATTAAATTGAATTTCATGTGGGCATGTTGCTATGTAGGGAATGTGACAAGCAAACTCTGGTGTATTTGCTTCCAGGCTCCCACCGTTATGGGGTTGGAGGAGATAGGAGATAGTGGTCACTCTTTCAAACTCACTCAGTGTCTGATTGAATGGTTGAATTTAGAAAGAGGGCAGGAGCCCACAGCGACCTACCCTGTGTCCTTGCTGTCACCATCATTCCCACCTCCACATTCCCCTATCTAAGGTCCCCTTCCCACCATGTGACTAAGCCCACCATCGATCTCAAGCCTTGGTATGAGGTAGTACTGGCAACAGCAAACCCCTCTCCAATGGCACTGTTGGGTATGAAAGAACTACCAGTCTCTGATTGATCAGCAGCTCTAGGTGGGCAAGACTTCCACCCCCCAGGCCCTTGATTCCAGGGAAGGCCTGCTGCTGGCCTGTCAAGTGCCTGAGTGGCAAAGAGGTCATGGATTTTCTTGAAAAGAGCCAACATTGGACTCTCAGGGAGACCTCTGCACAAGATTCTGCCTATTGTGTATATAGGATGATTTTATGGTTGAACCTTGTAAACTGTTTGCCCTGGAAAGCGCAGTTGGTTCTTTAGGAACTGGTGGATCTCAATATTGGGGCCATCAAACTCTATCCTTCATCTGGAAGAATGACTAGAAAAAGTGAAAGAAGTAGTAATAGATAAGGGAGGATGGAAATCTGGGCAGGATCTTACTGTTGTTTGCTCCAGCAATTGAGTTTGTAATTGGTTGGCACCTATTAATATTCTTGAATAGTCAACTTTGCAGAATGAATGGGAGTGTGTTTCTTGAGTAAGAGTGGCCAGATGTCATTGATGCAAAGGCTGCTGTTTGAAGGGAAATCTCCAGTATTAAGTCTAACACAGGAGTGTGCGAAGAATTCTTTAATCATGGTATTGATCATTCATCAACAGTCTTTCATGAGTGTACAGTGGACATTCAGCAAATCAAATCTTTTGAGCATGCGGTAGCTTCATAGAGAATATTGTACTGATATCGCATGGCATTGTCACAGGTGCGAATTGCTGGTATTCGTCATGTTGCTTGTCACGTGCTGTTGTCAAGTGATTTTCAGTATTGGCACCTGTTGCCAAGCTGCAGTGATCATTGATTGTTATGGTAGCCCATGCTCGCCCAGAGGTGATGGTACAATTACCCACAGTCACAAGGTAGTGTCTCTTGAGTGTTGACATTGATGTTTAGTGCCATCATGTCACACTTGCAAGCATCATTGAAATGGAGGTTTGGGGGTCCTATGGGTTCTGTGGCTCAAAAGACCTCTCTATGTAGAGAATCTTCAGGAAAACATCTGCATTCCATCCAGTGAACATGCCAAAGTAATGAGCGCACCTCTACTCGATGCATATCCACGTCGCTGGGAGGCTTGTCTTTGAAAGTTCTTCCAAATTCAAGATTAGTGCTCCCATGAGATACCAAGAATTAACAGCAAATGGAGAAGATAGAAAATTAAATGCATGGGTGATAGGAGTAAGTCACTTGGCCCTACAGGCCTGCACTGCAGTTCAATATGATCATGGCTGTTCAGGTGCTCAGTATGATCATGGCTGCTCAGGTGCTCAGTATGATCATGGTTGCTCAGGTGTTCAGTATGATCACGACTGCTCAGGTGTTCAATATGATCATGGCTGCTCAGGTGTTCAGTATGATCATGGCTGCTCAGGTGCTCAGTATGATCATGGTTGCTCAGGTGTTCAGTATGATCACGACTGCTCAGGTGTTCAATATGATCATGGCTGCTCAGGTGTTCGGTTGTCATGGTTGCTCAGGTGCTCAGTATGATCATGGCTGCTCAGGTGCTCAGTATGATCATGGCTGCTCAGGTGCTCAGTGTAATCATGGTTGCTCAGGTGTTCAGTGTGATCACGACTGCTCAGGTGTTCAGTATGATCATGGTTGCTCAGGTGTTCAGTGTGATCATGGCTGCTCAGGTGCTCAGTATGATCATGGCTGCTCAGGTGTTCAGTTGTCATGGCTGCTCAGGTGTTCAGTATGATCATGGCTGCTCAGGTGTTAAGTTGTCATGGTTGCTCAGGTGTTCAGTGTGATCATGGCTGCTCAGGTGTTCAGTTGTCATGGCTGCTCAGGTATTCAGTATGATCATGGCTGTTCAGGTGTTCAGTATGATCATGGTTGCTCAGGTGTTCAGTTGTCATGGTTGCTCAGGTATTCAGTGTGATCATGGCTGCTCAGGTGTTCAGTTGTCATGGCTGCTCAGATGTTCAATATGATCATGGCTGCTCAGGTTTTCGGTTGTCATGGTTGCTCAGGTGCTCAGTATGATCATGGCTGCTCAGGTGCTCAGTGTAATCATGGTTGCTCAGGTGTTCAGTGTGATCACGACTGCTCAGCTGTTCAGTTGTCATGGCTGCTCAGGTGTTCAGTGTGATCATGGTTGCTCAGGTGTTCAGTGTGATCATGGTTGCTCAGGTGTTCAGTGTGATCACGACTGCTCAGGTGTTCAGTGTGATCATGGTTGCTCAGGTGTTCAGTGTAATCACGGCTGCTCAGGTGCTCAGTATGATCATGGCTGCTCAGGTGTTCAGTTGTCATGGCTGCTCAGGTGTTCAGTATGATCATGGCTGCTCAGGTGTTCAGTTGTCATGGTTGCTCAGGTGTTCAGTGTGATCATGGCTGCTCAGGTGTTCAGTATGATCATGGTTGCTCAGGTGTTCAGTTGTCATGGTTGCTCAGGTGTTCAGTTGTCATGGTTGCTCAGGTGTTCAGGATGATCATGGCTGCTCAGGTGTTCAGTTGTCATGGTTGCTCAGGTATTCAGTGTGATCATGGCTGCTCAGGTGTTCAGTTGTCATGGCTGCTCAGATGTTCAGTATGATCATGGCTGCTCAGGTGTTCAGTTGTCATGGTTGCTCAAGTGTTCAGTATGATCACGACTGCTCAGGTGCTCAGTGTAATCATGGTTGCTCAGGTGTTCAGTATGATCATGACTGCTCAGGTGTTCAGCATGATTATGGCTGCTCAGGTGCTCAGTTGTCATGGTTGCTCAGGTGTTCAGTATGATCATGGCTGCTCAGGTGTTCAGTATGATCATGGCTGCTCAGGTGTTCAGCTGTCATGGTTGCTCAGGTGTTCAGTGTGATCATGGCTGCTCAGGTGTTCAGTTGTCATGGCTGCTCAGGTATTCAGTTGTCATGGCTGAAAATTGGTTTAGCTTTCTTTATCGATAGCTGTACACAAAAAAAATCAATTGTTGGAGGGGCTATCCTCCAGAGAAATGAGATTAGAATGGATAATAGCGGAGTTATCACCAGCATATGTTTGATGGGATGAATGGCCAGAATCCTTCTGAATTGAAATTTCTATGATTCTATGATAATGTTTGGGGATTCTGGAAAAATAAAATTCAGTTGCTAATCATGAGGGCAAGTGATGTGGTACAGTGTGAGTCAAGATCCAGCAACAATTCCTGCAAATTACTATACTTACCACAAGTAGTGCAATTTGATGCCGGAGTACCATAATTTTGCATAAAAATTCTAAGACTAAGTGACAGTGCATGGTTCTGAGTGAGCATGGCTGATAAACAATTCACTTGTTACAATCAATCGCTCACTTGAATCATAATTCCTTTTTTAGATATAACCTAGAATTCAAAAGAAAATACAAAATAGAAATGGTAAAAGAGTTTACTGTCAATCAGATTTAGCATATGGAACTAAACTGGCCCAAAGCTCCCACCGAAAATATGTTAAAGTACAAAAGTTTGAAATACATGCTGTCACAGTGTTGACATCCCAAAATTTGAGGAGGACATTTTCTAAACAGTGTAGTTCATTCAAAGCTAAAGCACAATATATTATTTAATGCTGCATTTGTATAGTGCTTTACATGACTTCACGACATCTCAAAATGTTTTACAACCAATGAAGTACTTTTGAAGTCAGCATTTTAATGTGCAAACAGCCACATGATAGTGACCAGACAAGCTGTCCTTTGTGATTTTGATTGACGAATAAATATCAATCAAGACACCAGAAATAAAAAAACCGCCTCAGCTGACAAAAGATCATTGACTTAAAATATTAACATTTTCTTTTTCCACAGATGTGGGCGGCACGGTGGCCCAGTGGTTAGCACTGCTGCCTCACAGCGCCAGAGACCCGGGTTCAATTCCCGACTCAGGCGACTGACTGTGTGGAGTTTGCACGTTCTCCCCGTGTCTGCGTGGGTTTCCTCCGGGTGCTCCGGTTTCCTCCCACAGTCCAAAGATGTGCAGGTCAGGTGAATTGGCCAGGCTAAATTGCCCGTTGTGTTAGGTAAGGGGTAGATGTAGGGGTATGGGTGGGTTGCGCTTCGGCGGGGCGGTGTGGACTTGTTGGGCCGAAGGGCCTGTTTCCACACTGTATGTAATCTAATCTAATCTAATCTAATCTAATCTAAAGATGCTGCCAGACGTGCTGAATATTTCCAGCCTTTTCTGTTTTTGTTTCAGATTTCCAGCATATGCTATGCTTTATTTTTTGTTTAACTTCCTCCTCTTTTTCTTAATTGTGCTGTGGATTATTTTGCATCCACCCAAGTAGGCAGTTGGGTTGAAAGATTAACTTTAAAGATGGGCAAATTGTTTTCCACTGAGTGGACTAAATCTAAAACATAAGAATGATTATACTCTCCTTCAGTTTTATGGAAGAATGAACATTTGGCTTCATTTCAAGTTTTGCTTTTTATGAGTTGAAAATAGGATATAGTTACAGATCTAGGAAAGCTAAGCATTGGTCTTGAAAAGGTCTGGATTTCAGGGCCAGATTTATGCACATCATTCATGTACAGGTAAACAGCTATAAAATTAAGCTTGTTGCTTGAATGTTCTATTAAAAGTATTTTCCCCAGAAAGCCATCGGGAGAAAGAACAAAATTACCCAATAAGCAGATGCAGCTAATACAGCCTAATATAGAGCTACACAGTCTCACACTCTCGCTTCTTATTTACATCCTTTTAATGCCTAAAGAAGCCCATCTGCAGGCTAGTCAATGCACTCAGCCAGCCATTATGCAGCATAACATAGCAGGTAAATAATACAGAAGCTCGATACTAGAATTGCTCTGTTATAAAAGAGAAGTTCATTATAGTTACTTTATCAGCAGTGGGTTTATTGGTGAATCCATGGGAGATATTCTGGTGAAACAGGAGCAGAAAGAAGCAGTGCATCTTTCCATTAATAAGCTCTCTTCTGGGATCAGGCATTAGAGAGATTCAGCAGATCATAGAGCACCAGGGTATCATTTTTACATGATTACTCTAAATTCTTAGACCAGAGACTTAAGAGAAGGGTTCTTGCAAAGGCAGCTGAGGGAATTGCTAAATGATTGGCCTAGCACTTAATTCAATAATTTCTTTTTTTTCTCTCATTGATCAAGCTGGTTTGAGAAAAGTGATACTTTGCATATCTAGCTAAGTGCTGTTAACAGCCTCAGTCTGCGGTTTGTACAAAAAAAATTGTGAGATCTTGCTGGAGAAGTAATTTGCTTCTCTCTAACCAATGATGGCTTGCACTTTATGCAAATTGGTACCAAGGGAAAACAAATCCCTTTTAATACATATGCATAGTTCATAAAAAAGACAGGGCAGGGAAAAAAAAAAGAGATAAAGCAACGAGTCAGCAAAAGCCTTGGTTCTATGGAATTTTATCTTCCCAAATTAGATGTTTGTAACAGATGATGTGTAAAAGTGTTAACTTTGTTTTCAGCGGCTCCTGGCATACCATCAGTAGACATCACACAGATTATGGTTTAAGGAGCTGAACTGTAATAATAAAAAAAAGTGTCTGTGGGCTTCAGAGTGTTGTGTTCCATATGGTTAGGGAAGTGCAGAGTTATTGCGACAAGCATCTTGTGAAGCTCATTACCCGCCATGGTGTTAGATGCGACTAGCTGCGTATTGCTATAGGGTATGTACATGACATCCCACAGTCTGCAGATAGCAACTGGAAATGAAAGATATGAAGGCAAAGTACAGCTTCGGGGAACATGTTAGACAAAACATCTGCTGGTATCAGAACACTGAATTATCAGATCATTCTGGCCATGAATTTTTTATAATAGCACAATTTAAAGTTCGAAGTTTCAAAGTGACATTTATATAAAAAAAAGTTATCTTCTTAATTGAATGAAGTACATGGGGAGAGTGGCATGTATCAAACAATTGTGTCATAATGAGAGGAAGCTAAATTCAATCGTTTAAAAATCCTTTGTTTAGCAAAATGCTTTTATGTGGTGTTGCTGGATGTTGTGGCCAGTTTTACTGAGATGATGATTTGTTTTACCTAATAAAACAGATCATGGATTTTATATCCTTACATTACTTTTACACCTGAAGAAGGGGCCTCAGTTGTCGTGGTAACAGCCTGATCAATAATTTTAACCTAACCAAAGTCATCACCTTTGTTCTCATTTTTAAAGGGCCCTTCAAGATAGAAATTCTGCTCATAGATTTTAAAAAAAGATGAGTTGTTTTCACTTATTTTCAGGATTTTTTCTTTCTGGTAGGATGTTGATAATAAAAACCCACAAAGCTGATCTCTTGGAGTTGCTATTGTTAGAAAATAGAAAGGTGCTTTACACTTTGTAGGTTAAGGTTCTATTACATTTGCTCATAGATTTTTCCCATCATCGCTTTAGAAAGCTATGATAAAATGCAGTGTTATATCTTTAAAATTGTCAAACAGTATTGGAGAATACCATTGATCTTGTAGCTTCTCATGTTCAAAAATGATAAAACTTTTTCCTGTGCGAATCTCATTTCTACTGCTTGCCTAGAGTTATAATATGATTCATAGTTTATCATTATTATAATAAAGGAAAAGTAGTCCGTGCTGTGGGTTTAGCACGTCATGATATATCATTCTAGAACATTTGAATATCCCTATGGGCTGAATTTTCCAATTTAATGATGCTGGTGCTCTCCTTAGTTTGAATGCAATGTCAAAGCTTTGTACTTTGCATTGTGCACCAAAACAAAAAATGGCAATCTCCAAATCATGCACAGACCACTTGTTTAGATTTATTCTTATAGCATGCCTGTACAAAAACTAAAATGTTGAATGATAGGGAAGGAAACTTGGGTGTTGGTAGTCAGTTAGCAGTTCAACATCTGAGCCATTCTGTAAATTTTTCCAAAGTTTACATTTTTGCCTGTATCTGGACTCCTGTTGAACTGTGTACAGTTGGCCATTTATTATAAAATAGACATTACTTTAAAAATGCAATTTTTTCATGCATTAGTTGGTTAACTGCCCTCAAGGGTGATATCTAAGACAGGTGGAGGAGAGAAATCAGAGACCCAGCAAGGTCTGAATCCCTTTTATCTAGTCCCCTCCCCAAACAATACAAAGGCTAGCTTCCGACTACCAGGTAGCCACATGTACAGTCATAATCGGAACAAACCTTCCACATTCCCTTGTGTTGGGGCTGACAATATGTTAATGCTCACACAGACTGACAAATGTATTGCCCATTTTGATGCTGTGATATTTAAAAATAATGTTTTCCAAGGTAATATATTTGGAGTAAACAACATTTTAATTTTACATAACAGAACATGGTTAGAGATGCTTGTTGTACCTATATGCAGCTTTTATTTATTTAACATGGAAAGGATTAAGATCAAGTTCCATTTATTGTTTGTTATCACTAAATTGAATTTACTTGAATCAAAAATGCTATTGTAAACATGAATTCAAAAATAGTAGTCACATTTTATATTTTGATACGTGCTTTAAAGCTACTAATTTCTCAATTTTTTTTATGACTGGAATATTTAAAAGCATTCTTTTCAAATTAAGGAGTGCTATTGTAACAGAATATATGATGATCACATGTCAACACTAAATCAATATTTTAATGATTTTATGGGTAGCTTTTTAATAATATTTCTTCTGACATCTCCTAAATCTACCAGCAAAGCTGAAATAATATACTGTCAAGAAATGAGTTAATTCCAAATATTTGCACTGCAAAGACTGAAAATTAAATGAATAACTCCATTACTTCAGCATAAGTCCAAACCTTCTTCTGCAGCAAAGAGCTGACAGCTCTGCTTTGCTTTGTCCTCCTTCCTGAAAGTGAGAACATACATTACCTCAGGTGATGGAGAGATCTTCCCTGTTTATTATATACTGCATGGACATTCCATTTAAAACGTTGCTGATAACAAACAATCTTGTAAAGTCTTCGATTAATCACAGCTGGCAACGCTGAGCTGTTTGATGTTAACTGACATGCCTCCAGAAGCTCTCTTCACACCAGCAGTTCCACAAGCAGCCCAGAAAACAGATTGTCTATGTGAATTAATCAGATGTTTCTGCATGTCATTAATGATGTGCAATATTTTTTACAATGTAATACTTACTCTCTTATTATGTGGAATTAAAACAATTAGGTGCCTGTATCACAATATAAATCTTTTATTTTTTTTGAGGGTCGGAGGAAAGGAGAAATAATTACCTAAGCCCCTGGAAAAAGAAACACAGTATTGTTGATGAATCTTAGCCCTCTGCTTGCTTTATTCTGAGTGTACTTGTCCCTTGCGGTTTTACTCTGGGATGATTTACAATGGGAAAGGTGACATTAAACACGTCATTGAGCATGCAAAGATGCTACACTCAAAGCAGCATATGCTTGACTTTGTTAAAAGATGAATGCTGCCAAATCTGCAGGGCCCATCCTGATCCGGCCTCTTTGTAAACTTTGTGATGGCTGCCGAGGCTTGTTTTTGCTCTGAAAAGCACAAGCAAACTTATTCATGATTCATGCCTGTACATCCAATCTAAATTAAAAAGGGTTGCATGTAAACTATATTGTCTCCCATTTTTCCTAATTCACACCCCCACACCCAGCCTCTTGTCACCTGTGCTCATTCTCCCATTTTACAAAAAGCAAACTAAATAGTAACTCCTCAAAACCATTAAGGTTAAAGCTAAAAGTACAACTAAGGACCAAAATATTTCAGATGTTTGACTAAAATATTTATGATTAAATTCCGCCTGTAAATGCAGGTAAGTGGCAGATTTTTATCTTTATTTGCCAGTTGTTGTGCTGATGAATGGCTGCAGAGCTAAGTTTTCTTTTTCATCTTGCTAGAGCTGCTATGACCTAGATTCCTGGGATAGTGCTGACATTGATGTCTGGACAAGACACGGTAGCCTCCAGTTGCATTGGTTTCAGTAGTTATAAAAAATAAGCCACCCCCACCCCCCCCTTTGAATATGAAAATGCTGACAGAACTCAGCTCTGTCATTTATGTGATTGCTACAAATCAGTGCAGTTTGAATTATTGTTTTATTTCTTGGATTGTTATACATTGCTCAGCACACATTTGTTGTCCTTTTTGTTGCTTCTGTTATTTTTATTTTAATTATTCCAAAGGTTGTAATGTTATTCTACGGTATAACTGTCATCATCTTCAAAGATGTATAATAGATGTTGCCCTTCAACTTATCTTTAAAATTCCTTCACAATCATGTCACATGTAATAATATAAAAATGCATCTTTTCTTATGTTCCTATGCTTTGTTTAAATACCAGATTAGCACCACATAGATCCGGAGTAAAATTATTAGTTATTCCGAAAATCTGTCATAGGTTGTAAACTATAAAACAAACCTGCAATGAGACAGTTCAAGTCTAATTATTTTATTTGAGGATCGTGTCAGTCAGTCAAAGTTCAGAAGCATTTAAAATGAACTGTAGCGTTTACAATGTACTTGGACTTCCAAAATTATATTACCTCATTCTTGATATTGTGAACCAGTAATTTCTGTAGCATTCATTTTTGAGAAATAGTCATTTTTCTTTAATATAGTAAAATGAATTATGTTGACAACCGTAGATTATTTATCATAAACAATACATATGGCTATAAATATTTTCTGATGTATATTAACTATATGTGGGATCTGCAATGTAAAGTTATAAATGGCACAGTATGCACATAATTTAGTATAAAATGTTGTGTAGGTATGCAGACAATTAATTTAACATATAGACATTTTTATACAAGTATATAAATTTAGGCATATATAATTTACAAAAATGTGAGTAATTGAGTAGCTGTATTTGTATGTTATTGTTACGTGTCTACATATTTATACATGGATGGTATTCATTTTGTTTTTACTCACTGTGAATATAAGCCAAGGAAGTAAAATCTGCACAAACCCTTTTTCTATGTTATCCAATCGTTCATTCGGGGAAAATAATGTTTAAAAGGGAAAAGCAATTTATATTATTTTGAAATACATGAATTTTAATATACAAAAATGAGCAACAATCAACTATAAAATATAAATGTAAAGGAAAATATAATTCATATTTGTAAATGGAAGGTAATATAACATGCCCCCAAGATAAATTAACCTTCTGAGTACTAAATTACTTTTAGAGTTCAAAATGCATTTTTAGCCATACGATAGTTTCAAAACTGTATTTCTGTACATTCCTCATACAGACCTTTATAAACTTGATTTAGAAAAGTGGAGTGGACCAAATAACCATTAAAAACTGTAAATGACTCACAACATTGCCATGGTACAAAATAGTAGTGTAGTCTTCATAGGGTGACCAAATCAAATGTTTGTTTAACGCGTGAATTAAAGGCTTTTTAAAACCTGTGTGAGCTTGAGAAAAAAAAAGTTGAATCTTTTAGTCTTTAGGTAATGACGGCATGTTTAATTCAGTTTTTATTCTAAGAATACTGTCATTGAAAATGCACTATATATATTCAGCTTAATAACGTCAATGAAATAATCAGTGTGGAAGGGATATAATGGAAACATTGTATTGCAGCCCACAAGGAAATGATCATAAGACCTCCACCAATTGTTTCATAATATAGCATTAGATGGTGGAGCTTATTACAACATTGCTCTTTAACATATTATGGAGCAATTAGACATTTTTGAAGGGAGTCCAGCCTCTGGTTTCAAGTTCTGAAAAGATTAAAATAATTTTGCGCATCCTTGGTCTCACCAGTGATGACATAACATTCTTTGTGCTGCCTTCATCTCAAATTTGTTGAAGTAAGGATCTCAAGCCATTCTGCCAAAGTCTGTTTATTTATAGGTGCTCATGATGTGTCACAAGGTTGTTTGTTTACAGCATTTCACTGAAGAAGGGCTAATGCCCGAAACGTCGATTCACCTGCTCCTTGGATGCTGCCTGACCTGCTGCACTTTTCCAGCAACACATTTTTCAACTTTTAATACAGTGTCAAGTTTGGAGTTGTTTGAATGTATTCAGCTTAAAGAAAAGGTAATACATTGTTTCATTAACCAACAATGTCAGAGGAATACTTATTTGAATTGAATTAAAAACAGTATAAAATGACATAGAACATACAGATGTTTCATTCAGGCTGTTTTATACTCCACACAAGCTTTTTGTCACTCTACTTTATCCAACCCTACCTGCATATCCTTCTCTTCAAACTCAAGTTCTCCTCATATCCATCTGTGATATTCAGCTGAACTACCGCTTGATGAAACAAGCTCCATATCCTTAAAGCCCTCTGGATAAAGCTGCTTCTCCTGAATTTCCACTCTATTTATTATTGACCATTCCTAGTTTCCAGTTATGGATTGCCCCACAGGTATGGAAACATCTGCTCTATGTCAACCCTATCAAACCTCTTCATTATTGTAAAGATAGCTATCTTGCCACCCCGTTTCCTTGCCTCTTCTAGTCAAAAGTGCCCTAGCCTCTTCAGATTTTCTTGATAGATACAGCTTTTCACATCTAATAGTATACTTCTAAATCTTTGTTGCACCTCCTGCAGTGTCTCAATATCAGCAACACTTATTAAAAATTACAGGAAAGGAACAAAGCTAAAATAACAGAAAGATTTTCTTCAGATTATAAATAACTTTATACAGGAACTAAATATGAATGCCAGGAATTTGGCTGAGGCAGGTTTTTCACTTTTACTTCATTCAAAATTGCAATGTTTTGTTAGATGCAGTAATTTAGGCCAGCAACGTACAAATACAGTGCATGATCTTCATTACTGAGTACCATTCACAAAAACACAGACAGCACAATTGTCTACAGCAAACACAATTACTGCCAACATGGTATGAGGGCTGCTTCCTGCCATTGCCTGAGACAACTGGTGAGCTGGTGCCATTGACCCCTGCCTGCCTTGCTGCTGCCAGTGGGGCTGCTCCAAGCACGCTCTCCTCATCCCCATCCCTGGCTGTCATCAATCTTGCTAAAGTGACAGCAGACAGATGTTAGCCTTTGCAAAGATCAAATCCATGGCTTTGGGGCTGTTCACCAAGGAGCAGCTTAGTCTGCACCAAGCAGAGGCAGCAGCAATCACCTCTATTACATCACTCTAGCTTTCTTCGTTTGCACAGGCATGACAGTCAGAACATTTTTACTGCACTGTGCAAAGGCCAACGATTTTTAAAAACAAAATATTCGTTGTGACTGGCTTTAATCAATTATAACCAAATTCATTCCTAGTTGGGATTCCTAACTCACCTTTGTATTCTATTAGCATTCTTGTACATTAACAAAATATGACATGGTAGCAGAAATATCATTAATAGCAAAATATTCCTTCTTGTTGTCTGATTTTTTTTTTGTTTAAAGAGGCATTGTCATCAGTGATTGCGGTTCTAATGTATAAATGTAAGATGTAAGACCCGAGTGTGGGGATCACAACAGTGGTCATCCATTCCCAGTCCACAAACATCTTGCACTGCCCTTTCATCTAGATGATTTCAGCAAAGGACCCAATTCAAAACATGCTTATGAACTCTGCACACTTAACAGGTGGCCCAGTAGGATGCATGACTAACATGATCTGCTACTAGTTTGGACCATTTAAAGACAAAGGGAATCTGCACCCTTAGAAACTGGTGCAACTGTCTCTGGATTTCTTGGATAAAAGAAGAAAGCTAGCAAATAAAGGGTCAGGCTGACCTAAGACTTCAAGTGTTCCATATGCCATGGAAGCCATTAGTAATGGTGGTGGAGAAAAGGAAAGATAAGCCCATTGCCACGGAAGCCTGGACACCAGTATAACTCCTCTATGAGAGAATGGGAACAGGTGGCCTCACACCATTCACAGATGTAGGTTTGCTCACTGAGCTAGAAGGTTTGTTTTCAGATGTTTCATCACCATACCAGGTAACATCATCAGTGAGCCTCCAGATGAAGCACTAGTGGCAATGCCCGCTTTCTATTTATGTGGATAGAAAATGGGCCATGCAACCAGTGTGTCATCCGGAGGCTCACTGATGATGTTACCAAGTATGGTGATGAAACGTCTGAAAATGAACCTTCCAGCTCAGTGAGTAAACCTACCTCCAGAACCTCAACCTGAACTACAAATCTTCTCAAAACTCACTAACCATTCACACAGTCTAACCCTAAGGACTTGCCTGCAGTATGTGGAATATCTTCAATAACCTCACACTGCCAAGGGCAAAGTATAGGATGCACCTTCATATGGTATCTCCTACCCACCAGATCACCAACCTCTCATTCTGCTCAAACCATCAATCACTCACTCATCAGCAATCAGATACTCCGTTCCTTGACATCTCTCTTTCCATTTGTGGGAATACGCTGGTCACTGATATCAACTACAAACCCACTGATTCCTAGTATTACCTCGATTGTACATCATCACACCCTGCTTTCTGCAAGAACTCCATTCCATTCTCCTAGTTTCTCTGTCTCTGTCCCACCAGTTCTGATGATGCCACTTTCTGCAGGAGTGCCTCAGAAATGTCCATCTTTTTCCTCACCGGAGGATTTTCCAGTAACGATAGGGTCCCCATGGTCCTCACCGACCACCCTCCCAGGCAAAAGTCACCATTTCAGTTACATCCAATGCGATTCCATGAGCAAACAGGTATTCCCCTCCACTCCTTAGTTAGCATTCAGCAGGGACCACTTTTCTGACACCCTGATCCACTCCTCCACTCCCAGCACCTTCCCACAAAATAACAGACTCTTCCCATGCAATTGCAGAAAATGTAAAACCTGCCATTTACTTCATCCCTCCCCATTATCCAAGACCCCAGCCATACCTTCCAGGTGAAGCATCAATTGCCTGTACCTCATTCAATCCAGTCTACTGTATTTGCTGTTCACAATGTGGTCTCCTCTACAATGGGGAGACAAAACGCAGACTGGGTGACTGCTCTGCAGAACACATATACTCTATCTGCAAAAATAACCCCAAGCTTCCAGTTGCCTGCCACTTCAACACACCACCATGTTCCCACGGCAACATTTCTGTCACAGACCTGCTGCAGTACTCCAGTTAGCCTCAGCACAAGCTCAAAGAACAACATCTTATTTTCCACTTGGGGACTTTACAGCCTCTAGGATTCAACGTTGAGTTCAATAACTTACAAACCTGATTCCATCCTTTAATGATTTTCACCCAGCCCCACACCCAGTCCAGTTATGACATGGGTTGCTTTTGGCATAGTCACCTATTTTCACCTATCCCTAGTCGTGTTATTACATACTATGTACAGCTCATCCATTGTCTCCTACTCTTTGCTCTTATTATCACTTATTCAGATTTTCTTCTCTCCTGGCCTGCTATTCATAAATTCATTGTTTAACTCTCTCTCTCTGGACTCTGACTTCACTTATCCACTTACTTCCCCGTCCATCCCCCACCCCTTCCCCAACCTCATCTCCAAGCATAAATACCACTTTTTCCGAGTTGTGAACAGTTCTGATGAAGAGTCATCAGACTCAAAATATTAACTCTGCTTTCTTCCCATAGGTGCTGCCAGATCTGCTGAGTTTAATCAGCAATTTCTGGGTTTTTTTCCAGATACTCTTCCTTCACTTGGATGCAAATAGCAACGCTGCCACCTTGGAGACAGGAACGGGAAGAGGAATGAGGAGTTGATCGGAACAGGAATGGGAGCAAGAAGACTTCCAAAAGTGAGAGTGGCAGGGGGTGTGAAATGGGCAGAAAGAGGACATGAGTGAATGGTGAAGGAAGTAAAGAGTAATGATGAGTGATGGTTTGTATCACACTATGTAAGAATAACCTCTGAGTCACCTCAGGCACCTATAACCGAAGTAATTTTATTTATATAAAAACAGAGATTTCTGAAAAAGCTCTGCAGGTCTGGCAGAATCTGTGGAGAGAAATCAGTTTTGGATCAATTTCAGATTTTGTTTCTGATTTACAGCATCTGTAGTTCTTTCAGTTTTTAATTTTACTCAGACCTTCTCTAGAGAAAAGACAACACAGAAAGCAAATTAACCAAGTGCCTAGATCTTGCAACATACTACACTTCCTCCCTACTTAAAAAAAGCATATACAATAAGATATAAAATGGTACATATATTATTTCACAGAGTACAATGTGACTAAACCATCTTTAACAACAGCTGAAGATTTAACAGGCTCTGTTGCAAACCTTTATTTAACATAATCACAATCAAAACTGATGCTGGCCGAATTATTTCCTCGTAACAAAAGATAAGTTTCATTTATAAGTGTACGTAACTATTTGACAAATAATGAAAAAAATGACTTTCTTCTTCCTCCTTCTTACATTCTTTTGATTAACCTGAATGGTTACTGCTCTTTCCCAAAGATTTACCAGACCAATTGCTGAAATGGCAGGACCAACACATGAAGAGAGATTGGATCAGTTAGGTAGGTATTCACTCCAATTTGGAAGATTAAGGAGGGATCTCATAGAAATCAATAAAATTCAAACAGGAATAGATGGAAATACAGAAAAGATGTTCCCAATGACTGGGTGTACCAAACCAGTCTGAAAATATGGGACTGAGATGAGAAGACATTTCTTCACCCAGAGAGTGGTGAGCCTCAGGACTTCTCTGCCCAGAAAATGGTTGAAGCCAAAACATTGATGCTTTCAAGAAGGACTAAGATATAGTTCTTAGGTCTAAAGGAATCAAATGGTAAGGGGACTAAGCAGGAACAGGTGACTGAGTAGGATGATCAGCCATGATCATATTGAATGATGGAGCAGGCTCTAAGAGCTGAATGGCCTACCCCCTCTCCTATTTTCTATGTTTTTGTCTTTGACTTTGGGCTGTAGAAGGAATTTTGACTGTAGGAGGATTATCATGCTCTCCCTTTGTCACATTTCTCTTTTTCAAGCAAATGATCTTCATGACATTGATCGAGTATCTCGTCAATCTTTGATTGATATTTAAATGTACATAATCTCTTTACAATGACTCTAAACATATATTTCTCCTTGTCACGATCGATCTTTTTCTGCCATGAACTACTGATTAACATTGAACTCTCTATGTTTCATTCCTGCTTCTCATGACTCATCATCACATTGTCTTGCTTTTCTCTTACATTGCTAATGACACATGTTTAAACAGATTAAACTTTGTTCTAGGAGTATGTTTAAACACTAACTCATAAGGAGAGCAACCTGTTTTGGACTAGTTCTTTTGTAAGAGAACAGGAAATTGTTTGGCCTATGTTGAAAGAAACAAGAAATAACCACTTAACATGTCTAACTAGCAAATCGTCCAGAAAGACCTCTTCACAATTTCTCTCTGCAACACCATTTACTGCTTAGTAAGATGCAGAAATTAAAATGTGTTTGACTTCATTGTTACTCAGGAATATTTCAAACTCTTCTGATGTAAACTGTGGACTATTACCTGACACCAACACCTTTGGCAGTCCACAATTTCAAACCAACTTCTCAAAACCTCAGTAGTTCTGGAACTTGTTGTGTTTGGAATATAGTCAGCATTTTTCTTCTTTATACAGCTATTGACCAAAACAGCACGTTTCCCCTTCTCCCTCAAAGGAGTCAATATGTACATATCCCCATGGTTTTCTTATGTTTGACTATGGAGTAACAGGAACCATCAATGGCTCATTTCTCATTCTGAGAAATCCTTCACAACCTTTCACCAGCTCTTCAATATCTCCATCTACCTTTAAATACAAAAATAACTTCTCGGTTCTCTGTTCATAGACTATCCCGATGTGTTCTAAATGAAATTCCTCTTAAAACATTTCTCTCTAAACCATGGCAGAATAATGATTTGCAACAAAAAAGGAGGCAACATTGATCTATTTCATTTCTATGTGTGAAACATTCCTGCAATTTCTCAAAATCACATTTTTAAAGCTAGCCATTCATGACATAATTGTTCACTTTATTGAGCACCATGTTGTTGTGAAGGCATTCACTAATTTTTCTGGCAGACACTGGTAGTTTTTCAGTAAAATAATGTACCAAGAACTCCATGGCTAGAAATAAATCAGTCAACATTGGAAGTCCCAAAGAATGTCCAAATTTGCGAGATCTGCAAAATTACAACATTGAGTATTGTATTGTGCAGATGAACCATCAAGATCGATTAGCATTTCTGAAGCCACACTGCCGTGAAGGATCACACTCCCTTTTAAACTGCGTACGTGATTGATAAAGTGAACTTCCCACTATAAAGCATTGTCAAAACTAAGTAACTCCATGTCTGGGTGGTAACTTTTCTTTCTCAACTTGTGAATCTTTTTTTTTCTAATTTTGTGCAAGCTTCTCCAAACCATCTTTGATGATGTGCGTTAACACCATGAGTCACTGTTGTAATAACGTATCAATCATTAAAACCACTTTTCCTTTGGATCATAGTAAGTTTAAGCAACCTACTCATCAGCACTTTCTTCATTTCTTCAAATGTTTTCTGACACTCCATAGAATATCCATGGATTAACATCATTTTCTAAAAGAGAAACTATGTTTGGCCAATCGATTGGAATTCTTTGAGAAAGAAACATGTGCTGTGGATAAAGGGGAACCATGGATGTACTGCACCTAGATTTCCAGAAGGCATTTAATAAGGAGCCACATTAAAGACTATTGCAGAAGATAAACAGTTAAGTTGCAGAGCGTTGAATATTGGCATGGATTGACAATTGGTTGGCTAACAGGAAGCAGAGAGTGGATGTATGTGGGGCGTTTTCAGGTTGGCAATATGTAATGAGTAAATTGGTGCTGAGACCATAATTATGTAAATTACTCAGATGAAGGGGTATGACTTAGAAATATGGTTGACAAATTCACTGATGACACAAAACAGAGATAGGAATGTAAATTATGAAGCGGATATGATGAGGCTGCAAAAAGACATGTGTGGGCATTTGGCAAATGAAGTTTAATGTGGGACAATGTAAAGTTGCTCATCTTTCCAGAAATAAAAAACAAAAAGAAGCATATTATCTAAATGGTGAGGGGTTTCAGAGCTCTGAGATGCAGGGGGATCTGGGCATGAGTCACAAGAGGTTAGTACAGCAAACAATGTTAGCATTTATCAGGAGGGTAATTGGATAGAAAAAGGAGGTTATGCTTCTGTTATAGAGGGCTTTGGTGAGACTGCATCTGCAATGTTGTGCAAAATACTGGTCACTTTATTTAAGGAAGGGCATAAATGCATTGGAAGCAGGAGGGAGAAGGCTTATTAATTAACAGCGGAGATAGCCAAATTGGTTTATGCAGAAAGATTGCAAAGGCCAGGCTTGGATCTATTGAAGTTTATGCTTGACACCATAAAGTAACATTTATGGTTTTTAACTTTGATGTCATTCTGTTGAAGATTTTGTTCAGCTCTACCAAGTGCTCTTCCTCTGTCTCACTGCTAGTTAGAATATTATCTAAGAGGCAGCGCACTCCTTTCAGCCCACTTAGTACCTGATTCATGACACTCTGGAATATTGTGAGAGGTATGGACACCCCAACTAATAGTGTTGGATATTGAAATGGGTGAAATAGTGGTCACAGTAGTAATATCAGTGTGCTTTTAATTTAAAGACTAATACTCTGGAGGTATGGCTTCAAATCCAGCTATGGAATTTTAATTTAATTGACCATGACACCCATTTGGTTTACTGATGTCATTTAGGGAAGGAAGCCTATATGTGACTCTAAACTAACACTTTATGTGATAGACTTACAGCTGCTTTCTGAAAAGCCATTCAGTTCAGGGCTGGCCTTAACATTGATGCCGAAATGCCATGAAAAAGTTTTTAAAAAACCCTGCATGAATGAAAGATAAGTCCTTCCTTTCCTTGTCCTAATTGCAAATGCACATTTGAAAAAACTATCATTACTGAGTGCTCCTTTTGTTGACTAAATTGGAATAAATGTTAACTAATAGGAAGTGAGTAAATATCATTCTGAATCACATAATTTCCCTTTTTATATAGCCTCCATTAATCCAAATTCAATTTTGAACGTCCACAGTGGGTGCTGTCCCTTCACTGCTTTTCTTCTTCACATAGATCCTGTTCTACTAATGCATTCAGCTCTTCAGTTATTGATTTTAGAGAATGCGGGGATGTTGCTGGTATTTTTCTGGTCCTCCTACGTGTCACTGATCTCCTGGTCTCAATGCCTTACCCACATTCTCTGGATTCAATTGAGACCCATTGAACTAACCCTAGTTCCTTCTTGAATCCTGTTCTCCGAGGATTCAAACAAAACTCCAGTGAGACTCATTTACAGTGTATGGGACATTGTGCTGAGATGGCTGAAAAGCATCCCCTCCATTGGGTCTGGTTTTACTCAACTCTAAAGTGTTCAGGATTCCAGGGCAGCTTTCCTTGAACAGTGATACAGAAGGAAAAGAAAAGAAGCAAATTCCACACTCTGAATCCTGCTATGTCATGGGACATCCTGTCTCATGTGCCCAAAGATCCATGAGTGTGAATTAGTCTATTCAGTTACATGAAGTCCCATGGGAGATATTCAGAGGAGACATCATCATCCAACTGAGGGAGAGCCAATGGCAGCAGACTTACGGCTGAAAAATATGTATAAGGCACTGGTCAGCCATGTAAAATCTCCACAGTACACCATCATTTATCTTGACTTTGGCTTTGTGGTGCTGAGTTTGATCATTTTGTTCTCCTTGCTTCAAGGTTGTGATCTCTAACTATTTTATATATAAAAGTAATACTCTTACTGATCCCCATTGTAAATAACTCAATCCAGTTTAACCAGATCTTCAGCCAACTCCTTCCCATCAGGGAGACCCTGTTGCCTCTTGCTGATGTGAATGGGAAGTAATAGGCTGCATCACTGAAATCCACCTCAGCATTAACATCACAACTGTTGTTGAAATAGCTAGCCAATTCCACACCAAAGTTTGCACAAGAGAATGTGACTTCTGAACTTTTGTACTCTCCTGAGATAACAAGCACAACTCCAGCTGTACCAGTGATGAAAGTAAGTTGTGAATCTGTGATTTCTTTTTCTACTGTGAACAGCAGAAGAATACTTTCAGTCCTTGAACTCATCCTCATGTGCTATTTTCTTGCAATGTTGGGAATATCCTGATCAATAATGCTAACTTTGTTTCTACAGGAATCATTAACACATTCAAAGGTTTCCAAAATCCTGAATTAGCTTTAGGTCTATTGGGAGCTACATGCCACCTGAGCACTAACGTCTTGTTAGTTAAATGTACTGGTTGCCAACAAAAATAAAAGGGTTTAGTCAATAGTGACATTTTTTAGTCATTTCCTATGTAAAATCTTAAAAACATGAAACCTTGCTGAATTATTCTTTCCACTATAAACTTGAAGTTTAGATATCTTTTTAAACATAAGAATATTGTGATAGTCAATGTCAGAGGGAAAATAACCTATGGAACATCTGGTGAATGCGGAATTGTGGTTGTTCTTCATCAATAGCTCGAGCACAAAGAGATAGTCTACGTTGCCTCGTCCCTTCCACTTCTTTTTCCACCTGCATCAATTGGCGTTTGCCATGATTTGCTCTACAACTGTACTCATAGAATTAAAAAAAAAGGCATTAATAAGCACAATTTGTCACCACATGGCTTCTCTGAAAAGGGAGGAGTTATTTTCTAATGTCGTTGGAAACAGTGGGAGAATGAATGCTGACTCAGACAGCAAGATGAAAGTGCACCACCAACCTCACTGCTGGAATCAGAAAAGACTGATGTGAATCCTCACCCTACTTCAATCCCACTGGCAGTTCCATCAACAACAAAAACAGTCAAATTGTTTTAAAAGGATCTCACATTTGTATTTCAACTTCGGGAACTTGCTGTTACTTTGAAGTTATTGGGATGGTCACTAAGTGGGCAACGTACATGCCTAAATAAAAACAGTAAGTATAATTGTTGAAAATAAAACCTTTGTACATGTAATTTAAGGAGAGAGTGGGCCATCTGATCAGTTTATTGGTGGTGTGCATAAGATTCAGAAGTGGGCCAGTAAAATACTTGTTCCGTAATGGCCAATTAGTGATCTGTATTTGATTTCCTGATAGTCTTATAGTGAAGATTTGTCCTGTCTGATGGGCTCTTAATTGGGGGAGGGTTAAGTAAAAATCTGTACTCAATCCCAACTGTCTCATGAGGAGCATATCTTTTCATCAGCCAGTTTTCTCCTGGATATTTAGAAGGGCTGGCCTATAAAGTGATGTTGGGGTCGAGAGTGTGGTGCTGGAAAAGCACAGCAGGTCAAGCAGCATCCACGAAGCAAGAGAATCGAAGTTTCAGGCAAAAGCCCTTCATCGGGAATGGCATTCCCGATGAAGGGCTTTTGCCCGAAATGTCGATTCTCCTGCTCCTCGGATCTTTCCTGACCTGCTGTGCTTTTCCAGCACCACACTCTTGACTCTGATGTCCAGCATCTGCAGTCCTCACTTTCTCATTATAAAGTGATGTTGACAGAGGAGAAGTTGCAATTTCCCTCTATGTAATCATAGAATTCTAAAGCACAGAGGTAATTTGTCCCAGCAACCCATCTGCCCTTTCCCCATGTCCTATTATATTTTTATTTTTCAAATCTTTATCCATTTCCCTTTTAAATGTGATAACGGATGTCGTTTCCACCAATGTTTCCAGTGGAGTATTTCATGTCTAAATGATGATCTGTATATTTACTGCATTCTATTTTTACTCTACAAATTAGGCCTTTTTTTTTAATTTAGAAGGTTCGGGGTGGATCTGATCAAAGTCTTCAAGATATTAACAGGAAAAGACAGGATAGATGAAGATAAACTATTTCCAATGGTTTAGGATTCTAGAACTAGAGGGCATAGTCTGAAAATTAGGGCTAGACCATTCAGGAGAGGTGTTAAGAAGCTCTTCTACATACCAAGGGTGTTAGATGTTTGGAACTCTCTTCCACAAATGGCAGTGGATGCAGGATCAGTTGTTAATTTATTGCTGAGTTAGATAATATATTGTTAAGCAAAAGATATTAAGGGCTATGGGCCAAAGGTAGGTATATGGAGTTAGGCCACAGATCAGCCATAATCTAATTGAATGGCAGAACAGGTTTGAGGGACAGAGAACCTACTCCTATTCCTATGCTCCTATGTAAAGGAATTATCCTAAGTTTTGTTTTTGTGTGGTCTTATAAATGACATATACAAAAGTGATGGAAGATAAGTATTTGAAGCTCTTCAAAGTATAAAGACAACAATTTCCAGACATGATTCTTTGATTTACTTTAGATGATTCATCTAATTAATTATTTTCAAAATGTGCTATTTTACGTATCTTTGTGATCATATTAAATTAAGCATGAGTTTAAAAATTACTAGAAAATTGAAATTATTGCAAAATTAGTTTTTTATTAAATGGTTAAAGATTGGGAATTCATAGAAATGCATTGAGTATGTAAAATACCAAAAGCAAACAGTTTGGAAAGTATGAATCATGTAGCATAATTAGAGTTGGCCAACTGCTATAATTGTTATTTAATCATTTACATGCTCTAAGCCTTAGAACTTTTGCTAATAATAAAATCTTGCTAAATTTTGGCTGTGAGCATGAATGCGAGGTAATGTATTCTTCCTCACAAGTGATTAGCAGTCTAAAAGGATTACTAAGATAATTTTGAAAATTCAGTGGACCATTGCTTGTGAATAAACAAATTAAGAGCCATGGAGAAGTGTACGATAATTTCCATCTCAGTACTGATCTAACTCAATAATCACGTATTCATAAATTTCATCGGTCATATGGGGCTAATTCCCCAGTACATTCCACTCTGCTGATTTATTACTTCAAAGAAATATTTACTGTGATCATAACTAAATCACAGTAAGACAAATGATAAAGTGGAGACTTGCAGGTAAATATTAAAATAACAAATAAAATATATACAACTATTATTATTGAGGATTGTGTATTCCATTCCAAATTGATAAGTTTAGGAAAATCAAGTTATACAGTGTCCATCTGTCTGAATTATCAAAAATATAAAGTCACCCTTGTTCCCATTTTGGATTAGATTATGTTATTTAAAGCAGAAGTTTAGCATTCTCTGACCTGTTCTAGCAAAGCTAAAATTTAAAATGATGAGATCCACAGTCTGAGAGGTTTACAAGCCTTCAGCATTTGACTGCAAAACAAAACATATTTCAAGATAAAAGGTACAGGAAAAAGAAAAAGTGCAAGCTTAATTTACACCCATTCAGGGTGGCCATTAGTTTTATGATACCAAAGCTTGAATTCATTTTCTCTCAATCTTAATCTGGATGTTGAATATGTTGGACTAAGTTTTACCTGTCCATAATTCAGATTTAGAAGTCGTACAGACATTTTGCAGCAAGTTCTGGCTCTGAGTGACAGGTTGATTAGAACTAGGATGCCATTTTGTGCACACATCGAAATCCACTATTCTTGCTGTGGGTCATGCTGGGCATTGTATTATCCAGGATGTCAGTGTGGTTGCTTGACATACCCAGAAAACTTGCAGACCCTGATATCAGACAGCCTGCAATGCTGATCTGATGCCACTGCCATATTCAACTCCCAAGCACCAACTAATACCTCTCTAATTTTGCACCTACATGAAGGACCTCCCATTAATGCTACTTAAAGAGACAGTCGGCCCACAAAAACTGGTTGTTAGTTGATTTCTGCTGCTTTGCTGACTTAGGAGAACTGCTTGGTATTTTGCACAGTTAATTCAAGTTTGCAGCTGAAATATGGGTGTGCTGGGCCTTGATAGAGTAACAGTGACACAAGGAAAAGTGCTGTCATGGAGACAAGACAAGAGGTTAATGCTCCACTGTGTCACTGGCACTCTCCTTCCCACAGCGGAATGCTTCAGAAATCCTAGCAATATATTTGGAAGAAGGTTTGTTACACTAAAGCAAAAACCTGGAAACTTTTCTGAGCATTGAGGTCCACTGTCACAAAGACAGCAATCTCAGTCTGCATTGCAAACAAACTGATCTTGGCTGGCTTCAGTCTAACCTTCCACTGTAGGAAATATTGCAGTTGCTGAATTGATTTTAGAGTGGAATCTATGATGTGGATATCTCAGAAGGAAGCCTGGCATTTCTTCAGTTTCAGCTGAAGTGCCTGGAGAAATGATGGTGTATTTGTATAGTCGCATGACTAGGCCTATATGTGACTCCAGACCCACTGCAATATGGTTGTTTCTTAACTGCCCTCTGGGCAATTCGGGACGGTCAATCAATGATGGCCTAACTGGAGATGCCCACACTCCATGAATTATTTTTTAAAAAGTTGAAATGGGATTGGAGGTCTAAGCTGGACTGCATTCAACTGGAGCCTCAACAACAGAGGCAGAGTTCACAGAAAGGTAAGTAGGGTCAGCTGTCACTGTGGGCAGTCAGGGAGACTCCAAGGAAGGGAGAGGGCGGTGGTTTGTGAGCACAGGTTGTTGCTGCAATGGAAGTGGCCTTGCATGAGCCCTGTCATGAACCACAGAGTTCCTGATTTTGAGGATCCCCAAGCCTACAGGGAGAATATCAGTGTTCACTAGAGCATTCACTAGAGGTGTTGAAGAACTATTGAAGGCACTTCACTGCCAGTAAAGTGGCAAAATTGGCATCTGGGTGGAAGGGCAGTTTGTCAACTGTCTTGCCACTGTTAAATGCCACACTATTCCCAACCTCTCAGTTGTGTTTTCAACTCTTCCCACCTCCAAACCCACTCCTGCAGGCCTTGGAAAATCCAGTCCATTGGATCCAGATGCCATATCCATATTACATGCAATGGCAGTATCAGTCCACTGTCTACCTGCGTGGTCAAGTAACAATTTATCAGAAATATCAGCTTCTTTTTCCTATTTATCTCACCTCCTTCAGCACCACCTAGCCAGATTATGCATCCAAAGGAGAAAAGTAGAAGGTAGGGTAGCAGTCATGGGATTGGTGCAGAGGTACTGTCCCTCCCCCTGCAAAGGGAGGCCCAGGTTCAAGTCCCAACTGCTACAAAGGTGTGTAATAACATCTCTGAGCTGGTTGATTAGAAAAATAGTAGTCACAGGAGGAACAAAAAGGCAGATGAGTTTACACCATATGCAGCTTTTAAATCAGAAGAGGTTGTAGAATGAGGGGGAAATAGGAGCCCTGGCTCCCTGTGGAATCACATTTCCTCTTGTCCTGTTGACTTCCTGCATCAAGATATCTTATGCTGCATTGAAGAAATTCAAAATCTGTTTTCCACCATTTTATACCATTCCTATGAGTTTCTCAAAGTAAAGCCACTGTGCAATGAATTTTTGAATGCTTCTGACAAAATATACCTGTATGAAGTACAGGCTTTTTTTTTTAAGATTTATGCAATTTTTGCCCCAAAGTGCCTCACATATGGAAAGTATAGCCTTTCCAATTGTGAGAAAAGTAGTAAGTAGGATGTCTCTGCCTTGATATAGAAAAATGAAATGATTAGAATATCCCAAATCCTTTCACAACAGGATATCCCACAAGGCACCTGGTAATATTTATATTTGGAGTATGGCAGTGCATCTGCAGAAGTCTTGGCAATAAGCCATGCAGCTTGCATGCTGTTGGCATGTGGGGCTATACTTTAACATGATTCCTGCAGAGACCAACATCCAACCTGTCAACCACAAGTGCAATGAGTTTAATCAATTGTCAGTCAGATTTTTTTAACTCTTTTTCTACTAAAGAAGAAGATGTCTCTTTAAACTATTAGTATTTGTGTTTGTTCTATTGACCTCCACAACAAAGATAATAGTGCTGAAGGAAGTACTCTGTGAATTTTCATTCCATCTGGACTGGTGTTGCAGTTCCTAATCATTCTGTGTGTATATAAAATTAATCCAACCGTTTCTTCTGCTTTTATGCAACCATGGACTGAAATGAGAGAGAATGAATAAAATCTACCTTGCAACACTTCTTGACATTTGATAAATGAAAATAAACTTTATGGAAGATAATACATGATTAAACAATGTAGGAAAGGTAAACCTGAGTGTTTATTTAGGGTGTGCCATGAAATTAAGTCAGGTTCAAACAGGTAAAAGGTAAATTTAGGACTGATCAAGATGCAGTCAGTAATTAGATTGGAATTGCAATTAAGTCACTGCAGGCAAAATCTTAGAATTTATTAAAAGACAATCGGATATTATAACAGAGGTCTATAAGTTGTTCTAGATGGGAAACGTTCCTTCTGTACTTCATCCTTAACTTGTAATATTTTAAAGATTAGGGCTGAGCATCTGTTTCATTATTCTTCAGGTTGGTGCTCCACTGTGAAACTTGAGAACAGGGGCCAGACATTTGTGGGGGAGGTGCAGAGGTTGAATTGGGAAACATCCTGACCTGGCTCCCTTAAACCAGCTCCTGCTTGCCAAATTTCGATGTTGGGCTGACAGGGACAGAGTGAACACAAGATCCAAATGCAGGCCTGAGACAGAATATGAGGCATGTAAGGCCTGCAGATTGGAACATCATCTCTCTTTACTGAGACATCAGCCCAATGTTGGCCCTGACCCTTAAACCCTCAAACATCACCCATCTTAACCCCCACCATTTTCTGAGTCAGTACATGAAAGGGTTAGCCAACACTATAAGGTAAACTCCACCCATCAGGACATAGAGTCATAGAGATGTACAGCACAGAAACAGACCCTTTGGTCCAACTCGTCTATGCTGACCAGATATCTCAACCCAATCTGGTCCCACCTGGCCCGTTTCCCCCCAAAGCCTTCCTATTCATATACCTATCCAGATGCCTTTTACATGTTGCAATTGTACTGGCCTCCACCACTTCCTCTGGCAGCTCATTCCATACACGCACCACCTTTTACGTGAAAAAGTTACCCCTTAGGTCTCTTTTATATCTTTCCCTAAACTTATGCCCTCGAGTTCTGGACTCCCCCATCCCAGGGAAAAGACTTTCTCCAGTTACCCTATCCATGCCCCTCATGATTTTATAAACCTCTATAAGGTCACCCCTCAGCCTCCGATGCTCCAGAAAAAACAGCCCCAGCCTGTTCAACCTCTCCCTATAGCTCAAATCCTCCAACCCTGGCAACATCCTTGTAAATCTTTTCTGAGCCCTTTCAACTTTCACAACATCTTTCTGATAGGAAGGAAACCAGAGTTGCACACAATATTCCAAAAGTGACCTAACCAATGTCCTGTACAGCTGCAACATGACCTCCCAACTCCTGTACTCAATACTCTGCCAATAAAGGAAAGCATACCAAACACCTTCTTCACTGCCCTATCTACCTGCGACTCCACTTTCAAGAAGTTATGAAACTGCACTCTTTGTTCAGCAACACTCCTTAGGACCTTACCATTAAGTGTGTAAGTCCTGCTAAGATTTGCTTTCCCAAAATGCAGCACTTCGCATTTATCTGAATTAAACTCCATCTGCCACTTCTAAGTCCATTGGTCCATCTGATCAACTTCCTGTTGTAATCAGAGGTAACCTTCTTTGCTGTCCACTACACCTCCAATTTTGGTGCCATCTGCAAACTTACTAACTATATCTCCTATGGTCACATCCAAATCATTTATATAAATGATGAAAAGTAGTGAACCCAGCACAGGTCCTTGTGGCACTCCACTGGTCACAGGCCTCCAGTCTGAAAAACAACCCTCCATCACAACCATCTGTCTTCTACCTTTGAGCCAGTTCTGTATCCAAATGGCTAGTTCTCCCTGTATTCCATGAGATCTAACCTTGCTAACCAGTCTCCCATGGGGAACCTTGTCGAATGCTTTCCTGAAGTCCATGTAGATCACAGTTTCTGCTCTGCCCTCATCAATCCTCTTTGTTCCTTCTTAAAAAAAACTCAATCAAGTTTGTGAGACATGATTTTACACACACAAAGTCATGGTGACTCTCTCCCTAATCACTCCATGCCTTTCCAAATAGATGTACTTCCTGTCCCTCAGGATTCCCTCCAGCAACTTGCCGACCTCCGACATCAGGCTCACTGATCTATAGTTCTCTGGCTTGTCCTTACCACCCTTCTTAAACAGTGGCACCACATTAGACAACCTCCAGTCTTTCGGCACCTTACTGTGACTATCGATGATGCAAATATCTTAGTAAGAGGCCCAGTAATCACTTCTTTAGCTTCCCACAGAGTTCTAGGGTACACCTGATCAGGTCCTGGGAATTTATTCACTTTTATGTATTTCAAGACATCCAGCACTTCCTCCTCTGTAATCTGGACAGTTTTCAAGATGTCACTATCTATTTCCCTACATTCTATATCTTCCATATCCTTTTCCACTGTAAATATTGATGCAAAACACTCATTTAGTATCTCCCCAATCTCCTGTGGCTCCACGCAAAGGCTGCCTTGCTGATCTTTGAAGAATCCTATTCTCTCCATAATTACGCTTTTGCCCTTACTGTATTTGTAAAAACCCTTTGAATCCTCCTTGAGTCTATTTGCCAAGACTATATCATGTTCTCTTTTGCCATCCCTACTGCCTTTATACTCTGCTAAGGATTCACCCGATCTATCTGGTCTATACCTGACATATGCTTCCTTCTTTTTCTTAATCAAACCCTCAATTTCTTTAGTCATCCAGCATTCCCTATATCTACCAGCATTTCCTTTCACCCGAACAGGAATATACTTTTTCTGGACTCTCGTAATTCATTTCTGAAGGCTTCCCATTTTTCAGCCGTCCCTTTACCTGCAAACATCTGCCCCAAATCAGCTTTTGAAATTTCTTGCCTCATAAAATCAAAATTGGCCATCCTCCAATTTAGGACTTCAACTTTTAGATCTGGTCTATCCTTTTCCATCAGTATTTTAAAGCTAATTGAATTATGGTCGCTGGCCCCAGAGTGCTCCCCCACTGACACCTCAGGCTTCATTCCTGATGAAGGGCTTTTGCTCAAAACATCGATTTCCCTGCTCCTCGGATGCTGCCTGTCTTGCTGTGCTTTTCTAGCACCACTCTAATCTTGACTCTAATCTCCAGCATCTGCAGTACCCACCTCCACCTCAGCCACCTGCCCTTCTTTTGCACCTTCTCTAGTAGGTACATTCACACACTGAATCAGAAACTTTTCTGTACACACTTAACAAATTCCTTTCCATCTAAACCCTTAACACTATGGCAGTCCCAGTCTATGTTTGGAAAGTTAAAATCCCGTACCATAACCACCCTATTATTCTTACAGATAACTGATATCTCCTAACAAATTTGTTTCTCAATTTCCCTCTGACTATTGGGGGGTCTATAATACAATCCCAGTAAGGTGATCATCCCTTTCTCCTTTCTCAGTTCAACCCAAATAAATCCTCCCTCGGTACAGCTGTAATGCTATCCCGTATCAAAAATGCCACTCCCCCTCCTCTCTTGCTTCCCTTTCTGTACTTCCTGCAGCATTTGTATCCTGGAACATTAAGTTGCCAGTCCAGTCCATCCCTGAGCCATGTTTCTGTAATTGCTATGATATCCCTGTCCCATGTTCCTAACCATGCCCCGAGTTCATCTGTCTTCCCTGTTAGGCCTCTTGCATTGAAATAAATGCACTTACCTTATTCTCTGTTTTGTCCCTGCCTGCCCTGACTGTTTGATTTTCCTTTGTTCTCAATTGTACCAGTCTCAGATTGATCTCTTTCTTCACTACCTCCCTGGGTCCCACCCCACCACCTTACTGGTTTAAATCCTCCCGAGCAGCTGTTGCAAATCTCCCTGCCGGTAAATTAGTCCCCTTCCAATTTACGTGCAATCCGTCCTTCTTGCCCAACGAGCTTCCAATGATCCAAAAATGTGAATCCTTCTACAATACTCAGTCATGCATTTATCTGCTCTATCCTCCCATTTCTGCCCTCACTAGCTCGTAGCACCAGGAGTAATCCAGATATTACTACTCTCGAGGACCTCCTTTATAAATTCATGCCTAACTTTCTGTAATCTGCCTTCAGAATCTCAACCTTTGCCCTTCCTATGTCATTGGTTCCATTGTGTACAATGACCACCAACTGGCCCTTCTCCTCCTTGAGAGCATTCTGCACCTTCTCTGAGACATCCTTAATCCTGGCACCAGGGAAGCAACACACCATTCTGCTTTTTTACTGCTGGCCACAAAAACTTCTGTTTGTACCTCAGACTAGAGAGTCCCCTAACACAATCGATCTCTTGGAACCCGATGTACCCCTCATTGTATTAGGATCAGTCTCAATACCAGAAACTTGGCTGTTTGTTCTACATTCCCCTAAGAATCCATCACCCCCTACATTTTCCAAAATAGCATACTTGTGTGAAATGGGGATAGCCACAGAAGACTCCTGCACTACTTGCCTACCTCTTACCTTTCCTGGAGTTAACCCATCTATGTGACTGTAACTGAGACCTTTCCCTCTTCCTATAACTGCCATCCATCAAATGCCCTTGTTCTTGTAAATTCCTCATTGCCTATGTATCTCCAGCTGATCCATTCAATCCGATAGGATTCGCAACCAACATAATTTATTGCAGATATAATCCTCAGTAACCTGTAAACTCTCTAAACTCCCACATCCGACAAAAGGAGCATATCATTCTACTAAAGGCCAATTTTTCTTCTTTTAATCTACAGACCCAGAAAATAGCACTATCTTATTCCTCTATAAAACACTGCTCCAGGTTAAATTAATACTTATGGCTTATATTTTAAGTTTAATCATATGACATATCTCAATAAAACATATAATCAAGAAAGAGCCCACACTACTCACTACTGCAGACTTGCTGTAAGGCCATGTTTAAAATATTCACTTTGGAGAGGTGCTGTGACCTCTCCCAAACAGGTTTTTCCAAGACCAGCTGTGAATTTTACTGCTTGTTAATTTTCCCAGATGCTTTCCGAAGTCCAGCAATACATGAATTCAAACAGCAAAGGTAGCAAATGTGCAGGTTCACTGCTCTGTCAGTTAGCAATGTGGGTTTCCTTTTTTCTCTCTCTCTCTCCCTCCTGCACTGACTTATACCATGTGCTTTCTTTGGCTGTTCCTCTCCTTTTTGAAAGTGCTGTTGTTTTGACTTTTTTTTCTCAAAGTTCCAAAACAATGCAACAACCTTTAAAACAGTAATTGCTACTCCTGGAATTTGAGGAAATCACCTCCAATACCAAAAACACCTCAAAAAAGGAGCAGCTGTTACAGCCAGAAATGTTTCCCATCTTCCATCTTGGATTACCCAGAATCCTTCATCATAATGGACTGTTTCTGGAAAGAGTTTAAGTTGTTTTTAAGTTGTCCCTAAGTTGTACACTGGAATGTTTCAGCAGCATTAATGTGTATTTCCTTTTAAGTATAAAATGAAGTCTTGTAATGGGTTCTCCTGCATCTTAAATGCAATGTAACTAGCTATTAAGTATTATGAAATAAATCTATTCTTTTTTTTTGCTGATGACATTGTTTGGACAGTCTTCTCTACTCGTTATCAATAAGTTAGACGAATACCATAAAGGTGGCAGTGAATCTCTGCTAATTATTCCAGTTAATTCCAGGATATATGATCATGACATATAGCACCACACACTCCATATGTACCTTCATGCCTGTCACACATACTGATAAAAAGCTCATTTACAGAACACAATCAAAATGTAAAATGGTCAATCTTGTAAAAACAAATGTCTATGATACTAACCATATCAAAGG